>NC_135353.1:103199651-103805051 GCF_023851605.1 Tamandua tetradactyla | reverse complement strand
ATAGTTCAAATGAGATACAGGAGCTGAGACAACTAATGCTAAATATACGAACAGAAATGGAAAACCTCTTCAAAAACGAAATCGATAAATTGAGGGAGGACATGAAGAAGACATGGGCTGAACATAAAGAAGAAATAGAAGAACTGAAAAAACAAATCACAGAACTTATGGAAGTGAAGGACAAAGTAGAAAAGATAGAAAAAACAATGGATACCTACAATGATAGATTCAAACAGACAGAAGACAGAATTAGTGACTTGGAGGATGGAACGTCTGAATTCCAAAAACAAACAGAAACTATCAGGAAAAGAATGGAAAAATTTGAACAGGGTATCAGGGAACTCAAGGACAATATGAACCACACAAATATACGTGTTGTGGGTGTCCCAGAAGGAGAAGAGAAGGGAAAAGGAGGAGAAAAACTAATGGAAGAAATTTTCACTGAAAATTTCCCAACTCTTATGAAAGACCTAAAATTACAGATCCAAGAAGTGCAGCGCACCCCAAAGAGATTAGACCCAAATAGGCGTTCTTCAAGACACTTACTAGTTAGAATGTCAGAGGTCAAAGAGAAAGAGAGGATCTTGAAAGCAGCAAGAGAAAAACAATCCATCACATACAAGGGAAACCCAATAAGACTATGTATAGATTTCTCAGCAGAAACCATGGAGGCTAGAAGACAGTGGGATGATATATTTAAATTACTAAAAGAGAAAAACTGCCAACCAAGACTCCTATACCCAGCAAAATTGTCCTTCAAAAATGAGGGAGAAATTAAAACATTCTCAGACAAAAAGTCACTGAGAGAATTTGTGACCAAGAGACCAGCTCTGCAAGAAATACTAAAGGGAGCACTAGAGTCAGAACCGAAAAGACAGAAGAGAGAGGTATGGAGAAGAGTGTAGAAAGAAGGAAAGTCAGATATGATATATATAATACAAAAGGCAAAATGGCAGAGGAAAATATTATCCAAACAGTAATAACACTAAATGTTAATGGACTGAATTCCCCAATCAAAAGACATAGATTGGCAGAATGGATTAAAAAACAGGATCCTTCTATATGCTGTCTACAGGAAACACATCTTAGACCCAAAGATAAACATAGGTTGAAAGTGAAAGGTTGGGAAAAGATATTTCATGCAAATAACAACCAGAAAATAGCAGGAGTGGCTATACTAATATCCAACAAGTTAGACTTCAAATGTAAAACAGTTAAAAGAGACAAAGAAGGACACTATCTACTAATAAAAGGAACAATTAAACAAGAAGACACAACAATCATAAATATTTATGCACCGAACCAGAATGCCCCAAAATACGTGAGGAATACACTGCAAACACTGAAAAGGGAAATAGACACAAATACCATAATAGTTGGAGACTTCAATTCACCACTCTCATCAATGGACAGAACATCTAGACAGAGGATCAATGAAGAAATAGAGAATCTGAATATTACTATAAAGGAGCTAGACTTAACAGATATTTATAGGACATTACATCCCACAACAGCAGGATACACCTTTTTCTCAAGTGCTCATGGATCATTCTCAAAGATAGACCATATGCTGGGTCACAAAGCAAGTCTTAACAAATTTAAAAAGATTGAAATCATACACAACACTTTCTCGGATCATAAAGGAATGAAGTTGGAAATCAATAATAGGCAGAATGCCAGAAAATTCACAAATACCTGGAGGCTCAACAACACACTCTTAAACAACGAGTGGGTCAAAGAAGAAATTGCAAGAGAAATTAGTAAATACCTCGAGGCAAATGAAAATGAAAACACAACATATCAAAACTTATGGGATGCAGCAAAGGCAGTGCTAAGAGGGAAATTTATTGCCCTAAATGCCTATATCAGAAAAAAAGAAAAGGCAAAAATGCAGGAATTAACTGTTCAATTGGAAGAACTGGAGAAAGAACAGCAAACTAATCCCAAAGCAAGCAAAAGGAAAGAAATAACAAAGATCAGAGCAGAAATAAATGAAATTGAAAATATGAAAACAGTAGAGAAAATCAATAAGACCAGAAGTTGGTTCTATGAGAAAATCAATAAGATTGATGGGCCCTTATCAAGACTGACAAAAAGAAGAAGAGAGAGGATGCAAATAAATAAGATCAGAAATGGAAGAGGAGACATAACTACTGACCTCACAGAAATAAAGGAGGTAATAACAGGATACTATGAACAACTTTATGCTAATAAATACAACAATTTAGATGAAATGGACGGGTTCCTGGAAAGACATGAACAACCAACTTTGACTCAAGAAGACATAGATGACCTCAACAAACCAATCACAAGTAAAGAGATTGAATTAGTCATTCAAAAGCTTCCTAAAAAGAAAAGTCCAGACCAGATGTCTTCACATGTGAATTCTACCAAACGTTCCAGAAAGAATTAGTACCAATTCTCCTCAAACTCTTCAAAAAAATCGAAGTGGAGGGAAAACTGCCTAATTCATTCTATGAAGCCAACATCACCCTCATACCAAAACCAGGCAAAGATATTACAAAAAAAGAAAACTACAGACCAATCTCTCTAATGAATACAGATGCAAAAATCCTCAATAAAATTCTAGCAAATCGTATCCAACAACACATTAAAAGAATTATACATCATGACCAAGTAGGATTCATCCCAGGTATGCAAGGATGGTTCAACATAAGAAAATCAATTAATGTAATACACCATATCAACAAATCAAAGCAGAAAAATCACATGATCATCTCAATTGATGCAGAGAAGGCATTTGACAAGATTCAACATTTCCTGTTGAAAACACTTCAAAAGATAGGAATACAAGGGAACTTCCTTAAAATGATAGAGGGAATATATGAAAAACCCACAGCTAATATCATCCTCAATGGGGAAAAATTGAAAATTTTCCCCCTAAGATCAGGAACAAGACAAGGATGTCCACTATCACCACTATTATTCAACATTGTGTTGGAGGTTCTAGCCAGAGCAATGAGACAAGAAAAAGAAATACAAGGCATCAAAATTGGAAAGGAAGAAGTAAAACTATCACTGTTTGCAGATGATATGATACTATACGTCGAAAACCCGGAAAAATCCACAACAAAACTACTAGAGCTAATAAATGAGTACAGCAAAGTAGCAGGTTACAAGATCAACATTCAAAAATCTGTAGCATTTCTATACACTAGTAATGAACAAGCTGAGGGGGAAATCAAGAAATGAATCCCATTTACAATTGCAACTAAAAGAATAAAATACCTAGGAATAAATTTAACTAAAGAGACAAAAAACCTATATAAAGAAAACTACAAAAAACTGCTAAAAGAAATCACAGAAGACCTAAATAGATGGAAGGGCATACCGTGTTCATGGATTGGAAGACTAAATATAGTTAAGATGTCAATCCTACCTAAATTGATTTACAGATTCAATGCAATACCAATCAAAATCCCAACAACTTATTTTTCAGAAATAGAAAAACCAATAAGCAAATTTATCTGGAAGGGCAGGGTGCCCCGAATTGCTAAAAACATCTTGAGGAAAAAAAACGAAGCTGGAGGTCTCGCGCTGCCTGACTTTAAGGCATATTATGAAGCCACAGTGGTCAAAACAGCATGGTATTGGCATAAAGATAGATATATCGACCAATGGAATCAAATAGAGTGCTCAGATATAGACCCTCTCATCTATGGACATTTGATCTTTGATAAGGCAGTCAAGCCAACTCACCTGGGACAGAGCAGTCTCTTCAATAAATGGTGCCTAGAGAACTGGATATCCATATGCAAAAGAATGAAAGAAGACCCATCTCTCACACCCTATACAAAAGTTAACTCAAAATGGATCAAAGATCTAAACATTAGGTCTAAGACCATAAAACAGTTAGAGGAAAATGTTGGGAGATATCTTATGGATCTTACAACTGGAGGCGGTTTTATGGACCTTAAACCTAAAGCAAGAGCACTGAAGAAGGAAATAAATAAATGGGAACTCCTCAAAATTAAACACTTTTGTGCATCAAAGAACTTCATCAAGAAAGTAGAAAGACAGCCTTCACAATGGGAGACAATATTTGGAAATGATATATCAGATAAAGGTCTAGTATCCAGAATTTATAAAGAGATTGTTCATCTCAACAACAAAAAGACAGCCAACCCAATTACAAAATGGGAAAAAGACTTAAACAGACACCTATCAGAAGAGGAAATACAAATGGCCAAAAGGCACATGAAGAGATGCTCAATGTCCCTGGCCATTAGAGAAATGCAAATCAAAACCACAATGAGATATCATCTCACACCCACCAGAATGGCCATTATCAACAAAACAGAAAATGACAAGTGCTGGAGAGGATGCGGAGAAAGAGGCACACTTATCCACTGTTGGTGGGAATGTCAAATGGTGCAACCACTGTGGAAGGCAGTTTGGCGGTTCATCAAAAAGCTGAATATAGAATTGCCATACGACCCAGCAATACCATTGCTGGGAATCTACTCAAAGGACTTAAGGGCAAAGACACAAACGGACATTTGCACACCAATGTTTATAGCAGCGTTATTTACAATTGCAAAGAGATGGAAACAGCCAAAATCTCCATCAACAGAAGAGTGGCTAAACAAACTGTGGTATATACATACGATGGAATACTATGCAGCTTTAAGACAGGATAAACTTATGAAGCATGTAATAACATGGATGGACCTAGAGAACATTATGCTGAGTGAGTCTAGCCAAAAACTAAAGGACAAATACTGTATGGTCCCACTGATGTGAACAGACATTCGAGAATAAATTTGGAATATGTCCTTGATAACAGAGTCCAGCAGGAGTTAGAAACAGGGTAAGATAATGGCCAATTGGCGTTGAAGGGATACAGACGGTGTAACAGGACTAGATACAAAAACTCAAAAATGGACCGCACAATAATACCTAATTGTAAAGTAATCATGTTAAAACACTGAATGAAGCTGCATCTGAGCTATAGGTTTTTGTTTTGTTTTGTTTTGTTTTGTTTTGATTTTACTATTATTACTTTTATTTTTTTCTCTATATTAACATTCTATATCTTTTTCGGTTATGTTGCTAGTTCTTCTAAACCAATGCATATGTACTAAGAAATGATGATCATGCATCTATGTGATGATGTTAAGAATTAATGATTGCATATGTAGAATGGTATGATCTCTAAATGTTGGGTTAATTTCCTTTTTTCCATTAATTAAAAAAAAAAAAGAAAAAAAAGAGAAGGGATAATTGGAGCTGAAGGGATACAGACTGTACAACGGTACTGGATATAAAAACTCAGAAATGGATAGCACAATACTACCCAATTGTAATGCAATTATGTTAAAACACTGAATGAAGCTGCATGTGAGGTATAGGTTTTTTGGGGGTTTTTTTTTTTTGTTTTTTTTGTTTTTTTTTGTTTGTTTGTTTTTCTTTCTATTATTGTTTTAATTCTTATTTGGTTGTCTTTTTATTTCTTTTTCTAAATCGATGCAAATGTACTAAGAAATGATGAATTTGCAACTATGTGATGTTATTAAGAATTACTGATTGTACATGTAGATTGGAATGATTTCTAATTGTTTTGTTAATTCTTTTTTTAATTAATAAAAAAAAAGAAAAAAAAAAAGAATGCAGAAATAGACCACAAAATCTATGGTCAATCAATTTTTGACAAAGCCCCCAAATCCACTGAACTGGAAAAAAAAATAGTCTTTTCAATAAAGAGGCATAGGAGAACTGGATATCAATAGCCAAAAGAATGAAAGAGGACCCCTACCTTACACCCTATACAAAAATTAACTTAAAATGGATCAAACACCTAAGAAGATCTATAAGAACTAGCATGTGCAGGATTGAAAGGATATATGTACCCTAGAAAAGCCATGTTTTAATCCCAATCTTGTTTTATAAAGGCAGCTGTTTCTTCTAATCCCTATTCAGTACTGTATGTTTGAAACTTGAATTAAATCATCTCCTGGAGACATTCAGGGACATCCAGGACATTGAGTCTCATACTCAATCAAGAGTGGTTGTTAAGCTGGATTAGTGGGGCCATGTGTCCACCCATTCCAGGTGGGTCTTGATTAGTTTACTGAAATCTTATAAAAGAGGAAATTTTTTGAAGAAAAGAGGAGAATCTGAGAGAACAGAGAATGACCTAGCCACGAGAAGCAGAGAGTCCACCAGCCAGTGACTTTGGAGATGAAGAAGGACAGTGCCTCCCGGGGACCTTCATAAAACAAGAAGCCAAGAGAGAAAGCTAGTAGATGATGCCATGTTCACCATGTGCCCTTACAACTGAGAGGAAAACCCTAACTATGTTCGCCATGTGCCTTTCCACTCGAGAGAGAAAACTTGGACTTCATCAGCCTTCTTGAATCAGGGTATCTTTTCCTGGATGCCTTAGATTGGACATTTCTATAGACTTGCTTTAATTGGGACATAGTCTTGGTACCAAATCATATGGTACAATACGAATGAACCATGAAGACATCAAGTGAAATAAGCCCAATACAATAGGACAAATATTGTATTACCTCACTGATAAGAAATAATTAGAATAAAAAATTCATAGAGTTAGAAACTAGAATACAGGTTTACAGGGGCAGGGGTGAGGAAAGAAATTCTGTGTTAAAGCTTAATTGGTAGAGTTTCTATTTGGGATAATGGAATCATTTTGGTAATAGATGGGGGTGATGGTAGCACAGCACTATGAATGTAATTAACAGCACTAACTAAATTATATATCTGAATGTGGTTAAAAAGGGATTTTTTTAGGTTGCATATATGCTGTTAGAATAAAAATTTTTTAAAAAATATAGGAAGAGTCGGGGAACTGTAAACTATACTACACTTTAAAATCTGTTCTATAACTACTCGTTAAAATGTATTTGGAAATTTTTATATATGTGTAATATTTCACAGTAAAAAGCACGTTAAAAAAAAAACCTAGGTAAGCTCTCTAGCCTCCTATATTCTGGAGCAGCTAGAAGGAAAAATATGATAGGATTGTATGGTAGCCCGTAGCCCATGACAAACTCTGGGATCTTTCCTGTAACCACTTGTTGAATAGTGCTTTGAAAACTATTGCTTTTTTATTTCTTTGCTTTGTATATGTGTTATATACAATTAAAAAAGTAAAAAAAAAAAGATAAGGAAGATATATTGCATAAAATAAACCAGACACAAAGGGAAAATATTGTATGATCTCACTGATATGGAATAATTAGAATATGGAAATTCACAGAATTAAAAAGTAGAATGCAGGTTGCCAGGGTCCTACTGAGTGTAGGAACTGGGGAGTTAATGCTTAATTGGTACAGTTTCTGTTTAGGGTGACAGAATAGTTTTGGTAATGGCTAGTGGCTATGGTAGCACAAAATTGCAAGTGTAATGAACACCACTAAATTATATGTGTGAATGTGGTTAAAAGGGGAAATTTTAGGTAGTATACATGTTACTAGAATTAAAATTTTAAAAAATAGCCATCAAACCATATAACACAAATGGTGAAGTCTAATGTAAACTATGGACTGTAGTTAATAATGCAATTATAATAATATTCTCTCATCAGTTGCAACAAAGTTACCACAGTAATGTAACATGTTAATAATGGGGCTGGGTAAATGTAACTCTCTATTTTTGGTATGATTTTCCTGTAAATCTACATCTTCTCTAATACCACAAAAACATAGGACTGTACAACATAGTGAACTCTAATGTGAATTATGGACTTTATCTTATAGTATAATTATAATAATATTGTTTCATCAATTGTAACAAAGTTACTGCATTAATGCAGTTAATAGTAGGGAAACTGTGTGAGAGGGGGTACATGGATCCTGTATTTTCTGTATGATTTTTATATAAATCTATAACTTCTCTAATAAACACATAACAACCCCCCAAAAAATTCATGCATTCATTCTCCACCTTTCATTTAATAACATCCATTCATTCAACAAATATTTATTTAAGATCTGCTATATACCAATCAATGTGCTTGGTGCCTTGTTCCAACAAAAGCCATAGGAGCTTTCAAATAGAATAATAAATGCCACTGCACTAGAAAGCTGCCAGTGTTGTCTCCTTTAATTTCAATCTCTACTTGTTCATTTTATGTTCATTTTAAAAAGTGCTACAGAAGGCAATCATTTTAATACAAACACTATGGAGTGTAAAAGCAAGTAGAAGTCAGCTAATCATTTCCTTCCTGCAAAATACCGCTTGCCATGGCTGGAACTTCTTCTTTCCAAAGGAGAGGTCCAGAGACAGCTGGGAGATGGGATGGAGACTGTGGTCTTCCATGTCCCAGGTCTATCAAGGCAAATATCTAGGGACTGAGTCAGGCTTGAGTGTGAACTCCAGAAAAGGCATTAGATGCCCCTCGTAAAAGTGAAATTCCTAATGTGTCAGAAAGTCTGGTCTTCCAGTCACTAGGGCCTGGAGTGAGAATTATAGATGTCCCAGATCAAGAACACAAGGTCCTTGCCCACTGCCACAGTGACTATGGACCATAAATAAGGAAGGTTAGCACTCCTTAGTATTTGTGCTGGGCCCTAATCCAGCCAGCCTGGTGTGCTAAGGGATAGAGAGGATATGAAATGCACAAAGTTCAAGCTCTGCTACATACAACAGCGAGGCCCAATAGCCTCCACCTCAGGCCCAACCAGCTCTCCAGGAGGGACTTGGGCTCCATTGTTAAGTGTGAGGATTCCTCAGCACCCCAGGTGGCTTGTTGGTGCCTCCTCATTAGAACCCACTTGTCAATGGGCCATGTTCTGCTGGGCCTCACAGGAAGTGTTAGCAATTGTGGGCTGAATCCTGTGGGCATTTGATTATCATCAAGATTGCCAGTCATTATCAGTCCAGCACATGAGCAATTTTCTGTATGGAGTTGTGGCTCCAAATGTTCTAGTTACAGGGCAGCTATCTTGGCTCTAGCCAGTCAGCTAGAGCCTGGCAGGGCTAAAAGACCATGGTAGAAACACTGGCCAGTGAAGGAGGAGAAGGAGTCAAAGATGAGGAGAGGAAGGGTGAGAAATAGGGAAGAGAAAGAAAGACATTGGAAGTTCTGGGACATTGACAAGGTAGAGGCTTCTAAGCCTCCTCTAGGGCTCTAGGATAGCCCTTGGGCGTGTCTTAAGGCCTAACAAAACTCAGGGAGACCCTGGGTTAGTGCAAAGTTAGTAACAAAGTTAGTTTCTAGTGCTAGGAACTTCTTTGACAAGCCTGATGGATTAAGTCAAAGTCCTTGTCACAGACGGGCATGACCAGTTTGTAAAACAAACCTGAACCCTCTGAGAGGTGACAGGATCTGGGAAGGTGCTGAGGAACAGGCACTGCTACACTTGCCGTCAGGCAGACAGAACAGGCTCTGTGCAGAATTGAAGCAACAGCCAGAAATGGGAGATTTGAGGGGAGCAGTTGAGGTCTGTGGTCCCACATGATATTTGGCAACTGACAGAGCCCAGGGGCAGGTGCTGCTAAGCACTCTAAGTGTCAGTGGAGTAGTGGCAGCAAGAAAAGGTCTGTCTGAAGTCACCAGGACCCCAGCAGGGTAAAAAGAGCCAGACTCCAGGACTCAAGGGAACTGGCAAAGGCAAGGCAGAGCTCAGCTCTCAGGTTACCAAGGATGGAGTCCAGGGATCAGAGCTGGGACAAGATGGGGACTAAGTCACTGTTACCAATCAGAGGCCAGTGATTAGAACTACAGTACAGAAACAGGAACAGACTAGCAAAAGGGCTACTGATGTTGCAGCCAGCAGGTGGGTTTGGGGCTACCAGGTGTCAGGATGGGGGCCAGAAATGGGACTGGGTCTGAGGATGGGGTCAAAAGTTCTCAGCTGTGGGGGAATAAAATAGCAGTGGTTGAGTATCAGGAAAGGTTAGATAGTAGACATTCCATAGGGTAAGTCCATTCCAGAAATCTGCCTCCTTATGCTTGACACTCAATTTGCACAGCTTGGCTTGGACCCTGCTGAAGTGGAAAGAAGGTTTCTGAAGAGGCTTAGGCTCAGGGAAAGCAAGCCATGAACTGGGAAGCTATGGCTTTTCTTGTGGCTTGGTGAACCATTAGAGACCCTGGGTAAGCCACTGGTGAAATTTTAGGCCTCCATTTCCCCATCTACCATCAATCCTTATGGCAAGAAGAAGAAAAATGAATAGAATATGGGAAGGAGAAAAAAGAAAAAATAAGAGTCATGGTAACAATGAGAATGGTGAAATAACAATTGAACAACAGAAAAGCATAATGCTGAGTACTATCAAAACAGTACAAAATAACCACAATCATGCCTGTAGCATTTAGCATTTACCATATGCCAGACACCACTTCAAACACTTTACATGGATTGCCTCATTTATTCCTCTCAGTAACCCTCGGAGATAGAGATGAAAAAGCTAATGGGGTTCAGAAACATTTGCCTGAGGTCAAAGAGCTGGTAAATGGTAGAGCCAGTATTCCAATCCTGGCAGGCTGGCTTCCAAGGCTTCAAAAATAACCCTCATGTTAGCTACGTCCCACAAGTAGGCTCACGGGGAGAATAATAGAAATAATCACCAACTATTCCTGCTAGCCCATCGTAGTTACTAAGAGTGCCTCCATCAATGGGGATGGGTTGGTTGTCTTTCACACTGTCATCCAGTCCCCTGGAACACTGGCTGCTGATGGATTGCCAGGTCTGGGGCTCAGCTTGTGTCTAAATCTATAGCTTTCCCTTACATAAGGCAAACAGGTCCTTCTCAAGATTGCAGTGACTGTCATCAGCTTGTGGGCACCAGACCCTGAAAACCAAGCTCGACGCCAGTTTTCTATTGTTCTGGCCCCGAAACCAACAGAAAGTGTTTTTAGAACTGAGCACTGTGAAGCAGCCCTGACTCCGAGAGAGCAGAGAGAACACTGTCCTGAAAGTCAGGATAAAGGGGGGCATGAGTTCCAGTATTATCTGAAGCAGAGACTGATTGTGTGATTTGGGACAAGACACATCACCTTTGTGGATCTCGATTTTACCATTTATACATTCCATTCATTCATTCCACAAATATTTACTGAGCTTTATTGATGGAGCAGGCATTCTTCTAGCCACTGTGGATACAATAGTGAATGAGATGAGCACAGATCCTACCCTCCTGAAGCTTAACTTCTACTGCAGAGATGGACAATAAACAAATAAGCAAATAATATGCAGTAAAATGCAAAGTGGTGATAAGGACTATAAAAACACGTCAGCAGAAGATGAAAAGTGATGGGGCTGAAGGCATTATCTTATCTAGGGTGGTCAGGAAAACAGAACCTTGAGACTCAGAGATAATTGCTCCTACCTTGAATGGCTTTTGTTTGTTGAGGCTCAAAATAGAAAGTGGTAAATGACTATGGAAGGGCTTTAAAAATTGTAAAACCGCCTAAATGGGTGGGGTCATTCATTTTCTTATCCTTAGGGCCAGAGAGTTTGCCGTTTGCCGTTTACTTTTTGTCTCAACCAAGACCCCTGAGAAATCCCAGCTCCTGCCTCATGGATGTTTCCCTTCCCACTGCCAGTCCTGTAGTGGATGCTACCCAAATGTCTCTGAATGTACCCTTTATACAAAGGACACTTTTCAAGGAAGAAGTTAGAACAGATGCCAGGGGACTAGAGTGTGCTGTCCATGGGCAGGAAAAGCGGCATTTCAAAAGCTGTGTGACTTACACACAGGAGGGCTGAAGAGCCAGGATGTGAGCAGGAAGGACAGTGCAGGGAAGGATCCTCTCTATGTAGTAAGGGCAACTCTTGGGAGTAGAGTACGAGGAGTTCAGAGGTAACCAAGGGTTTGTAGAGGTGCCCTTGTGAGTCCCCCTTACCAGTACTGCCTGTGAAGAGGCAGGGGACACATGCTGAGAGGGTCCTTAGCAACAATACAGACCAGCAGTTCTTGCAGCAGAGTCACCAGGGAAGCCACCTCCAAGAACACAATCTCAGGGGATTCTGCTTCAGTAGATTTGGAGTAGGGGCTTTGTTTTGAAAAAGTTGCACAGATTATGCTGAGAAACAGGTTATGAACCACTGCTCTGGCCTAAACTCTAGTGTAAAAGATTCAGAAATGAGGATCACAGGGGCGATGTGCCTACCTGAAGTCATATGGCAAATCAATGCAGCATGGCTGGGACTAGAGCCTAGGTCTCTTTATTCCAGCTGTTGTACTCACTGTTTATTCCAGCTCACTTTCTACTCTGTCTCCGCATGCTCAAGCCTACATCTCACTAATCTCTGCCAAAACACTGAGTTCTGGAACATCCTACCAAGCCCAGGTTTTCGTGTGTGGGGTGAATTGGTTTCTACTCTAGCAAATGGGAGTCTCTTCTATCCATGAAAAACAGAAACCCAAGTTTGCTTTGTTTTTCCTCTCCCTGTGCCCTACCAGCTCTGAGCTATGGATGAGCACTTGTACTGACCCCTGGTGGCAAGACCAAGCTATGGGTGGAGAGGCTAGTTTTCCAGGAAGAACACTGAAACTCACTGGGCCTGAGCCACCTGTCTTTCCGAAGGGGCTAAATCTGGGCTCCATTCAGAAAGTCAGGTAGTCAGCAGTTTTGTTTTGAGCATCAGCCACTTGGAGTTACCTGAGATGAATAAGATGCAATCCCGCTCTCAAAGAGCTTGTCTGCAAGATAGACATTTGTATTAGAAAGGAAGGAACCCTAGGCTGGGAGACAAGAGATGTACCCTGTAGTCTGAGGGAAGTCACTTACTAGCTAGCTGACCTTGGGAAAACCTCTGCATTGCTGCATGCCTAGGTTTACCCTTCTGAAAAATCTGGATAAAAATTGCCCTGCCCAACTACTGGGATTTTTAGGATTAAATGGTAGGTTGGATGGGGAAGTATTTTGGAATTTGCAAAGTGCCAGGTAAATGGAAGGAAATATTTATCACTAGCTGTAGGAGAGGGTAATTGAGATAAGGAGTGTGTTGTACTTTTCATCTCATTTAATGTAACTCTTTACAAAATGACCTTGGCTTTAACATTGGCCCACAGTAAATTAAACACTCAAATCAAATAAAAACTCATGCATGAATTTTAAGTACACAAACATGTAAGTACAATCCAGTACCTTTCTCACTGGTCTTCAGCTGTCCTTATTCATGAAGTTTAAGCAAGTTAATTGTGTATGAAAAGTTCTTTGTACATAGTAACTATGGGAAGGCATTATTATTATCAAATGTAGATTCTATTGTATTTTTTTAGAATCATCTAATTTGGAATTATGCACTCCAATAGAGCCTAACTTAACCTAACCTAACCTTATTGAAGGTTAGGTCCTCTTGGCATCAAAAGCAAGGGCATCTCACCACAAGATTGGAATGGGATGGGCTTCTTGGGTCCACCTGAAGTCCACAAAGATCAAGCTCCACTAGGTTGGGCCACTAAGGGGAACTGACTACTTTCCCACAAAGAGAGAGATTCCTTAGGAGAGGGAGGAAGCAGTGACAGAGACTTGATTGGGTGGCTGTGATAGTTAGATTCAGTTGTCAACTTGGTCAGGTGAAGGCATCTAGTTTAGTTGCTATGGACATGAGCCAATGGTACTCATTTGTTACTAATTACATCTTCAGTCGGCTAAGAGGCATGCCTGCTGCAATGAATGATGTTTGACTTAATTGGCTGGTGCTAAAATGAGAGAGCTCAACGTAGCACAGCCTAAGCAGGTCAGCATACCTCATCTTGGCACTCACAGCTCAGCCAGGCCTTTGGAGATGCAGAGAGAAATCACCCTGGGGAAAGTCATTGGAACCCAGAGGCCTGGAGAGAAGGCCAGCAGAGACCATCCTGTGCCTTCCCATGTAAGAAAGAACCTCAGTGGAAAGTTAGCTGCCTTTCCTCTGAAATTGTTAGCCAATAAATTATTATTAAGCCAACATATTGTACGGCATTTATTTCAGCTACTAAGACATTTGATCTTGAATCTTTTCCCTTCTGCTTTATCTTTAAAACTACTTACAGTATATTCTCTCTGAAGCAATACTTTGATAATGCCAATTCCAGCACTACAAAACAAAGCAAACATAAAATGAAAAAAACCAAATCAACAATAGCCTAAAGTGGATCTATATGGCAGCCCTTTTCAGCAGATCAGTAGTTAGCTGATCAATAGCTATGAAAGGCAGTGTGGACAGAATTTCCAAAGCTCTCCAAGATTATTAACAAGAGGAGAACTCAGACAACAGTGCAACCCTTTCCTCCATTCTCCTCAAAGCTTCCCACCTCAGGATGCCCATCAGTATGTGTATTAGTTAGGGTTCTCTAGAGAAACAGAATTGACAGGGAACACTCGCAAATATAAAATTTATAAAAGTGTATCACGTGACCACGGGAACGCAGAGTCCAAAATCCGCACAGTAGGCTGTAAAACCGACGATTCCGATGGAGGGTCTGGACGAGCTTCACAGGAGAGGCTCACCAGCTGAAACAGGAATAGCCTGTCTCTTCTAAATCCTCCTTAAAAGGCTTCCAGTGATTAGATTAAGCATCACTCATTGCAGAAGACACTCCCCTTGGTTGATTACAAATGGAATCAGCTGTGGATGCAGCTGAAGTGATCATGATCTAATTCTATGAAATGTCCTCATTGCAACAGACAGGCCAGCGCTTGCCCAACCAGACAAACGGGTACCACCACTTGGCCAAGTTGACACATGAAACTGACCATGACAGTGACATAAAAAATAAGCCATTAATTTCAACTTCCTTACATTTGGAGTATAGAGGCAAAAGAGTACAGGAATGCAGCAAAAAAGACAAACAACCTATTTAAAAATGAGCAAAAAAAGACACTGGTATTTATGGTGGCATTATTCATGATTGCCAATGGATGAAGACAACCTAAGGGTACATCGACTGATGAATGGAAGGGTGAACTGTGGTGTATGCATATGATGGAATATCATGTGGCTGTAGAAAAGACTGAAGTCATAAGGCATGCAACTAAGGTGAATGTACCTTAAGGATATTATGTTGAGTGAAATAAGCTAGAAATGAAAGGACAAATATTATATGGTCACACAATGTAAACTAACAATAATGAGTAAACTTTGAGAATTGAATTTGAGAGCATTGGTTATCAGGAGATAGAAAGTGGGCAGGGATTGGGGAATCAATGATTAAGGAGTACAGAATGTTCAATAAGGTTCAATGGAAAGGTTCTGAAATTCTAAGCTCTTATAGTAGCCACATTTATTCCTGAGTTTTACTGTTATTTCTAAATTCTGAGATACTATGTTTTTTGTATATAAGGTGGTAGTTCCCTGGAAATTTAAGTATCTGTGTGACACCTGAGACTCAAGAGTTAGAGCTCTGCAGCTCTGAAAGTCAGCATTAAACCACACAGCAATTGTTAAAGAAGCTGAAAAAGAGGCCAGACTTCAATTAGAGATATGAATGAAATGGACCTGGTTAGAACTAAGGCAAATTAGAATACAGGGTAAAAGATGATATTTTCTGTATTTTGAAACTTCAACTTCTGTGTTTGATCAAAGGGAGAGACATTTATTTTGTCCATAATTTAAGTTTTCTGTTGCATACTATCTGATTTAACCTTTCTGGTCAGTTTATTTCAACAACCTAATTACATGGAACCTGGAATAGGGAATGAGATCTTGTTACCCTGTACAGGATAATGTAATACTCTGATATATTCCAGAGTATTGGGGGCAGTAAATAAAAAAGTATTTGTAAAGTCTCCTTGAGTGACTGGAGAAAAAAAAAGTGGAACTATTAAACCAAGGGAATTCCTGATATTCTTTCAAGGATTAGGGACTCCAAATTTAATAAGCCAAGCCCTCGATCTTGAGACTTGTCCATATAAAACTTATTTCTGTAATGGCGAAGCTAAGCTTATTTATAATTATGCTTAAAAGTCACACCCAGAGAACCTTTTCTGTTGCTCAGATGTGGTCTCTCTCTTCAAGCCAACTCTGCAAATAAACTCAATTCTCCAACTCTACATGGGACATGACTCCCAGGGATATAAGTCTTCCTGGCAATGTGGGATCTAATTCCCAGGGATGTGCCTGGCCCTGGTATCATGGGATTGAGAATGCCTTCTTGGCCAAAAGTGGGGGAAAAATGTATATCCTGCTGTTGTGGGGTATAATATTCTGTAAATGTCTGTTAAGTCTAGTGATTTATCATATTATTCAAAGTCTCTGTTTCCTTATTGATCCTCTGCCTTGATGTTCTGTCCATTGAGGAGGGTAAGGAATTTAAACCTCTGACTATTATTGTAGAGGTGTCTACTTCTCCCTTCAGTGTTGTCAGTGTTTGTCTCATGTATTTTGGGGCACTCTGGTTTGGTGCATAAACATTTTATGAGTGTTATATCTTCTTGATGAATTGTTCCTTTTATTAATACATAGTGACCTTCTTTGTCTGTTTTAATTTTTCCTACATTTGAAATCTGATTTGTTGGATATTAGTATAGCTACCCCACCCCCACCCCTGCTCTTTTCTGATTGTTGTTTGCACAAAATATTTTTTCCAAACTTTCACTGTCAATCTGTTTTTGTCCATGGGTCTAAAGTGAGTCTTTTGTAGACAGTGTGCAGGTTCAAATCTGTGGTGAACCCCAGAAAAGCCATGTCATTAAAAAAAAAATTTTATTAATTAAAAAAAATTACAAGAAGCACAAACATTCCCAACATATACACTCAGCAATTCACAATATCATCACATAGTTGCATATTCATCATCATGATAAAGCCATGTCATTTAATCCTCATTCAACATTGCTGGCTGGGAGCTTTTTGATTGTTCCCATGGAGATGTGACCCACCTTATTGTGGGTGGTAACTTTTTTTTTTAGTTTTAAAATATTTTTATTGTACACAACAAACATACAAACATTCTTGACATACAAACATTCTATACATGGTATACAATGGATGGTTCAAAGTATCAACACATAGTTTTGTATTCATCACCATGATTTTTTTAAATTTGCATCTCTCCAGTGAAATAAATAAGAAAGAAAAGAGAAAAAAACTCATACATGTCATACCTCTTACTCCTCCCTCTCATTGACCACTAGTATTTCAATTTACTCAATTTTTTAACCTTTGTTCTCCCTTTTATTTGTTTATTTTTATCATACTTTTTACTCTTCTGTCTATTCCATAGATAAAAGGAGCATCAGACACAAGGTTTTCACAATCACATAGTCGCATTGCAAAAGTTCTATCATTATACAATAATCTTCACATAGCATGGCTGCTGGAACACAGCTATACAGTTTCAGGTACTTTCTGTGGGTGGTAACTTTTGATTAGGTGCTTTCCATGAAGTTGTGACTCTATCCATTCTAGGTGGATCTTGATTAATTTACTAGAATCCTTTAAAAGATGAAGCATTTTGGAGAGAGTCCTATTTAGAGCCATGAGAATCACAGAGTCTGTTTAGCCAGAGACCTTTGGAGGCGAAGAAGGAAAATGTCCCTGGGATAGCTTCATGAAACAAGAAGCCAGGAGAGAAACCTAGCTGATGCCATCATGTTTGCCATGAGCCTTTCCAGTTGAGAAACCTGAACATCATTGGCCTTTTTTTCTTCTTATTTTTATTGGCAAAACAAACAAAAAAACCCATATAAGCATGAACAATCTTAATATATGAACATTCCATACTTAGTGTATAATCAATGGCTCACAATATCATCGCTGTTCTAGTTTGCTAGCTGCTAGAAAGTAATATATCAGAAACAGATTGGCTTTCAATAAAAGGGGATTTATTTCATTAGTTCTTCACAGGAAATACAGCTAACCTTTAACTGAGGTTCTTTCTTACATGGAAAGGCACAGGACAATCTCTGCTGGCCTTCTCTCCAGGCCTCTGGGTTCCAACAACTTTCCCCGGGATGATTTCTTTCTGCATCTCCAAAGCAATTGTCTGAACTATGCGTGCTGAGATAAGGTGTGCTGAGCTGCTTGGGCTGTGCCATGTTGAACTCTCTCATTTAAGCACCAGCCAATTAAAGCAAACATCATTCATTACAGCAGGCACAACTCTGAGCTGACTGCAGATGTAATGAGCAGATGAGGTTCACGTACCTTCACCTGGCCAAGTTGACAACTGAATCTAACTACCGCATGTCCAGCCCTTGTTAACTTGGCAACTACATGCATCACCTTAAACAATATTAAGGTGCAAAAAAATTATCTTCTGGCTGTGGACCTATGAATCTCAAAACAAGTTATCTGGTGTCAATATGCAAAGAACATTCACAGGATACAGCTTTTCATTTCCATAGGGAGAAATTGGAAAGAACAGAAGAATCACAAGACCCAAACAGTTCTGAGAACCTGCAGGGCAAACTCCACTGGATTTCAAAGTCTGAAAGCCATTTATCCTTCAGCTTTAGAAAGTAGCAGTCTCACCCTTTCCAAGGGCGTATGCAGTGGCCTGCCTTTTTCCAAATCAACTGTGGGGAACATTGAGGAGACCACCTTTTTCTCAGCTCCACTCTCCAGGCATCGGGGTCACACCTGGGCTCTCTGCCATTTCTGGGCACACACTCAACCCCTCCATGCGGTGGCAGCCAGGTTCTCCCCAGCCCCCAAGGAGCATGCTATACCTTCTCAAAGGCCTGAGGCAGCACAACTCTTCCACTGCAATGAAATGGGAGACTCATCCTCTGCCCTCAGGGCAAACTCAACCTCTCCATGTATATGGGTAGGTCCACTCTCCTGCCCGAGGTTTCTTGGTTTCAGACCTAAGCTTCCATGGTTCTCACTCTGCAAACTCCAATTTGTCCCTTTGTGTCTGTCCCCCTTTGTCCAGGTTGGCAGTGGTTCCGTTTACACCAACAATCTCTTCAAGCACTCCAGGACTTCTCCGTCATTCTCTTCACAGTTCCTCCCAAATCTTCCCCTTAGCCATCCGAAAAAACGTTCCAACATGTCTGGTATTTGCAAACTGCAGCAGCATCCTACTCTCCAGTACCGAAGTCTGTTCTAGCTTGCTAGCTGCTGGAATTCAATATAACAGAAATGGATTGGCTTTCAATAAAAGGGGATTTATTTCATTAGTTCTTCAGAAGAAAGGCAACTAACCTTCAACTGAGGTTCTTTCTTATGTGAAAAGGCACAGGACGATCTCTGCTGGCCTTCTCTCCAGGCCTCTGGGTTCCAACAACTTTCCCCAGGGTGATATCTTTCTGCATCTCCAAAGGCCTGGGCTGAGCTGTGAGTGCTGAGACGAGGTATGCTGAGCTGCTTGGGCTGTGCTACGTTGAACTCTCTCATTTAAGCACCAGCCAATTAAAGCAAACCTCATTCTTTACAGCAGGCATGCCTCTTAGCTGACTGCAAATGTAATGAGCAACAGATGAGGTTCATGTATCATTGGCTCATGTCCATAGCAACAGAAATAGGTACCTTCACCTGGCCAAGTTGACAACTGAATCTAATTACCACAATCACATAGTTGTATATTCATCACCATGATCATTTCTTAGAAAACTTACATCACTCCAGAAAAAGAAATAAGAGGAAAAAAAGAAAAGACTCATATGTACCACACCCCTTACCCCTCCCTTTCATTGGCCAGTAGTATTTCCATCTATGCAATATATTTTAACCTTTTTTTCCCCTATTTTTTTCTGTACTCCTTACCACTCCCTTTCATTGATCACTAGTATTCCAATCTACTCAATTTATTTTAACATTTGTTCCCCCTATTATTTATTTTAATACATATTTTTACCCATATGCTGATGCCATAGATACAAGGAGCATCAGACTGAAGGTTTTCATAATCACACAGTCATATTGCTAAAGCTATATCACTATACAATCATCTTTAAGAAACATGGCTACTGGAACACAGCTCTACACTTTCAAGCACTTCCCTGTGGCCTTAAACTAAAAAGGGGATATCTATATAATGTGTAAGAATAACCTCCAGGATAACCTTTCAACTCTGTTTGAAATCTCTTAGCCACTGACACTTTATTTTGTCTTATTTCTCTCTTCCTCCTTTCATTTGAGAAGGTTTTCTCAATCCCTTGATGTGAGTCCCAGCTCATTCCAGGATTTCTATGCCCTATTGCCAGGGACATTTACACCCTTGGGAGTCATGTCCCATAGAGATAGGGGGAGGGGAGTGAACTTGCTTGCCATGTTGGCTGAGAGAGAGGTAGGCCACATCTGAGCAACAAAAGAGGTTCTTTGGGGGTGACTCTTAGGCCTAATTTTAAGTAAGCTTAGTCTATCCTTTCCAGGGATAAATTTCATATGAACAAACTCCAAGATTGAGTGCTCGGCCTATTGATTTGGTTGTTCCTACTGCTTACAAGAATATTAGGAATTCTCCAAATGGGGAAGTTGAATTTTTCCCCTTTCTCAGCATTCCCTCAAGGGCACTTTGCAAATACATCTTTATTCACTGTTCAAATCACTCTGGGATTTATCAGGGCATCACACTGGACAAACCTACAAAATCTCAGCCCTATTCAAGATTCCACATCATTGGCCTTTCTTGAGTGAACATAACCTCTTGTTTGTGCCTTAATTTGGACATTTTTTGCTTTAATTGGGACAATTTCACAGCCTCAGTACTGTAAACTTGCAATTTATTAAATTCCCTTTTTAAAAAGCCATTCCATTTCTGGTGTATTGCATTATGGCAGCTAGCAAACTAAAACAGACAGCATATAGATAGGTCTTGTTTTTTAATCCATTGTGCCAGACTCTGTGTTTTGATGGGGAGTATAATCCATTAATATTTAATGTTATTACTGTAAAAGGCAGTACTTTCTTCTACCATTTTGTCTTTTCAATTTTATATACCATATTTTATTTTTTCTCCTACCCTTTGATTTTTCTAATTGGAGTTGGAGAAGGAGAGTTAGTCATTCCCTGGTGATGTAAGGAACAAGGACCATATTCACTATGATGTGAGAAAACCCAGTCTGCAGTAAGAGATGCTGAGGATAGCTTGAAGTGACTAGTTGCTAAGACTCAAGTCTGGTAGTGGTCAAGGCCCTGGTTCCAATTGTTCCTGAGGCCCATCTCTGTCCCTGCTTCTGAAATTTGGTTGTTCAACCTTCTTTACTTTTTTGTCTAAGCTAATTTTAAAATTTTTTGCCAACTTCTGACCAAATAAATCCTGATAAGTCTCTATATTTGGCTTTTCATCTTCAAAATGAGATCCTGTGAGAGGATCTGTGCTAGCTTGAAAGGATTATGAACCCTAAAAAAGCCATGTTTTAATCCTAATCCCATTTTGTAAAGGCAGTCATTTCTTCTAATCCCTATTCAGCATTGTATGTTTGAAACTATAATTAGATCACCTCCCTGGCCATATAATTAATCAAAAGTGATTGTTAAGCTGGATTAAGTAGAGGTGTGTCTCCACCCATTCGGGTGGGTCTTGATTAGTTTCTGAAATCCTATAAAAGAGGAAACATTTTTGAGAAAGAAAAATTTAGAGAGAGCAGAGAATGCTGCAGCACCATGAAGCAGAGTCCACCAGCCAGCAACCTTTGGAGATGAAGAAAGAAAATGCCTCCCAGGGAGCTTCATGAAACAGGAAGCCAGGAGAGAAAGCTAGCAGATGATGCAATGTTCGCCATGAGAGAGGAACCCTGACTGTGTTCGCCATGTGCCTTCCCACTTGCGAGAGAGAGAAAGAGAGACCCTGAATTTCATCAACCTTCTTGAGCCAAGGTATCTTTCCCTGGATGCCTTTAATGGGACATTTCTATAGACTTGCTTTAATTGGGACATTTTCTCAGCCTTAGAACTGTAAACTAGCAACCTATTAAATTTCTCTTTTTAAAAGCCATTCCATTTCTGGTATATTGCATTCCGGCAGCTAGCAATCTAGAACAGGATCCAAGACACTTCTTTTTTTAATTGTATTCTTATTTGCCATCTCTGCCGTAATCGACTACTGATTTCTTTCTCTTTTCTGAAACATTTTTCTTACTTTGTTGACTCTTCACTCTTATTCTTTTCTTCTGCCTCTGGTTCATCTCTTCCATATCTCCTTCATAAAGACATCTTTCTTTGTCTATTCCTTAACTGCTATTTTTCCTCTAGATTTCTATCCTAGGCTCACCCTACACTCCCTGGATAACCTCACCTATTTTCAAGGCTTCAACTACCATATATGTTCTAATGACTCTTGACCTTTCTTTTCAGCTCAGACCTCTTCCTGAACTTCAAAAACCACGTCTGAACTAAATGGGTTTTCAACATCCCTGCCTGAATCTCACAAATACCTCAAATTCAACACATCTATCACTGAACTCATCATCTTACCCTTTCTTATATTTTTTACCTTGATGAAAAACATGACCACATACTAAACAAACTAATCCAGAAACATGGAAATTCCCCAAACTTCCTCCCTCTCTCATTTTGATATCCAATCACAATGTTAATTTAATTCCACCTGCTCAATCTCTCTTTCTGGGTATGTCATGATTTTTTTCTTCTATCGGTATTATGATAAAGGAGATATATGTAGCAAATTAGACACTTCAAATGGGCAGAAAAATTGCCCCTTCTTGCTTGACAGAATTGTAACAAATGGCTTGTAATTAGCCATCTAGATTCTTAACATGACTAATCTGTCTCAAACGTAAGAAATATACCAAATACATCTAACTCTTGAATCTCATTGGTCTCTCCATTCCCACAGTCTTTGCCCTAGGTCATGCCCCAGCTTCTATCTGGGTATATTCTAACTGTTCTGAAGGGCCGTAGTGTTCTGTGTACATCAGGCCACCCTAGGGAAAAGAAGGTGCATGAAAAGCTGCAGCCCCCACTCCTGCTCCAAGCAGAGCAGTGCTGATTTATGTATGTATGCTTATTCTGTGATCATGTAAAAGTTCATTGGAAAGAAGCATTTCTACTGCCCAGAAAGGGAGGGGGGTGGGAAGGAGGGAGAACAAGAACATGAGGAAGAGAGAGAGAGAGCCCTATAGATTTAAATATTCCAGAAGTCTCCTAACTGGTCTCCCTGCCTCCAGTCTCTATTTCTCCAATCTACTTTCCAATACTGCTTATGATTTTTGATTTATTAAATGCTTTTAAAACATAAAGATGTATGAGTATTTTTGCAGTAAACAAACCAAACAATAATGAAGCCTATACAGCCAGATATCTCAACTTCAGTACTATTGACAGTTTAGACTGGATAATTCTATATTGTGGCAGCTGTCCTATGCATAATAAGATATTTAGCATCATCCCTGACCTCTACCAGCTAGATGTCAGTGGCATTGTGATAACCCAAAATGCCTCCAGACACTGGCAGGTGCCCCACTGGTGCAAAAATTTTCCACCCCTAAAGAGTAAAAAATCTACATCCCTCTTCATTTCTACTAGTCACATTTCCCTCCTCAGAGGTGTTCATTGGAATCAGTTCGAGCTATCATTTTAGATGTTTCCTATGTGCTTACATATTTATGTACATACATAGCAAGGTGATCTTCACAAAATGTAGATTTGATTGCATTACACGTCTGATTCAGTTTTTCCTAAATAGCCTGCAGGAGAAAATCCACAGTTCCTAGGTGGGTGGGTATACAAGACCTTCAGGACCTGGCTTCTTCAGGCTATATTCCTGTCATGCCCTCCTTACAGTAGCACCTCTCTCTTGCAGATAAGACATGGAAAAAGAACTTGAATTGAAGCCTGATAGGTAGGAGGGTGATGGGGAGCATCAGGAATAGGTTTTCTTGTCTAATAAAAGGCTTACATGAAATGCAGTGATCCTCTTGGTCTTTCATCACTGGATGTGGTTGTGCCTACATGTGACACAATAGCCATCTTGTGCACAAGAAAAGAGATGTTGTTAACAGATCAAGAATGACAGAGCAGAAGGATAAAAAAGCCCTTGGATTCTTGCTGTCATCACTGAACCACTGAACTTACTTAGTAACCATTTTTCTTTGGACTTTTTGTCATATGAGATACTAAACCAATTACTGTTCATGTGTTCATGATACTTTTAGTTGGATGTCTACTTATTTGGAGTCAAAAGCATCCTAATACATACCATAATCAATAATTTATAATTGGTTGAACACACTAGTACTGAGTTTGTACATGTTGGCTCTTCTGCCTGGAGGGCATTCACCATCATATCCATATCTGCATGGCAGTTATATTCCAAGTATCACTTTAAAGGTCATCTTCTTCTCTATGAAGACTTTCTAACAATCTGGTGAACATTTGTTCTTCAAGTCTATTTCATCTTGTTCATAGTTTTATTATAAAATGTATAACATTGAATTGAAATGTATTTCTGTTTCTCTCTCCCATTAGACTGTGAGCCTTTTAAGTGGTGAGGCTTTATCTGATTCACTTCTGAATGATTGTACTCATTACAAGGCCTGGCACATAGTAGAGACTTTGTAAATGTTTACTAACTGTATGGATGGGTAGCGGGATTAGTGAATGAGTAAGCAAATGTATGAACTAACTAACTCAGGTGGGAGGGAGATGATGAATAGTCTACTTCTCTGAGTCCCCTGCTTCAGCCCGTGCTGACTGGAATCCTCAAAGATCTAGAAAGGGGAAGGATCTGTGAGTAAGAAAGGTCTTGTAAGTCCATTCATGTTATAGCTGGGTCATCACTTTCTTGGCTAAAGTAAGCCCCCGTCCCTTTTCTCCTCACTACTGGGCTCAGAATAGAAGCAGAGAAACAAAGTTTAGTTGTCAGCCTCATTTCCCAGATAAGTGATCATTTCAGGGCACGTTATCCCAATGAGGTCATCTAGCCACTTGTTCCATCTAGTGCCTACGGCCTTGTTAGAACTGTAGAATCTTAGGCCCATCCCAGAATCTGAATCTGAATTTTTAGAATGATCCCCATGTGTTTCCTATGCACATGAAAATTGGAGAAGCATAGAAGTCCATTCCCTGACCCCTATGGAAGTCCAGTCCAGCACGGCATTTGCTCAAATACAAATAAGAATGTCTTCTACTATTAACGAAGATTTCTATGGAATAACATTATATAACTTGTCTTCATTACAATCTTAGATGTCTTTTCAACTTTCCTGGCCAGGGTATCCTTCATAGCTCACCTATGGCTATGGCTTGCTATGCTCCGATGCTGCTAGCCCTATTACGAACCACCTGACAATTGCAGAGCACAAAAGAGTCACCGTGCCCATCAATGGCTCTTAACCTGCTCCTGAACAAGTCACTCTGAAAAGGATGGGCGGCAGGACCTGGGAGGGTCTTCCAGGTTTTGTTAAGAGGGCTGGACTTCCAGAATCCCTGGCTCACCACCATCATCATCACAGTTATAATAGTGATAACCAGGAGTGATACTCAAGATATTTAACAACTGTTGTAGCATGAGCTCCAACCAGTCAGAATGAAAGCAATACCGTTATGTACTCACTGAGTATCAACCTTCACCATAAGTGATATTTGTAGAGCAGTGGGCACTTTCCTAAGCCCTTTCATGTATCTTTTTTCACTTGATCTTTACAACATTCCATAAGCTAGTGATATCATCCATGTTTTGACAATGAATAAAGTAAGGCTCAGAAGGTTAAATGACTAACTTAAAATCACATAGCCGGGAAGTAGTAGAGTTAGAATTTGAACCTATCTGTCTCTCAATTCTATGTTCCCCTCACTATGCCATAACACTTCCTCCATCCCTTATCTGGACATACACACTCACCTTTCTTGTGGGATACTCCCTCAATTTCAGGGACAGAGTATACAACATAGTGCCTAATTAGGGAGGATGGAGAAGGAGGTAGGTGAATCAGGAGTGTCTCCTCACCTCAGACCCCAAATGGCAGAACTGGAAGGGATGTGCACGGTAATGTAGCCCAAAACCTTCATTTTGTAACAAGGAAACTATACTCCTGAAGGAAGAAGAGATAAGCTGAGAGTTGCCCACAGAACCAGAAAGGATTTCAAAGATCTAGTCATCTCCCCCTTGGCAATCCCATTTTACAGATAAAGAATCCATGGCCCAGGAAACTGACCATTTGACAAACCATGTTATGCTTTTTCTACATTTTCACTGGTTTTGTTGCAAAACAAAACACGAGACTACACTATATTATTAGAAGCACCTTTAAAGCTCATTGTTAAATATGAACTGCAAGGAAAGATTTCTGGACTACTGGCAGGAGGAGAAAAAAGAGAGAAGCACACTTCACAGAGCCTTCTACCTTCTCACCTTTTGGAATTTTGAATTCATTCTGCCTGAATCAAGTCTGCCTGGTTTTGGAATTTTCAAAGGACATTTCACATTGCAGTCAATTATTTTACACTTCATGCCACCTTGTGAAACAATTGGATCATTCTATTTTGCTGACATACAGAGGAATTCTGAATTTTGTATGGTTAGCAGCTTTCTTCCATGATTTTTTCCCATTCCACCTTTTCTATCCTGCTTTTATCCCCAGAATGTAGGAACCAGATCCAGGGTTCAGAAAGGAGTAAAAGCAGAGGAAAGGTGGAACCCACAGCCCCAACCTGGAACCATCTCATGCACTGAAGCCCACCTTGCAATCCATACTATACAATGAGGAATTCTCAAATAGAGGGGCCAGAAGGGCTCACAGAGAGCCCTAACAAGTCATACAATAAGCATCTTCTTCTGGCCCAAGACCATAAAATCAAGTTCATGTGATTTGGGGTATAAGATGTAAGTTCAAATCTCAGCTGTGGCACTCACATTTACCCCTCTGAGCATCAGTTTCCTCATGTGCAAAATGGAAGTAAAAATACACACAGGGTTGCCATGTTGAGACGTAGCTATAATGTATGTGAAAATATCTGATTAATGGTATAAAAGAGTCACTTTCCCAAGACATATCACATCTCCTGGTGTATATGTGTGTTACTGGCAGGGAGGTGGTGGTGAAACTGGGAGTTGGTGGGTGGCATGGTCCAGTATAATTTAAACTCTGCCTCTGGCAAACATACCAAATGACATTCCCTGACATCTCACCTTAGGGCCCTGCTACTGTTCTGTGGCACCAAATCCTAGACTTCTGAACCAAACCTCCAGGGGTGCACTAATATTTGGAGGGAGGAAAGTGAAAAGGGGAGTCTGGCATGAATCCCAGGACCCATATGAAATGAGGGCTTAGTATAGGGAAATGGAAAGGGCATTTGCCTTGGCTAGGCTGGAAATGGGAAGTGACATGCCTGTGCTTTTTAAGATCTTTCTGCATGCCTCTTGCTCCAGGAATGCTCCAACATACCTGGGTCCCCATTCCATTTGCCTCCATCCCATAGGTACCAAGGTAAAACATGGTGGAAATAGCAAACTGGGTTAAGTTTTTCACCATTGATTTGCCATGGGACTTGAGCATCCTGAAAGGGCGTTTGAAGATCCTCCGGTCCTGCCTTCAGAGTGTACAGGTGGAGGGCATGAGGCCCAGAGAGGGTAAGACTCTTGGCTCGGTCACACAACTCTTCAGTGACAGAAACAGGATCGAAGCCCCAGAGTTGCAATGTTCTGACTTCTGAACCAGGATCCTGGGTGGGGGTGGGGGTAAACATGAAAAACCACTTTCCTGAGAGTCTTGCTCCAGAGACATCAGGGCTTGTCCACCCTGGGAACCTGGCTGCTCCCTCCCTCCCTGCCCTCCAGACCTGACCTGGCTACCCACCTGCCATGTTTTCCATCATGGATGGCTGTCTGTCCCTCACCCCGCCCCAGCACCCTGCCAGTACCTGGCACAGGTGAGGTCTGTGTGCCCATGGTGTCTGATGAGTTGATCCATCTTCATGGGGAAGTTTTGGCTTGGCTTAGAGACAGATCAGGGCTTTGCTTCATGAGAGAGAGAGAGAGAGAGAGAGAGAGAGAGAGAGAGAGAGAGAGAGAGAGAGAGAGAGAGAGAATGTATGTGTGCACATGTGTGTGTGCATGCAGGGAGCTAATGGAGGTTGGTGTTTTGGGAAGAGTGCACTGAGGGGGCACAGATGTTTTAAGGCCAAGAGGAGCCCAGACTGCTCTGTGGAGAGGCCTTCTACCCACACCTTCTCTGATGTCATCCTAGAGCATCTGAGGGCTGTCCTTTAAGGACCAATCATGTGTTTTCCCCATTTGATCTGTTAATGTGGTGTAGTACATTAATTGATTTTCTTGTGTTGAATCACCCTTGCATAACTTGGATAAAACTCAGCTAATCATGGTGTATAATTCTTTTAATGAACCTTTGGATTTGATTTGCAGTTATTTTGTTGAGGATTATTACATCCATATTCATTCAAGAGATTAGTCTGTAATTTTCTTTTCTTATAGTATCTTCATCTTGCTTTGGTATTAGGGTGATGTTGGCTTCAAATAATGAGTGAGATGGAGTTTCTTCCTCACATTTTTGGAAGTGTTTGAGCAGGATTGGCATTAATTCTTGGAATGATTGGTAGAATTTGTCTGTGAATCCATGTGGTCTGGACTTTTCCTTGGGAGGTTTCTGATGATGGATTCAATCTCTTTTCTTGTAATTCATCAGTTGAGGTCTTCTATTTCTTGAAGAGTCAGTGTAGGTTATTTGCTGTGTGCTGGTTTGAAACTATTACATACTACAGAAAGCCATGTTTTAATCCTGATGCAATTTTGTGGGGCCAGACATATTGTTTAGGGTGGAACCTTTGATTAGGTTGTTTCCATGAAGATTGACCCACCCAATTATAGGTGTGGCGTTTTGATTAGATGGAGATATGCCTCTGCCCATTCAAGGTAGGCCTTGATTAGTTTACTGCAATCCTTTCAAAGGGGATGCATTTTGGAGTTGCACTGGAAATGCAGAAGCCCCAGGAGATGACAGGAGCTGAGAGAGCTGGCAAAAGTTAGACAGCAAGCAGAGCCAAGAAAAATGCAGACATTTGGAGATGGTTGGAGTGCCAACAGAGAGAGCAGATGTCTAGATACTGATGTTTGGAGATGCAGAGCCCAGCTGATGTTGCCATGTGCTTCCCATGAGATGCTAAGCAA
Source organism: Tamandua tetradactyla (assembly GCF_023851605.1). Classification (NCBI taxonomy): domain Eukaryota; kingdom Metazoa; phylum Chordata; class Mammalia; order Pilosa; family Myrmecophagidae; genus Tamandua; species Tamandua tetradactyla. Next base: position 103,776,095 of record NC_135353.1, on the reverse strand, counting down.
GCCAGAACCCAGAGTTGTGTTCTGGAGGAGCTAAGGGAAGGTCACAGATGTTTAGAGAGGAAACTGCTGGCATGAGAACCTGGAAGCAATAGAATGGGAACAAGGACCAGCACATGCCAGCCATGTGCCTTCCCATGTGACAGATATTTGCCTTTCTTGAACCAACGTATCTTTTTCTAGACACCTTAGTTTGGACATTTTTATGGCCTTAGAACTGTAAACTTGCTACTTAATAAATTCCATTTACAAAAGCCTTTCCATTTCTGGTATATTGCATTCCAGCAGCATTTAACAAATCAAAACAGCATGTTTCTAGGAATTTGTCAATTTCATCTAGGTTGTTTAATTTGTTGGCATACAGTTGTTCATAGTATCCTCTTATGGTCCTTTTTATTTGTCTGGTGTCAGTGAAAATATCCTCCCCCACTCCATTTCTGATTTTTTAATTTGTATCTTCTCTCTATTTTTTTATTTATCAGTTTAGCTAAGAGATTGTCAATTTTATTTATATTCTCAAACAATGACCTTTTGGTTTTGTTAACTCCCTTTATCATTTTTTAATTCTCAATTTCATTTATTTCTGCTGTAGTCTTTGCTATTTCTTTCCTTCTCCTTACATTAGAGTTAGTTTGATGTTATTTTCTTAGTTCCTCCAGGATTCAGTTAGTTCTTTGATTTTAGCTCTTTCTTCTTCTTCTTCTTCTTTTTCTTTTTTTTTTTTTTTTGCATAGGCAGGCACCAGGAATCGAACCTGGGTCTCCGGCATGGCAGGCCAGAACTCTGTCGGCTGAGCCGCCATAGCCCACCCTCTTCTTTTTTAATGTAAGCATTTAAGACCATAAGTTTCCATTCAGCACTGCCTTCACTGCATCCTATAAGTTTTGATATGCTGTCTTCTCCTTTTAATTCGCCTTGTGATATTATCTGATCTTTCTTGCAATTTCTTCTTTGACCTATGGATTGTTTAAGAATGTTTAGTTTAACTTCCATCCTTTTTGAAATTTTCCAGTTCTCTGCCTTGATTTTGGCTCCATTCCATTGTGGCCATAGAAAGTGATTTGTATAACTTCAAACTTCTTGAATTTATTGAGACTGCTTTTGTGACACAACATGTGGTTTATCTTGGAGAATGATTCATGCATACTTGAGAAGAATGTATACTTTGTTGTTTCGGGGTTCAATGTTCTATATATGTCTGTTAGGTGTAGTTTATTTTTTATATTTGTGCCATTTTGAAATTGTTGTGTATCTCAGAAAAGCCATTTTCTTTAATCCTGATTCAATATTGTAGGGTGGGTCTCTCTTGATTAGGTAATTTCCATGGAGATATTATGCACCCAACTGTGGGTGGGACATTTTGATTAGCTGGTTCTCATGGAGACATGTCTCCACCCATTCAAGGTGGGTCTTACTTCACTTACTGGAGTCCTTTAAGAAGGAATCATTTTGGAAAAAGCTTCAGAGCCAACACAGACAGTGATGTTTGGAGATGCTGAAAGAAAGTGCTTTCCACCCAGTTGGTACTGTAATTGTGTCTTAAAAAGGCCACCCCATCATTATACCAATACAACTGTTTCAGGATAATGGGGAACATTGTAAGACCAGGCATCTTTGTCACCAATTTTCCAATCACATTCCTTCCAATTCCTTAACCATACAGCCAAATCATTGGCCAGAGGTCATGAATCATTATTCAAACACACCTCTAGCTATTTCTCCTTCCAGAAACATGAAATGCCAGATACAAGGCTCAAAGTTCCTACTAGTAGGATTTCCCTTCACCACTGCCTTTCAGGGATGCCTCAGAAAGGGGCTGTAGTGCTGCAGCTCTACTTTCAGGTGGTACCTATATATCATGCAGAACCACCTATAAAACAGGCCTTAGTTTTCTCTTCTTCAGTTTACTGATCTAGAGCCATTTCTAACCCCTTGAGTTAGTAACATTAAATTCAGAATCTGCTTAGGGGGCCCATATCAATAAATTTTACCTGATCCAACCATATGTTCCTTCCACCTTATTCCATATGTTAATATTCGTTCCCATGCATATTTCCCTAAGCTCTGTTTATATAAATTGAAAAATTCATGCAATTCTTTTGAGTGTAGCACACCTCCTTATTGTGCACAACTTGTCAACTTTTGGGTCTGTGGGTCATCAGTCTAGTTATAGTTCTGGAAGAAGAAGGGTGATGAGGATGGGTCATGAGAGGAATTAACAGCCTCTCACAAGCCAACTGCCTCAGGGCATTCCATTGCAATTTCATCTGGTGAAACATGATTAATCTCTTCAGATGGAGGTGTGAGAACCATTTCCTCAGGGGAGGAAGTTTTAGGTTTATCAGGCACAGCAGAGTTCATCTCTTCAGGTGGATGCTTCATGGCTAATTCCTCAGGGCAGATGATTACAGGTTTATCTTGCAAAGAAGACTCAGCAGAATCTAAGGTTTAAATGTCCCCATCATCATTATCAACCCCTATGTCCTTATTCTAATTCTCAGGATCACATTCCCTTCCAATCAATGCCCTCATTTTAACAGCAGACAACCTGCACAGTTGGGAATTGAATTTATGTTGTAATTTAACTGCTCTCACAATGAGACTCGGGGTCTGGTTATCAGAAATCTCAAGTCTGTGGCTAAAAGAAATAATAGTTTCTGTCAGAGAACACAAAGAGACTTCCATGTCGTCCATGCTGTGCTTATGCTGGGAATTCAAAGACTTGAGATCACACCTTTCTTTAACAACTGTATCCAGCAAACTTAGGAACAACCCAACATCTGTTTACTTTTTAACTCCACAAAACTCTGCTGAGAATCCAGTAGCCTTGATTCTTGAAGATGACTGTATAACTAGAAAGCTTTTATAATGTGGAATCCTGTGATTGTGAAAACATTGTGTCTGATGCTCCTTTTAACCGGGGTGTGGACAGATGAGGAAAAAAATAAGGACAAGTAAATAAATAATAGGGGAGGATAAGAGGTAAAAAAAAATTGGGTTGAGTTCAATACTAGTGGTCAATGAGAAGGAGGGGTAAGGGGTATGGGATGTATGGGTTTTTTTTTAATTTTATTTCTTTTTCTGGAGTGATGCAAATGTTCTAAAAATTATCATAGTGATGAATGCACAACTATGTGATGATATTGTGAGCCATTGATTGTATAATTTGAATAGACTGTATGGTGTGTGAATATATCTCAATCAAAATATTTTTAAAAAAAGAAAAAAGTACCCGTTAAGGTAGCATATAAACTGTCCCCCAGAGTCTTGCCTCTTATAAGGACTTGAATACCAGCATCTAATGGTGATATTGTGCATATCTCTATTGCCAATTTATGCCATGGACTACTAGCACCATCTTGATAATTGGAAATAGAGTCATTAGTGCCTTTTAATCAAATCAGATTAGAGAACCAGTTCCAAAATCCAGAACCAAAGGAAAAACCTCACTCTTAATGTTCTCTTTCTCAAGAACCATCCCAGTACAAAATCTGTGTTAAGTTCTCCAGGAAAAAAGAACTGGCAGGAGATTAGATAGATAGATAGATAGATAGATAGATAGATAGATAGATAGACAGATAGATAGATAGATATTGATGCTATAGACAGTTATAGATATGGATATATGGGGATATATAGATATATTATGTAAATATTATGAGATTTATTTTAGGAAATAGCTCATGTTTCCTGAGAGGATGGCCAGTCTACATTGTGAAGGGTAGACTGCAACCTGGGAACTCTGATGAAGATTTTCAATGAATTCCCTCTCAGAAGCTGGCTGGATGAAGTAGAGATGGACATTCTTCCTTCTAACTAGAGAAATCATGAGTTCTCCCTTTAAGGCCTTCAACTTATTGGATAAGATAGCTCTCATTTCTGAAGGCAATCTCCTAAATTAATTGTAGATGCAATCAGCTATAGATACAATCAACTTACTGATGATTTAATCTATGAAATAGCTTCACAGTAGCAATCAAGCCCGTACTTTCTTGACCAACCAACTGAACAGCATAACATAGCCAAGTTGACAAGTGAACTTAATAATCAAAAACTTTATATATGTAGAATGTTAAATATTACTAACCTCATGAAAACCACAAAGAATTATAGGGAAAAATATATCCAGAAAGAAATGGGTAGGGACTCACAATAGTACAATACCATAAAATAAAACAAATATGAAAGTAGGTATTAACAGGAGAATTGAGGATCAAAAAGGTTTAAGATTTATAGAGAATAAATAACAAAACTGGGAGAAAAGGACCTTCCTTATCAGTAATTACTTTAAATGTAAATAGAATAAACTCTTTAGTCAAAAGGCAGAGATTGGCAGAATGTATAAAAAAGCATGACACAATAATGCTGTTTATAAGAGACACACCTGAAATTCAAAGAGATAAATAGTTTGAAAATGAAAGGATGGAAAAATATGCCATGCAAGCAGTAACCCAAAAAGAACTGGGATAACTACACAAATATCAGAGAAAAATAGACTTTAATTAAAAAACTATTATGAAGTACAAAGAAGAGGTACAAATATACTGGCAAAAGAGTCAGTTCCACAAGAAAACATAACAGGTATTGGCAGATTTGAAGGGAGAAAAGATAGCTCTACATTAATAACAGGAGACTTTAGTACACCACTTTCAATGATGGATAAAACACTGTCATGGTTAGGTTCATGTGTCAACTTGGCCAAGTGGCAGTGCCTGTTTGTCTGGTTGGCAAGCGCTGGCCTAGCTGTTGAGATGAGGACATTTCATAGAATTAGATCATGATCATGTCAGCTACATCCACAGCTGATTACATTTATAATCAGCCAAATGGGAGTGTCTTCTGCAATGAGTAATGATTAATATGATCACTGGAAACCTTTTAAGGATTCAGAAGAGACAGGCTCTTCCTGTTTCGGCTGGTGAGCCTCTTCTGTAGAGTTTGTCCAGACCCTCCCACCAGAATCCCCAGGAATGTCCAGAGGATGCACCTTTTACCAGAACAGTGAGAAATAAATTTGTGAGACTAGCACCATCAACCTTGAAGAGCTCTGTGGTTACATTTCTCTGTAGGTCAGATATTACTGTAGGAACTTCTGTCACTGAGCTGGAATCATTAAACACAATGGGGATGATGGGATCCCGAGTTGGCAGAAACCAGATGGCAGCAGTTAATCGCCAAAGAAAGGGTAGACGTGGCTATTATAATACACAGCAAACTCAAAGTAGGCATCAAAATTATATGACTTACAGAGATTTGTGGCATTGGCGAGTAAGTCATGGGGTACCTAGAAATACAACAGAAGGGTAGTCTACTAAATTCTTGTTCGAGCTGTATAAACAAAAGAGTTCTAGGTCAAGTGAACAGAAGTCTAACCTGAATTACAAAACACAGAGTCATGGCCCCTTAATCAATTTCCAGACTTGAAACAGTTTACAGACCCAGAGCCCCTTGAATGAAGGGGAGGCCAGGTCCCTTTAGGGGAGAACCCTGTTACACTGTCACAAATTTATACTATTAATATTCTTGCAAGCCTTCCCCAAGGAGACTGATGGCCTTTTACCAGAGTAACTGTGCATTGGGGAAAAGGAAATGATCGGATATTTCGGGGATTATTAGACACTGGTTCAGAAGTGACATTAATTCCAGGGGACCCAAAACATCACTCTGGTCCACCAGTCAGAGTGGGGGCTTATGGAGGTCAGGTGATTGATGGAGTTTTAGCTCAGGTCCATCTCACAGTGGATCCAGTGGGCCCCTGGACCCATTCTGTAGTTATTTCCCCAGTTCCAGAATGTATAATTGGTATAGACATACTGAGCAACTGGCAAAATCCCCACATTGGCTCTCTAACTCGTGCAGTGAGGGCTATTATGGTGGGAAAGGCCAAGTGGAAGCCACTAGAATTGCCCCTACTGAGCAAAATAGTAAGTCAGAAGCAATACTGGATTTCTGGAGGGATTGAAGAGATTACTGCCACTCTTAAGGACTTGAAGGATGCAGGGGTAGTGATTTCCACCACATCCCCATTCAACTCTTCTATTTGGCCTGTGCAGAAAACAGATGGTTCTTGGAGGATGACAGTGGATTATCATAAGCTCAACCAGGTGGTAACTCCAATTGCAGCTGCTGTTCCAGATGTAGTATCATTGCTTGAGCAAATCAATATATCTCCTGGTACCTGGTATGCAGCTATTGATCTGGCAAATGCTTTTTTCTCAATAGCTATTAGTAAGGCCCACCAGACACAGTTTGCTTTCAGCTGGCAAGGTCAGCAATATACTTTCACTCTCCTACCTCAGGAGTATATCAACTCTCCAGCCCTATGTCATAATCTTGTCTATGGGGACCTTGATCGTTTCTTCTTTTCACAAGACATCACTGGTCCATTATATTGATGACATCATGTTGATTGGACCTAGTGGGCAAGAAGTAGCAACTACTCTAGATTTACTAGTTAGACATTTGTGTGTCAGAGGATGGGAGATAAATCCAACAAAAATGAAGGGGCCTTCCACCTCAGTGAATTTCTAGGTGTCCAGTGGTGTGGGGCATGTCGAGATATCCCTTCTAATGCAAAGAAGAAGTTGCTGCATTTGGCTCCTCCTAATACCAAAAAAGAGACACAACACCGAGTTTGTCTTTTTGGATTTGGGCGGCAACATATTCTTCATTTGGGTATGCTACTCCGGCTCATGTATTGAGTGACCAGAAAAGTTGCCAATTTTGTTTGGGGACCTGAACAAAAGGAGGCTCTGCGACAGGTCCAGGCTGCTGTAAAAGCTGCTCGGCCACTTGGGCTGTATGATCCAGCAGATCCAATGGTGCTGGAAGTGTCAGTGGCAAATAGAGATGCCATCTGGGGCCTCTGGCAGGCCCCTATAAGAGAATCACAATGCAGACCCTTAGGATTTTGGAGCAAAGCCTTACCATCTACTGCAGATAACTACTCTCCTTTTGAGAAACAGCTTTTGGCCTGCTACTGGGCCTTAGTAGAGACTGAACACTTAACAATGGGCCACCAAGTTACCATGAGACTCGAGTTGCTTATCACGAGTTGGGTGTTGTCTGACCCACCAAGCCATAAATTTGGGCGTGCACAGCAGCACTCTATTGTAAAATGGAAATGGTATATATGAGATAGGGCCAGAGCAGGTCCTGAAGGCACAAGTAAGTTACATGAAGAAGTGGCCCAAATGCCCATGGTCTCCACTCCTGCCACATTACCTTCTCTTTCCCAAACCAGAGCTATGACCTCTTGGGGAGTTCCTTACAGTGAATTGACTGATGAAGAGAAAACTCGGGCCTGGTTTACAGATGGTTCAGCACCATATGCAGGTACCACCCAAAAGTGGACAGCTGCAGCACTATAACCCCTTTCTGGGGTGTCCTTGAAGGACAGTGGTGAGGGGAAATTCTCCCAGTGAGCAGAACTTCAAGCAGTGCACCTGGTTGTTCATTTTTATTGGGAGGAAAACTGACCAGAGGTGCATTTGTATAGTAGCTCATGGGCTTTTGCTAATGGTTTGGCTGGATAGTCAGGGACTTGGAAAGACCATAATTGAAAAATTGGTGACAAAGAGGTCTGGGGAAGAAATATGTGGATAGACCTTTCTGAGTGGGCTAAAAACATGAAAATATTTGTGTCCCATGTGAATGTGTACCAGAGGGTGACTTCAGCAGAGGAAGGTTTTAATAATCAAGTGGATAAGATGGCCCATTTGTGGATACCAGTCAGCCTCTTTCCCCAGCAACTCCTGTCATTGCCCAATAGGCTCATGAACAAGGTGGTCATGGTGGTAGGGATGGAGGTTATGCATGGGCTCAGCAACATGGACTTCCACTAGCCAAGACTGACTTGGCTACAGCCACTGCTGAGTGCCCAATCTGCCAGCAGCAGAGACCCACATTCAGCCCCTAAAATGGCACCATTCCCCGAGGTGACCAGCCAGCTACATGGTGGCAGGTTGATTACATTAGACCACTCCTTTCATGGAAGGGGCAGCGATTTGTTCTAACCAAAATAGACACATACTCTGGATATGGGTTTACTTTCCCTGCACACAATGCTTCTGCCAAAACTACCATCCGTGGGCTTACAGAATGCCTTATACATCATCATGGTATTCCACATAGCATTGCTGCTGATCAAGGAACATACTTCACAGCAAGTAAAGTGCGGGAATGGGCACATGCTCATGGAATTCTTTGGTCTTACCATGTTCCCCATCATCCAGAAGCAGCTGGATTGATAGAATGGTGGAATGGCCTTTTGAAAACTCAATCACGGTGCCAACTAGGTGGCAATAACTTGAAAGGATGGGATAATGTTCTCCAGGAAGCTGTATATGCTCTGAGTCAGCATCTGCTGTACGGTGCTGTTTTTCCCATAGTCAGGATCCATGGGTCCAGGAACCAAGGGGTGGAAATGGGAGTGGTACCACTCACTATTACCCCTAGTGATCAACTATGAAAATTTTGGCTTCCTGTCCCTGTGACCCTGAGCTCTGCTGGTCTATAGGTTTTAGTTCCAAAATGGGGAGTGCTTCCTCCAGGAGAAACAACGATTCCACTGAACTGGAAGTTATGACTGACAACAGGTCACTTTGGGCTACTTATGCCACTGGATCAACAAGCCAAGAAGGGGATTACATTACTGGCTTGGGTGATTGACCCTGACTATCAGGGGGAGGTAGGACTGCAACTACATAATGGGGGTAAAGAAGAGTTTTCTTGGAATATAGGAGATCCCCTAGGGCATCTTTTAGTACTACCATGCCCTATGGTTAAAATCAATGGAAAACTGCAGCAACTGATTCCAGGCAGGAGTACCAATGGCTTTGAAACTTCGGGAATGAAGGTTTAGGTCACCCCACCAGGCAAAGAACCATGGCCAGCTGAAGTGCTTGCTGAGGGTAAAGGGAACATGGAATGGGTAGTGGAAGAAGGTAATGATAAATATGAACTTCGACCACGTGGTCAGTTACAGAAATGAGGACTGTAATGCTGTTTTGTTCATGTTATACTATTTAAGTTGTAAGATATCAAGTTTAAGAATGAATATTACCCAAGGATTTGCACCTTATTCTGGAGAGATTTAATGTGTTTCCAGTTATATGCAGGACAGTTGAGTATTGTTAGGTGAAAGAAAAAATGTGTGTTTCATTGTCTTTTTATTTAGAAATTTGGTATGGTTTAAGGTGGTATGTGTAGCTGCCAAGTTGACAAGGGGTGGACTGTCATGGTTAGGTCCATGTGTCAACTTGGCCAAGTGGTGGTACCTGTTTGTCTGGCTGGGCAAGTGCTGGCATGTCTGTTGCAATGAGGACATTTCATAGAATTAGATCATGATTATGTCAGCTACATCCACAGCCAATTACATTTGTAATCAGCCAAAGGGGAGTCTCTTCTGCAATGAGTAATGCTTAATCTGATCACTGTAAGCCTTTTAAGGAGGATTCAGAAGAGACAGACTCTTCTTGTCTCAGCTGGTAAGGCTCTACTGTGGAGTTCATCCAGACCCTCCATCGGAATTGTCAGCTTCACAGCCTGCCCTGTGGATTTTGGACTCTGTGTTCCCGCGGTCATGTGAGACACTTCTATAAATTTTATATTTGTGAGTGTTCCGTGTTGATTCTGTTTCTCTGGAGAACCCTAACTAATACAAACACCGAGACAAAATTTCAGTAAGGAAATAGAAGACTTGAATGATATTCTAAACCAATTAGGCCTAGGAGACATACATGAAACACTTCACAAAATAGCAGCAAAATACACATGTAGTGCACATGGATTATTACCTAGGATATACCATATCTTAAGTCACAAAACAATTATCAATAGATTTAAAAACATGAAAATAATACAATATATCTTATCCACTGAAGTAAAAATGGGAAATTTCCCAGTGTGTAGTGATGAAACAATGTGTCAAAGAAGAAATCACTAGAGAATTTAGGAATTATCTTGAGGCAAATGAAAAGGAAAACACACAAAAACTTATGGGATGAAGCAAAGACAGTGATGAGAGGGAAATTTATAGCTCTAAATGTTTACATTTTTAAATAGGGAATATCTCAAATCAGAGACTGAGCCTTGCAATGGGAGGCTCTAGAAACATAAGAGCAAAGTAAACCCAAAGAAGCAGAAGGAAGGAAATAACAAAGATTACAAAGGAGATAAATAAAATAGAGAATTAAAAATGGGGAGAAAAACCAAAACCAGAAGTTTGTTCTTTGGAAAGATCAATAAAATTCATAAACCCTTAGCTAGAATGACAAAGAAAAAAAGAGAGAAGATGTAAATAAATAAAATTAGAAATGAAAGGAAGAACATTACTACTGACCCTTCAGAAATAAAAAGGTCATAAGAGGATACTATGAACAACTGTATGCCAACAAATTAAGCAACCTAGATGAAATGGACAAACTGCTAGAAACACATGAACAAACAATACTGACTCTAGAAGAAATTGATCTCAAACCACCAATAACTAGTAGAGAGACTGGATCAATCATCAAAAAGATCGCAAGAAAAAAATTCCTAAGACAGATTACTTCACAGGGGAATTTTACAAACATTCCAAGAAAAATTAAGACCAATCTTACTCAAACTCTTTCAAAAAATTGAAGAGGAGAGAACACTTCCTGACTCATTCTATTAGGTCTTCATCACTCTTAAACCAAAGGAAATAAAGATACCAAGGGAAAAAATTGCAAACCAATGTGTCTTGTGAATATAAATGCAACATACCTCAAGAAAAACTAGAAAACCAAGTCCAACAACACCTTTATATAATTACACTATGATCAAGTGGGATTTATTTCAGGTATGCAAGAGGGGCTCAACAGAAAAAAATCAATTACTGTGATACACCATGCTGGGATAATGTAGGGAAACAACACATGATCAACTCAATTGATGCAGAAATGATATTCAACAAAATCCAGTATCTTTTTTTGGCATGGGCAGGCACTGGGAATCAAACCCAGGTCTCCAGCTTGGCAGGTGAGAACTCTGCCTGCTGAGCCACCATGGCCATCCCAGAAAATTCAATATCTTGATAAAAAGTCTTAGAAAATAGGAGTAAAAAGAAACTTCATCAACATGATAAAGGTCATATAAAAACCCACAGCTAATTAACATCATACATAAGGGGAAATAAAGCTTTCCCTCTAAGATCTGTGTGTCAATTTGAAACTGCTGTGTACCCCAGAAAAGCCATGTTCTTTAATACTCATTCAATATTGTTGGGTGGGATCTTTTTGATTTAAGTTGTTTCCATGGAGATGAGACCCACCCAAATTGTGGGTGGAACCTTTTGATTAGGTACTTTCCATGGAGATGTGTCTCCATTCATTCAAGGTGAATCACTTACTGGAGTCATTTAAGAGGGAAACATTTTGGAAAAAGCTTCAGAACCTGAAGAGCTGATAGAGCCAACATGAAAACCAGACATTTAGAGATGCAAATGTTTCCCCCAGGGAAGCTGTTTGAACCCTGAAGCCAAAGATTCTACCAGATATCAGCCATGAACCTTCCCAGCTGACAGAGGTGTGGACCAATTGGCCTGTCTTGAGTCAAGGTATCTTTCTCTGGATACCTTAGTTTGGACATTTTTATGGCCTAAGAACTGTAAACTTGCAACTTATTAAATTCCCTTTTAAAAAGCCATTCTAGAGTTTCCGGGTCAAGATGGCAGCTTAACAATGTGCGCATTTTAGTTTGTCCTCCAGAACAACTACTAAATAACCAGAAACAATACAGAACAGCTCCTGGGGCCACATCAGTGACCAGACACACAGCATATCCCAGTCTGGACCAGCTGGACCGGCTGCAAGCACCCCCCAGAACTGTGAGTTCCCAAAGTTGCGGCAGCCAGTGCCCCTCCCCCACAGGCCGCTTCCCAGAGGGGAAAGGAAAGGACGATACCAGCAGCAGGAACTGGGCACAATCAAACACCAATTGTGGAACTAATTAACAAATTCTGACTACTAAAAATAAGCCCTCAGCTTAGGTGAACCTGATCAAAGCAGAGGTTGCTCATTTTTGCCCCAGAGCCAAGGGGGCAGGACTGGCAGAAAAAGGGGGGGGGGGAAAGAAACAGAGGTTTTTGTGACTGTGTATCTACAAAGGCTTGACTGCCTCTGGATACAGCGGCAGGACTTTTCAGGCTGCAACAGTCCCAGGCATAGGCAGAAGTGAGTTCTTTTGTGGACTTATCTGGAGCCTGTGCCTTCCCCAGGGGAGGGGTGAAGCCCCACCTAGGTGGAATTCCTCCATCAAGGAATTCAGACACCAGGGCTTGGTAATTTGAAGCCATTAAAACCAGCCTATAACCTCTCCTCTGTCTCCACCATGCCCCCAGCAGGGAGAGTCTGCCAAAGTTAGAGGTACCACGTCATTTTATGCTGGTGGGACCTGCAGTCAGACAAGCACCACATACTGGGCAGGATAAGAAAAACAGAGTCCAGAGACTTCACAGGAAAGTCTTTCAACCTGCTGGGTCCCACCCTCAGGGAAAACCGATTTAGGTGACTCTTTCCTCCTGATAGGAGGCCAGTTTGGTCTGGGAAAATCTGGCTGGGGTCTATAATATCTATGTAGACCCTCCTAAGTGTTGGGGGGGGGGAAGGCACCACACAAGCAGGCCAATAAACGAGAAAACAAGAGCTGAAAAATTCTCCTCTGTTAAACAAAACTTAAGCTAAAGGACCAGATAAAGCTGAACAGAATGTCAAAGAACAGATAGAAAACAAATTCATCCAGCAAGAAAACCCTAGGTAAAAGAAGTGAAAGCAATCTCCAGAATAAACTAATTAAGGTAATTAAATGCCTAGCGCCAGCAAAAAATAACAAATCACACTAAGAAAATTGAAGATATGGCCCAATCAAAGGAACAAACCAACAATTCAAATAAGCTACAGGAGTTGAAACAATTAATTCAGAATGTACGAACAGACATGGAAAACCTCGTCAAAAACCAAATCAATGAATTGAGGGAGGATATAAAGAAGGCAAGGAAAGAACAAAAAGAAGAAACTGAAAGTCTGAAAAAATAAATCACAGAACTTATGGGAATGAAAGACACTAGAAGAGATGAAAAAAACAATGGAAACATACAATGGTAGATTTCGAGAGACAGAACATAGGATTTCTGAACTGGAGGATGGAACATCTGAAATCTGACAAGAAACAGAAACTATAGGGAAAAAATGGAAAAATATGAGCAGGAACTCAGGGAATTGAAAGACAATATGAAGCACATGAATATATGTGTTGTGGGTGTCCCAGAAGGAGAAGAGAAGGGAAAAGGAGGAGAAAAACTAATGGAGGAAATTATCACTGAAAATTTCCCAACTCTTATGAAAAACTTAAAATTACAAATCCAAGAAGTGCAGCATACCCCAAAGAGAACAGATTCAAATTGACATACTCCAAGACATTTAATAATCAGAATGTCAGAGGTCAAAGAGAAAGAGAGGATCTTGAAAGCAGCAAGAGAAAAGCAATCCATCATGTACAAGGGAAGCCCAATAAGACTATGTGCAGATCTCTCAGCAGAAACAATGGAGGCGAGAAGACAGTGGGATAATATATTTAAATTATTAAAAGAGAAAAAATCCCAACCAAGAATTCTGTATCCAACAAAATTGTCCTTCAAAAATGAGGGAGAAATTAAAACATTTTCAGACAAAAAATCACTAAGAGAATTTGTGACCAAGAGACCAGTTCTGCAAGAAATACTAAAGGGAACACTAGAGACAGATACGAAGATAGAAGAAAGAGGTGTGGAGAAGAGTGTAGAAAGGAAGACTATGAGTAAAGGTAAAAAGAAGGAAAATTAGATGTGACATATAAAATCCAGAAGGCAAAATAGTGGAAGAAAGTACTACCCATGTAGTAATAACATTTAATGTTAATGGATTAAACTCTCCAATCAAAAGACATAGTCTGGCAGAATGGATTAAAAATCAGGACCCATCTATATGCTGTCTCTACTCAAAGGACACGAGGCCAAGGACACAAATGGACATTTACACACCAATGTTTATAGCAGCATTATTAACAATTTCCAAGAGATGGAAACAGCCAAAATGTCCATCAACGGACAGTTGGCTAAACAAACTGTGACATTTACATAAGATGGAATATTATGCAGCTGTAAGACAGAATAAAGTTATGAAGTATGTAACAACATGGATGGACCTTGAGGACATTATGCTGAGTGAGATTAGCCAGAAACAAAAGGACAAATACTGTATGGTCTCACTGATATGAACTGACATTAGTGAATAAACTTGGAATATTTCCTTGGTAACAGAGACCATCAGGAGATAGAAATAGGGTAAGATATTGGGTAATTGGAGCTGAAGGGATACAGATTGTGCAACAGGACTGAATATAAAAACTCAGAAATGGACAGCACAATATTACCTAGCTGTAACACAATTATGTTAAAACACTGAATGAAGCTGCATACGAGAATGATAGAGGGAGGAGGGCTAGGGCATAAATGAAATCACAAAGAAAGGTAGATGATAAAGACTGAGATGGTGTAATCTAGGAATGCCTAGAGTGTATAATGATAGTGACTAAATGTACAAATTTAAAAAAATGTTTTTTCATGAGGAAGAACAAAAGAATGCCATTACTGCAGTGTGCTGAAAATAGATGGTACTTAATATTTTAAAATTTCAACTTATGTGTGAGACTAAACCAAAAAATGTTTATTTGGTACAAATCTATACTTTGACTAGTGCATCTCCTAATATAGCTTATGTAGATAGTTGATTGAACACCTTAAGTACATGGAACTTTATATAGGACATGAGATTTTGTTGGTTTGTCCACGTGATGCCCTGATGAATCCCAGAGTGATTTGATCAGTCAGTGGGAAAGTATTTGCAAAGTCCCCTTCGGGGAATGGTGAGAACGGGGGAAAGCTCAACTTCCCCAAGTTGAATTTTTGATATTCTCACAAGCAGTGTGGACAACCAAAGCTATAGGCTAAGCCCCCAGTCTTGGGGTTTGTTCATATGAAACTTAACCTCACAAAGGATAGGTCAAGCTTACTTAAAATTAAGCCTAAGAGTCACCCCCAAGAGAACCTCTTTTGTTGCTCAGATGTGGCCTCTCTCTCCAGCCAACACAGCAAGCAGACTCACCACCCTCCCCCTGTCTACATGGGACATGAATACCAGGGGTGTGGATCTTCCTGGCAACGTGGGACAGGAACCCCAGAATGAGCTGAGATTCAGCATCAAGGGATTGAGAAAAAGTCTAGAATGAGCTGAGACCCAGCATCAAGGGATTGAGAAAACCTTCTCTACCAAAAGGGGGAAGAGTGAAAGGAGACAAAGTGTCAATGGCTGAGAGATTCCAAACAGAGTCGAGAGGTTATCCTGGAGGTTATTCTTATGCATTAAGTAGATATCACCTTGTTATCCAAGATGTAGTGGAGAGGCTGGAGGGAACTGCCTGAAAATGTAGAGCTGTGTTCCAGTAGCCACGTTTCTTGATGATGATTGTATAATGATATAGCTTTCACAATGTGACTGTGTGATTGTGAAAACCTTGTGTCTGATGCTCCTTTTATCTACCTTGTCAACAGATGAGAGGAACATATGGAATAAAAAGAAATAATAGGGGGAACAAATGTTAAAATATATTTAGTTTGAAATGTTAGTGATCAATGAAAGGGAATAGTAAGGGGTATGCCATGTAAAATTTTTTTCTCTGTTATTTTTTTGTTGTCTTTTTATTTCTTTTTCTGAATTGATGCTAATGTTCTGGGAAATGATCATGATGATCTATATGCAACTATATTATGATATTGTGAATTGCTGAGTGTATGTGTTGGGAATGTTTGCATTTCTTGTAATTTTTTTATTAATAAAAAATTAAAAAAATAAAAATAAAAAAATAACAAGTCATTCTAAGGCCATGCAACAGTGGCTCAGTTGCAGAATTCTTGCCTGCCATGCCAGAGACCCAGGTTCAATTCTCAGAGCTGTCCATGACAAAAAAGGAAAAGAAGTCATTCTCTTTCTGGTCTATTGCATTCTGGCAGCATTAACAAACCTGAAAAATCTGGAAAAAAAAAAAACAAGGATGCCCACTGTCACCACTCATTCATTTTTGTACTGGAAGTTTTAGTCAGATCAAATATGCAAGAAAAAGAGATAAAAGACATCCAAATTGGAAAAGAAGAAACAAACTTTCACTATTTGAGGATGACATGATCTTATATATAGAAAATCCTCCAAAACTGACAACAAAGCCACTAGATGTAGTAAATTAATTCAGCAAAGTGGCGGGGTAGAAGATCAACATTCAAAAATCAGTAGTGTTTTTATACACTAATAAAAAGCAAATTGAGGGTGGGCCATGGTGGTTCAGCAGGCAGAATTCTCGCCTGCTATGCTGGACACCCAGATTCGATTCCCGATGCCTTACCCTGTGAAAAAAAAAAAAAAGCAAACAGGGGGAAATTTTAAAAATTCCATTTACAATAGCAACTCAAAAAATAAGATATTTAGAAAAAATCTAATCAAAGATGCAAAGGACTTTAATACATAAAACTACAAAACATTGCTAAAGGAAGTCAAATAGCTAAATAAATGGAAGAAAATTGTATGTTCATGCATTGGAAGATAAAATATTATCAAGATGTCAATTCTCTCAAAAGTGATTTACAGATTAGATACAACCCTAATAAAAATTTCAAGAGCCTCCTTTGCAGAAATGGAAAAGCAAGTCATTACATCTATATTTAAGTTAAGGGGCCCCAAATAGCCAAAGCCATCTTGCAAAAAGAACAAAGTTGGAGGACTCACACTTCCTGACTTTAAAGCCTATTACAAAGCTACAGTGGTCAAACACCATTCTACTGACAGAAAGACAGATATTTAAACCAATGGAATTGAATTGAGAATTCAGAAATTAATCTTCACATTTATTGCCAATTGATTTTAATGATTTTTTATTGTGATGTATAATATATATACAAAAAAAGCAATAAATTTCCAAGTACATTTTAACAAGTTGTTATAGAACAGATTTTTGTATGGGCTACAGTTCCATGATTTTTTATTTTTTCTTCTAGCTGCTGCAAGACACGGGAGAACAAAAGAAATATCAATATAATGATTCAACTGTCATATTTATTTCTTAAATCCTATCTTTTCGGTTATACACCATGTTCTCTTTTTTTTCTTTTTGTGAAAAATAACATATTTACAAAAAAGCAATAAATTTCATAGTACACCACAACAATTAGTTGCAGAACAGATTTCAGAGTTTGGTATGGGTTACAATTCCACAATTTTAGGTTTTTACTTCTAACGGCTCTAACTGAAGACAAAAAGAAATATCAATATAATGAGTCCACACTTGTACTCATTTGTTACACCCTACCTTCTCTGTGTAACTCCACCATCACCTTTGATCTTTCTCCCACTCTTTAAGGGTATTTGGGCTATGACTATTTTAACTTTTAAAGCCAATTTTTTTTTGTGGAGAATACATGGTCTGGGAACAGCCAATTAATTGTTGACATTTGTTGTGTACCCCAGAAAAGCCCAGTTCTTTAATCTTCATTCAATATTGCTGGGTAGGAGATTTTTTATTGTTTCCATGGAGATGTGACCCACCCAACTGTGGGTGGTAACTTTTGATTAGATGGTTTCCATGGCAATGTGTCTCCACTCCACTCATTCAAGGTAGGGCTGCTTACTGGAGTCCTTTAAGAGGGAATCATTTTAGAAAAAGCTCTAGAGTCCACACATCCAAAGGCATTTGGAGATGAAGAAGGAAAACAACCATAGGGATGCTTCATGAAACAAGAAACCAGGAGAGAAAGCTAGCAGACATCATCATGTGCCCTTCCAGCTGAGAGAGAAATCCCAAGCTTCATTGGCTTTCTTGAGTGAAGGTAATCTCTTGGTGCCTTAATTTGGATGTTTTCATAGCCTTGCCTTAATTTGGACATTTTCACAGCTTTAGAATTGTAAACTTGCAACTTAAATAAATTCCCCTTTTTTAAAGCCATTCCAGTTCTGGTATATAGCATTCTGGCAGCCTGCAAACTAGAACAGATTTTGGTACCAGAGAAGTGGGGTGCTGCTGTGGTTTGTAAATACCAAATATGTAGGAACAGTTTTTTAAATGGATAAGGGGAAGATTTTGGAAGAGTTGTGAGGAGCTTGATAGAAAAGACCTGGAATGCTTTGAAGAGACTGTTGGTAAAAACGTGGACTCTAGAGACGTCTCTGGTGAGGCACTAGACAGAAATGAGGCATGTATTATTGCAAATTGGAAAGAAGGCAATCCTTGTTTTAAAATGACAGATAATCTGGCAAAATTGACAAGTGGCTTTGGCTGGAAGGCAGATTTTAGAAGCCATGAATTTGGATATGTAGACAAACCGATTTCTAAATTAAATGTGGAAAGTGCAGTTTGGTTTCTCCTTGCAGCTTATAGTGAAATGTGACCAGAAAGAGATAAGCTGAGCACTGAACAATTGGGTAAAAAGAAACCAGAAACTGATAGTCTGGAAAATTCTGGGGACTTCCAGAAAGTGAGACCCTAGAGAATAGTGCCCCATGTGAGGATTTAATCAAACATGGAACCAGTCAGCCATTTCAGAAAAAGCCAGGATTGGAGATGGACTTATCCAGGAAGGACTTGTGGAAATTCCTTTTGTCTGATGGTCATGATCCAAGCAAGTTGCATAGAAAACCAACAAGAGTGTTGTGAGATCTGTATAAATAGAAGCACTGCAAGTCTGGACTAAAAGTCTCAGAAAAGGGACAAAGTGAAGGTAAAATGTCTGCAGATGTAAAACTATGGAAGCTAAGGTCTGAAATCAAGAGACCTTGGGCCAGGAGAACAGACCCACCTGAGTACTTGGAGAGGGTGAGTTTGCCCTGAAAGCAGAGGGTGGGCCTTCCACCTCATTGCAGTGGAAGAGTTGTGCCACCTCAGGCCTTGCAGAGGGTGGAGCAATTCTTTGGGTATCAGGGAGAACCTGGTTGCCATCACATGGTTTTGGAGGGGCTGATCATATGTCCTGGAGATGGCAGAGAGCCCAGGTGCAGCCCCATGCTTGGAGAGGGTGAAGCTGAGAAAAAAATGGTCTCCCCAATATCCCTCAAGGTTGCATTCACAGAAAGGTGGACCACTGCATAGGCCCTTAGAAAGGGTGGGACAGCTGCTTTCCAAAACCAGGAGGCTAAATGACTCTCAGACTTTGAAATGTAATGGTATTTACCCTGCAGATTTCCAGAATTGCATGGGTCCAGAGACCCCTGCCTTCCTTCCAATTCCTCCCTATGGAAATGGGAATACTCATCCTATGACTATTTGTCCTTTGTACGTTGGCAAAAAATAACTTGCTCTGAGTTTTACAGATTCAGAACCAGAGGAGAATTTTACCTTAGGACAGACCATGCCTGCATCTGATTTTGGTGAGATTTTGTACTGTTTCTGACTTTGTATTGTATTCGTATTGTTTCTAAAATGGTTTAAGGTTTTCTCATATTGTGATGAAATGACTGTACTTTGCATTTGGAAAGAACATGGCTTATCGGGGTCCAAAGGTGGAATGTGCCAGTTTGAATCTGTTGTGTACCCTGGAAAAGCCACGTTCTTTAATTCTCACTCAATATTGCTTGGTGGGGGCCTTTTTTTCACTTTTTAAAAATTGTATAATAATACATACAAAGTAAAGAAAGAAAAAAGCAATAGTTTTCAAAGAACTCTTCAAGAAGTACTTACAGAACAGATCGCAGAATTTGTCATGGATTGCCATACCATCATCTCAGATTTTTCCTTCTAGCTGCTTCAGAATATAGGAGGCTAGAAGGAATAAATATTTTTTTATCATTACAATCGACTTTCTTTTGGGGGGAGGAATAACATATACACAAAAAAGCAATAAATTTCAAAGCACAGAACCACAGTTAGTTGTAGAACAGTTTTCAGAGTTTGGTGTGGGTTGCAATTCCACAATTTTAGGCTTTCACTTCTAACTGCTCTAAGATATAGGAGACTAAAAGAAATATCAATTTAATGATTCAGCAATCATATTCATTTGTTAAACCCTACCTTCTCTGTATAACTCCACCATCAACTTTGATCTTTCTATATCACTTTTTAGAGGCATTTGGGCTATAGCCATTCTAAATTTTTCATGTTGGAAGGGGTTGTCAATAATATAGGGTAGGGAGATGGAACCAGCTGATGCTCTGGAGACGAAGCTGGGCCCTCTAGGTGTCAGGGTTATCTGGTCCAAGGACCTATTTGGAGGTTGCAGGTTTCTGGAAAGTTACATGGAACCTTTGTAGAATCATATATTACCCTAGGTGTTCTTTAGGATTGGCTGGAATGGTCTTGGTTGGGATTTGGCAAGTTATGATAGGTAGCAATGTCTAACTTAAACTTGCAAAAAAGCGACCTCCAGAGTAGCCTCTTGACTCTATTTGAACTCTCTCAGGCACTGCTACTTTATTAGTTACATTTCTTTTCCCCCTTTTGGTCAGGATGGAATTGTTGCTCCCACAGTGCCAGGGACAGACTCATCCCTGGGAGTCATCTCCCATGCTGTCAGGGAGATTTTCACCCCTGTGTGGGATCTTTTCTATTGTTCTCATGGAGATATGACCCACCCAATTGTGGGTGATAACTTTTGATTAGATACTTTCCATGTCAATGTGTATCCACCCATTCAAGGTGGGGTTGCTTGCTGGAGCCCTTTAAGAGGGAACCATTTTGGAAAAAAGCTCTAGAGCCCATGCAGTCAGAGACCTTTGGAGATGAAGAAGGAAACACCCCGAGGGGAGCTTCATGAAAAAAGAAGCCAGGAGAGAAAGCTAGCAGACTTAGTCATGTGTCCTTCCAGCTGAGAGAGAAATCCTGAAATTCACTGGCCTTTCTTAAGTGAAGGTAACCTCCTATCGGTGCCTTAGTTTGGACATTTTCATAGCCTTGCCTTAATTTGGACATTTTCATGGCCTTAGAACTATAAACTTTCAACTTAAAAAAATTTCCTTTTTAACAGTTGCTCTGTTTCTGGTATATCACATTCTAGCAGCTAGCAAAGTAGAACAGATCCTTACCTCTCATCATGCATAAAAATCAACTCAAAATAGATCAAATACCTAAGTATAAGAACCTAAAATGGTAAAACTCTTAGAATAAAATATAAATTATTATCTTCTTTGGGAGCTTGTTTTAGGCAAATGTTTATTGGAGTTTAGACTGAAAGCACAAGCAACAAAAGAAAAAATAGATAAATTGGGACTCATCAAAATTAAAAGTACTTTTATGCATTGTTTTAGTTTGTAAGCTGCCAGAATGCAATATACCAGAATTAGAACAGCTGTTATAAAGGAAATTTAATAAGTTACATGTTTATAGTTCTAAACCTATGAAAATGTCCAAACTAAAGCATTAAAGAAATATACCTTAATAGAAGAAAGGCCAGTGCCTCTGGAACACCTCTGTCAGCTGGAAAGTCACTGGCATCTGCTGGTCCCTTGCTCCTGGGCTCCATTGCTTTTAGCCTCTGTTCCTCTGGGGGTTCCTCAATTTGCTTCTCTGGGGCTGGTTTTCATCTCTTGGCTTCTCTTGGCTCTCTCCAGGTTCTGGCTTGCTTAACATCTCATAGTAACATCTGCTGGGCTCCAAACTTCTCCAAACATTCATATCTCTATTCTCTAGGTGTCAACACGTCTGCTCTGAAGTTTCTGCAGCACTGTCATTTCTGAAGTTTATCCAATATATTCCCCCTTTTTAAAGACTTTAGTAAACTAATCAAGACCCAGCTGGAATGGTTGGAGTCACATCTCCATCTAATTAAAAGATTATACCCACAGCTGGGTATGTCACATCTCTGTGAAGATAATCTAATAAAAATTTCTGCCCAGCAGTGTTCAATAAGGATTAAGAGAAATGAATGCCTCTACAAGATTGGATAAGAATGAAAATATGGATTTTCTGGGCTACATAATATTTTCAAATTGGCACATTCCACCATCTGGACCTCCAAAGAGAAATTCTTTTTTTTCCATATATAAAATACATTCACTCCATCACTATATCACAAAGCCTAAAACATTTCAGTAACAATATAAATACAATACAAAGTTAAAACAGTACAAAATCTCCTCAAAGGCAGCTACAGGCATTGATCTGTTCTAAGGCAAAAATTATTCTCTTACTCTGAATCTGTGAAACTGAGAGTAAGTTATCTGCTGCCAATGTACAAAGGAGGGATAGTCATTGTGTACATTTTCCCATTGTCATTGGGACAAATTGAAAGGTAAACAGCAGTCACTGGACCTAAACTGTTCCAAAAACCTGCAGGGCAAACTCCATTGGATTTCAAAGTCTGAGAGTCATTTATCCTTAGGGTTTGGAAAGCATCAGTCCCACCCTTTCCAAGGGCCTATGCAATGGCTTTGCCCTCTCTCCAAATGTTGAGGTGTGTTGCAACACTCGGGTTCATTGGGGGCATCATCTTTTTCTTGGCTCCACCATCTCCACATATCAGGGCTGCACCTGGGATCTATGCTATCTCTCAGGCACAAGCTCAACCCCTCCAGAACAATGGGGTGGCAGCCAGACTTCTGCCCAATTCCCAGTTTATACATTCCACCCTTGGCACAATTCTTCCTGAGCAACAAATTGGAAGGCCCACCTTCAACTTCCAAGACAAACTCACCTTCTCCATGTGTATGGATGTGTCCACTCTCCTGGCCCAAGATTTTCTGGCTCCAGACTTTAGCGTCCATGGTTCTGCCTCTAAAGCCATTTGTCCTTCAATTTGTCCTTTTTCTCTTCCTTTTAGTCCATATTCACAGTGGTTCCATTTATACAAATCTCACAAAAAAATGTAGTGCACAAGGATCAAAGCCATCAGACAATAAAGCTTTCCACAAAGTCTTTCTAGATAACTCCATTCCAATCCTTACTTGTCCTCTAATGGCTGGTTCCATCTGTGTTTTGTTAAATCCTCACTGTGGGCCCTATTCACTGAAGTCCCACTTTCTGGGAGCCCAGAATTTTCCAAACCACCAATTTATGGTTTCTTTGTACCCAAGAGTTCGGTTCTCAACTTATCTCTTTCTTCTCACATTTCACTATAAGCTTCAAGGAACAGCTAGACTGCATTTTCCACATTTAGTTTGGAAATTTCTTCTGTCAAATGTCCATGTTCATCACTCACAAATTCTGCCTTCCATCTACAAATAATACCTTCTTTCCAGTTTGGAATGACATGTTCATTGCTTCTGCCTAAAGCCTCATCAAAGTTATCTTTAGAGTCCACATTCCCAGCAACAGTCTCTTCAAAGCATTCTAGGCCTTCTCTATCAAGCTCCTCACAGCTTTCCAGAATCTTCCCCTTATCCATTTTAAAAGTTGCTCCACTTTAGCACTGCAGTCCTTGAGAAGAGATTCTTCCGTTTTGGAAAAGAAATCTATCACGTCCATGCATTGGGCTGTCAGAGGCAAAAAAGATCTGATGCTAGAAGAATCTAACCAGACACATACCAACAATATTGAAAATGAGGAGTGGAATGAGCAAAAAGAAATTAAGAAAGAGGAGCTGTGTTCAACCACAGAGAAAATGGTGCAAAAAGAATCCGAGTCCCCAGAAAAGTCATTCTCCCCACAACGTCCAGATTCTCCAGGTTTTTCAGATGGAAACTGTTGGCACCTTCATTTCTGCTGGTCTGAAGATGCTCCCTCTGAACTCCTCAGGAAATTTAGAAACTATGAAATCTGAAATGTTCCTGCACCACAGAAGAGGAAGAGAGAAATAAGACCATCCCCTGTGCTGACAACATGTAGTCATTGTTCACATCTCAAAAAGCTGATGTTTATATGTCATGTTTGTGAATTACTGAGTACAAATTGATTCCTCCATCTGTAGAACCATTTTCTAAATATAAATCTTACTGAAGAATAGTTTCTTTTAGTATTTGCATAATCAACGTTCTTAGAGTCCAAGTAGATTGTATTATATATGTTTTCCTGTGAATGTTATTTATACAAATCCACTTAAAAAATTGATCTCTGTATTTAAACATTTCATTGCTGTATCATGATCTGTTAATGCTGGGTGTATAAGAAATGTTTTCTCTTTACTTAAAATGAAATATGAAATTCCTTTGTCTAAATTTCATGGAGTGAAATAAATAACTTTCCCAATTAAAAAAAAATTGTTTCAACATGTTCGGTATTTGCAAACAGCAGCAGCAGCACCCCACTTCTCCAGTAACAAAATCTGCTTTAGTTTTTACACTGCCAGAATGCAATATACCAGTATTGGGACAGCTTTTTTTTTAGGTGCATGGTCTGGGAATCAAACTTGGGTCTCCCACATGGAAGGTGTGGAACAGCTTTTGTAAAAGAAATTTAATAAGTTACAAGTTTATAGTTCTAAGCCTATGAAAATATCCAAAATGAGGCATCCAGAGAACTATACCTTAATTCAAGAAAGGCCAGTGTGTCTGAAACAGCTCTGTCAGCTGGGAAGTTACATGGCTGGCATCTGCTGGTCCCCTGATACTGAACTCTGTTGCTTTTAGCCTCTGTTCCTGTGGGGGTTCCACACTTTGCTTCTCTGGGGCTGGTTTTCATCTCTTGGCTTCCCTTGGCTTTTTCCAGGTTCTTGGTTGCTTAACATTTCATGTTGACATCTTTTGGGCTCCACACATCTCCAAAACATTCATGTCTCTGCTCTCTAAGTCTTGACAGCTCTGCTCTGAAGTTTCTTTCAGTTCTATCATTTCATAGGTTTATCCAAAATGTTTCCCCCTTTTAAAGATTATAGTAAGCTAATAAAGACCCAGCTGGAATGGGTCCCTCACAGTATTGAATTAGGATTAAAAGAAATGACTGCCTCCACAAGATTGAATCAGGGTGAAAACATGGCTTTTCTGGGGTACATAATATTTTCAAACATGCGCATACATCAAATGACTTTATTATGAAAGTAAAAGACAGGGTATACAATGGAAGAAAATATCTGGAAGCCGCATATCTGATTAGGATTTAATATCCAGTATTTATAAAGAAATACTACAAATTAACAACAAAAACATAAATAATTCATTTAAAGATGTCAAAAAACTTGAATAGATATTACTCAAAAAAAGATACACAAATGGCAAGAAAGCATGTGAAGATATTCAACATCATTAGCCACTAATGCAAATCAAAACCACTATAATGGTTAGCAATTAAAAAAATAGAAAGCTACAAGTGTTGGAGAGGATATGGAGAGACTGCAACACTTCTTCATTGTTGGTAAGAATATAAAATAGTGCAGCTCTTGTGGAAGACAACTTGGTAGGTCCTCATAAAGTTAAATACAGAATTACCCTATGATCTGGCAATTAAACTTCTATGTATACACCCAAAAGAATTGAAATTAGGGACTCAAACAGATACTGACACACCAGTGTTCATATCAGCAATGTTCATAATTGCCAGAAGTGTCTGAGAAGATGCAGAGAAATAAGAACACTCATTCATTGCTGGTGGCAATGTAAAATTGTGTGGCCACTGTGGAAGGCAGTTTGTGGTTCCTCAGAAAGTTAAGTATAGAAATATCATATGACCCAGCACTGCCACATATAACAACTGTTAAAGAAATTAAAAGAGAATTCAGGCTTTAATGAGAGATAAGAACAGAGCCGGTCAGGCCCGGACTAATGTAAATCAGAATACAAGAGTAAGGAGGGACATTGTTTGTATTTTAGAACTTTACCTACTCTATGAGAGTAGAGAGGTTTATTTTGTCCAGAACCTACATTTTCTGTAGCATATAATCTAACTCAATATATCTGGATAGACCATTTAAACAACCCAAACACAGAGAGCCTAGAATGGATATGAAGGTTTGTAATTCTGTATAGCTTAATGTAATGATACATTCCAGAGTATGTTGAGCAGAAAATTAAGAAGTATTGGCAAAGTCCCTTGAGAGATGAGGGAAACCCTTGATATTGTCTCAAACATTAGGAACTCTTAAGTCAATAGGCCAAGCCCTTGATCTTGAGGCTTGCTCTTGTGAAGCTTATTTATATCAAGGGGAAGCTTAGCCTTACATATAGTTATGCCTAAGAGTTACTTCCAGAGAACCTCATTTGTTGCTCTCTCTCTAAGCTCAGTTCTGCAAATGAAATCAACACCCTCCTCACCTATGCAGCACATGACATCCAGTGGTGAAAGTTTCCCTGGCAACATGTGATATGACTCCCAAGGATGAGGCTGGCCCTGGAACCATGGGATCCGCAATACCTTCCTGACCAGAAAGGGGAAAAATTGTAACAAATAAGGTACCAGTGTTTGAGAGAGTTCAAAAAGAGTTGAACGGCTACTCTGGAGGTTACTCTTATGTAAGCTTCAGGTAGATATTGCTACTTATGGTTTGCCAACTCCCATACAAAACCATTCCTGCCAACCCTAAAGAATACCTAGGACTTTATCTGAGACTCTACAAAGGTTTCATGCACTATGATTACTTTCCAGAAACCTGCAACCTCTAGATGGGTCCCTGGACCAGATAAGTTCTCAAACCTAGAGGGCACAGCTTCTCCAGAATATCAAATAGCTCCATTCCCCTATCCCATATTATCAACAGCCCTTTCCAACATGAAAAATTTAGAATAGTTAAGCTCAAATAGCCCCCCCCCCAAATATTGGGAAAAAGATAAAAGGAGAAGGTGGAGTTAAAACAGAGAAGATATGATTAACAAAAGAGTATGACTGCTGAATCACTAGATTGATATTTCTTTTCAGCTCCAGTGTCTTGGACCAGCAAGAAGGAAAAATCTAAAATTGTGGAATTGTAACCTATACCAAACTCTGAAGTCAGTACTACAACTAATTGCTGTGGTGTGCTTTGAAATTCATTGCTTTTGTTATATGTATGTTATTTTTCACAATTAACAAAAAAAAGGAAAGAAATACCTTATGACCCAGTAATCCCACTTTTAGGTGTATAGTCAAAATAATTGAAAGCAGGTACTTGAACAGATATTTGCAAATTGATGTTCCAGAGGCATTAATCACAATGGCAAAAATAGAAGCAATCCAAGTGTCCATCAACTGATGAATGGATAAAGAAAACATGGCATAAACATACAATGGAATACTATTCAGCCACAAAAAGGAATGAAATTCTGATACAACATGTGACAACATGGATGAACCTTGAAGATATCTTTTTGAATGTAATATGCCAGACACAAAAGTCGAAATATTGTATAATACCAGTGATTTGAAATAATTAGAATAAGGAAATTCATGGGGTCAGAAACTAGAATATAGGTTAACGGAGGGCCAGGGTGGGAGAAGGGCATGAGGACTAAATGCTCAAGTTGAACATAGTTTCCATTTAGAATAGTGGAGAAGTTTTGCTAATGGATAGTGGTGATTGTAGCACAACAGTTTGAATGTAATCACCACTGAATTGTATATTCGAATGTGATTATAAGGGAAAATTTTGAGTTATATTACCAGAATAAAAATTAAAAGAAAGCACCAGAACTGTACAGCACAGTGAACCCTAATGCTATAATAATATTGTTTCATCAATTATAACAAAGGTACAACACTAATGCAAGTGTTAATAATAGTGAAAACTGTGTGTGAGGGTTGGTACATGGAAACTCTGTATTTCCTGGATGATTGTTCTGTAAATCTACAATACCTCTAATAAAGAAATCCCATCTAGCTTTTGTTTTTTAAGAACTAGACATTCTGATGTTACAATTCATATGGAAGTGCAAGGGATGCAGAATAGTGAAAACAATCTTGGAAAAGGAAAACAAAGTTGAAAGATTCAAACTTCCTCCATTTCAAAACTAATTACAAAGATTGAGATAATCAACATGGTGACATAAGACTTCTCTTGGAAAAGCTGTTCCAGAGATTTAGTGAATAAATGGACAACTCTGCTTGCTTACAAATCTGGAGAATTGCAGAGATTGGAGTAAAACTCCACAAATGCTGAATCAAAGGAAGAAAAATCTCTGGAAGGAGAATTCTGTCTGGACAGTGATTAGTTCTCACTCCTCTCACTCGCTGTCAGTTCTGGCAGCTTGGGAGTCACACAGAGACAGCACAGCCTGTTTCCCTCTTGCCATGGACTGAGACTGTAGATTCACAACTGCAAGTTAGAACTCCATGCATATATAAGCACAAGGATCTAAATCCACAGAGATCCAGGGTGATATACAAGCTTCTGAACAGTGATTCATACACGAGGACCCTCAGTGTGGAGAGAGAGAGAGAGAGAGGCCACAGTAGAAAGGCTGGTATAAACTTCTGTGCCCCCAATCAATCCAGGTTCGGCCATCCAGACCACCTAAAGGTGAAATGGAACTTACCTGAAGTTACCCACCTTTCTGTATTGACCCTATCTGGCTCCCCAGGGCAGGATACCCTAACAGGGAAGAAGCCAAGGCAAAAAAGCCTCACAGGAAAAAAAGTGGGTGTTAAACTGAACTGCTGCAAGATAGGACGGGTTCCAGAAAGGAAAAGTGCAAGAAAAATAGGGCACTGAGTGAGGAGAGAGAATTTAAACAAATCATAAGAGCAGGGGGGAAAAGCCTACATAAAAACAAACAGAACAGATCTAGATTCCCAGAAAAGGAACAGAGGAAAGGAAGCTTTTTCCTAGAGGGAAAAAAATTGCACAAAAAGTGCAATCTCAAAAACTGCACCACATATCCAAGGCAAGAATCATATTAAGAAAAGTGGGGGGAAAATGAACTGTTAAACATGGGCTATCCTAAAGGTCTAGAGGAAGACAGACCAAGCATCAATGAAGAACCTTAACACAAAGCAAATCAATGATAAACCCCTAGACATGAGGAAGAAAAGGACTTGCAAGGTTAACTCATCAAGGTAATCAGATGTCTAGATCAGCAAAAATTTACAAACCATACTAAGAAACAGAAAGATATGTCTCAGCCAAGGGAAAAATTAGAACTTCAGAGGAGGCTCAGAATTTGGCATACCTAATCAAAGGTGTTCAAACAAATCACATACATCAATTCAAGGAGATGAAGGAAAATATGGTTAAAGAGATCAAGGATATTAAGACACTGGATGAGAATAAAGAATTTGAAAGTATAAAAGAAACATAACATAAATTATGGAGATGAAAGGCACAATAGAAGAGGTTAGAAATACACTAGAGGCATTCAGCAGCAGATTTAAGCAGACCAAAGAAAGAACAGAGAACCAAAACATAAGGCCATTGAAATCATACCATCACAAGAACAGACAGAGAAAAGAGTACAAAAAATTGAGCAGGATCTCAGAGATTTGAGTGACAGCACAAAGTGCACAAACTGCTGATCCCATGGTGCTATGACCAGTCTCATCCCTGGGAGTCATCTCCCATATCACCAGGGAGACTTTCACCCTGGATGTCATATTCCATATAAGGAGGAGGACATCAATTTCACTTGCAGAGTTGAGATTAGAGAGAGAGGGGCCAATTTGAGCAGCAAATGTTGTATCTTTTAATTTGCTTATTCTTTCTTCCATCACTTGAAATCTACTGCTGTGAGTTTCTAATATGTTTTTAATTTGGTTTATAGTCTCTGTGATTTTGAAATTTTTCTATTTATTCTTTCACATTCTTCTTTATGCTCCTCTAGTGTCTTCTTGATATCTTTTATATCATTATTAGCAATCTTAATTAGTTGTTACAAATTCTGAGTCCCCTCAGATGATTTAATTTGGTCATTTGGCTGAGCCATATCTGCCTCATCCTTCACATGCTTTATGATCTTCTGTTGTGGGTGGGGCATTTTAATGTCTTAGGTTATTTTGCTGGTGTATTTCCTTCCCTCATCTAAGATTTTTTTATCTACTTGTATTAGCTTTGAAGGTCCCCCTTTGGATTTGGTTTGTCAGTCTTTCCCCATGAGACCAAGTCCTAAATCTCAAGGGAGGGGTTGGAATTCTAGTTAGGGCTTTGTTTGAGAAATAGGTAGATATGCAATTTGTCAGACTGGTGTTTCCTCTTCTTCCCAGCATATGGTGCTCTTGAGCCTTCTCATCCCCTTAGGCCCACCTGACCCCAACCACAAATGCCAGCTGAATCAAGCAAAACCCTGATGGGACTCTAGCCAGGGCTGCTAACTCCAGAATGTGCCAAAAGCCACAAACCCTGAGACTGGGGGATGAACGGCATGCACCCCAATGTAGACTTCTTCTCTGTGGCTGATGGATCTACTGATGCCCAGACTCTCCTCCTGGTATGATGTCAGGCTGCAGGACCAGGTATTTAAGTTTCACATGCCACAACCATCCCAGAAATGCCTGGAGGCCAGTCATGGCACACAGCTCAGCCAGCTTTCTCAGCTTTATACCTCTATCCACATACACCTAAGGTCTTCAGGTCTCCATGGGGGAAGGGGAATGGCACCAGGATCCAAATGAATCTCTTTTGCTGGTTAGATATCAAAATGGCATACTCTTTGTCTTCCCTTCTGCCCTGGGAAAGAGGACCCCCATTTCTTTCCAAAAAACAAACAAACAAACAAACAAACAAAAAACCAGGTACCCACAGAACATGTCACAAGGGTGGGGAGTAGGCACTTTACCTTGATTAAGTGGAGTCTGTGCACAGGAAAAAACACTTCTGTTATCTTCCAAGTTCACCATGGGCACTCCCAGCTACAGAGCTGAAAGGAAAATCTTCTCAAGCCAGCTGCAGGAGTAGGCAGAGTCATAACCAAGCACATTCACCTCATTTTCTCTGTCCCAATTTCTCTGTTTTTTCACCCAGGACCTTCCCATGCAGGATAGAATACCCTCTATAATTGCTCACACCTTGGAACCACTGTCCCAATAATTTTTCTGTCATATCTCTCATGGTTGCATGGAGCCAAGGGAACACAGCCTCTCCTACTCTGCCATCTTGCTGGAAGTCTATGTTGTATCTTTTAAAATTAGTATGTTATATATCTAGGTTGTGTAATATAAACCCCAGGTTAGCCACAAAGTATGTATTTTAAAAATACGTATCAATTGAAATGAGAAAGGGATAAGTCAGATACATCACAAAAGATCAACTATACAGAAAGGAGATTGCAATAAAAGGGAGACATAAAGACAGATCTGACATATCAAAACCTAAAGACAAAATGGCTTAGGAAATAACATGAATTTTAATGGATTAAACCCCCAATCAAAAAGACACAAGTTGTTAGAATGGATAAACAGCATTACCAAACTATATGGTCTTTACAAGAGACTCAACTTAGACCCCAAAACAAAAATAGGTTGAAAGCAAAAGGCTGGAAAAAGATATGCCATGCAAATAGTAACCAAAATAGAGCTTAAGTAGCTATACTAATATCAGACAAAATAGATTTTAACTCAAAAGCTGTTATAAGAGACAAAGCAGGACACTATATATTAATAAAAGGGGCAATCCACCAAGAAGAAACAAGAATCACAAATATTTATGCTCCTAACAAAGATGTCCCAAAATACATCAGGGTAACACTGGCAAAACTGAAAAGAAAAAGAGATACCTCTACAATAATAGTTGGAGACTTCAATACATACTTTCATCAATAGATAGAACATCTAGACAGAAGATCAATAATAGAGAATTTGAATAATATTATAAATGAGCAAAACCTGACAGACATATACAGAACATTGCACCCCAAAACAGCAGGCTATACAGTCTTCTCAAGTGCACATGGATCATTCTTCAGGATAGACCACATGTTGTGTAGTCTGAATAAATTTAGAAAGAATGAAATCATACAAAGCCTCTTCTCTGACCATAATGGAATGAAGCTGGAAGTCAATGACAGGCAGAGAACTGGAAAATTCACAAATATATGGATGCTAAATAACACTCTCAAACAATCAGTGGGTCAAAGAAGAATTGCAAAAGAGATAAAATAATATCTCAAGGCAAATTAAAATGAGAAGACAGCATATGAAAATTTATAGGGTGGAAGGTGGGCCACGATGACTCAGTGTTGGAGTTCTTGCCTGCCATGCCAGAGACCCAGGTTCAGTTCCCTGTGCCTGCTCATGTGAAATTTTTTTTTTTAATTTATAGGATGGAGCCAGGGAGCAAGATGTTGCAGTGGTGGAGGGCAACTGAGCTGGTCATGACCACAGCATTCCCCTGATGTTTCAGAGCCTGGTGGGAAGGGCAGCAGCAGCAGCTTTGCACTGTGCAGCCAGTGAAGACCCCCACAGGAAGGCAACTGCAGAGTCCTTGGCAAGCCAGTTTTATCTAAAATTGCACACATAGAGCATCCTGAAATCCATCATGAATGGACAGTTGGACCTAAGTGGGAAGCTAATTATCAAAGCTCAACTTGGGGAAGATATTTGCTGAATTCCCATTCATAATGCAGATATTACTTATGATGAATTAATATTAATAATGCAATGAGTTTTCAGAGGAAAAACTTCTAAGTAATGATAAAGTTTCAGTAAAGTATAAAGATGAAGATGGAGATCGTATCACAAGGTTTGATACTTCTGATCTTTCCTTTGCAATTCAGTACAGTAGGAAACTGAAACTGACACTGTTTGTTAATGGAAAACCAAGGCCCCTTGAATCAAGCCAGGGGAAATATCTCCATCAAGAACTGGTAGAACTTCAAAATAAAGTTAAATGCTTAATGGATAGCTTGGAACCACCTGGAGAACCAGGACCTTCCACCATTATTCCTGAAAATGATACTGTTGATGGTAGGGAAGAAAAGCCTACTGCTTCTGATTCTTCTGGAAAGCATTCTACTGAAGTTATGGCTGCAAGTATGTCAGCCTTCGATCCCTTAAAAATCAAGATGAAATCAATAAAAATATCATGTCTGCATTTGGCCTAACAGATGATCAGGCTTCAGAGCCACCTAGTGCTCCTGCAGAAGACCATTCAAGAATGCCTGACAACATTGCTTCTCTTCCTCAGCAGCTCACCCACCAGGAGTTCAGCCACAGAAGCCACCATATACAGGAACTCAGACACAAGCAGATCAGGTATACCAATAGTACCAGCAACAGACTGGCTATGTTGCTCAGCAGCCATAGGTTCCCCCTCACCCACCACAACAGTATAGTATTCAGTATTCAGCAGGTGATAGTCAGCAGACTGGACCTGAACAATCACAACACTTCAAAGGATATGGCTAGCAACTTCCCAGGCACCAACTCCTGCCTTTTCTGGTCAGCCTCAGCATCTGTCTGATCAATGACCACAGCAGTACCAGGTAAGCAATCATCCTCCACCAACTTATACCACCCAAACTTCTCAGCCTAATTACACTGTAGCCCTTATTTGACAACCTGGAATGTCTCCAAGCCAACCTAGGCCCTATCAACCAAGACCAGGTTTTACTCCACCTGTTGAAAGTACCATGGCCCTTCCTCCAAGTGGGCCTAGCCCTTATACATGCAACCATCCTCCCTTCAGTCAGGGCTATACCCAGCTTGGACCTGGTTATCAATAAGGAGACTCAGCTACATGGATGAATGTAGCTGCTAGCTATTTGCCTTCCAAAAGACTCCAATATTACTATTTTATTTTAATTTATATTGAAGTTCAAAAATTTAAAAACAGAGCATTTTTAAATATTAATATCATTGTTTCTGTTAAATGAGAGTATACTTTGCTGGAACATGAAAAAAAACAAGATGAAATTTTCTTCCTCCCCTGCTTTAAATTGTACCAGCTTCTTAGTTATTTTATTTTGGAACACTAGTGTTCTAGCTTGCTAGTGGCCAGAATGCAATATACCAGAAATGGAATGGCTCTTAAATAGGGGAATTTAATCAGGTGCTAGTTTACAGTTTTAAGCAGAGAAAATGTCCCAATTAAAACAAGCCTATAGAAATGTCCAATCTAAGACATCCAGGGAAATATACCTTGGTTCAAGAAGGCCGATGAAGTTCAGGGTTTCTTTCTCAAGTGGAAGGGCACATGGCAAACACAGTCAGAGTTTCTCTCTAATCTGGAAAGGCACATGGTGAACATGGTCAGGGTTCCTCTCTCATCTGGAAGGGCACATGGCGAACATGGCATCACCTGCTAGCTTCTTCTCCTGGCTTCCTGTTTCATGAAGCTCCCCAGGCAGTGTTTTCCTTTTTCATCTCCAAAGGTCGCTGGCTGGTGAACTCTGTTTCGTGGTGCTACAGCATTCTCTTCTCTCTCTGAATTGCCTCATTCTCCAAAATGTTTCCTCTTTTATAGGACTCTAGAAACTTATCAAGACCCACCCAAATGGGTGGAGACATGTCATCACCTAATCCAGCTTAACAACCACTCTTGATTTGATTACATCTCCAGAGAGATGATCTAATTACAGATTCAAACATACAGTATTGAATAGGGATTATTCTGCCTTTACAAAATAAGATTTTGATTAAAACATGGCTTTTCTAGGGTACATACATCATTTCAAACCAGCACAACTATTCTTAAATGTGCATAAAATTATTGACTTTCTAGTTTGCCTTGTCCAGAGGATATTAAAATGTTAGGTTGAATTTTAGCCATGTTACTTGGCTTTTTACTATTAACATGACGTACTAAAGTAGATTCATTTAAGAAGACAACTAGATATTATGCACAAAATGTAGCATTGATAGTCTAATAAACATGATTGGAACACACCGTAAAAAAAACTTATAGGATGCAGAGAAAGCGGTGTTGAGAGGGAAATTTATAGCCTTAAATACCTACATTTAAAAAAGAAGAAAATAACTAAAATCAAAGACGTAACCACACCCAGAAACAGAACATCAAACTAACCACAATGCGAGCATAAGAAAAGAAATAACAGACTGGGGAAGAAATAAATGAAATTGAGAATTAAAAAACACAGTAGAAAAAATTAACAAAACCACAATTTGGTTGTTTCAAACTATCAATAAAATTGACAAACCCTTATCAAGACTGACAAAGAAAAAAGAAGATGCAAATTTTAAAAATCAGAACTGGGCGGGGAGGAATTACTACTGATCCCAGAAAAATAAAAAGGATCATAAGAGGATACTATGAACAACTATATGCCATCAAATTAAACAACCTAGGTGAAATGGACAAATTCCTAGAAATACACAAATAACCTACACTGAGTCAACAAGACACAGCAGACCTCAAGGCAAAGAAATTGAATCTCTCATGAAAAACCTCCCTGCAAAGAAAAGTCCAGGACCAGATGGCTTCAAAGGTGAATTCTACCAATCATTCTAAAAATGCTAATAGCAACCATGCTCAAATGCTTCCAGAAAAAAAATGAAGAGGCGGGAACACTACTTAACTCATTCCATGGGGCCAACATCACCCCAATGCCAAAAGTAGATAAAAGATACTACAAGAAAAGAAAATGATAGACCAATTTTTCTTATGCAAAAAATCTGAACAAAATACTTGGGAATCAAATTCAAGAGCACATCA
The DNA here is from genome assembly GCF_023851605.1 of Tamandua tetradactyla. NCBI lineage: Eukaryota > Metazoa > Chordata > Mammalia > Pilosa > Myrmecophagidae > Tamandua > Tamandua tetradactyla. Next base: position 103,740,631 of record NC_135353.1, on the reverse strand, counting down.
AAGATGGATAATTCATTACCTCTATGTGCTTGTGGGGAGGTGGCTTGACTGAACTCATGAATATGCAAAGGGCCAGTGAGGATGGGATAATGACCCCCTGGCCCCTCCCTGTCCCGCCTCTGCATCTGCGAAGTCTAGGTTACTGGTTAGCTTATGCTTGGGCATACATACTGCGTTTCTTCTGCGCTTCCCACCCTTCGGAGGGCTCACCCAGCACTTAGCCCTTTCAGGGGCTCTTCTGGCACTCCTGGGCCTGAGGTATCTGTGCTGAACCCTCAGAGAGGCCACCAGTGCTGAGTTAATGCATCAGAAAGTCTGGCAAGGGCAGGGAATAGGGATACATGACTGCTCATGAGGCCTTCTGCTGGGGCCATGCCACCTGTGCAGCCAGACTGGAGGACAGCCCTCCGCAGGCCTTCCTGAGCAGGCAAGTAGATGTGAGGTGAGGTGGCTGAGTGGCCAACACCATTCTCCTAGCTGCTCCCAAGAGATAGCTGGAGACAGTTGGAAAGACAACACTCCCTTTTATACTGTAACTCCATCTCCATCATTTCCTCATGTGATGTTAACCTAAATTCTCTCAGCATCAGTTTCCCCAGGTTCCACTGATTTCTGGTTTCCAGCTTCCTGTGGCTTTCTCTCATGCTCTTAGAGAAGATCTTCAGTAAAAAGATTAAAACCTATCCTGATTCAGTTGGCCACACCTTAACTAAAAATAACATCTTCAAAGGAATAGATTAAGATTAAGAACATGCTTTTCCTGGGGTACATAACTCATGCATACCATTTAGCAGTTGTTATCTACAACAAATATCCTTAGAATTTTACACAAGAAACTGGCACTAGAAATGGTTTCTCATGAACAGAACTGGAAGACTGGAGATTGTGCAGGGGAGGCAAAACTACTTCTCATACTTTTTAAAAAAAAAAGTACAGCTATTTTTTTAAAAACATGTTTTATTGTGTGTTTTATTATGCAGAAAAGTGATACATTTCAAAGACCAGTTTAACAAGTAGTTATAGAGTGAATTTCAAAGCATAGTGTGAGTGATAGTTCAACAATTTCAGATATTTTTGGTTGTTCTAATATACTAGAAACTAAAAAGAAATATCTGTGTAATGATTCAGTAGTCATTAATCATTTGTTAAATCCTAACTTCACAGTTACAACTCCGCCAACTCATTTGATTATTCTCTCAATTTTCTGGGATATTTGGGCTATCCCCTTTCTAAATTCTTCATGCTGAAAAGTGGCATCATTATTGTGGTAGCGGAATGCAAATGGCTGATGTTCTTGGCAAGACTGGTACCTCTGGGTTTCAGGTTCTATCCAGTATAGGAAAAATCTGGAAGTTTTTAGTTTCTGAAAAAAAAAACTTAAGTAAAACTTTTATAGAGTCTTAGATAGACCCCTGAGTTTTCTTTAGGGTTTTCAGGAATACTGTTGGTTGAGGCTTGGCATACCATGGTGATTTGCAATATCTGACTGAAGCTTGCATAAGAGTAACTTCCAGAATGACCTCTTGACTCGAAATCTCTTAGCCACTGAAACCTTATTTTGTTTCATTTATTTTCCCCCCTCTGTTCAAGAAGGCATTGTCATTCCCACAATGCCAAGGTTAGGCTCATCCTTGGGACTCATATCCCATGATGCCAGGGAGATTTTCACCCTGGAAATTGTTTCCCATATGGAAGAAGTGTAATGAGTTTCTTTGCAGAGTTTGTCTTAGAGAGAGAGAGAGAGAAAGAGATGCCACATTCAAGCATCAAAAGAGGTTCTCTGGGGGTAACACTTAGACATAATTATATGTATGCTTAGCGTTGCCATTACAGAAATAAGTTTCATAAGGTCAAGCCTTAAGATGAAGGTCTTGGCTTACTAACTTAAAAGTCCCTAATGCTTGAGGGAACATCAAAAATTTCCTGGGTGGGGAGGTTTAATAGTTCCATATTTATTCCCTAGTCCATCAAGGAACTTTACAAATACTTTTTTAAAATTTTCTGTCCAAAATATTCTGGAATTTTTTCAGAGAAAATTTTCAAAGTATTTCAAGGTATTGCATTAAACTATAAAGAATATAAAGATCTCATTCCCTATTCTAGGCTCCATGAAATTAGGCTGTTTAAATAAATTGGCCAGACAATTTAACCTAAATAGTGTGCTATGGATTTTTTTTTAAATTTTTTTATTAATCAAAAAAAAGAAAAGAAATCAACACAACATTTAGAAATCATTCCATTCTACACATGCACTCAGTAATTCTTAGTATCATCACATAGATGTATGATCATCATTTCTTAGTACATTTGCATCGATTTAGGAAAAGAACTAGCAAAACAGCAGAAAAAGATATAGAATGTTAATATAGAGAAGAGAATTAAAATAATAATACTAATAAAATATATATATATATAAAAAGGAAAAAGAAAAAACAAAAACAAAAGATACAAACACACAAACAAACAAACAAAAAACCATATTTCAGGTGCAGCTTCATTCAGTGTTCCAACCTAGTTACATTATGCTTAGGTATTATTGTGCTGTCCATTTTTGAGTTTTTGTATCTAGTCCTGTTGCACAGTCTGTATCCCTTCAGCTCCAATTACCCATTATCTTACCCTGTTTCTAACTCCTGCTGGTCTCTGTTACCAATGATATATTCCAAGCTGATTCGCGAATGTCGGTTCACATCAGTGGGACCATACAGTATTTGTCCTTTAGTTTTGGGCTAGACTCACTCAGCATAATGTTCTCTAGGTCCATCCATGTTATTACATGCTTCATAAGTTTAGTCTGTCTTAAAGCTGCATAATATTCCATCGTAGGTATACGCCACAGTTTGTTTAGCCACTCGTCTGTTGATGGACATTTTGGCTGTTTCCATCTCTTTGCAATTGTAGATAATGCTGCTATAAACACTGGTGTGCAAATGTCCGTCTGTGTCTTTGCCCTTAATTCCTTTGAGTAGATACCTAACAGTGGTATTGCTGGGTCGTAATCCATTCTGCCATTCTATGTCTTTTGATTGGGAAATTCAGTCCATTAACTTTTAGTGTTGTTACTGTTTGGATAATATTTTCCTCTACCATTTTGGCTTTTGTATTATATATATATCATATCTGATTTTCCTTCTTTCTACACTTTACTCCATACCTCTCTCTTCTGTCTTTTCGTATCTGACTCTAGTGCTCCCTTTAGTATTTCTTGCAGAGCTGGTCTCTTGGTCACAAATTCTCTCAGTGACTTTTTGTCTATAAATGTTTTAATTTCTCCTTCATTTTTGAAGGACAATTTTGCTGGATATAGGAGTCTTGGTTGGCAGTTTTTCTCTTTTAGTGATTTAAATATATCATCCCACTGTCTTCTAGCTTCCATGGTTTCTGCTGAGAAATCTATACATAGTCTTATTGGGTTTCCCTTGTATGTGACAGATTGTTTTTCTCTTGCTGCTTTCAAGATCCTCTCTTTCTCTTTGACCTCTGACATTCTAACTAGTAAATGTCTTGGAGAATGCCTATTTGGGTCTATTCTCTTTGGGGTGCGCTGCACTTCTTGGATCTGTAAATTTAGGTCTTTCATAAGAGTTGGGAAATTTTCAGTGATAATTTCTTCCATTAGTTTTTCTCCTCCTTTTCCCTTCTCTTCTCCTTCTGGGACACCCACAACACGTATATTTGTGTGCTTCATATTGTCATTCAGTTCCCTGATCCCCTGCTCAAGTTTTTCCATTCTTTTCCCTATAGTTTCTGTTTCTTTTTGGAATTCAGATGTTCCATCCTCGAGTTCACTAATTGTAGCTTCTGTTTCTTTAGATCTACCATTGTAGATATCCATTGTTTTTTCCATTTTTTCTTCTTTGTCCTTCACTCCCATAAGTTCTGTGATTTGTTTTTTCAGATTTTCTATTTCTTCTTTTTGTTCAGCCCATGTCTTCTTCATGTCCTCCCTCAATTTATTGATTTGGTTTTTGAAGAGTTTTTCCATTTCTGTTCGTATATTCAGCATTAGTTGTCTCAGCTCCTGTATCTCATTTGAACTATTGGTTTGTTCCTTTGACTGGGCCATATCTTCAATTTTCCGAGCGTCATCCATTATTTTCTGCTGGTGTCTGGGCATTTGATCAGATTTCCCTGGGTGTGGGACCCGGCTGGTTGAAAGGTTTTTCTGTGAAATCTCTGGGCTCTGTTTTTCTTTTCCTGCCCAGTAGGTGGCGCTCGTGGCGCTCGTCTGTCTGCGGGGCAGTCGGCCCGGGAAACCGCGAGTGGAGGCGGGGGTTGCTGGCCGCCGTGGCTTGGGGGAGTGCCGGTCCAAATTGCCTAGCTGGCCCGAGATGCCAAACGTGACGGGAGGGCCCCGCTATCCAACGTTCCCAGTCAGACGGGGGAGCCACGTGCGTGGAGGGGACCCCAGTCGCCAGCCACCCCAGCCGGGAAAACGCGTGCCCCTCAGGTATCTCACCGCAGCGGATTCTCCCTGCCCATTCAGCCGTTCCAGAATGGGGTACGCTGTCTTTTTCGTCTCTGTCGTGACTCTGGGAGCTGTTTCGTATTGTTTCTGTTTCTTTAGTTGCTTTTCTGGAGGAGGAACTAAGACCCGCGCGTCTTACTAAGCCGCCATCTTCTCCGGAAGTCTATGGAATTTTAAATTTGGGTAAAATAAATATCTATTCCTTTGGTCTCATATAGAGGTTTAAATTTTAAATTTCAAACAATATTATCCTTTACCCTGTTTTCTGATTTATCTTAGTCTGAGCCAGGTCAGCTTCATTCATATCTCTAAATAAAGTCTGATCTCCTTTTCAGTCTCTTTAACAGTTGCTGTATGGAGTAATGCTGATTTTCAGAGCTGCAGAACTCTAACTCTCAGTCTTAGATGGCACACAGGTTCCTAAAGTTTCAGGGAATAAACACTTTATACACAAAGAGCACAGCATCTCAGAATTTAGAAATAACACTTGAAGCTCAAGAATGAATATGTCTGCCATAGAGCTTAGAATCTAGGCCCTAATTTTCTTACAAGCATTTTTTAAGGACACACAGTATCCATCCTTTTGTTTCTGGCTTACTATCCTCAAGGTTCATTCACCTCATTGCCAGCCTCAAAACTTCATTTCTTTCCGTAGCCACAAATTATTCCATTGTGCACATACACCACAGATCACCCTTCCACTTATCAGTCAATGGACCTTTAGCCACCTCCATCCATTGGCAATTGTATAATGCCACCATAAACATCAGTATGAAAGTGCCAAAAAAAAGAGAACACATCAAAGAATTAAACACCATGATCAATGGGGTTTTATTTCAGTTATGCAAGGGTGGTTAAATATATGAAAATCAATTAATGCAACATGTCACATCAACAAAATGAAGAGAAAAAATACATGATCATCTCAATTGATGCAGAAAAAGTATTTGACAAAATTTAGCACCTATTCTTTACAAAACACTTAAAAATAGGAGTAATAAAGAAATTTCCTCAACATGATAAAAGGCATATATGAAAAACCCAGAGCTGATATCATACTCAATGGTGAAGACTGAATGCTTTCTCCCTAAGATCTGGAAAAAGACAAGGATGCCCACTGTCACCACTCTTATTCAGTATTGTACTGGAAGTTCTAACCAAAGCAATTAGTCACAAAAAAGAAATAAAAATAAATCAGAATTGAAAGGAAGAAGAAAAACTTTCACTATTTGCAGATGATGTGAGCTTATAGTCCCCCAAAATTGACAACAGAGTCATGAGAGCTAACAAACTAATTGAGCAAAGTGGCAGAGTACAAAATTAACACCCCCAAATCAGTATAGTTTCCATACACTAGTAAGAACTAAACTGAGGAGAAAATGAAGGAAAAATTCCATTTATAATAGCAACTAAAAGAATCAAATATTTAAGAATAAATTTAACCAAGGATATAAAGGACTTATACACAGAACAACAAAACACTGCTGTCATGTTCAGGTTCATGTGTCATGGTCAGGTTCATGTGTCAACTTGGCCAGGTGTTGGTACCTGTTTGTCTGGTTGGGCAAGTGCTGGTCTGTCTTTTGCTATGAGGACATTTCATAAAATTAAATCATGACCACGTTGGCTACATCCACAGCTGATTCCATTTGTAATCAGCCAAGGGGAGTATCTTCTTTAATGAGTGATGCTTAATCTAATCATTTGGAAACCTTTTAAGGAGAATTCAGAAGACACAGGTTCTATTCCTGGTGAGACTCTCCTGTGGAGTTTGTCCAGACCCTCCATTGGAATTGTCAGCTTCATAGCCTGTCTTACAGATTTTGGACTCTACGTTCCTATGGTTATGTGAGACACTTTAATAAGTTTTATATTTATGAATATTTCCTGTCGATTCTGTTTCTCTAGAGAATCCTAGCTAATACAATTGCTAAAGGAAATCAAAGTAGAACTATATGAATGAGCATTCTGTGTCCATGGACTGCAAGATTAAATATTATCACGATGCCAAGTCTCTCAAAAGTGATCTACAGATTCAACACAATCCCAATCAAAATTCCAAGAGCCTCATTTGCAGAAATGGAAAAGTCAGTCATTAAATTTGTATGTACAAGGTGTGGGGCAAGATGGTGGCATAGTGAGGTATGGAATTTTGTTCATCCTCCAGGACAGCTAGTAAGTAGCCAGGAACTGTATGGAGGAACTATTGAGGGGACATCAGTAACCAGACACACATCTTACACTGGTCTGGAATGGGTGGAATGGCTGGGATCCCATGCAGAATTATAAGCCTCCCAAGCCACGAACGCTGGCACACCTCCCCCATGGGCATGGCAGGCTGGCTCCCCAAGTGGAAAGGAAACAAAATTGCAGAATTAATTAACAAATTCTAACTATTGAAAACAGGCCCATAGCACAGATAAAACCTTGAGTAAGCAGTAAAAGAACCACCTGTTTTCGCCCCGATAAAGAGGGGTGAGGTTGATGGAAAACAAAACAAAACAAAAAAAACAGAGGCATTTTGAGTTGGACAGCACAAAACACTGGGAAAGGGCTGGACCCCAAGAAAAGGGGGCATATAGCCTGGAGACTCAAAGACCCATGTACCAACTCCAGTTCTTGAATGGTAAACCCGGGGAACTGGGGTCCAGCTCTGAAAAGGTTTTTTTTTTTTTTTTAACTTTATAACAGCTCATTAGATAGAACTGCTGAGCACTGTCAGGCTTCATCAATGCCCGAGGCAAGGGCAGAATTAAGGCATGTTTGGGAGACAATGTAAATAGATGAATGGGGACAATTCACTAAAAGATGTATCTTCCCCAAGAAAAAGGTGGAGGGGCCCAGCTCAAGTGGCAGCCCCCCTTCAGGGAATTCAGGCCTCAGGGACTAGAAAACAAGGAATCTAAGCCTGCCCTTTACCTCAGCCTCTGTCTCAACCACATCGCTGGCAGGGAGAGGCTGCTAAAATTAAAATTACTTTATCCTGGTGGGAAGCTGCGGGCAGACAGGCACCACATGCTGGTCAGGATAGGAAAAGCACAGAGTTTAGAGGCTTCATAAGAAAGTTTGGCATCTTGCTGGGTCTCTCCCTCAAGGAAACATGATACTGGCTATTCTCTCCTCCTGAGATATGGGCCTGTCTGGTCTGGGAAAATCTGACTGGAACTGATCATATCTGAGGACACCTTCATCAAAAAAAGTCTCCATATAGGTAAAGCAAGAAACAGAAAAACAAAAGCTGAAAAATTCTGACCAGTTAAACAGAACTTAACCTAGAGGACTAGAAAAATTTGAACTGAATGTCAAACAACAGATAGAGGACAAAGCATCCAACAAGAAAACCCTAGGTAAAAGAGTGAAAATGACATCCAGAATAAAATAATTAAGGAAATCAAATGTCTAGATGCCAGCAAAAAATAAACCATACTAGGAAAATTGAGACATGGCCCAATCAAAGGAACAAACGAACATTTCCAATTAGATATAGGAGTTGAAAAACCTAATTGAGGATATTCAAACATACGTGAAAAATCTCATCAAAAGGCAAATCAATGAGGTGAGGTAAAATATGGTAAAGGAGTTGAAGAATATAAAGAAGACATTGGGCAAACATAAAGAAGAACTCGAAAGTTTGAAAACACAAATCACAGAAATTATGGGAATGAAAAGCACAATTGAAGAGACGAAAAAAAATGGAGACCCTCAATAGTAGATTTGAAGAGGCAGAAGAAAGGATTAGTGAATTAGAGGACAAGACATCTGAAATTGGGAAAGATCATGTGATCTCTCTCTGTGAAATCTAATAATATTCTTGTGTATTAACTAATAAGTTGACAAAATGTGATGCATAAAGTCTCCTGAATTCTCAGTTGTAAAGCAGTAAATGGAATTGCATTTAAAAAGATATCTGAAATCCTACACACAAGCGAAAAAGTAGGGAAAAGAATGGAAAAATATGAGCAGGGTCTGAGGGAATTGAATAACAACAAGAAGCATGTGACTATACATGGTTTGTGTGTCCCAGAAGGAGAAGACTAGGGAAAGGGGCAGAAAGACTAATGGAGGAAATAATCACTGAAAATGTCTCATCTGCTAAGAAAAACATAAAATAACAGATTCAAGAAATGCAGCATACCCCAAATAGAATAGACCCTACTAACCCAAGACACTTACAATCAGATTGTTGAATGTTAAAGACCAAGAGAGAATTTTGGAAGCAGCAAAAGGAAAGCAATGCATCACATACAAGGGAAGCTCGATAAAACTATGATGTCAATTTCTCAGCAGAAGCCATGGAGGCGAGAAGGCAGTGGTATGATATATTTAAGACTCTGAAAAAGATAAATTTCCAAGCAAGAACTCTATATCCAAAAACTATCCTTCAAAACTGAAGGGGAGGGAGAGGTTCAAGATGGCAGTTTAGTGAGGTGTGGAATTTAGTTTGTCCTCCAAGCAGATAGTAGATAGCCAGGAACAGTACATAACAATTGCTGGGCCACATCAGTGACTGAGCACACAGCATACAGCAGTCTGGACAAGCTGGACCAGTTGCAATCCCAGCCAGAACCATGAGTCCTCCAAGCCACGGAGGCTGGCACCCCTCCTTCACTGGCTGGTTCCCAGAGGGGAAAGTAAAGAGACTTTATTAACAGCAAGGGGCTGAGCTCCACAAAGCTCCAATTGTGGAATTAATTAACAAATTCTGACTACTAAAAATAGGCCTCCAGCTCAGTTAAACCTTGAATAAAGGTTAAAGTTACTAGATTTTGCCCTGGCAAAGAGGGGGCAGGGCTGATGGGAAAAAAAAAAAAAAACAGAGGTTCATTTTGGATCAGACAGCACAAAATACTTAAAAAGGTCTGGACCCTAAAAATAAAGAGGGGGTCACATAGGACTTGGAGATACATAGAGCAATGTACCAACTTAAGCTCTTGATTAACAAACCCTAGGAAAGGGGTTCCTGCTCTGAAAATGATTTCTTTTTCACCAACTGCAAGGCTTTTCAGACTCCAACTGCCCCAGGCAAGGGCAGAATTAAGTTTGCCTGAGAGACAAAGAGGCTGGTCAAGTGAAAGGAGGTAATTTCCTGGAGGCTGTGCCTTCCCCGGGAGAGGGGTGGGGCACAGCTCAGGTGGAATCCCTCTCTCAGGGAATTCAGACCCCAGAGACTGGAAAAGTGAAGCAATTAAAGCCAGCATACAACCTCTCCTCTGTTTCATCCATGCCCCCAGAAGGGAGAGTCTGCTAAAGTTAAAGGCATCACATCACTTTATGCTGGTGGGACCTGCAGGCAGACAAGCATCACATACTGGGAAGGCTAGGAAAAACAGAGAGTCTAGAGGCTTCATAGGAAAGACTGCCAAATTCCTGGGTCTCACTCCTGGGGAAAATTGATGCAGGTGACTCTTTACTCCTGAGAGGAGGCCAGTCTGGTCTGGGAAAATCTGACTGGGGTCTATAATACCTAAGTAGACCTTCCTAAGGAAAAAAAAGGCACCATGCAGGTACAGCAAGAAACAAAAAAACAAGAACTGAAAAATAATGATCTGTTAAAAAAAAGCCTATGCTACAGGTCTAGAACAAGCTGAACTGAATGTCAAAGAATGCATAGAGAACAAAACCATCCAGCAAAAAAAATCCTATGCAAAAAAGTGAAAACAATCTCCAGAATAAACTAATTAAGGAAATTAAATGCCTAGACACCAGCAAAAAAATAATGAATCATACTAGGAAAATTGAAGATACGGCCCAGTCAAAGGAATAAACCAACAATTCAAATGTTATACAGGAGTTGAAGCAATTAATTCAAGATGTTTGAACAGACAAGGAAAATCTCATCAAAAATCAAATCAACGAGTTGAGGGAGGATATAAAGAAGGCAAGGGACGAGCAAAAAGAAGAAATCAAAAGTCTGAAAAAACAAATCACAGAACTTGTGGGAATGAAAGGGACAGTAGAAGAGAAGAAAAAAACAATAGAAACCTACAGTGTTAGATTTCAAGAGGCATAACATAGGACTAGTGAACTGGAGGATGGGGGCATCTGAAATCCGACAAGCAAAAGAAAATATAGGGAAACAATAGAAAAATATGAGCAGGGCCTCAAGGCATTGAATGACAACATGAAGAACATGAATATATATGTTGTGGGTTTCCCAGAAGAAGAAGAGAAGGGAAAAGGAAAAGAAAAACTAATGGAGGAAACTATCACTGAAAATTTCCCAACTCTTATGAAAAACTTAAAATTAAAGATCCAAGAAGTGCAGCATACCCCAAACAGAATAGATCCACATAGACATATTCCAAGACACTTACTAATCAAAATGTCATATTTCAAAGAGAAAGAACTAATTTTGAAAGCAGCAGGAGAAAATCAATCCATCACATACAAGGGAAGTCCAATAAAACTATATGTAGATTTCTCAATGGAAACCATAGAGATGAGAAGACAGTGGTATGATATATTTAAGATTCTAAAAGAAAAAAAAACCTGTCAACCAATAATTCTATATGCAGCAAAATTGTCCTTCAAAAATGAGGGGGAAATTAAAACATTTTCAGACAAAAAAATCACTGACAGAATTTGTTACCAAGAGACCAACTCAGCAAGAAATACTGAAGGATGCACTAGAGACAGATAGGAAAAGAAAGGAGAGAAAGGTGTGGAGAACAGTGTAGAAATGGAGACTATCAGTAAAGGTAAAAAGAAGAAAAATTAGATATCACATATAAAATCCAAGGGCAAAATGATAGACGAAAGTACTGCCCTTATAGTAATAACACTAAATGTTCATGGATTAAACTCCACAATCAAAAGACACAGACTGGCAGAATGGATTAAAGAGAAGGACCAATCTATATACTGTCTACACGAGAGGTATTTTAGACACAAGGACAAACATAGGTTGAAAGTGAAAGGTTGGGAAAAGATATTTCATGCAAACAACAATCAGAAAAGAGCAGGGGTAGCTATACAAATATCCAACAAATTAGACTTCAAATGCAAAACAATTAAAAGAGACAAAGAAGGATACTATGTATTAATAAAAGGAACAATTCAGCAAGAAGACATCACAATCATAAATATTTATGCAACACACAAGAATGCTCCAAAATACATAAAGCAAACACTGAAAAGAGAAATAGACTGATCTACCATAATAGCTGGAGACTTCAATTCCCTGCTCTCATCACTGGACAGCACATCTAGACAGAGGATCATTAAGAAACAAAATTTGAATAATACAACAAACTAGACTTAACAGCCATTTATAGAACATTACACCCCACCAGAGCAGAATATACCTTTTTCTCAAGTGCTCATGGATCATTCTCAAGGATAAACCATATGCTGGGTCACAAAGCAAGTCTCAATAAATTTAAAAAGATTGCTATTATACAAAACACTTTCTCTGATCATAAAGGAATGAAGTTGGAAATCAGTTACAAGCAGAGGGCCAGAAATTTCATAAATATATGGAGGCTTAACAATGCACTCTTAAAAAACCATTGTATCAAGGAAGAAATTACAGGAGAAATCAGTAAATATCTCGAGGCAAATGAAAATGAAAACACAACATATGAAAATTTACAGGATGCATCAAAGGCAGTTCTAAGAGGGAAACTTATTGCCCTAAATGCCTATATCAAAAAAGAAGAAAGAGCAAAAATTGAGGAATTAAATGTTCACTTGGAATAACTGGAGGAAGAACAGCAAACTAACCCCCAAGCAAGAAAAAGGAAAGAAATGAAGATCAGAGCTGAAATAAATGAAATCGAGAACATGAAAACAATTGAGAAAATCAACAAAACCAGAAGTTGGTTCTGTGAGAAAATCAATAAAGCTGATAGACCCTTAGCAATGCTGACAAGAAGAAGATGGAGGATGCAAATAAACAAAATCAGAAATGGAAGAGGAGACATAACCACTGAACCCACAGAAATAAAGGAGATAATGAGAGGATACTATGAACAACTTTATGCTAATAAACTAGACGACCTGGATGAAATGAACAACTTCCTAGAAAGGCATGAACAACCAACATTGGCTCGATATGAAGTAGATGACCTCAACAAGCCAACCACAAGTAAAGAAATTGAATCAGTCATTAAGAAGTTTCCATAAAAGGGGCGGGCCACGGTGGCTCAGCAGGCAAGAATGCTTGTCTGCCATGCCAGAGGACCTGGGTTTTCCCAGTGCCCGCACAGGTAAAAAGTAAAAAGTAAAAAAAAAAGAAGAAGCTCCCATAAAAGAAAAGTCCATAATCAGATGTCTTCACATGTAAATTCTACCAAACATTCAAGAAAGAATTACTACCAATCCTGCTCAAAGTCTTCAAAAAAGTTGAAGAGGAGGGAAAACTACTTAGCTCATTCTATGAAGCCAATATCACCCTCAAACCAGAGTCAGACAAAGATACTACAAGAAAAGAAAACTACAGACCAATCTCTCTAATGAATATAGATGCAAAAATCTTCAAAAAAACTTGTTGCAAATCGAATCAAGCAGCACATTAAAAGAATAACACACCATGACCAAGTAGAATTCATCCCTGGTATGCAAGCATGGTTCAACATAAGAAAATCAATTAATGTAATACACCATATCAATAAATCAAATCAGAAAAGCCACATGACTACCTCGATTGATGCAGAAAAGCATTTGACAAAATTCAACATACTTTCTTCTTGAAAACACTTTAATGAATAGGAATAGAAGGGAACTTCCTCAATATGATAAAGGGACTATCTGAAAAACCCACAGCTAACATCATCCTCAGTAGGAGAAAACTGAAAACTTTCCCCCAAAGATCAGGAACAAGACAAGGATGCTCACTTCCACTATTGTTATTCAACATTGTGTTGGAAGTTTTAGCCAGCACAATTAGACAAGAAAAAGAAATACAAGGCGTCAAAATTGGAAAGGAAGAAGTAAAACTCTCACTGTTTGCAGATGATAGGATACTATATGTTGAAAACACTGAAAAATCCACAGCAAAACTACTAGAGCTAATAAATGAGTATAGCAAAGTGGCAGGTTACAAGGTTAACACTCAAAAATCTGTAGTGTTTCTATACACTACTGATGAGCAATCTGAGGGGGAAATTAAGAAATGAATTCCATTTACAATTGCAACCAAAATAATATTTAGGAATAAATTTAACTAAGGATGCAAAAGACCTATACAAAGAAAACTTTTAGAAATTGCTAAAAGAAATCACAGAAGACCTAAATGATTGGAAGGGGATACCGTGTTCATGGATTGGAAGACTAAATATAGTTAAGATGTCAATTCTACCAAAATTGATTTATAGATTCAATGCAATAGTAATTAAAACCCAAAAAACTTACTTTTCAGAAATAGAAAAACCAATAATCAAACTCACCTGGAAGGGCAGGGTGCTTCAAATAGTTAAAAATATTCTGAGAAAGAAAAATGAAGTCGGAGGTCTCACACTACCTGTCTTAAAGGCATATTACAAAGCCACAGTAGTCAAAACAGCATGGTACTGGCATAAAGACAGAAATTCTAGTCAAAGGAATCGAATAGAGTGTTCAGATACAGACTCTCCCATCTATGGACAACTGATCTTTGATAAGGCAGTCAAACCAACTCACCTGGGGCAGAACAGCCTCTTCAATAAATGGTACTTGGAGAACTGGATATCCACATGCAAAAGAATGAAAGAGGATCTACATCTCACACACCACACAAAAATTAACTCAAAATGGATCAAAGATCTAAACATTAGAACTAAGACCATAAAACTTTTAGAAGAATATGTAGGGAAACGTCTTATAAAACTTGTAATAGGAAGCGGTTTCCTACACCTTTTTTATCACATAGTTGTATATTCATCATCATGATCATTTCTTAGAACATTTGCATCAATTAAGAAAAAGAAAAAGAAAACAGAAAAAAATTCATACATACCATACCCCTTACCTCTTTCATTGGTCACCAGCATTTCAATCTACTAAATTTATTTTAACATTTGTTCCCCCTATTATTTATTTATTCTTAATCCATATGTTTTACTCATCTGTCCACAAGGTAGATAAAAGAAGCATAAGACACAAAGTTTTCAACATCACACAGTCACATTGTGAAATCTATATCATTATGCAATCATCTTCAAGAAACATGGCTACTGGAACACAGCTCTACATTTTCAGGCAGTTCCCTCCAGCCTCTCTATTATGCCTTAACTAAAAAGGTGATATCTATATAATGCATAAGAATAGCCTCCAGGATAACCTCTCGACTCTGTTTGGAATCTCTCAGCCATTGACACTTTATTTTGTCTCATTTCGCTCTTTCCCCTTTTGGTCGAGAAGGTTTTCTCAATTCCCTGATGCTGAGTCTCAGCTCATCCTAGGATTTTTGTCCCATGTTTCCAGGAAGGTCCACACCCCTGGGAGTCATGTCCCACATAGAGAGGGGAAGGGTGGTGAGTTTGCTTGTTGTGTTGGCTGGAGAGAAAGGCCACATGTGAGGAACAAAACAGGTTCTCTTGGGGGTGACTCTTTTTTTTTAATCTTTTAATTTTTTTTAAATACCAAAAAACACCAAACAAACGCAAACATTCGTAACTTTTGATCATTCCATTCTACAAATATAATCCGTAATTCATAATATCATCACATAATTGCATATTCATCATCATGATCATTTATTGTAATATTTGCATCTATTCAGAAAAAGAAATAAAAAGAAAACAAAAAAATTCACAAACTGAAACACAGGGAGCCCAGAATAAAATGAGGTCCTTTAATCCTGTATAGCTTAATGTAATGCCTGGATACATCCTAGAATATATTAAACAGATAATCAAAAAGTATTGGGAAAGTCCCTTGAGGGAAGGAATCCCCTGATTAAAAAAAATAATAAAATATTGAAGAGATGGGAAAGCTACGTAACTCATTCTTTGAAGCCAATATCACCCTAATACCAAAGCTAGACAAAGATAGCACAAGAAAAAAAAATTACAGACCAATCTCTAATGAATATAGATGCAAAAATCCTCAATGAAATACTTGCAAATCAAATCCGGCAGAACATTAAAAGAAGTATATACCATGACCACGTGGGATTTATTCCTGGTATGCAAGGCTTGTTCAACACAAGAAAATCAATTAATAGTAATACATCATATCAATAAGTTAAAGTGGAAAAACCACATGATGATTGATGCAGAAAAGACATTTGACAAAATTCAACATCCTTTCTTGATGAAAACCCTTCAAAGGATAGGAATAGAAGGGAACTTCCTCAACATGGTAAAGGGGATATATGAAAAACCCTCAGTCAACATCATTCTCAATTGGGAAAGACTGAAAGCTTTCCCTCTAAGATCAGTAACAAGACAAGTATGCCTACTGTCATCATTGTTATTCCACATTGTGCTGGAAGTTCTAGCCAGAGCAAAAAATAAAAGTCATCTAAATTGGAAAGGAAGAAGTAAAACTCTCATTGTTTGCAGATGACATGATACTATTTGTTGAAAATCCCAACAAATCTACTGCAAAGCTACTAGAGCTAATAAATAAGTACAGCAAAGTGGCATGGTACAAGATCAACACCCCAAAATCAGTAGTTATTCTACACACTAGTAATGAGCGATCTGAGGAAGAAATCAAGAAAAAATCCACTCACAATAGCAACCAAATGAATCAAATATTTAGGAATAAATTTAATCAAGGACACAAAAGACCTATATACAGAAAACTATAAGAAATTGCTAAAGGAAATCACTGAAGAACTAAATAAATAGAAGAGCATACCGTGTTCATGGATTGGAAGACTAACTACAGTTAAGATGTCAATTCTACCCAAATTGATTTATAGATTCAATGCAATACCAATTAAAATCACAACCACTTACTTTGCAGAAATAGAAACAATAACCAAATTTATTTGGAATGGTAAGTTGCCCTGAATAGCTAAAAATATCTCAAGAATGAAAAATAAAGTGGGAGGTCTCACACTACCTGACTTTAAAGCATATTACAAAGCTACAGTGGTCAATACAGCACAGTATTGTCATAAAGATAGATATACTGACCAACGGAATTGAATTTAGTGTTCAGAAATAGATCATCTCATCTATGGACAGTTGATCTTTCATAAGGTGGTCAAGCCAATCCAATGGAACAGAGCAGCCTCTTCAATAAATGGTATTTGGAGATCTGCTTATCCATGTGCAAATGACTGAAAGAGAATTCATATCTCTCACCATATACAAAAATTAACTCAAAATGGAACATAGGCCTAAACATTAGGTCCAAAACCATATAACTTTTAGAAAAAAATGTAGGGAAATTGTTCTAGTTTGCTAGCTGCTGGAATGCAACATACCAGAAATGGAATGGCTTTTATAAAGAAGAATTTAATAGGTTGCAGGTTAACAGTTTTTAGGCTGTGGAAATGTCTCAATTAAAGCAAGTCTATAGAAATGTCCAATCTAAGGCATCCAGGGAAAGATACCTTGATTCAAGAAGGCTGATGAAGTTCAGGGTTTCTCTCTCAAGTGGAAAGGCACATGGCGAACATCGGCAAGGTTTCTCTCCTGGCTGGAGGGGCACATGATGAACACAGGATCATATGCTAACTTCCTCTCCAGCTCCCCAGGAGGTGTTTTCCTTCTTCATCTCCAAAAGTCACTGGCTGGTGGACTCTCTCCTTCTTGGTTCTGCAGTGTTCTCTGTTGTGGCTTTCTCGTGGCTCTGTCATTCTTCTCTACTCTCTCTGAATCTCTTCCTTTCTCCAAAGTGTTTCCTCTTTTATAGGATTCTAGTAAACCTCAAGACCCACCTGAAATGGGTAGAGACATATCTCCACCTAATCCAGTTTAACAACCACTCTTGACTGAGTCACATCTCCAGGGAGATGATCTAATTAAAGCTTCAAACATTCAGTACTGAATAGGGATTAGAAGAAATGACTGCCTTTACAAAATGGGATAAGGATTAAAACATGGTTTTTCTAGCGTCCACACATCCTTTCAAACCACCACATTCCACCCTCTGGACCCTAAAAAAGACACGCTTTTCCAATATACAAAATGCATTAATTCCATCACAATATCAGAAATCCTTAAGCCATTTCAGTAGCAATACAAATGAAATACAAAGTTAGAAACTGTGCAAACTCTTATCAAAGTTAGTTTACAGGCATGGCCTGTTCTAAGACAAAATTATACTCTGGCTCTGGACTTATGAAATTCAGAACAAGTTATTTCCTGCCAACATACAAAGGAGGAACAGTCATAGGGTACATATACCTATTTCCATAGAGAAGAAGGAACACAGGGTCACAGGACCCATACAGTTTCAAAAACCGGTAGGGCAAAGTCCATGAGATTTCAAAGTGTGAGAGTCATTTATCTTTGGGGCTTTAGAAAGTGGCACTCCCACCTTTTCCAAAGGCCTATGCAGAGGTCTGCCTCTCTCTGAACTCAACCTTGAGGGACATTGTGGAGACCATCTTTTTCTCAGCTCCACCCTCTCCAAGGATTGGGGCTGTACCCAGGCTGTCTGCCATCTCTGGGGCACACACTCAACCCCTCCATGTGGTGGCAGCCAGGCTTTCCCCAAACCCTAAGGAATGTGCTTCACCCTCTCCAAGGCCTGAGGTGACATAATTCTTGCACTGCAATGAGGTGGAAGGCCCATCCTCTGCCTTCGGGGCAAACTCACCTTCTCCACATGCTTGGATGGGTCCACTCTCCTGGCCCAAGGCTTCTTGACTTCAGACCTCAGCCTCCATGGTTTTTCCTCTGAAGTTATTTTTCCTCCAATGCGTCCCTTCTCTTTCCCTCTCAGTCCTGACTGGCAGTGGTTCTCTTTATACAGATCTCACAACACTCTCATTGGCTTTCTATGCAGTAGCCTTAGATCGTGTCCATCAGACATAAGGAGTTTCCACAAATCCTTCCTGGATAACTCTATCTCCAATCCTGGCTTTCTCTGAAATGGCTGACTGGTTCTTCATTCGGCCAAATCCTCACATGGGCACTATTCTCTGGGGTCTCCCTTCTTTGAAGCCCAGAATTTTCCAGAACATCAATTTCTGGTTTCTTTGTACCCAAGAGTTCAGTTCTCAGCTTATCTCTCTCCTGTCACATTTCACTATAAGCTGGAGGCTACACTTTCCACATTTAATTTGGAGATCTCTTCTGCTAAATATACAAGTTCATGGCTTTTAAAATCTGCCTTCCAGCCAAAGCTGTTCATCAATTTTGCCAGATTATCTGCCATTTTAAAACAAGGATCGCCTTCTTTCCAGTTGGCAATAACATGTGCCTCATTTCCGTCTAAGGCCTCATCAGAGGTATTTTTAGAGTCCACATTTCTACCAACAGTCTCTTCAAAGCATTGTATACCTTCTCTATCAAGCTCCTCACAACTCTTCCAGAATCTTCCCCTTATCCATTTAAAAAGCTATTCCAATATGTTTGGTATTTGCAAACTGCAGCATTCTCAGTACCAAAATCTGTTTTAGTTTGCTAGCTGCCTTTACAAAATGGGATTAGGATTAAAACATGACCTATTTAGGGTACATACATCCTTTCAAACCAGCATAGAAATGTCTTATTTATCTTGTGATAGGCAGTGGTTTCCTAAATCTTACCCCCAAATCATGTACAATGAAAAAAGAAGTAGATAAGTGGGGCCTCCTCAAAATTAAACAGTTCTGTGCATAAAATAACTTTGTCAGGAAAGTAAAAATGCAGTCTAAATGATGGGAGACAGTATTTGAAAACCACATAACAGATAAGGGTGTAATAACCAGAATATATAAAGAGATTCTACAACTCAACAACAAAAAGACAAACAATCCAATTTAAAAAACGGGCAGAAGACATGGACAGACACTTTTCAGGAGAAGAAATTCAAATGTCTAACAGGCATATGAAAAGATGCTCAACATCCCTGGCTATTAGGGAAATACAAATCAAAACCATAATAAGATATCATCTCACACCCACTAGAATACCATTATCAAAAAAAAAAAAACAGAAAATGACAAGTACTGGTGAGGATGTGGAGAAAGAGGCACACTTATCCACTGTTGGTGGGACGGTAAAATGGTGCAACCACTCTGGAATGCAGTTTGGCAGTTTCTCAGGAAGCTAAGTACAGAATTGCCATATGATCCAGCAATTCCATTATTAGATACATAGAGAAACGGAAGCAAGGACACAGGTGGACATTTGCACACCAATGCTTACAGCAGCATTGATTATGATTGCCTAGAGATGGAAACAGCCTAAATGTCCATCAACAGCTGAGTAGCTAAACAAGCTGTGGTATATACATATGATGGAATATTACACAGCCGGAAGACAGAATAAAGTTCTGAAGTACGTAACAACAACATGGATGGACCTTAAGGACATTATGCTGAGTGAGATTAGCCAGAAACAAAAGGACAAATGCTGTATGGTCTCACTGATATGAACTGACATTAGTGAATAAACTTGGAATATTTCCTTGGTAACAGAGACCATCAGGACATAGAAATAGGGTAAGATATTGGGTAATTGGAGCTGAAGGGATACAGATTGTGCAACAAGACTGAATATAAAAACTCAGAAATGGACAGCACAATACTACCTAACTGTAATACAATTATGTTAAAACACTGAATGAAGCTGAATGTGAGAATGATAGAAGGAGGAGGGCTGGAGGCATAAATGAAATCACAAAGAAAAATAAACAATAAAGATTAAGATGGTATAATCTAGGAATGCCTAGAGTGTATAATGATAGTGGCTAAATGTACAAATTTAAAAGATGTTTTTGCATGAGGAAGAACAAAGGAATATCATTACTGCAGGGTGCTGAAAATTGATGGTAATTAATATTTTAAAATTTCAACTTATTGGGCGGGCCATGGTGGCTCAGCAGGTAAGAATGCTTGCCTGCCAAGCCCAAGGACCCGGGTTCGATTCCCAGTGCCTGCCCATGTTAAAAAAAAAAAATTCAACTTACGTGTGAGACTAAAGCAAAAAATGTTAATTTGGTACAAAATTTATATTTTGACTAGTGCATGTCCTAATATAACTTATGTAGATAGTTGGTTGAACAACATAAGTACGTGGAACCTTGAGTAGGACATGAGATTTTGTTGGTTTGTCCAGAGTGATGCCCCGATGAATTCCAGAGTGATTTGATCAGTGAGTGGAAAAGTATTTGCAAATTCCCCTTCAGGGAATGGTGAGAACGGGGGAAAATTCAACCCTCCCCCCAGTTCAATTCTTGATATTCCCACAAGCAGTGTGGACAACCAAAGCTATAGGCTGAGCCCCCAGTCTTGGGGCTTGTTCATATGAAACTTAACCCCATAAAGTATAGGTCAAACCTACTTAAAATTAGGCCTAAGAGTCACCCCCAAGAGAACCTCTTTTGTTGCTGAGATGTGGACTCTCTCTCCAGTCAACACAACAAGCAAACTCACCACCCTCCCCCTGTCTATGTGGGACATGACTCCCAGGAGTGTGGACCTTCCTGGCAACGTGGGACAGAAATCCTAGAATAAGCAGAGACTCAGCATCAAGGGATTGAGAAAAACCCTAGAACGAGCTGAGACTTAGCATCAAGGGATTGAGAAAACCTTCTCTACCAAAAGGGGGAAGAGTGAAAGGAGACAAAGTGTCAAATGGCTGAGAGATTCCAAACAGTCGAGAGGCTATCCTGGAGGTTATTCTTATGCATTAAGTAGATATCACCTTGTTATTCAAGATATAATGGAGCGGCTGGAGGGAACTGTCTGAAAATGAAGAGCTGTGTTCCAGTAGCCATGTTTCTTGATGATGATTGTATTATGATATAGCTTTCACGACGTGAGTGTGTGAAAACCTTATCTACTTTTGTCAACAGATGAGTAGATCATATGGAATAAAATTAAATAATCAGGGGAACAAATGTTAAAATAAATTTAGTTTGAAACGCTAGTGATCAATGAAAGGGAGGGGTAAGGGGTATGGTATGTATAATTTTTTTCTGTTTTCATTTTATTTCTTTTTATGTTATCTTTTATTTCTTTTTCTGAATTGATGCAAATGTTCTAAGAAATGATCATGATGATGAATAAGCAACTATGTGATGATATGGTGAATTACCAATTATATATGTAGAATGGAATGATTATATATCAAGAATGTTTGTGTTTCTTTGTTGTCGTATTTTTTTATTTAAAATTAATTTAAAAATTTTTTAAAGTTGAAAAATTTTTAAAATAATTTTTTGAGTTGAAAAGGTGATCAGATTTCTGCTAGAGATGTGAGTGAAGCTGATCTGGATAGGACTAAGGCAAATCAGAATTTACGGTACAGGACGATATGGTCTGTATTTTAAAACTTCAACTTCTGTATGAGATCAAACAAAGAATGTTTATTTGGTACAAAATATATATTTTGGGTACTGCATTTTCTAATTCAACTTGTACGGTCAGGGTTTTTTTGAAATTCATAATCACATGGAATCTTGAATAAGGCATGAGATCTTACTGGTTTTTACAATTTAGTGTGATGCCTGATACATCCCAGAGTAATTTGGGCAGAGAATAAAAAAGTATTTGCAAAGTCCCCTTGGGGGACAGGGGAGAAAAGAAGAAATATTCAACTTGCCCACCTGGGGAATTCCTGATATTCTCACAAGCAGTGGGGACAACCAATTCAATAGGCTGAGCCCTTGATCTTGGGGCCCACCCCTTTGAAACTTATTCCTGCAAAGGAGAAACTAAGCCAATCTCTTTTGTTGCTCAGATGTGGCCTCTCCCACTAAACCAACTCGACAGGTGAACTAACTGCCTCCTCCTCCTACGTGGGATGTAACTCCAAGGGTGTAAATCTCCTTGGCAACATGAGACAGAAATCCCGGAGATTAACCTGGACCCAGCATCATAGGCTTGAGAAAGCCTTCTTGACCAAAAGTAAGAAGAGACAAATGAGACAAAATAAAGTTTCAGCAGCTGAGAGATTTCAAACAGAGTTGACAGGTTATCCTGGAGGTCATTCTTATGCAATATGTAGATATCCTTTTTAATTTGTGGTGTATTGGAGTGGCTAGATAGATGTACCAGAATCTGTTGAAAAATATTCCAGTAACCTTGACTCTTGAAGATGATTGTATAACTGCATAGATTTTACAATCTGATTGTGTCATTGTGAAAAACTTGTGTATGATGCTCCCTTTACCCACAGTATGGATAGAGGAGTGAAAAAAAAATAGGGATAATAAATAAATAAATAATGGATTAAAGGGTAAAAAAGAAATTGAATAGATTGCAATGCTAGTGGTCTATGAGAGGGAGCGGTAAGGGGTATGGGATGTATGAGCTTTTCTTTTTATTTCCTTTTCTATAGTGATGCAAATGTTCTAAAAAGGATCATGGTGATGAACACACAACTATGTGATGATATTCTGAGCCATTGATTGTATTCTTTGAATGGACTGTGTGTATGTGAAGATACCTCAATAAAAATATATATTTAAAAATGTATATGTAATTAAGGGACCCTAAATAGACAAAGCCATCTTGAAAAAGAAAAATGAACTCAGAGGACTCATACTTCTTAACTTTAAATCGTATTGCAAAGCTACAGTGGTCAAACAGCATTGTACTGGCAGAAAGACAAATAGACCAAAGAATTGAATTGACAGTTGAGAAATAGACCCTCATACCTTTGGCCAATTGACTTTTTACAGGTTTCCAAGTCCACTCAAGTGGGAAGAATAGAGTTCAAAAAATAGTGCTGATAGAACTGGATTTTCTATCCAAAAGAATGAGAGCAGACCCTTATCTCACCTCATATACAAAAATTGACTCAAAATGGATCAAATACCTATAAGCATAAGAACCAAGACTAGAAAACAATGAGGGAAGCATCTTCAGGATCCTATGTTAAGCAATGGCTTCTTAGACTTTATACTCAATACACAGCCACAAAACAAAAAAATAGATAAATGGAACCACCTCAAAGTTAAAAACCTTGGGGCATCGAAGGACTTTGACATGAAAATGAAAATACAACCTTCTCAATGGGAGAAAATATTTGGAAACCACATATCCGATAAGGGTTTAGTATCTACACTATATAAATAAATCTTACAATTAAAGAATAAAAAGACAAATAACCCAATTAAAAAATAAGCAAAAAGCTTGAATATACATTTACCCAAAGAGGATATGCAAATGGCTATAAAGCACATTCAAATTTGTTCACAATGACTAACTATTAGGTAAATGCAGATCAAAACCATAATGAGACGTCATTTCATACCCACTAGAATGGCTATGATGAAAAAAAAATAAGAAAATTACAAGTGTTGGAGAAGATGTAGAGAAATAGGAACACCCATTCACTGTTGGTGGGAATGTAAGATGGTGCTGCCCCTGTGGAAGACAGTTTGGCAGTTCCTTGGGGAGCTAAGCACAGAATTACCATATGACCCAGCAATCCTGCTACTAGGTATACAGCCAGAAGAATTGAAAGCTGGGCCTCAAATAGATATTTGCACACTGATGTTCATAATAGCATTATTCACAATTGCCAAAAGATGGAAGCAACCCAAGTGTCCATCAACTGATGAATGGATATAAACAAAATGTGATATACACATCCAATGGAATATTATTCAGCTGTAAAAAGGAATGAAGTCCTGATGCATGAACCTTGAGGACATTATGCTGTGAGTGAAATAAGTCAGGCACTAAAGCACCAATATTGTATGATCTCACTGACTTGAAGTAATTACAATAAGCAAACTCAAACAGTTAGGATCTAGATTATAGATTATCAGGGGATAGGGTGGGATAGAGAATGGGGAGCTGATGCTTAATTTGTACAGAATTTCTATTTAGGTTGGTTGTAAAGCTTTTGAAATGGAGGGTGGTGATGGTAGCACATTATTGTGAGTGTAATTAACAGCGGTGAATTATGGTTGAAAGGGGACATTTTGGGTTGTATATGTTACTATAATGAAAGAAGATATAACACAGTTTTAGTTATAACACATTAAGCTCTGTTGTGGACAATGGACTGGAGTTAATAGTACAAGTATAAGAATTTTCTTTCATGAATGATAACAAATGTATGACACTAATTATAACAAATATATGACATTAACACAAGGTGTTAATAATAGGATGGTATATGGGAAAAATAAACCTGATGTAAACTATACACCATAGCTAACAGTACTGCTTCAATATTCTTTCATGAATTGTAACAAAGGTAGCACTCCAATGCCAAGTGTCAAAAATAAGGGGATATATGAGAATATTGTATTTTTTACATGAGTTTTCTGTAAACCTACAATTTCTCTAATTGAAAAATAATAACAATTTTCAAAAACTCATAAAGGTATAAGGATAAATATATAGTTCAATGGAATACAATTCAGATTCCATAAATAAAACATCACATTTTTGGTTAATTGATTTTCTACAAAGATGCTAAGACAATTCAATGATGAAAGAAAAGTATTTTCAACAAATTTTGCTGAGACAACTGGATACGGATGCAAAGGAGAAAGGAACATGGACCCTGGCTCACACTACGTAAAAAAAATTAAGTAATTAAGATTAAGAATTAAAAAATTTTAAATTAAGAAAATTAAGAGGTAAAACTATAAATTCCTCAAGTATGACACCAAATGCACAGCAATAAAGAAAAAATAGATAAATTGAACTTCATCACAAGTAAAAACTTTTCTGCTTCAAAGGACACTATCAATAAAGTGAAAAAATAAACTAAAAAATGGGAGAGAATATTTTCAAATCATATTTATGATAAGGGACTTGTATCCAGGCTATATAGAGAACACCTAAAACAACAATAAAAAGACAAATAACCAAATTAAGAAATGGATGAAAGATTTGAATTAGCATTTCTCTAAAGAATACATTCAAGTGGCCATCAGGCACAGGAAAACATTTTCAATATCATTAGTTATTTATGAAATTTTAACCAAAACTATAATGAGGTAGCTTATCACACCCACTAGGGCAGTTATAATTAAAAAGAAAAAAGACAGAGAGAATAACAAGAATTTATGAGGATGTGGAAGAATCAAAACCTCATTCTCTAATTGTAGGAATGTATAATGGTGCAACTGCATTGGATTCATTTGGAAACTTCTCAAAAAGTTAAATTTAGAGGGCGGGCCACGGTGGCTCAGCAGGCAGAGTTCTTGCCTGCCATGCTGGAGACCTGGGTTCGATCCCCAGTGCCTGCCCATGCAAAAA
This sequence comes from Tamandua tetradactyla, assembly GCF_023851605.1. Lineage (NCBI taxonomy): Eukaryota > Metazoa > Chordata > Mammalia > Pilosa > Myrmecophagidae > Tamandua > Tamandua tetradactyla. The sequence continues at coordinate 103,714,907 of NC_135353.1, read as the reverse complement.
AAAAAATTTTTTTAATTAAAAAATAAATAAATAAAAGTTAAATTTAGAGTTACCTTATGACCCAGCAAATGCGCTTCTAGGTTTATACCCAAGAGAACTAAAAAATCATATTCTAAAAAAATTTGTAAAAGAACGTTATGAATAGCAACATTATTTGTAATTCTCCAAGGTGGAAACAACCCAAATGTCCATCAAGTGGTTCATGGATAAACAAGATGTGGTCTATCCATGCAATGGAATAATACTTAGCCAAAAAAAAAGGAATGAAGTACTGATACATACTATCACATGAGTGAACCTTGACAATGCAAAAATTCTATGTGGCCTGGTACATGCACACCCATCAGCTTTAGCAATCAGCAAGGCTGGGGTGAAGTTGTCAGCCGCTGGTAGAAGTTGTGTTGCTTGGTCAGGGCACATACACTTCTGAAAGGAAAACCACTGCGCTTCTGCTTAGCAGTGGTACCTGGGAGGCCCTGCTGGCAGGGCCCTCATTTTCTTTGGAAAGCAATTCTGTTCTGTACCAATGCAAGGCAAAATAGGTAATCACAGTCACAGTCCTGTGCCTTATTGTTCAGGCAACATCAGCCTGGAAAATTCTAAAAGCAGGTATTACCAATCATCCACTTTGGCCATAAAACCCCTTAATAAATTACCCATGGAAAGTTAACCCTAAAACCTGCAACTCTGCTCATTGCAGGATGTGCCTGGAAAACTGAAGAGGCACTGGTTTCTAGGGTTGTCAACTCCAAGCCAGGGCTTCGTTAACACCTGAGAAGTGAAAGGAAGGGAAGGAGGGGCACTTGGACTACTTCAGACCACACAATGGGTGGTCTTTCTTTACAATCTGAGTAGACACCGTACAACAAGGACTACTAAGAACTGAGTGTCCAAAAGATAGAGTCTCAGGTGAGGGACTTACTTGGGCAAGGGGAGAGGGCAAAAGTGAGGCACCTCAGTTTCCTCCAAGGTCCCCAGGTTGGAGAAAAGAAAAATGGCTCAGGAAAGCCATGGACAAGAGTAAAGCTCTGGTTGGTGGGCTTGCTCTTCAGAACTGCTTGTTGGCTTGGGACTGTTGCCTGGCTGGGCACGGGTTCGTGAGAGGAAGTAACTCAGGAGTCTGTCCCATCTCTTTAGCTTTGGAGCACCTGCCAGGCTCCTAGGGGCAGCCCAGCAGTTTGTGAACTAAACTGCTCCATCTTAGTTCCTGAGGGAGTCTGGATATTTCACTGATCACAATCTCTGGTTTCAAATGTCAGTCAATTTTCTGCAGAAGTCTCCTAGTTGGCCACAGTCTTGTTGTGTGATAGGAGCTGGAAGACTGCCCTTTTGGGCTGGGAAATCTGGCTTTCTGTCAAATTATCAAACTAGAGAAGGCCTGCCCTGAGATGAAGAGAGAGAAGGAATAAGGGGGGACAGAGTTAATCCATCCATGCCCCGTGGAACACATGGGTCTTTGCTGTGTCAGCATGTACCAAGTTGTCATCACCAGGTCCCTTCCAGGGAGAGAGGCAGTTTCTGGCACATAGTAGACAGAAAGACCTATGGTTTGGAGCCAGAGAGTCCTGTATCAAACTCTGCGTTACTTAAGCCATTTGACCTCTGAGAGTGCCAGTTTCCTGAACTGTATGAAAAATGAGTTTTGAATGAGGTAAAGGATGCAAAGTACCTGGAACATAGTAGACACTCAATAGATGGTAGCTGTCACTATCACCACCACCACCATCATCATCACCAAATAGCTTTGAATGAGCATTTTCCTATGCTTGGTCTTGATGCAGAGGCTGAAGGGGAAGCAGTCAGTTGTCTCTGTTCCAGGTTAGTACCTAGCAGTTGAGCTAAGATACACACAAATAATAAAAATCCAAGGGAAGACTACAGGCTGTATGGTCAGGATGCTGGAGCTCAAAGGAGGGAACAGATCCTGTGGGCTAGGGCTTTCCAGGAATGTTGCCCAGAAGAGGTGAATGCTAAGGTAGACCTGGATATATCGGGCTTCCAGTATTAGAGAAGAGGTAGGATGGGGAGGTGAAGGGAGAGTGTTCCTGGTTCAGCTCAGTTCAGGCCAGTACCCAAAGCTGGCAGTAACCTATTCTCTTGTCTGGCCTCTGCAGCTCAGTGCTGTCTGCTTTGGGGATGTAAGTACCAGTCTGGCCACTAGAGGACGACAGAGTTTAAGGAATAGGGAGGTTACTATGAAAGGGGAAAAAAAAAGAGTTCCTTGGGGATTCCACCCCTCTGATTCAACAATCTGCTTTAATGCCTTGTTTCCCCAGCTCTGGAATCCCACTCCCTCCCTACCAGGTCTTTTACAAAGCCCTAATCCCCTAAGGCATGCTTAGTTCAGAAACTCCAGAGCTTCCTGTCTTCCCCACCTGTACTCAGGACAGGAATCCAAGGCGGAACATTCCCTCCCTCTCCACAACCCTGACCCCTTACTTTGGCGGGGGGTGGGGGGTGGAAGTGTGGCCTGCGGGGAGCAGGGCAGTTGGCAGGACAGGGGGAATTTAGTGGAGAGACTAAAGGTTTAGAAAGTAACTGGGGGCCTTGCTGGAACACACACGGATCCCAGGCATTGGGATCTTCCTGATTGAAAATGGAAAGAAAGATCTCTAAACTAGGCTAGACTAAGTTGTGAATGGGGAGGGCAGGTTTCAATGTCAGGGATTCTGCTTGGGTTGGCTCAGGGCCAGCTGGGATAGGGTGGGCTTGGGTGCCATATATTCTCCAGTAGTTGTCTGGTCAGCTGAGTTCAGCCCCTTATCTATCTTCAAGATGTCTCCAGGGCCCATGGCCTCTCTACTACTAGATCTGGGGTTATCAGTGGATAAATCCCGGAACATGATCCTTTAGGCTTCATAGTGGGGTGGGAAGTAGAGAGCTGGCTCATAGGCTAGTGAGGGGTCAGAGCTGGGAGGGCTGAAGAGATGAGGGAGCAGCTTCCCTTTCCTTTGCTTGCTCGGCTTGGAATATTCTTCCCTGAAAACTTTGTTCCCTGTGTCTCTGGGGCCTGGCATGTCCACCATGTTCACTAAGGACCCATTTATCCAGCTAGCACTGCCCTCCCCCAGGTCTACCAGTCCTCTGAGATGAGAAGCTAGGCTGAGGTTAGTGACAGGTGGGGACAGCTGCTGCTCCCTTCCGAGTGTCTGAGTCTCTGACAGTGATGCATGGCTCAGTTCCTCCTTGCACATTCCCTAGGTAACAAAAGTGAGAGGAGTAACTGGCGGGCTGGGCCATAGTGCTACAGGTTTCCCCCCACTAGGCTGCTCCTCACTGGGCTGGGGAGCCAAGAACAGGAAGGACTCCTGGAAGGAGCCGAGCCCAGGTCAGTGAAACAGAGGAGGACAGTGATGTCCAAAGAAGAGGCTTTGGAGGAACCCAGGGTCCCAGCTACAGTTCAGAGCCTTGTACCCCCTGCTATATGCCATGTCAGGCCATGCTGTGGCTCTCAGATGCCCTGTTCCAGGACCTTCTCAGGGCCAGAGGGGCAGGCTGTTTGCCTGCCTGAGGCCTGAGGACATAGGACAGATGTCTAGGCAGAGGGGGATAAAGAGAAGGGAGGGAAGGAGGGGGATCAGGCCCACCTTAAGGGGAGAGTAGCTCCTTCTATCTTTGATGCTGTTCTGCCAATGGCCAGACCTGGTTTCAGGATGGCACCTGACAGATCAAGGTGGTCTCAATGCAAACACCCATAAACCAGGCAGGCAGCTGGGACAGGAACCAGGAAGAGTACAGTCTGGTTGAACCTTTGGCCATCAGGACCACCACTACCACCACCCCCCTGCTTTCCCCAGCGACTGGAAACTCACAGCTGCAGTGAAATCAGACTTCCAGGGCTTACTGACCTGGAGCTTGATCCACCCTAGCCCTGGGGCATGGTGCAGCCCAAATGAGGAGAGGAGGAAGAGTGATAGGGTTCAGGCCCCACCCTGAGTGTGCCCTGAGACTGACCCAGAGATAGAGTGACCTGACAAAAGTATTCATGGGGTAGAGAGGGCAGCCTGGGCCCGAAACAGACCCCAGCTAGTCTCAGCTAGGAGGCAATGGAGGCAGAGAGACGAACAGAAGAAGAGACGGTGTGAATAAGCCAGCTGAGCAAGAGAGGGAATTGCAGGTTAAAGGTTGTGGGGCAGGGAATGCAGCCAGACTGAGCTCTGATGCCTGTCTCCTGATCTCTAAAATATCCACCTTAGAAGGGAGATGAGGACTTTTAAAAGATCATTTAGCACCAGAGGTGAAAGCACCCAACTATAGTGACTGGCAGAAACAGCAGCTCTTCTTCTCCCTGTAGGGAATGGGTATCTGTGAGGAGGATGCAGGAGGAGGCAGTGGGCATTCCAGGGAACAGACAAGAGAGATAGAGCAGGCCAGAGATTACTGAGTTAGGAGAGGGTTGCTAGCCTCACTGTGTCATCCCATTTGGTTTCACTCCCAGACTCTTCAACTGTTTTTCCAAGGGTTTGTTCTGGCTGGCCCCAGTGGCTCACAGAGGCCCAGATCCTGGCATGCACTCATTTCCACAGCCCTGGGATATCAGCGTAGAGTCATCATTAGGTCAAGTTGTGAAACCAGATGGCCTGGGTTGTAATCCTGACATTTCTACTTACTGTGTGGCCTTGAGTGAGTTACTTCACCTCTCTGTCTCAGAGTGGCAAGGCAGGCAGGGACAGGTCAAGGATTCAGGCCATAGAAATAGAGGGGGTGTGTATGTCTGTTAGTGCATGTGTGTGTATGACAGTGAACATGGGACAATGTGGGGGCTAGACTCTAAGTTCCGCGAGGGCAGGAACCAGGCCCTGCCACCTTGTGCTGAATGAATGAATAGCTGAGAAAAGAATAGTCTGTGTTTGTATAGATACACATGCAAGTGAGCATATGACAGCAAGAGAGTATCTGAGCGGGAGATAAAGATGGGCATGTGGCACACAAGGCATGTGTGAACGGGTGACTAGAAAAGAGGGTGTCTCTGTGGGAGGCTCTGTGGAATAATAGTTTCCATTTAGTAAGCACTCATTGTGGGCCAGGCATGATACATTCATGTGCATTATCTCATTCACCCCTCACCAGAGCATTGTGAATGAGGGAATATCTTCAATTTACAGACAAGTACACCGAAGCATACAGAGGCTCAGTGACTTTCCCAAGGTGACACAGCTGATAAGTAGTGAAATCTGTGGCTCCGAAGTTTGTGCTTGCCTGCTTCCATGGGTATGGGAATCTGAACATGGAAGGAGCTGGTCTCTAGCTCTCCAGGGGCCACTTGACACCTGAGGCCTCCTGCTAGCTGCCTGAGGTTCTTCTGCCTCCCTGGATCCAAGAAACCCCCACATACTGATTTTAGTCTGCCTGAGCTTTGTACATGTCTGCCTGTCCCCAACAGACCAGGAGCCCCTGCATAGCAGGGGTGGGTGGAGCTTTTCTCTGGATCAGCGGGGTTGGCTCCCAGCAAGGCCAGCACAGAGTCAATGCTACAGAAATACTGGTAGACTTGAATCACAAGGTGTATGTGTGAATGTGTGTGCGAGTGTGTGTGTGACAGAGAGAGAGAGTCAGAATGGTGACAAGGTGGTCTGGGAGGCCCTTGTCATGACCACCAGTGGAATCAAAAGGTAGGGCTTGGATAAAGGAGAGCCCACATTCCCCACAGATCCCTGCCGACTTCCTCTCAGGCTCCCCTGGGGAGTCAGTTTTTCCTACCTCAGATGCCTGAATCACATCTGAGGCCCCGCCAGGGTGGAGCAGGAGGTGGGGGCCTGGCTGTGGCAGGGAGTAGGTCCAAACTTGTTACTGAGGCCCCTGAAGCTGGGGTGGGCAGGTTGGGGCAGAAAGGCTGTGACATATCCAGGGGCGACCCAGGTGTGGGGCAGGCCTGGACAAAAGGAGTCCTCTCATCCTTTCCTCTGCTGCCCTCTCCACCCAGAATTAGGTGTTGGTACACTCAGGTGTTGCATCTGTTTGCCCAGGTCTCCCAAGTCTGGCAGCCTAACCTCACCTCCTCTATCCACCAGCCAGCCTTGGGTTCCCCTCCAAAGGGGAAGAAGAATCAAGGCTGGTTCTAGAATTGTTTGTGAGGAACAAAGAAGGACTTTTCTAGGCCTAGTAACCTCATGGAGGTCTTTGAGTGAAGCATTGAGTGCTGGCCAACCTGAAGGCTACTGCTTTCCAGCCACCAGCCAGCTTTTAACCAGAAATAAACCAAGTAAGCAAGGACAGGTTGGATATGTGGCAATCTAATATGGTACAGAGACAAGACAAACCTGGGGCCAAATTCTGATCACTGATCAGCTTGGTGACCTCCGAAGAGTCATTCCTCCCTGAGCCTTAGTTTCCCCCTGACATACAATGGGGATGGTGAAACTTTCTCAAAGGGTTATGACAGAAAAAGCACCTAACATGGTTCCTGGCACTTAGTGGCACTCAGTAAATGGCAGGCTTTCTTTCTATACTCAGATTTTGACATCCAAGCATGCACTTCAGGGATCCCAGTCTTCCAGCTAGATTAGTTGTTTGTCTGTTCTTCTCATTCCACCTTGCTTACTCACCAATGTGGGGTCCAGCTCAGAGATCCCAGACAGTTCCACCTTGTCCCCCGCAACCCTGATTCATCTCAGCCCCAAAGTCACTGAAGGTGGGAGGAAGACCCAGCTTCTCCCCTTTTATTTCCCTCCAAATAGAGGTCCACTTTACAGCCACAGAGGTCATCCAGAGGATCCAGTGAAGAACTCAGTATCTCAGCCTTCTACTTATATGAAATAATGGACATGAAACCGTGTAAATGATAGAGCTCTTCGGAAATGTTGCTGGCCTAATTATCTCATAAAGAAGCAGCAAGGAGACTTCATATTGTTGGTGGTTCCAAAGCCAACCCCAAACCCAGACCTTCCCCTTAGCTGTTTCCCTTCCTCCCCACGCCGGGCCGCGGTTCTCGCCAAGGACACGCCTGTCTCAGGTCTTCTGTTCAAGCATGAGTGCCAGGCCTATGTGTGCCACGCGCCGGTTACAGTGGGATAGCCCCCAATCGGTCCAGACGCCGCCAGCGCTACGGAAGACCGGTAGGGGGAGACATCAGCACGTGGGTATATCTGCTGGGGTCTGACCAGTGAGAGAAGGTCGGACCGCGAGGGTCTGAGCTGTGAGAGGAAGCCAAGTTATAAGCAAGTAAGCGAGGAAGGGAGGGGAGAATGGGCCAGGGCTGAGACAAAGACCCAGATGGCGGGGCCGGGAAGGGTTGGAGTCCGGCGTCTCCGGGCCAGGGTGCCCTCTTTTGTTTTTTTCAAAAGGCGTCTGCCTTGAGCCTTGAGCCTTTGCCTTCGAGGTGTCTTTCGATATCGAGGTGCCCTCATCCCCGTTTGCCCATCCCGGGGCCATGTCTGCGCCTTCGGAAAAGATCAGACTCCAAATGTGGGTTGTGAGTTCTAGGGCTCCTACAGAGCTCTCTCCAAAGCTGAGATCCCGAAGGCCTGGTCTCTGGGAATGAAGAACTCGTCTCTCCCTCCGGATCCCATACTGGACTCAACCCGAACTTCCACCACCCACCATAGGCGCTTTAGTGTTCAGGACTCAGGACCCAAGTGCAACCGGAAACTGCATTGCCAGGGCAGAAGGAGGAGAGGCCGCCAGAGCTCTAGGTGCGATGGTCAGGGAACAGGCAGGCTGTTCCTGCCACAGAGGTGGGCGTAGAGCAGGACTTCAGGGCTCTTGTGCACAAAAAGTGAATGGAAACACTTTCTCAGGGCACTTGGGACAGGACCGGATTACTGAAAAGAGGCGCAGGGAGGAGAGCAGGTCGGCCGCTCTCGAGGAGTGCCAACTTCCCACGGGCCGAGCGCTCTGGGGACAGGACTAGGCGGCACCAGACACCAACCGCAAGGGCCGCACACTAAGATTACTGCAATCGACAGCGCGAGGTTCTTAAGAGCTCCATGAAACCCCGCCCCCTTCCTGTTCTGGGGGCGGGGGGGGCAAGGACCCCATCATGGAGCTTCCCATTGGCTAAGAGGAGCAGGGTTGTTTGCTTTCGCCTGAGCAGAGGAGTAGACAGCTCAACGGCAGCAGAAGGAGTGTATGCGCGCTGGACAGCGGTGGGAGGTGTGTGAGGCTCGCACTGGCCGCAGACCCTCGGGCGCAATCGCCTGGTAACTAGGACTCGGGGACCGGGCTGCCGGTCTACCCGGCCGAGGCTTCAGAGGCGCAAACTGATGGAACTTGTTCGCTCGGCAGCAGCGTCCCCCGCGCTCTTCTAAATACACCGAGCGGGGCCCGCGCTGAAGTAGAATCTGTCCAGGGCGCTCAGCCCGGAGTCCCAGTGTGGCCCGGAGGAACGGAGCTCGTGCCAGGGCGACCCAGTCGGGAGCCCAGGGACCGAGTTTGTATTGCGAGGAGACCTCCACTTCTTCCCGGGGGTGCCGATCCCGGGACGGTCGAGGCGTCGGGGCGGCCACCAAATCCTCCGCGGGGAGATCCGGTCGAGGAGAGGGCGCGCAGTCCGGAACGGTCTTAGGAAGTCAAGCGAAATCGGGTGGGATCACCCGGGGGCGCAGAGCCCCCGTCGCGCCTCGTGCAGAGGAGAGGCCAGGGGAGCGAGCCCTCGGAGGCCGCAGCCTATGCCCGGTTTGGGGGCGGCTGCCGAGTGAATCCTCCTGGCCCGCCAGGCGGAGAAGAGCGACACCGAAGCCGGCGGGAGGTGAACACTTCAAGGCTGGTGGCGGCGGAGGATGGGCGCCTGAGCGGCTCAGAGCGCAGCGCGGCACGGGAAGGCGAGTCGAGCTTTGCTGAGGAGGCGCCAGGGGATCCCGAACTGCAACCTGCCCCCGGGAAGATGGCCCGGCCTGGGCAGCGTTGGCTCGGCAAGTGGCTTGTGGCGATGGTCGTGTTGGCGCTGTGCCGGCTCGCCACGCCGCTGGCCAAGAACCTGGAACCTGTGTCCTGGAGCTCCCTCAACCCCAAGTGAGTAACTTATCCGCTCCCATTCTCAGGGGTGGGAAGCACTCCTTCGGGATGAGGCCGCGCGTCCCCTAGTGCGTATGGAGAGGTGTTCCGAGGAGGAGCGGCGCCTCATTTTGTCTCTTGCTTTTTATGAGTGTTTTCCTGCAGACAGGCGGGGCAGGGTGCGGCGGGTGGAGTGAGGGTACTTGGTCGGGTTGTGCCCGCTCAGCTTCCCGGCCTTCGCCTCCGCACGTCCAGAATCAAGTCGAGATGGTCGCGTCAGGCGGAGCTGGGCAGTCCCGGTGCACAAGAGTGCACCCGAGAGCTGGATTGGGGCTAGAACACAGCCCCCTCTGGGGCCCCTGGGAACGTGGCGGTCTTCGGCGAGAACCGAAGTTTGACCTAGGTTGGGGTGGGGGTGGGGGTGAAGGCGGGTTGGGGGGCCGCGAGGCCAAAACACAGGTTCCTCTTTTGCTTAGCTCCGCAAGGAATGCAGCGCCTGACCAGGCACTTGGGGTGGGTGGGCAGAGCCTGTGTCTTCACTCGGGCTTCTCCCATTTTCATTTCTCTTTCTTCCCTGTTTGCTCCCTGGCTTTTTGCTTTTGCCTTCTCTTCTTGCAAACACCATTCCCCCACCCCCACCCCCCGCCCTACTCCTTTCTCTCTGCTGGGGCTGTGGAAGGGCGGGCGCCGCTCCCAGGCTCACAAAGACGGCGGGCAGAGAGGGGCGGAGTGGGAGAGGGATTGTTTGGGGGGGGGGGGGGAGGCGGGTTTGCCATCCAGCGCCGGTCGGGGGTCCAATGGAGCGGGTGGTAGAGCTTTGGGGGCCTGCCCCAACAGCGGGTGGCGGTCCAACCGGCGAGGGAGGTGGCCTAGGAGCTAGCAGTCCCTGTCCATGCGGGTCCCATTGGCTCCCAACCTTGTGTACCCCAGCTTGGAGAGCTGTCCTTAGTTTTCCCCGAGGGGTTCGGGGGCAGCTCTATAGAGGAGATCCTTCTTTTTCTTCCTCCTTCCCCTCCACGCCTCCCATCCCCAACAACACACCTTTCAGGGCGGTGGCTCAGTGGTTTCTGGGATGTTAATGGGAGTTGCTGGGGCTGTTGAGGTGACCTCTGGACCTTTCTCTCCTTTGGTATCCAGGACTCGGTTAGGAGTCCAAGGTCAAAATAGGTCTTCCTCCCGGTCCTCCAGAGGTCCCAGCAGTGTCAGCGCACCCCCACTAAGCCGGAATCTGGGGTCCTTGGCCTGGCCTGTCTCTGTTCTCTAATTCCTGTATCCAGAATGTCTTCCTGTCCACTCTTACAGGACTCCCTGCTAACTTCCCAGGCTCCTGCTTGCCATGGTCTCTTGGGTCCTGGGGACTTCGCATCTCTCAGTCCTGGAGTGGGAGAAGGCAGCTTCTTTAAATTTCTGCTTGGGTTAAGGTCCTATTACTGGTTGGTGGGAAGGCTAACCAGGGTCAGAGTGGAGGGCTCTGTCTCCGCACAAGAATTTCTCCTCTCCCTAGAAGCCAAACTGGGACAGCACTCTCCTAACATTGGGGGGCTCAAAATGGTCTGGGGGCCCTGGGCCTTCTCAGCCCAGGGGAAAGATTGTGAAGCACCCAGTTCCCCCTATAAGGGTAGAGGCTGGAAATGCTCTCTCTTGAGCCAAGAAAGCTGAAATCCGCCTGGGGTAGCCCATCACAGGGACTCATGGGAGTGACCTAATTGCTCTGGTCTCTAACCAGAGATAGCATACTGGTCCACAGCTGGAAAGGAGCCCTCCTGCAGAGTTGGGAGCAGAGGGGGGCGGGGGTCTTGAAGAAACAAGATCTGTCCCCTTTTTGTGTTCTGAACCTTAGGGCTCTGGACTGGCTTACAGGTTTTTGGAGGTTGCATCCCCTCTGCTCCCCCCATCACCCTCACACTGAGAGCAGGCATCCTGGGGGAGGGAGCGGCTGGGGCTCAGTAAGATCTACATGAATTCCATCCTGTAATGGAACAGATCCTGGGAATGGTCGGGGGCTGATCTTGGTGCCCTCGTCCCCCTTCCTCTCAAAAGTTCCATCTATGCTTAGGGGTCTGTGTGTGTTGGAGAGGTGGGGGTGGGGTGGGAGCAAGAGGACAGGAGAGAGGCACTGCCCTCGACTTCAGTTGTGGGGGCTGTCTCTGCCACCGCGCCCAACCCTCAAGCTGCTACAGCCTTTCAAATAAACAGTCTCCTCCTTTGCCTCCTGTCCGAGTTCTCCCTCTTAGCTCCATGTCCTGTTGGTTCACCCTCTCACACCCTCTGTGAGCCTTGCTCACCTCCCTTCTCCAGCTAGGCTCGCCTGTTCTCCCTCTTTCTCACACTCCCTTTCACTCTTAGTCACTCTCTGCCTCTTTTTCTCAAGTCCTTTTGTTTCTCGCACATGCCCATGCTTTCCCTCACAGGCTCATTTTCTCTCTTCCCTCCCCTCTTCCTCCCGGCTTTTGGTCTCTCTTCTCAGCCTTGTCAGGAGCTGGCAACCCCCCCCTCCCCCAAAATCTCCCAGTGCCTATAAACCCTGCTTAATTGCTTCCTCCTTGGGAAAAAAAATCAAAATAAAGAAGTAGTGGGGCTGAGGGTATGCTACCAGGTTCTCGGGTGCGCACAGCCCCAGCCCTCATCGGGAGAGGGAAGTAAAAGGGCTGGCTCAAGACTCCCAGCCTCTTTTGCAAACAGGTACTCGGGCCTTCCTGGGTGGTAGTCCCTGGATGACAAGAGCTCCTGCCTCCTTGGGCCCCTCCTATCAGATTTGCCATATGCACACAGGCTGGGGAGGTTGGCTTGGTCCCACTAGAGGTTGGTAGGATTTAGGGTGTGTGGGCGTGCCTGGGTGGGGGGCGGGGGGACTGTGAATGAAGTAGTCCCTGGCGGCCCCCTCCCCCAGCCTCTTCCCCTAGGGAGCTCAGGCAGCCGGCTGGGCTCACACTTGAGTCCTCAGCCAAGTCCAGCTGCTGCAGTTCAGTCTCTCAGTCCCGTTATGACCCCTTCCTGTCCCCCACTCAGGTCCCCCCCCCAACCTCCAGAGAGTGGGAATGTGCTTAAGATCACATTACACCTTCCTTACAAGGGGTGGGGGTGGGAGGTTCAGCTTGAAGTCTGGGACCCTTGACTCCAGCATGGGTGGGGGCAGCTGCAGACCCTAACCCAGGCTTTGCCTGCTACAAGCCAAAGTGTTGGCCCCAGCCCCCTCACAGCTGTTCCAGCTCACCGTCCTGGGGAAGCCAGCTCAGGGGCCCCTTTCCGGGGCCAGCTGGGGACCTGACCTCTTCTACTCTGTGGCTGATTGGCCACAGGTGGGGGCCTGAGAATGATGGGAACCCAGCAGCTCCAGAAGTTCCCTGTTCCCTTCCCTGCCTACCCTGGGCAGCCAGGCAAAGGCAAGAAGGGCCTGTAAGGCTGGGGTGGGGACTGCATAGAGAGGTCCCTTTCTCCCCCTTAATGCTCTTTATTGCCTCACCAGCTTAGGTGGTTGGGGATGGGTGGGACCTGGATACTGTGTCTAGCTACTTTCTGGTGATGTGATTATGGGAAGGGTAGATCAGCCAAGAGGCCACAGGTTGCCATGGGAACAGTAGGTTTAGGGGAAGGTCCACCCTGTGATTGTTAGGGGAGCTGAGGTGTGTGTGTGTAGGGGTGTGTGCTCACCAGCCACATTCTGGATTCCTTGCCCTGTAGACCACAGCAACCTCTCCTGGATGTATATTCACGGCAGTGATTTTGAATGGGGGTGCTAGCAGCCAGGACATAACCTCCCTCAGCTTCTTCCTCTAAATGGCACTGTGTTTGGCAGGATAACTAACAGGTAGCACCTTGCTACTTACAAAGCATTCTCATAGATGATCATGAGATCAGTGATGGATGTTCCCAACAGCCCTGTGAAGTAGGTACCATCCCATTTCCCAGATGAGAAGGCATCAGTCCTGAAAAGGGAAGTGAGTCGTCTGTGGTCAGTCAGCTAGTAGGAGGCTGAGCTGTGATATGTGCCAGTCTTCCTGCTGCTTTGGAACCCAGGAGAGGTGGGTATTAAAGATGGGATTTGGGAAGAGGTGCTATCTTCCTGCCCCTGGGTTCCCCTCTCCTCTCACAGGTGTACGTGCATTTGTCCTTGTGACTCAGGCCTTGTCTGTGCCAGGTAAGCAGTGCCCTGGCTCCCTTATTTGGCTTTGGTAGGCTTACTTCCTAGGACAGCCTGCTCCATTGGCATAAGCTGGAGGCAATCAACTTGCTGCTTGGGTCTCCTGCTCCTGAGCTCTGAATAGGACCTCTGGTTCCTCTCTGAGCCAGAAAGCTCACTTCCTCTCAGGGAACCCACAGTCTCCCCAGTTCCAAAGACCCCACAGAAGGTAGAGGATGGAGGAGGAGGAGTGTGCAAAGCCCCGATGGATGCAAGCTTTAGACAGGTGGGACAGAAGGGAGGGCACAGTTCAATATAGGTGTGGAGAATGACTTCCTCTGGGACTATCTTGGCTTCCCTGCCTCCGACAGAGCTGTGCATATGCCAGGACCCAGCTGCTGTTCCTGCCCACCCACGCCTGGGCGGGCACTGCTGGGACACGCCAGGCCTGCTCTTGCCGCCTCAGGGACTAGGTGGGGCTGGAAGAGTGAAGAGGAGCCTTTAATTTGGGGGCTCCCCACCCTAGCTAGGATGAGAGCAGGCTTGAGCTCTGGCTTGCGGTCTATTCTCCTTTGGTCTTGCCACCCTGGGGGTGCAGGTACTGTGGTGGTGGGGACACCAAATGAGGGCTGTGTCCAGAGTCTTCTACAAAACTTGGACTTTTGTGGCCTGGGATCAGGTTCTCCCTTTGGCCACTCTCTGACCACAAGTTCCTAGAGCCTGTGGGGATGGTGGGAGGGAAGTATAAACCTGGCTGAATATGGGCAGCTTTCTGGGCATGCCCATCACGGCCTGTATGCTCTTCCCACTGTAGGTTGAATGCAAGAGGAGCTGAGCTGGACAAAAGAAGTCTGGGGTGCTGTCCCCAGATCCTTCAGGCTTCTCATATCCCAGGCTTCCTTTCAGCAATCATGGCCATACTTCTAAACATAGTAGGAAGACTGGGGAAAAGTCTTGAGCTAGGGTGGAGGGGCAGAGGCTGGTCACAAGACAGAAACTGCCCCCCTGAAGTGTTCCCTAAGGTAGCTTCTTGGGTCCCAGGGCTATCAGAGGTTAGAAAAGGAAAACCTCGGGGTTACCATGGTGACCTGCTTCAGGCTTCCTGCTGGGCCGTGCCAATCCCCTTATTTTCCAGAAGAGAACTTTGTCTGGGGGTGGCCCCAGGCAGGAGAGCTTGGCTTAATAATGGGGTGGGGGTGGGGGTGGGAATTAGTTATAGAAAAGTGGGGGGTAAAGAGTTTAACTAGGGGCCAATCTCTTCCTCCTCCTCTCCTGACTTGGTGGGTAAGAGGAGAGTTGTGTCCGTTTCCCCCGTTACTGTATTACTAGTGTTGTGTCTGGCTTCAGGCTCCATTCTTACCACTTTCATACACACCTCTCGTGGCCTCTTGCTTTTCCTGGGCTTTTACTGGGCCAAGATACAGTGTCTCCAGTGGTGGGGGAAAATGATGAGAAAGCACCATTATGGGGGATCAGGCTCAGGGTAGGTGGGTCTCATAGGCTCTTCTCCCTTCTGCTTGGCTGATGTACTTCTAGGGGAAGGTGAGTTTCCCCTCTGCCAGCTGCTATGCAAATGAACTGTTGAATATTTATGAAGTCACTGTTCACTGAGGTTGAAGAGAGTCTGAGGGGTGGTAGGGGGAATAGTCCTCTCATTTCTCCCCTCCCTCCCCCCACTATATAGACATCTGTTTCCTCAATGCCTCTGGTTTAAAGGTAAGACTCGAGTAGCTGAGTCTATAGATCCTGTTCCAACACCAGGGGTCTGGGGCATGGTTGGTGATGAGAAACTGAGCTCAAGTTAGGCAGGATTCCCTGGTGATAAGCCAGGCAAGGCAAAGTGGTTAAAAAGGTGAGCTGTGCTGTTTTGCACCCCTTTCTGTGTCCTCTCTGCACCTGCTGTGACCTCCAGGTGGGGCCTTGTTGAGGTGCAACACTATAAGGATTCAGTCAGTGTTTTAGGTCCTCTTCAACCCCTTGGTTTGGCTTTGAGCACCCCTTTGAGAGCATTCATACCTTCATATGAGGGCCCTGGGCTCTGGTGAGTCTCTTAAGTTCCTTCTGGCTTCAAGAGGCCAGAAGTGGTCTAATCCTGCTGTCTGGATAGAACCGGTGTGAGGGTTGGAAAGTGAAAAATGCTGTGGGAGTTGTAGAGGCTTTGGTGGAACGTCTTGGCTTTCATTGGGATTGAGGTTGTCCCCTCTCAAATGTTTATATGAGCCCGCATTCCTTTCTGCCCCTGAGACTAGGGTAAAGTTAAATACCAAGGGGCAGGTTCCCATTTTGGCTTTTACCCTCCTGCACATTAAGATGATCCTGGGCAGGTGTCAGCTTGATGGAGCCTCACTTGACATGGAGAGAGGGCTGTTTTTCTCCATGTCCTTCATACTTGCTCTAGTTGCCCTACTCCCCTACCTGAGTATCATTTCCCTCCTTTGGATGAAGACACTGAGGCTTGGTGATGTGAAGGCACTTGCCTAGAGCTCACAGTAGGCCCTCATTACTTGCGGTACCCACTGCCTAGTGGATCCTTGGGAAATGGAATCCCTGTGTAATCCTGTGTGATTGCACTAGCCTCCTAACCTGGGTTTTTCACTAGCACAGCCTGCCTAACACTGTCAGCTTCATTCTCCCCAAGCCCTGCCTTCAGACCTTCATTTTCCTCCATGCAATGAGATGAAACCCTTGCTGCTTATTATGACATTTGAGGACTTTCGATCTGGCCCCAGCTGCTCCTTGCCACCTCTTCTCCTGCTCCTCTCTACCTATTTGTGGCCAAGCTGGACCACTCACTGGGTTGGT
This sequence comes from Tamandua tetradactyla, assembly GCF_023851605.1. Lineage (NCBI taxonomy): Eukaryota > Metazoa > Chordata > Mammalia > Pilosa > Myrmecophagidae > Tamandua > Tamandua tetradactyla. Next base: position 103,699,054 of record NC_135353.1, on the reverse strand, counting down.
GTTGTGTCCCAGACACCTCTGTGTACTCTTCCTATGTATTGGCTTATTATTCCTCACCCAAGACCCACCTTTGTCCAGCCCTTTCTGTGGAGTCATTTCTGACCATCCTGATCAGATGCACAGTCTCCTTCCTCTCAATGCCTCCAGCTTTGTTGTTTGAACTGCCATCCTAGTGCACAACTTACAGATAACCTTGTGCTGTCTGCTAATAGTGTGGGGACCATTTAGTTTGCCGACTCAAACCAGATAATAAACTCCTTGAGGGTAGGGCCATATCTTCTTTTCTTATGTCCCAGACCGGGCATCTAGATATGTAGTATATCTGGCGTCCTGGCTCTTGGCACACTATTTCTAGGAAGGAGTCAAACCTGTTGAGTACCTACTGTGTGCTAGTTTCTCTACTTGTGCTATTTCATCTACCCTGAGAGGATAGTGACTCTTACTAACCCCAGATTATATGTGAGGAAACTGAAGCTGAGAAAGGGCAGGCAGCTCACTCAAGGTCACAGAGCTAGGAAGGGCCATGTCTGAGTTCAAAGTCTGAGTTCTTTCTCCTACATGGCACTGCCTTGCTCTCTGTTCCCACCTGCCCAAGCTCAGAAATGGACAACAGAGTACTGCCTATGCCCTTTCTTACCGTGTGCTCAGGCAAAGACGGGCTCCTATGGCTAGGTGTCCTTGGGCAACTGCCCTCCCCTTGCTATCCCCCAGTGCCTGGCCTTCTGGATTAGAACATGAGCCTGGCTTAGAAGGCCTTTTCCTTTCTCCTCTCTGGATCTGTGGTAGGAATAGTGTGGTGGTGGAGGGGTTGGAATACAGATGAGTTCCAGGGTTACTGGTCCCTGTCTTATATGTTCTTTGGTCCCTGGTTGGGCCCCTCCTCCCCTCACTCTGTTTTTCTTAGGAGTGAGACTGGTTACGTTTGGGAATTCAGGCTCTTCCATTGTGAGGGTGCGGTGGGTCGACAGTGGGGCATTGGTCAGTGGGAGTAAGGAGAGCTTTGGGGAGTTGTACCTGGCCAGAGACTGTATCGTCATCCTTCAGCTCTAGGCAATGCCTATTCTTATCATCACATCATGCCCAAGATTAGCAGGGATCGGGAAGAAGGCATGGGTCCCAGGCAGGTTGAGCTCCCCCAGCCTTGGCTGGGAGCTGTGGGGGTAGTGGCTAAGGCATGTGTGGGCTTGCTGTCTGGGTGCACATGCACGTGCGTGCGTGTGCGTGTGTATGTAAAGAAGGTGGCGGCAGCAGCCATGAAGGAATGTGAGTATGTTGGGGGAGGAGAGGAGGGAATGCTGCCTTTTCTAGGCAGCTCAGGCCTGACACCTTGGGACCCAGCCCATTGGCCACGTCAACCCCCTGCGGAAATGCCACATTAGGACAAAGTGCTCCCCCAGCCAGGCAGTGCCCCACCCTGCCAAGCAGCCAAAGCCTGGCAGCCTTGCCCATGGGCCACCCCTTCCACACCCTACCAGCAGTGTGGTTCTCCCTCCCCACCCCCCCAGCCTGAGGACAGAGGAAGGGCAGAATGCCTACTGTTGCATTTCCACCCAGTAGACCTAGGCTGACCCTCATTTTCTGTTCCTCTGTTCTGGGGTGGCCCAAGTCCCCAACACTCGCACTGATTGTTCTCTCCCTTCTGGGCAGGTTCCTGAGTGGGAAGGGCCTGGTGATCTACCCAAAGATTGGAGACAAACTGGACATCATCTGTCCCCGAGCAGAAGCAGGGCGGCCTTACGAGTACTACAAGCTGTACCTGGTGCGGCCTGAGCAGGCTGCTGCCTGCAGCACTGTCCTCGACCCCAACGTGCTGGTCACCTGCAACAAGCCAGAGCAGGAAATCCGCTTTACCATCAAGTTCCAGGAGTTCAGTCCCAACTACATGGGCCTGGAATTCAAAAAACACCATGACTACTACATTACCTGTGAGTGCCTACCCATCATATTGGGCATTTCCTGAGTCTGATGCTCTGCCGTCCTATAGCAGTGGGAGCTTCTGTAGCTGAAAGATTCTGCCCACAGTTTAGGTCCTGCCTGAGCTGATCCCCTTTGAAAACTGACATCCTTTCTTCCCAGCCTGACCTTTGGATTTTAGCCCCAACATTCACCAAGAGGCCCACTGCCAGCTCACCTTGGCACTCTAGGGTTTGAGTGGGAGAAGATTCCAATTCTTGTTGCTTTGTCTCTTTTCTTTGCCCACCTTCAATCTAATCTTGGTAATGGCAGAGTTGGCAGAGCCCTTTGAGATCAGCCTGCTATTTAGTCTTTTTCCTAGCTTCTTGCCCTAGATCACACAGGGCATGGTAGGGATAAAATTAGGGATAAAATTAGGACTCCAACCCAGTTCTCTTGACCCCAGGATTCCTTGTAGTCTACATAGAAGTCTCCCTCATAATGCCAGTTCTAATTGCTTTGCCTCTGAGCAACATCATCCAATGGGAGACATGCCTTACCTTGCCACTGAGAAAGAGGGGCCAAATTCTGGTCATGGTAGATAAGCAGTGCCCTTGGGGAGGGGCTAGTTTTTGACGAGGGCTGGGCTGGGCTACTCTGTTCCTAGTGAGAGGGAGGGAAGTAGTAAGGTTTACTGGTAGCTGGGAGCTGTTTGCCACTCCCCCTCCCAGTTCCATTCCTATTGGTTGACACACACTAGGGTTTCTGGATAATGCTGGCAGATCTTTCTATCCTTCTGGCTTCTCTGGCCTCTTCCCACAGCTACATCCAATGGAAGCCTGGAGGGCCTGGAGAATCGGGAGGGAGGTGTATGCCATACACGCACCATGAAGATTGTCATGAAGGTTGGTCAAGGTGAGTGTCGAGTCTGAGCACCCCCACCCCTGCCCCCAGTTAGGCCTTCAGAATAGATGTTCCTGGCTGGATGTGGGAGAGGGGCAATAGGGTTAGAGAATCTGAGGTCCAGTATACAGGCTCTTTTTGGGCTACCCTAGATGATCGATGGCACCTGTGCTGATGGGGTTCCTCCCTCTCACTGTCCTCTCCCCACACCCAGATCCCAATGCTGTGACACCTGAGCAACTGACTACCAGTCGGCCAAGCAAGGAGGCAGACAACACTATCAAGATGGCCACACAGGCTCCTCGTGGCCGGGGCCCCCTGGGTGACTCTGACGGCAAGCATGGTGAGTTATGTAAGGTGTTTCGCCAAGGGCAGAAGCCATGGCTTGGTCTCACACTGAAGAAGGGCAGGCCAGGGGCCAAGCCCAAGATGTGGCCTGTTTCCCTGATACCCCTGGATGACCACTCCCCACCCCATCCTTCCCTTCCTCAGAGACGGTGAACCAGGAAGAGAAGAGTGGCCCAGGTGCGAGTGGGGGTGGCAGCGGGGACCCTGACAGCTTCTTCAACTCCAAGGTGGCATTGTTCGCAGCTGTTGGTGCTGGCTGCGTCATCTTCCTGCTCATCATCATCTTCCTGACAGTTCTGCTACTAAAGCTGCGCAAGCGGCACCGTAAGCACACACAGCAGCGGGCGGCTGCCCTCTCGCTCAGTACGCTGGCCAGTCCCAAGGCGGGCAGTGGCACAGCGGGCACTGAGCCCAGTGACATCATCATACCCTTACGGACTACAGAAAACAACTACTGTCCCCACTATGAGAAGGTGAGTGGGGACTACGGGCACCCTGTCTACATCGTCCAGGAGATGCCACCCCAAAGCCCGGCGAACATCTACTACAAGGTCTGAGCAACCGGCGTGGCCTTGGGCCCTGAGGGACAGTCAGCCCGGACCGCACCTCTCCCTTCTTTCTACACCTCCTTCCCTTGCCAGCTGTGCCCACCTTTGTATTTAGTTTTGTAGTTTCTTGGCTTTTATAATCCCCTTTTGCCCTGCCCCCTGGGCTTCAGAGGGGGGTGCTTGTGCTCCCAACCCCCATGCTCTTGTGCCTTCCCCCTCTGGCCAGGCCTCTGGGCTCTGTGGGGGCACCCCTTCTTGGTGGGCAGGGTTGGATGCTGATGGACTGCAGGTGGGGAGATGGCCTCCTGGCCCTGCCCCATCCCTCGCCCCTTCCCCCCACTTCCTGGGACTGCTTGTCCACTATCATCACTGTTTTTTAATGCTTTTGTGTTCATTTTTTTAGCTGTCAACTCAATTTCATCTGTTTTTTTGGGGGGGAAGAAAAAATACAAAAGGTAGCCCCTCCCCAGGCTTTCTGAGCCCAGCCCGGCCCAGTATAAGAGGGCCTGGCCCTGGGGCAGCCTGGGGCCAGCCAGAAAGCATAGGATGGCATTTCTTTTATAAACTCCTTGGCATTTCTTGGGAGTGGGGGCGGCAGGCCAGGGCTGTTCCTGCCTGTGAGGGAGGAGGAGAGTGCCATTGGGCAGGGCATCCCATTTGCCCCTTCGGTCCTCCCTTCTACCAAGCTAATCTCAGCAGTGGGGTAGTGGCTGCCACCCTTTCACCAAAAAAAAAAAAAAAAAAAAAAAAAAGATCCCTTCCTTGTGGGATTCTTGGGCATCTCCTGCCTCCCTCACTCTCACGGTAATTAACGTCTTAATTGGCTGTTGCCTGGGGAACAGGAGAGCTGCTGCAGGCAGATGACCTCATGGGGGGTGGAGGGAGGTGAGGTGCCCAGGTGGCTATTTGCCCTGCAGAGCTGAGAGTCCCCCCCACACACACACACACCCTGTTCTCTCCTCACCTTTAGCCTGGTGGGGAAACAGAAGCCCAGGACAGAGACCTAAGCGGGTATAAGGCCAAGTAGCCTGCTCCTTTTCTGGGCTCTCAGCACAGGTGGGTGCCCCTCACCCATCTAGCTGCCACTGCCTGCCACTCCCCCCCCAGTCTTGAGCTGGGGCCTGGAAAGAGGAAGAGGCTGCCTGGGGCTGGGCCAGCCTGCCGTGCACTTTGACCCTGGCTCCTTGCCAGCACGGCTGCTAACAGACTGCCACTTGAGTGCACCTTGCAGGCACTCCCAGAGCGGCCAAGGAAGGAGCTGGGCCTTACACCATCCACCCCCACACTGCCTCCTGGCCAGCTGCCTACCCCAGTGTCAGGCAGGAGAGGGAGCAGAACAGCCAGCCCCTTCCAGGTGGCAGTCGGAAGGGTTTTATTTTTATTGTTGTTTTTTTGTTTTGTTTTGTTTTTGTTTCTGTTGCCATTTGTGTAAATACTAGTCTTTTTGGAAAAAAATAATGTAAAGATGTTTTGTATAAACTCTGAATTATTTTCTTGTTGCTTTTTTCTTAGAAAAAATGAGAACTTGAAAAAAAAAAAAAACAAAATTAACCACATGGAGAAATGGGTGTAAAATGGTGTCGTGATATTGGGGAATGGAATGTGTGTGCACATGTTGTGTGTGTGTGTGAGAGAGAATCATTTCCTATGCCCAAACCACTGGTGATCTGGGCAGGTATGAGAACGGAGTAACTGTCCTAGTAGGGTGAGATGTTTCAGATGTCCTATGTCCTTCTTTTTCCCCCCACCCCTCCACATTTCTTTACCCTCTTGCCCTGCTTCAAAGGAGCCTGGGAATGTTTCTCTGTCCACACTGTCACCTTTGTGGCTGTAGGGTGCTATAGTAGACTGCTGTAGACCATAGGCATCTTTGCAGTATGGCACCAGGCTCAGAGTTTTAATGGGGGTGGGGGCATTCCTGTGAGGATCTGGGTGTGTCTGCAGGTACTGCCACCACCTGGCTGGAGCTGGAGCTGGGACTTGCTGGCAAGCCCAGCCCTGCCCTGCCTCACCTTGCCTGGAGGTAAATACATATAACTTCCCAAGACCTGTGGCCCATTGGACATAAGACTGTTTCAGGCTGCCCAGTTCACCTTTCAGCTAGAGGAATCTTCCTTCTCCTTCCTTCATGGTGTATGTCCCCATCACCATGACATACTCGAGGGCATCTGGCTGGTAGTAGACACCCTTAAGCCAGAAGGAGCCCTGGGTACTCGGTCTCCCTCCCACAGGCTGATGAGTAACTCGCTCGGGTCAGAGAGTGTGGTGAGGGCCCCGAGGAAGATTTGGCCTCAATCCCACAGCAGAGACTCAGACTGGCAGGGCCTGGGGCCTTCCTGCTGCAGCATGGAGCAGGCTTTGTGTCTCATGGGGGACTCCCTGCTGAGATGGCAAAGACAGTTGTGAGTGAGATCTTAGCAGCTAAAAATGGTTAAGAAGGGAATAGAGAAAAGGAGGAGATGGAAGGAAGGAGAGGGGAGTTAGTGACCCAGAGCAGGAAGCCCTGGTGAAGCGGCCAAGGAGCAGCTATATAAGGGAAGTGGGAAGCGCATGGAGAGGGAAGGGGGAGGAGAGACATGGGACCTGAGAGGTGGAGGGGAGGGAGGCAGGGCTAGAGTAGGGCTGGGCCAGGGTGCTCCTGGAGCCAGCTGGGGCAGAGGCTGTTTATTTGGTTTCTCATTAACCAAAGGAAGTGCCTGGATCAGATGGGGCCTCTGCTGCTTGACTGCCTGCCCAGAGTGAGGCCCTGCCTGGGCTGGGGGTCTCTAACCAGGGCTGGTTCAGGCCAGACTGGGTTCTCTAACTAAGGTGGAGCCTGACCAGGGTTGGGTAGGCATTCCCACACTTCTTGAACTGAATGTCCTTGGATGCCCCACTGCCCTCACCCTTCCAGTTGCCTTCACCTTTCTGGTGGGGAACTGAGCTTCTGGGGTTCCCCAGGGAATAGTTGTGGGAGTGTGAAGTAAAATTGAAGGGAAAGGGAGAAGGAAAGTATGAGGTAGTCTCCCCTATAGCCCTGAAGGCTTGTGCCCAGCTGCTGCCACTTGTCCTGGCAAATGTATCCTGTCCGGGGTTGCTTTGAGCTCAGTATCTCCTTGTGACATAGTATCCATCTGGACAGTACCTGTCACTTTTTTTCAAATGCTTTTACTCACAGCATCTCACTGAGTATCATAAACTGTCCTGTGACAGTGGTCAGTGGGAAATTCATTACCGCATATTTGAGCTGAAGAAACCATGACCCTCTGAGGGTCAGTAATTTGCCCAAGAACACCCATCTAGTGAGCAGGGAGCCTGAGGATTCAAGCCCAGGTCTTTTATTACACCATAAGCAAACAGGAAAAAGTGCCTTGAGAAGGTGGGGTGTGACTCCTCTTCTCCCCCTCGCCTACCCCTGGCCTCTGTCTCATGTGAGACTGAGCAAGCAGGCTTCCTTGGCAGTCTTAAAGACCAAGAACTCTCCTCCTCATTATCTTCTCATCTGTCTGGGTCAGGGAGGGACTGAACTTAGCTAGCTGGAGGCAGGAGGTGGCAGCCCCAATCCTGCCCCACCCTCCACTCTCCTTCCTGTCCCAGCTGGGCCCAAGCCCCTGGTGAGTCAGGGATAGAGGATGCTTCCCAGGTGAGGGTGGGGCTGCCTAGATTCCTCCCCAGGCTGAGCCCAGTTCTCCAGTGAAGCTCAACTGAGCAGGTGTTAAGCAGGCCTCAGTTTCCCTAAAGGGTCAGGCCTTAGAGAGCTGGAAGGGCAGGGCTCTTGGGACCTTACTACACTGGTCAATATCAAGCTGCCAGCAGGCCTCCCTGAGGTGACAGGGACATGGAAGGCCTGGCACTCTCTAGGAAGGAGTACCAAGGTGGGCTGCGAAACCCAAGGAGAATCCCAGGTCCAACTAGACCTATCCTAGGTTGGGCCCTGCTGAGCAAGCGGCCCTCTTGCCACCTGGCATCACTCTAGGAAATCTGGCTCGCCTGCCTGCCTGCCCTTCTGCCCTGCCCCAGCATGTCACAGTCCCACTGACATCCCAGTTGAGTCAGCCCCACCCTGCCTGGGGACCCTTCTTAGCCATCGCTGCTGACCTCCTACACAGCTGGCCATCAAATCTGGGGGCTAGAGCCCCAGATGGTGTTTGTTAGGTTGGCTCCCTCTTTGGGAGGCTGCTGAGAGGGAGCCCAGCCCCTGCCCAGGACAGGGGTCATGGAGCTCAAACTGAAAGCAATTTAAGGGCATGGGGAAAACAGTAATTATAGGTTCTCTTTCCAGTTGTTACTTATCCAGCTGGCAAAGAGAAATGAAAGAGGGAAAGCTGGGGGGTGGGGGGTGAGGAATAAAGAATGTGTGAAAGTGTACTGTAGGGTCGGAAGAGTTTTGCCATGGGCAGAGGCTGGAGATCTGAGGGCCTGCCCCAATTGTGCCGTGGTTCCCCTTTTGACCAGGGCCAGGTAGGTCCCCATATCTTTGGGCCTCAATTTCCCTCTCTGGGTAAACAGGGAATGGGACTAGATTTACTCCTTTACTCTGAAAACATTTACTGAGCACCTACTATGTGCCAGCCAGTGGTCTGGGCACTGGGGTACAGTGCCGAACAGGAGAGTCAAGGTCCCTGCTCCTAGGGAGTTCACATTCTAGAAGGGTCTTTCAGTGCCAGATTAGCCCTTGACTATGCTCATGTGGGGATTGGGCATTGGGGATGTGAGAGACAGGACAGATTACACAGATTAAAAGATACACAGATACACAGATTAAAAGCTTGGACTCTGAAGTCCTTCCTCTCTTACTCCCTTCCTCCCTTCTTCCCTTCCTCTCTTACTCCCTTCCTCCCTTCCTTTCTTCTTTTTTCTTTTCAACAAATGTTGAATGCCTGGCACATAGTAGGCCCAATAAACGGTAGCGGTTGCTTCTGCAATAGTCAGGTGTGAAGCAGGCAGTTGGGCTCTGTGACTGGGCTTCTAAGGGGCTCTGCCAGCTTTGGGAGCCCTAGCTATCTCTATCATCACCGACCCAAGTTATCTGGCCTTTTGCAAAGTTCCTAAACATCTCCATAAGAACTTGCCTAAGGCTCTAATCCCAGCCTGCCTCACAGAGCCGGATGCCAGGTACCCTAGCCAGGGGCTCGGCAAAATGTACTGATGATATACACTTCCCCAAGCCTGCAGGCAGAAGCTACCCAGACTAAGAGATGTGTTCTCTACCCTTTCCTATCCCTGCAGACCCATGAGCTGCTGTCTCCATGTCTCTCCAGAGGCAGCAGGTGAGGAAGAGGCTTCTGGGACAAAAGATCCCTCCTTTCTCTGGCCAAACCTCTAGGAGCTCCACTGGGGCTCCTCTGTTTCCAGGTTATCAGGAGAAACCAAGGGAAATCTTGGATTCCACCCCTGTACAGGAAACTCCATACCAGCCAGATTCTACTGGGAAGAACCCTTTTACCATCCATGCTCAGGGGAACTGGCCGGTGACCTTGATGGCTGGCTTCCTGCTTGTTCACGTAGGACCTGGGAAGTCAGAGGCCCAAGAAAGACCTGGGACTTTCCTGAGAGCTCCGTGACAAACTAAACCCTTCATGGGGAAACTGAGGCTCAGAGACTATAAGGGAATTGCCCAAGGCTACACAGGGAGTGCTGGCAGAGCCAGGCCTAGACGCCAGCTTTCTTGCCTCAGAGTCCAGAGTTGTTTGCCCTTTTGTACACTGTTGCTTTGTTCTCCCAGAATCCCCAGGAGTGTGCATGTGTGAGTGAACCAAACAAACCTATATATACTCAGTATTTATATTGACAAACGGTATAAGTTTACACATGGCAATTACTAAAACGACACATTATAATCCCGAGGAAAACACGGTCCTGGGAGGTTTAGGCCTGGTGCCAAACAGTCCTGGAAAATGCTCTAACAGTTTGCACGCCCTACTCTGGTGGGTGCGAAGGGGGGCAGGGAGGCAGGCTACTCTCCTGTGGCACCTCACAAATCTCTGTAGTTACTCAGTGGCATAACAGCATGGAGATCCACTGGGTTGTGGCCTAGACCCAGAACTGGGTATCTGGAGGCTTAGTGGAGCCTGAAAGTTCACGTGGTTTCCCCTCTTCCTTCCGAGTTGAATGTGGCTGTCCAGCCTCCCCATGCACACACACCTCCAGACCCTTCCTCTCTCCCTCCCCCACCTGGCAGCCTGGGCTTTTCCGGCCAGCCTGACAGTTAGCTGTCCTAGCCCTATGTTCAGCCCTCCCACCCCCACCCCTCACACACATTAATAGCCATGGCAGCAACATGCTTTCACATGCAAATTGCTATGGAATTCTCAGCCCCTGCCTGTGCCCCAGACCCCAAGGCTTCCCCCTGGGCAGATTCAGAGAAGAGAATGGAATCTTTCAAGCTGTTAGGGCTTTTAGAGACCCTCTACTCCAGCCCCCTCATTGGATGGATGGGAAAACTGAGGCCCAGAGAGGGGAAGAAGGAACTGCCCTGCAATCATGCAGAGTTCTCCGGAGACTGGATCTCACCCAGGTCTGACTTCCAGCCTGTTGCCACTTTAAACCATCCCAACACCCCTACCATCCCCTTCACCAGTTGTTTACTATGGACTCTGGGGTCCCTCCCTCTGGCACAGACTCTCACTTCTGGCACCTTTTGGTGGGGCCTGGGACTGTGAAACCCAGAGAAGAAAAGGCCAGAGGTGTCCATGATTTAGGGGCATAGCTCAGGGAAAGGAGTCATTCTCCTTTGAAACAGGCAACCGGCAGGATTTTCTCACTTCACCGTCTGCCCTCCTGATCCTAGATAACCTGCTCTCACCAGCCCAGCCTGCCTGCCATGCCATGCCAAGCCTTCTGGGCCCTAACCCCACCAGCCCTTGCTAGCTTTGTGCTTCATCACTCTGTTGGAGTTGCCACCAGCAGAGCCTGAGCCCTGGGAGGCGCAGAACCTCAGTCCTAGCTGGAGTCTGGAAATACCTCCCCTCCCTCAGTGCAGCTGAAACAGGATTGGAATTTTCTGAAATGAACTTTACAAGGAAACGAAAAGAAAAGAAAATAAACACCAAGGAGAAAAAGAGATGAGTTTACAAAGCACAGGTGTCTGCTCCCAGCTCAGCGGAGGTCTTTCCACAGATGGGCCCAGGCTAGAAACGTCAGGATTATCCTTGGATTTGCCTTCAATTCTGCCTCTGAAACAGTGCTTTACTCTGCCCATTTCTGACCATCCCTACAGCCACCAGCCTGGTTCAAGCCACCTTTATCTCTTGCTTGGACTTTGGCAGTGATCTCCTAAGTGTTCTCTCTACCTCCATCCCACTCTCTTCCCCAACTCCACCTCTGCTTTGCAAAACAGCAGCCAGAGCATGCAACCTTTGCCAAATTCAATCTTCATCTTGTCAATCCCCTGTTTCTATCCGTTAATGGTTCCTCAGTGCCTCAGCACCACTATCAAGGCCCTTGGTGACATGACCCCTGTCTGTCACTATAGCCTCTCACCTCTAACCCTCATCTCACCCCATGCACCTTACACCCAGACTACCCAGTCTTACTCACTGGTACCTGATCAGAACATGTACCCTTAGGCCTCTGTGCCTTTCCACACGCACTTCCTTCAGCCAGAAATACCCATACCCTTGACTCTGATTTGGCAAACTCCTATTGATCCTCCATAGGCACCTCTGACCTCCAAACCAGGCACCATTGGTACTCTCTTCCCAGCTCCCACAGTGCTTCTGCTCACACTGTGCATGTATGTTTCCACCACTAGATTGTGAGCTTCTGGAGGACAGGATTGTGTCTCATTCAAAGGTGTGTGTCACCTAGAGAGGTGCCCAGCATAGAGGCAATATCAGTGAACCTTGGAAATGTTCGTTGAATTGAGTAGACTTGGCTGGGCTGAGGCAGCCATCCCAAAGAACTATCCCTGCCCTCCACTTGCTCATCTTACTGTCCAGCCAATGTAGAGAGTCAACCTCTCATTCTATTACTCTGCAATAGTAGCTAATGCTTATTATGGGCTAGGCAGTGTGCTCAGCACTTCACATGCATGACTCCATTGATGTGTTGTGTCTCAATGATGCCTCAGTGAGGTGCTTACCTGAGGTAGGACTATGATTATCCCTGTTTTACAGATGAAGAAACTGAGGCTGAGACAGGGAAAGTTTTTTGCCCATGGGCACATGATTGGGAAATTGTAGAGTAAGGGTTTGAATCCAAGAATTCCAAATCCAGAGTCCAAATGCTTAGGTACTTTGCTATGCCAGTGAGGGGAGGTGTGGTGTCAGCATGGGGTGGGAATGGGGCTGGGACTTAGGGCCAGAAGGCTTGATATCAGCCATGTGGCTTCAGAGGCAGTCTAGAATAGTATTTAAGAGCCCAGACATTAGGGTCAGGCTGCCAAGATTCAAATCCCAGCATTACCATTTTCTGGCTATGGATTCTCAAGAAAGTTCTTTAAGCTCCTCTGTGGCCTTCTGTTTTTCTCATCCATAAAATGGGTAGCAGCCATGTCATGAGACTGCAGTGATGATTAAGTTAGCAAACACTCGTCAAGCCCTTAGAAGGCTGTCCCTGTTAATTGTTCAGTAAATGTCATTTACTACCATTTGAGAGTCATGAGGCAGGCTTTGGTTCCTGTCATCATGCCTCAAGCAGACTAAACACTCCAGGCTGCTCTCCACTTGGCCCCTTGAATCCGGAGGCTCAGTAGCCAGAGACTCTTCAGCCTTGGCCACAGCTGTAGCCTCTGCCTGGGTCCCAATGATCCCCAAAAGGGTCAAGGAAGTAGTAGACTGCAACCTTCTCCAGGCCTCAGCCCCAGGGCTTGGCAGGCATGGGCTTGACTTCTGAAGGCTTGAGGGGAAGAACAACCAGGCAGCCCTGCCACCTACAGAAGCTTGGAGTCAGGGTTTGGGAGACCTGCATTTGAGGCCTGAGCCTGCCACTGCTACTTGGATAGATCATTTCTTCTCTCTGAGGCCTGGGTATTTCAATGTAAATGGGATGATGTAAGTCAAACTGCTTTGTAAAAAGCAGCCAAATGTACATTGGTAGAAGGAGCCACTATTTCCCATTAAATGTTTGCTCCTTCAGGGAAGAGAACCTGAAGTTCAGTAAAGAGATGATGAATGAACGAAGAAGTAGATGTCTCTCCCATCCAGAATCTATATCCTCCCCACCCCATCCAGAGTCCAACAGCCAGAGATACAGTTCCAAAGTAAAGACACTCACTCTTACAGTAAGATGGAATGCTTCTGAGAAGTCGAGGAGGATATGTTGCCATGCTCAGGAGAAACCCATTAAGTAAAACCTGAGCTCCAAAGACTATTCTGTTCATGTCCTTATGAAGGTCATCAGGGCTTCTAATCGTCTTTTGAAAGAAGGAGGCTATACTAAATAACTTCTTTCTATACTCTGCTATGCCATGCCAGTGAAGTTTAAACTGGTATACCGTTTCTGGGGAACAGTTAGATGATAATTCTCATTGACAGCCTTAAAATGTACAGACACTCTGGCCCAGCAATTCTGATGTGGATGAAGATCCTGGGTAAGGGAATTTCACCACAAGTTTATGTCTCTGCCGTGTTTTCTTAATATCAAGAACTTGGAGACCTCCTTAAAAGCTGCCTGCTCTAGGAAGTTTTCATGATCTACATACACACCCCACTCACATGTAGCAGTGAAAAATGTTCTGTGAGGTATGTATTACCTCTACTCTCCTTTGAAAACCTTCCCAGTTCGGCTTCTGAGCTTTGTGCTTATCTCTCTTGTCTCTGGCACAATGGATTGCAACTACCTGGTTCTCAATAACTCAGTTTCCTCATCTGTAAAACGATGATGCTGATACTACCTCTGGCACTGGGTTGTTGAGAGGATGCCAGGAAATAATATATGTAAAGCCCTTAGCACAGTACCTGGCACATTGTAAACAGTCAATCAATTTTATTATCTCAACACAAGATCACCGTTCGTACGTCTGCCTCTACCATTTGACCGTGATTTCTTCAAAGTCGGGGACTGTGTTGTATTTTTCTCTCGCTGAATCTCCAGTGCCCAGTGCACAGCTGGGGACATAGCTCGGTACCTGAGTGAGTTTGGTGAAGGAATGTATTTAGACTAATGCCTTCAACACATTAACAACTGAGAGGAGCCAGCTGAGGCCCAGTAGGGGACAAATCGAGAGTTGGAACTAGAAGAAATGGCTTCTGCCCTCAAATTGTGGTCTCCTGGGGATGCGGAAGTGAGAGGTATTGGTTGGGGAAAATCTTTTGGCATCCTTGAGCTGGACTGCCTGGATCCTTTCTGTGCTTTGGGTCTTGGATATCAGTGATCAGAGGGTTCTGGGACTGGAGGCTGTTGTGCAGCACTACCCCCATCCCCAACAATTTCTTGCCCTGTTCCCTCCATCTTGGGCTCTGGCCTGACCCAGCCAAACAGGAAGATTCATTAACCATCTAAATATACAGAGCCCAGGGGCCATGTGCAGCGTGCAACAGAGCTGGGGTCCCAGCTGGGCCAGAGCTTGAGGCAGCAGTGGCGGGTGGAGGGCTAGCTGAGAGGGGGGCCTGGTGAGGAGAAAGCTCACGGAACAGCCAGTGGGATGATTGATGGGGAAATGAGTGAAGCCACGCCAGCCCCAGGCTCTCTGAACCCTCAGTCTCTCGAACCATTCTCAGTCACCCAACTCTGTATCCCCCAAGGTGCAACCCTAATTGCCACATCAGCTGTGGTTTCAACCCCTTCTCTGCACTCCTCAGCCCCTCAGTCAGGGTCCCTGAGCCTAAGAGTTGGGCGGGCCAAGGTGGGGGTGGGTTTCTCGAGACTCCTGCCTGCTTATTATTATAAGGGCTATTTCTCTAATCAAAACTCCCCAATTACCCAAGGGCCCCTCTGATTAATATTCCATGATAACAGGAACAGGTCACATCTGGCTGCAGGAGCTGGAATTCGACACTCCAGGAGCTCCATGATTGGTCTGCAGGAAGAATAATAAACTTCCTTTCTGCTGCCCCCCTTTCTTTTCCTTCCCTTCCCATTCAAAGGCTACCCCTTTCCTCCCTCTCCCCTTCTCCAGCCCTCTGTCTGTCCTCCTCCACCCCCATTCAAGCCTCCAGCTTTGAGCACTGCCCTCTCTCTAGGTAGAAGCTATTCCCCAGTCTTGGTAAACCTCTGGGCGACTATATTGTTCCTTCCCTTGCCAGGCCCAAGATTATTTCATGCTGGGGTGGAGAGAAGCTGAGCAGGGAAGGCAAATTTTGAGTAATTGTGGGTGCTTGAAATTCATCACCTCGTCAAGTCCTCATTGCCATCCTCCGAGGAAGGATGCAGTGACTCCAGGAAACCATGGGACTTGCCCAGCATCACACAACCTTTAAGTGACAGAGCTGGGATTTCAAACTCGGGGCTTTCTGCTTTCCAAGGCTCCTCCTTGCCCTGTACCCCATCCGGGTTTGTTTAGCCTGGTTTCAGTCCATGGATTCTTGGATTAAGGTGGGACCCACTGATCTGGTACAGAGCCAGTGCCTAACATCCAGAGTCCCAGGCTTTCATTGGATTACAGCTGCTTTTAAGGCAAGAACGAGTGTTTAGAGAACTTTTAGTCAAATCCTGAAATCCCAAAGAGGAGAAAAGACTTGTCCATGTTTGTACAGGAAGTTGGTTGTAAATATGGAGTTAAGACCAGGGTCTTCTAACACTTAGATGAAAATTCCTTCTATTTGCCATTACCTGGAGGGCTCTGTGAAAAGTTTCCCATCACACCTGCATGCAAGGCACTTCTAGATTACTCCCCTTCCCTGACCTAACCCAAAGACATCCCAGAGAGAGCACAGCTGCTTGTGTTTGTTCAATGTTTATCAGGGAGCCTGGGTAGAAAAGGGTCTCGGCTTGAAGTGGGGGTCAGGACAGGTCAGGACAGGGACAGCAGGGGAAGTGGGCGTGGCTGCTGCTGGTGGGCAGAAAAGAGTTGCCTTCCGCCCACCATACCATATAGCGCTTGGCACTCTGGCAGCTGCTCCTTTCTTTCCCACAATGCATCTTAGTAGAAAGAAGGAGGGGCAGGCCCTTGGGCTTCAGGAACACACTCCTCCACCATTCTTCCTTCCCCCTCACAGTGGCAGGGGCGGGGGTGGGGGGAGGGTATCAGTGCCTGCCAGAAGACACCAGTTTGGGTTTGCTGAGGGGGGGCAGGGCAGTGAAGCATCTCCCCCTACTCTTCACTCCCTGATCTGGCAGTTTCCTCTGCCTCTCATCTTGCTCCTTAATTCCCCTGGTGTGCTCTTTTTCTCAGCTCTTTTCAGAAACACCGTGGATACATCTCCCAATTTCACAGCTAGGTTAACTGGGGGTCCAAGGAAGCTTTGACTCAGTCAATGAAGCCTGGTTGCAACTATTCTTCCCATCTCTTCTGTCTCTTGGCTGGAAATGTCCTGGTCACATGGGGCTGCTTGGTCCTCGTGTTCTGCCCCTTGAAGAAGACTGAGGCCTGAAGTGATTTGTAAGGATCCATGGAGCTTCTGGGGCACAATTCCCTCACGATTGATGGAATCTCAGGCAGGCTTTGTGAGGATCTGGAGCCCTGCCTGGGGAAGCAGAGGCCCAGATATCTCTCACCCCTTCAGTCTCTGCTTTTTCCCTGCTGCTGCTCTTATTGCCCAGGCCCCCACAACCTCTCACCCGAATCCCTGCCTCTATCTCCTCTCTGAGACCCCATCCTAGTTTTGGGTTGCCCATCTAAACTCATCTTCTACACACAGAAACCAGGTTGATCTTCTTAAATGCCAGATCCAAGCTCATTACTTAACTTCTCTGTGCCTCAGTTTCCTCATCTGTAAAATGGGTATAAAAATCATACTTGTATCACAGGGTTATGAGGATTAACTGAGACAATATAAGTAAAGCACTTAAAACCATGCCTGGAGTAGAGTCAGCACTCAGTAAGTATTATTATCTAACCCACTAATAATGAGGAAGGCTAACACCAAGGAGTGGTAACCATGTGCCAGGCACCATTGTAAGCATGTCATGTCTGTTAGGGTGTTGGAGTGCCACAGAAATTTCATGTGGTAAGTACTACTTTTACCATTCCCACTCCACAAACCAAAACACAGAGGCACGGTGATGCCATGGAATTTGCCAAAATTCCCATTGTGAGTCACCTACAGAGCAGGTGCTTGAACCCACCTAATCTGATTCCAGGATTTGGCCTCTGAACCATTCTGCCATTTGCCTTCCTAGACACAATTTGAGTGCTCCCCAGTACCCAAAGTCTGGATTCCTGGGGCTATTTCTTCTCTTTGTCACATTATAATATGCCTTGAGAACTGAATGACTGCTTCCAAGCCTTGGCTGAGGCAGTTCCATCTGCTTGGAACAGCCCTGCACCCCTCTCCCACCCTAAACACACACACACACAAATCCCACCTGTTCAGGTGCTTATTTTGAACCCATCAGCCAAAACCAATGGGCTCCAAGTTAGCACCTAGGGAGTGAGGTTTGTGTGTGTAAGCATAGAGATTTTTACAGGGGCAGGTATTGGAGGGTAACTTCAAGTGTAACCACCCTCCGGAAGCCAGAGGAAACCTTAGAGGTGCCCTAGGCCAGCAATTGCCAACAATTTTGCCACCTAGGACTATCTTTTCAAACTATCCATCCCTCCTCCTGCCCTCGACGCCAAGGCTTTAAAAGACCTTGTCTACCAAACACTCTGCATTTTAAAAAAAATAGAAAGCAGGGTTAGCAGGATAAGCCAGTCTCCTGGGAAATCAGATACCACATTTGAGAGGTGTATGGATTTTGCCTTCTCTCCCCCAACTCACTTCTTCTGATCTTGCTTTTGAATGACTCGAGATTTCTGGGCAAACTGGATGCTTGGGCTGGGCCCCCTGCAAGTGAGAAAAGAAAGACTGGCATTTTTCTCTCCACTGATATGGTTTTATTGTCATGCTTCAGGATTGACTGCAACAGACAATTGTTCCTACTCCCAATTATTGTCAGAAAGCAGGCTTTAAGATCAACTACCCGAAAACCCACATCATCAGCGTTGGCAGACGGCCCCCAGTATTCAGTTGGTTTCTCTCCAACAATTTAATACAGCAGGTCAAATCATTCAGTTACCTGGGGGTGCAATTTGCAACTAATTCATATTGGAGGGTTCACCAGGAAGCTGTATTGCCTAAATTAGATGTTCTAGGGGTGTTTTATTGAGAGTTTTTAAATGGCCACAGTGGCAATTGGTAACGCCTGCTTTGAAAGAGTTCCAGACAGAAATGGCTGCAGGCCTGGCTCTATGGCAAAGACCTCTGTACGTTGGAGGGGATTCAGAACTGTTTCTGGGAAGGACTTCTCTTGTCTGTGGGTGCCTCTCTAGGCCCCTCTGTGAGAACCAGTGGTAGTCCCTCTTAGTCCATCTAAGCCCTACCCTCTGCCTGGCTCTTTGGCAGCTGGATGTCAGGCCCCCAGGTTTTTGGCTTCTCAGGAGGCAGAAGAGCCTAATGGTTATGAACCTGGGATCTGGTAACAGACAGATCTGGGTTTGCCTCTAGTCCTTCCTACCTGTGGGCCCTTAGGTGAGTGATTTCCCCTTTCTAACTATCGGTTTCCTTATCTGTGAAGTGGGGGTAAAAAACGGTGCCTACCTCTTGGGTTCGTTTGGGGGGGGTGGTCAATGCCTGTCATATGGTAAACCGTGACTCTCATAATTTATTGTTATTGTTGGAAATTGCCAAAAGTCCATGTACTAGGTGGTTGGAGGAAACAATGTTGAGAAAGCCATGCCAGGTACTCATTTCCCCCAGGGCCCTCTGTGTGTGAAAGTCGAATGGAGGAATGTGATTTCTTTCTCTCACTAGGAAAAGCCATAGTTATCTGCGATACTTGGGTTCTTTTTATGTTATAGATGCCATGAAGCTTTTAACTGACGATGTTTCCCTCTTTTCTGTGGCTGCCAGGGGAGCTCAGAGTCAAATGCAGGGTCACCTCTAGTAACTGTATAGAACTTCAGAGGAGACATTTTGTGAGTGTGCCAACCTTACCTCGACTTTATTATTTTCCTAACCTTATTTTTCTTTATCTTTTGTTTCCTTAAGTACATATTTTATCATTTTATATTTTATGGCATTTAGGTTGCCCCAAATCCTTTGATGAATAATAACATGCGCTATAAATGACTGTGTTAAGAGCCGCCATCACTTAGAGAATGCTTACTGTTTTCAGTTCTTTCTATGGATTATCTTATTTAATCTTACAACAACCCTATAAGGAAGGAACCATTATTATCATTCCACTTTTTCAGAGGAAAGGACTGAGGTTCAGACAGGTTAAGTTACTTGCCCAAGGTCAAACAGCTGAGCAGAATTGGGGGAAAATACTGGGCCATCTGGTACCCTTACTCTACCATGCTGCCTCTGATAGGTAGATGAAAGGTAAGTATGCAGGCAGGCATCTAGGGACTACACGTGTATAGATGACAGATTGGATAAATAGATACAGGTGGATATGACAGACATAGATGGCAAGCAGAGAGTGAAATGAAAGATATTATTGGTTTCTCCATGAGATACCCAGGGCTGCCACATTGAGGTGATATAATTCTAGCCCAAGGCAAAAGAATTTGAAGTCTTAGCCTGTACAGTCCTAACATAAGCAAATGTACTTTCTCTCTTAGGGCTTTGGAAAATTAAGACGCTTGTGGCTATTCACTAATGCCTTCATGGACCCCTATTCATTGATTTATGTATCCATCGAACAATGACTATATAGGTGGGCACTGGGAACCCAGAGATATAAGAAGGGTGGGCCCCTGCCCTCAAGGGCTCCTGCTTCACTGAGGGATACAAACACCAAGAATAGAGATCATAAATACAAAAGAGCAGGCACTGTAACCGAGGCCTGTTCAGGGTGTTTGGGAAGTGCAGAAGCAGCCTTGGGTGGGGAGCAAGAGATCAGGTGGAGTCAGGAAATGCTTTAAGCCATCAACTCATTGGGAAATGCTTCCAAGAGGGGGAGATGAGCAAAGGGTAGATGATGATTAAGGGTTTTCTAGGCAGCAGAGGTGCTGGAGGGTGAATGGAACAGCCATGGGCAAAGGTCCAAAGGCAGATGGCATCAGAGCATGTGGGAGAAGCAGAAAATAACCTGTTCTGGTTAGAGGATGGGGGCGGGGATGTTAAGTAGTCTGAGAGATGAGGTTGGAGGGGGAGAAGGCCAGATCAGGAAGGATCGTGGGGTTTGGAGTTTATCAAAGAGCTCATGGGGAGCCCTAGAAAGGTTTGAGGTTCGCGAGAGACACGGTTAGATTTGGATTATGGCAAGCTGACAGCAGCAGTGTAGAGGGTGGAGGCAAGGAGACCAGCCAAGTGGCAGTTTCTACCACTGCCATGCTGCCACCCTGTTCTGTGCCTCTATCATATGAGTTGCTCCTTCAATGCATTGGAGTACTAGGCCCTGCTCTAGGCACTGGAGATATAACAACAAATGACATGAACAAAGCTCCCTGCCCAAAGAGAGCTTGGATTCTAGTGGAGGGAGAGATACAATAAACACAATAAATCAGGCATTTAGATATTATGCTAGAAGGTGAGAAGAACTACAGAGAAAAAGCACAATAAAAAGAATTGGTATGTGAGGGTGGAGATGGTTTGCAAGCTTATTGAGAAGGTGACGTTTAAGCTAAAATTTGAAGACACTAGATAGAGGTGGTGGTTACGAAACATTGTGAAGGCACTAAATGCCACTGTGTTGTCACCTTAAAATAGTAAATATTATGTTACGTGATGTTAACCTCAACTAAGAGAAAAGCAAACAAAAAAAATCTTGAAGGCAGAAAGCAGAGATAATACAGGGACCTTTCCCATGTCTGACACCTATAGACCTTTTACAATACAAAGTAGCCTGGACTTGGGATTTGATAGTCTTGGATTCTAGTCCTGGTACCTTGGCAAGAAGCAATGTCTTGGCACCTCCTTTTTTCTTCATACATGGGCAGGCACCAGGAATTGAATCCGGGTCTCCAGTATGGCAGGTGAGAATTCTGCCTGCTGAGCCACGGTGACCAGCCCTTGACACCTCCTTTTTATCTTGTGCTCCCTGACTCGTGGGGCCGTTGTGAGAGGCTTTGGAAGGGCACAGCACAGTGCAGCAGTAAAGGAGTTATAGATTTTCTCTCCAGCATCCTTTCCCCAAGTCTCTGGCAGCCCCCAAGGCTCTTTGGGCCTGAGGGACCAGTGGAATAACAGTCAGTGGGAGCGCTGCTACAGGCTCTTGCTCGGGGAAAGGTGAGCAGCTTCTGTCAGCTTCAGTGATGATGAAGCTGGGCCATGGATGGGGCCTGTGGCATCGTGGTTAATGAGAAATCATCCAGCTCCAGCCACTTAGGTACAGATGGAGATGCTGAGGCCCAGGGAGATCATGAGACTAACCCAAGTTCACAAAATGAGTCAGATACAGACCTGGTACTGGAGTCATGGTCTCCTGCCTCTCGCTTTGATCGGGGGGAATTTGTTAATAGGAGTGGCCTGGCCTGGCCTTTTTTCCCTACTGTAGCTTCCTTTGGGGGTCTAAACCTCACTGCTAAAAATATATATATAATAACAACTAATGTGCAGCATGTTTCGAAACAATTTCCATTCGTTATATCATTGGGTCCCCTGACAACCCCATGAACTATTATTACTAATATTCCCATTTTTATAGACGAGGAAACTGAGGCACGGTGAGGTTAAGTGACTTGCCCACCGTTACACATTAGAAAGTGGGTGAATTGGCCCATATAGGCAGTTTTGTTCATGAGTCTCTGCATTTAGCCACTAGGTGATATGGGTGAGAGAAGAGTGTAGAGACGTGCATGTGAGCTGTGCATCATGCATTATGTGTGAGGGTGTGTGCCTGATGGTAGTGTGTGCAAGTATGACTGAATGTGTGTGTTGAGAGGGGTTTCTACCTCACTGTCAATTGCTCTTTCACGCTCTGTGCACGGGCTGCCTGAGGACCAAGGCAAACCATCGAAGAGGGCTCTCTCTCTGCCAGGATCCTGTGGGGGTTGGGGGGTGCCAATGGTTTGGAGTAGCTGTGCTCTCCTGTCCAGTTCCCCTTACCCCTCTATATTATACAACAGTAGCATGCACAAGAATGCATACTGATGCCACGGTAGATGTGGAACTACTCTTGGCAGGCTGTAAGTCAGTGGTTCTCCAAGTGTGGTCCTGGGAATAGCAGCATCGGCAGCACCGGGAACAAGTCAGAAATGCAAATTCTCTCTTCCCACTCCAGTCTTACTGAATTGGAAACTCTAGGGATGTGGCCCAGTAGACTGCTTTAACAAGCCCTCCAGGTGATTCTGATACACGCGCAAGTTTGAGCACTGTATACCAAGGGGAGGGGCCCGCCAGTGTGTTCTGGGGTGCGTGTTTCTATATGCACACACACGCCTAAGTGCACCATGCTTTATCATTTCCAAAGGCCCTTCTCACTCATAACCTCCTCAGAGGCGCTCAACAAGATTTGGGCAGGAGGCAGGGCAGGGCTCCTGCCCACTTTCCAAATGCATAAACTGACATTCAGTGAGGTGAGGTCATACAGTAGCCAGTTCCTGGCAAATGCCAAGCAGGGAGACCTTCTCTGGTACCAAGCACCTCTCTTAGATCTTCTCACCCCCTTCTCTCTGTGCCAACCTAGGGCTGCCCTTGCCCAAAGCAGCATCTCAGAGGAAAGACAGGGATTAGGGAGATGGCCATCCTCAGCTTCCTGCTCCCCAACCCAGATCTTCTGACCTCCAGGTCAGCAGCACCTGTAAAACAAGTTCCCTCTTACCTAGATGAGTTCACCTGGCAAGAAAGGACAGGGGTGCCCAGAAAGTAGGAGGGGCTTCAGGGACCCAATGGCCATTTTTCTAGGAGATACCTTGAGGTGGATATGGGGGCCACAGAATGTTTGGGCTTAGATGCCGTTCTCCGTTCCCTCCACTGGATATGAGAGCTCTGCTGTGGGCTGACCCATCCCCATGAAGGGTGGAAAGTAGAGTCTCAGGGAGACCTCTGCCCAGGCCCATCTCTTAGCCCGAACACAGGCCTGCTCCAGGGTCCCTGGCAGGGAAGTCAGGGATTGTGTAAGCTGTCAGGGGAGCAGGGGTTAACAGAGAAGTGAGGGGATGTTTGGGTACATGGAAGTGAGCTACACGCGCAGGCAACAGACCATAAAAGTAGGCGTTGGCACAGAGCATGTAAGCAAGCCTCTGGTCCAGTGATTCTCAAACTGGGATTTTGTGCAATTTTGGGTGGTCTGCTGATGTATTCTCAGGGGCCATAAGTTCTTTGAGAAATTAACTTTTATGTTCTTATTTTGATGGTAATCTAAACATGGTTTATTTTACATTTATAAAGACAGCAATAATTCAAAATAGAAAGACAGTTCAATGCCTACTTTCAGTTCTGAAAACAAGTTTTCTCCAGTGGGCAGCAGGCAGATCTAGGTAGTGTGTGTGTGGTGGGGGAGGTGGTTGTAGTTGTCCATAGATATTTTCTCAAGGGGTAGTTCTGCTGGAAGTTTTGTCCTATAAGGTCTGTTTGTTCTCTAAGGTTGACAAGCACCAATCTCATCCAAACTCTTCATATTTCAGTTGTGAACACTGAGGCCCAGAGAGGGTCAGGCACTTACTCAAGGTCGTCCAGCAAGTCAGGAGCAGAGCTGAGAATAGAAAGCAGGACTCCAGCAACTTGGCCTAGGGCTTTTCCTGTCATACTCTGTAAGCGCCAGGGCTCAGGGAGTAGGGGGTGGCAGAAGCGTATGCATCAGTGTCACCATTATGCATTGATATATCCTCTTTCTGTTCACCAGAGCTGCTTAGACTCATTTGGACCTTTTAAAGAGGGAATGCAAGTAATCATTCACAATCGCCAAAAGATGGAAGCAATACAAGCATCCATCAACCAATGAATGGATAAGCAAAATGTGATATATACACACAATGGAATATTATTCAGCCATAAAAAGTAATGAAGTCCAAATGCATGCAACCAACATCCATGAACCTGGAAGACATCATGTTGAGTGAAATAAGCCAGACATAAAGTGGAAAATATTGTATGATCTCACTGATATGAAATAACCAGAATAAGCAAACTCATAGAGTCAGAATCTAGAAGGCAGGTTATCAGGGGCCAGGGCAGGGATACTGAAGTTAAAGCTTAAAAGGTACAGGATTCCTATTCAAAATGATGGAAATTTTTTGGTAATGGGTGGTGATGATGGTAGAACAACATTGTGAGCATAATTAACAGCAACTGAAATAGATATCTGAATGTGGTTGAAAGGGAGAAGGGTTAGGTTTATTCTGGTAACAGAATAAAATGTTTTTAAAAATCCACGGAACTGCACTACATAAACAGTGAACCTAAGTCATACCATGGAGTCTAGTTAATAGTGCAATTATTAAAATGTGTTTTCATCAATTGTAATAAGTATTCCACAGGAATGCAAGCTATTACTAATACGGTGGTGTATGGAAATCTTGTAATTTATTCATGATTGTTCTGTAAACCCATAACTTCTCTAAACAAGAAAAAAATAAGGTAAGCATGGACAAACTACCAGCCAGCAAACCAGAAAGTTTCACTCTATCAGAACAGAGGAGAAGAAACCAAAAGTTTCATGCCACCAGGACTGCCATTCAATCCAGTCCCTGTCTTCACCCAGCTCCTGGACTATCTGGGGAAGCAGGCATAAAAAATGTCCCATGCCTCACAGCTCTCCAAAGTGAACTTTTCTGCCCATAATGATAAATCATATTGTTGAGCATTTACTATGTACCAGACACTTTATACCAAAGATATCAAGACATCATTGATGAAGGTGTGGCCCCATTTCATAGATGGGAAAATGAGGCCCAGGAAGGTTAAGGAACTTGCTTCTAGGGGGCAGAACCAGGCAGATTGAGTCCTGATTCCTGAGTACACTTTCTTTACACTCCCCGGTCTCATGCAGTCTGCACAATAGTCCAGGGAACTAGCTGGGATGGATCATTTCTCCCATTTCACAGAAGAGGAACCTGTGGTACAGAGGAGGAGTGGTTGTATCAGGGGATCCAAAGATAGAAAGTGCTCTGTCCTCCTCCTGATATAGTGTCTGCTCACTAACCCTATATTGCTCCATCCATTGAAGGTCTCAGACCATTTCTGACATACTATGGAATTCCCGAAGATCTCACAAACAAACTTGTCAAAAACTGGTGACAACTGTGAAGTAGTTGAAATTATAAGTTGGTTGAAAGTAAATATTTCCACTCTGGTTTTCCAGGTAATGGTAATTTTCATGCACCATGGGAGAAGTTTTGCAACCTTTGAACATTTTTTGTCTGTTTTCTGGATGTTACATTTTAATTTTGGGGAAGATTAATTTAGGAATTCATTTTCAGTTTGCTCTTCCTGCACTGGTTGTTGTTCAGCACAGTTTTCATGAACTTTGGAATTCTGCCTCTGGTTCTCAATAAATTGCCCCTAAAAGAAAATTCGTTGAAAATGAAA
The DNA here is from genome assembly GCF_023851605.1 of Tamandua tetradactyla. Classification (NCBI taxonomy): domain Eukaryota; kingdom Metazoa; phylum Chordata; class Mammalia; order Pilosa; family Myrmecophagidae; genus Tamandua; species Tamandua tetradactyla. The sequence goes on along the minus strand of NC_135353.1, from coordinate 103,673,883 downwards.
TATTTCTGTCTGCTCGGTCTGGCCTTTATAAGTTTGCACAACCTAGGATGAATATGCAGCCTTTAAATGTAATACAATCCATTTTTCAAGTTATTTGCCTTTACATATTTCAAATTAATTTTCTTCAAGTGATGCCCATATCTTAGCCCAATTTCAATGTATACGCCTTTTTGATGCAAGCAGCCTTTGCTTAGTATCTTTTCAACTCTGTCATGATAATCATTTGCTGCCATTGGGATGCTGTTTACTGTCAAAATTGGAATTATGTGTCAGTTTCCAGGACAAGCTTAGGCTGAGCTTTGTCGGTGTAATGGTGCTTGAAATTATGGCAGAGGATAACGCCAGTTGGCATAAATGTCCACACACAGAGGGCACAAAGTGGGGCATAGTGTAAGGGAAACATCTGAAGAGATTGAAAATGATCAGGGCGTATTGTTCATTACATTCAAATTATTGCAGCATAGTGTTAATCTTAATCATGTAACACTTGGTGCTTCCAACCTTGGGCTTCCCTTAAAACTCCGTGATGCAGATTTCCGGCACAGTGTACTTGCCTCACTGGCCCTGCCCACATTTATCCAGCCACCAAAATGAAAACAAATACCCTCGAGTGTAGCTGAACAGGAAGAAGAGGTGTTTAAATGAGTCAGAAATAACTTCCCACAAACAAAAACACAAACAGGGACACTCACTATGAATACTATTAGTTGTCAAAAATTTGCTAAACCATCTCATGGTCCATCAAAACTACTAATACATGGAAAACCAATGACCAGGCAGGTTAAGTTTTCTAGTTCATCATTTAGAACCACCTTTTCCCTCACCATCTCACTTTCTCTGAAAGTGCCTAGTTCACTCCCGGTTTCACAGTTGAATCTATTTCATCTGGGCCTCCTGTTTCCTTTCTCCACATGCACACATCCATCTTTTTTTTTTTTACATGGACAGGCACCGGGAATCGAACCTGAGTCTCCAGCATGGCAGGCGAGAGCTCTGCCTGCTGTGCCACTGTGGCCCACACACATCCATCTTAATCAGATTCTCTGGCCTCAGAAGTCAGAGAATAGATGAATGTGGAGCAATTAAGGTCAGATCAACCCTATAACCATTGTGGGATTCCAAGTAGAGAGTTCCTTTTCTTTTATGTTTTTTCCCTATTTCCTACAGTTACCATACGTTACATTTGTAATTAGCAAAAATAAACCCCACAACAAGAAGTATGAAAGTATATACGCATAATGCAGAACTAAACCATGTATGTAAAACCTCTAAAGTGGTGAGTACTTTGGGATTGGGACTGTGGAGCCCTGGTGTGGTCTCTCTGGTCCTATTGAGGGAGTACCCTCTCATCAAAGGGGCGCTCCTTTCATACCTCCCCTTCTCCCACTGGCTTCATCTGCCTAGAAAGCTGGGTAAGGAGGTGGGGAACTCAGATCTCAGACCGCAGAAGGAGGCAGTGATTAGTCTAGAAGGGCAGGTAGTAAAACTGAGGCGAAGTTGGGATAAGACAGTAAAATTTAGACTCCAAATAGGAACTATTATTCAGCACTTTGCTGAGTGCCGAGTATGTGCCAACTGTGTGTGAGAGAGGTGTGAGCAAGCATTTAAAGTTCAGTGAGGCAGAATTCCACCCTCTGAATGCTTAGGCTCTTGAGCCAGAACAAAGGAGTTCAAATTGTGCTTTCCCCATTTAGTGGGCCTGTGACTTTGAACCGCAACCCTTAACTTCCTGGAGACTCAACCTCATCATCAGTACAGTGCAGACCATGATCATCACACCATCATTACAGGGTAGATATGTGTGTTTGACATATGCAATCTCATTGCATCTTTGCAGCAACTCTACAGGATAAGTACTATCATCCCCATTTGACATATGGGAAAACTGAGGGGAGAGTGAGGTCAGAATTTGAAGCCAGGCAGGCCAACTCCAGAGCCTTTGTTTTTTATCACTCACACCTGAGTGAGCAAGTGTGATGAGTCAATGGGGTATCTATATTCAAGTGCCTAGCCAGTACGGAGGCGGGGGAGTGGAGGAGCTAGCATGCAGTATGTGTTCAATGCAAGCTGGTCTGCTTTCTTTGAGGATCTTGTACTCCAAGGGGGAGAGCAGAAAAAGAAGAGAAGGGAAGGGCTGCATCCTGCCCAAGATACTATTTCCACCCCAAAGACTAAAGACTTCTCTTGGAATGTATCTCTTCTCCTATTTCCTGCATCCCTGACTCTCAGGCAGGCCAAGACTCCCTCTTCTCCCTCCCCCTCCTCCAGTTCAGGGAACACCTCTTCTGCCCCCCCACCCCCACAGTCTGACTGGGCCACTCTGTCTTCCCCACCCCAACGAGGCATTAAAAATTGAAACCTCCTTTGAAGAGAAAACAGTTAATAAAAGCTCCATCCATTTTTCATGAGAAGATCAGGAGAGCAATGGTGAAAGGAGGAGAGGCAGGATGGGGGAAACAAGCAGGAGGGTGGGCAGTGAGGGGCTTGGGGAATCCCTGATGGGGGCTCAGCAGAGTGGGGCCAGGAAGTGCTGTCTACCGCTTACCCACAGCTCTGATGGCCCCAAGGCCCGCTTATTAGCAGAGTCTAGGCAGGGCCTGCTGATGTAAGGTGGGGAAGTATGGCTACCTTTTTAAAGGAGCCTCCTGTCTTCTCTTCTGGGAAGGCCTCAAAAGATCTGAGTTGCACTCCTCAGAGGAAGGGGTGGGGGACACCGTATGAACTGCGGCCTGGGAGCCCTCCCTCTAGAACTGAGCTGCTTCTAAGGTTGGGCAAGATGAGGTCCATCACTCGAAACCTTGTTTGGCACCCAGAAGACCAAAACACCAGGCTGAGTACTGGGCAGGGCCTGAGTTTGGAAAAGAAGTCCCAACCAAGAGTTTGAAACCTGGGGTGCAGAGAGTAATTAGATCCAGACCCTGACTCACCCATGTTCTTTGACTCCAGAACCTTTTCCAACCACAAGAGACAAAATTACGTTCACTGTACTGCCCAGCTTCTATGCTGTCTTGTCCTCCCCATCCCAGCAAAGACAGATACACCTAAGAAAGACACCTCGTAGACTGGCCCTGGCAGGAGATGTGTACATAGGTCTAACTGAATGCATTTCTATCTCTGTCACAAATCCGCGTGTGCACGTGTGGGTGTGTACATTGCTAGTGTGTGTGTATAGTGACATATGCATATATGTGAATAAGCAAGTGTGTGTGTGAGTGTGAATGAGATGTGAGGGAGCAAGGATGAGGTCTGGTGCCCATGTGTGAGAGTACATGCTCTTGTTGGTCCCTGCTTCTGAGCAGGCATGAGCCCCTCACTGACCATATACCAGAGGGCAGACGGATGGGTAAGGAAGGCAAGAAGATAATGGGAAGAGTGGAAAAGAGGACAGGTCCCAGAGGATTGAGCAAGCCCTTGGGCCTGGGAGACAGACAGCCCCAGATTTGCCAGCCCCGGCCTCAAAGCTGTTTCCCATGGGCTCTGGGAACTGAGAAGGAATTTGAATTTGCTTTATTAGTGTTCCCAACTGAGGGGAGCAGCAGGGTGTGTGGCTGTGGATGTGTATAGAGGTGGGGGCTTCTGCATAATGAGAGGGGTTTAGGGGACATTGCTGGACTAATCATTGATAGGTCCTCTTTGTTTAGTGGGTTCAGCTTTCAATCAAAGCCCCAGGCCAATTCTGGCAGGGTTTCCTTCACCCTTCCCCAGCACAGGGGGAGCCAAGTCCCCAGGGCCCAGCCACAAGGTAGTGGGGTGGGGTGGTGAAGGTTCTGGCCCTGGGAGAGGATTTGGGACCAGTGTGGGGTATCCTGGCTGTGACTTCCTCTGGCACTTGCTCCAAACATATGCCCACCTAGCCATTCTTCCATTCATTCATCCAACATGGATTTACTGAGCCCCATCTCTTGTGCCAGGCATTTTATGAGGACATCAACCACTGAGCTGAGTGCATTCTTGGTTTTCTTCCCCAGACGTCACATATCCTGCCTCTCAGCTGACTGTGTAAGGCAGGTGGCCTGTCCGCTGCTAGCAGTTCATCCTGGCACCCCTGCAGGTCAGAAAGTCAAGAGACACAGATCCTTACTTTAATCCACTGAATGACCTTGGTCAAGTCACTGTCCCTGTTGGACCCACCAGTTTCCCATTTGTACTGGGAGGGGTTGCATTGAGATAGTTCTGAGGCCCTTTCCTGCTTCCACAACTGTTGCCTCTGGCCACACCCTCTCAGATCTAGGGCAGACAATTCCTGGAGATTTCTCCCCTTGGTCAAAGGCTTTGGGTGACCTTGGGCAATTGCTGTTATCTCTTTAAGCTCAGTTTCTTCAGCTGTAAAAAGAGCATAATCAAACTGCCTTTATCGTGGGTGCTCATGTATGCTGAAGTTTTGGCACAGAGCCTGCAGGCCCAGAGGCCATTGGGCCCTCAAACAGAAAGCAGTGGCATGTTGACTGTCTCCAGTCTCAGGGCCAGAATTAGTTCCCCTTGCACACTGAGGCAGGAGTGTATGTCAAGGTGGCAAGCAAAAGGCTTGGTGGTTGAGAAAGCTGGTCTTGTCTTCAAAAACCCTGGCAAGGGAGACAGGAAGAGAGGCCACACCACGTATGGACTCCACTTGTCCTGGTCAACTGAGCCTGGGATGAGAAGGTTCCCAGAGGCCCCCAAGCAGGGTAAGACTGTGGTTGTAGCACCCCACTTCACTGCTTCTCCAGTCATCCCTTAAATGTAAATGACAGATCTGGAGAACAGCTGCTGGCATCTGATCCTTTGCAGGTAAAGCATGGTGGAGCCAGAAAATGAAGGGGCATAGTCGGAGGGCAGACAGACCACAGGCTTGAGTCTCCATCCCTTTTTCTCCAGTACCAACTACCCTCCTCTCATCCTCACTCCCACCCTTCTCAGAGGAAGGAGTGGCCCTCATCTCCCCAAGTCCAACCTTCCCCCTGGGGACCTCACTCCAGCAATTATCTCCTCTTTGTTGGCTCCCTGCCCTCAGCCTGAAAAAAAATGTTCCAGTTTGGGCCACGGTGGCTCAGCAGGCAAGAATGCTCGCCTGCCATGCCAGAGGACCCCAGTTCGATTCCCGGTGCAAGCCCATGTAAAAAAAAAAATGTTCCAGTTTTTCCCATCTGAAAAAAAAACCTCTCCTCCACCTTGTTACCTTTTCCAGTTCCAGCCCTCCTGTTTGCCTGCCCTCTCCTGGTCAGGCATCTTGAAACAGTAGTCTTTACTCAACGGTCTCTGGTCCTGGCCTGCCTGCCACTCACTTCTCTCACTGAAAAAGCCAGCAATGTCTGGGTTACTAAAGGTAATCTCTCCCACCTGAGACTTTGACAACACCCACTTGGCAGTTTGTGACATGGTTGACCACCCTTTCCTTGCACTGATCCTTCCTTGGGTCCTTTGAAATGGTCCTGTCCTGTGCGCCTTCTCCCTTTCTGCTCACTTCCCACTTTTTCTCATGGGTTTCCCTGGGATCCCTTCTTTTCTTCTTCTAGTATTCTTGTGCCCTCGACTCTCTTTCCATGAGGAGAAAGAGTGGATTGTGAGGTATGACACGCAATCAAGAATGGGAAGCTTCATCCTTCAGTCCAGGAAGGTGAGGGCTAAAGAGGAGACTGACTCTGAGCTCGCCCAAGCCAGAGGCTCTGGTTTCAGTCAACCTCTGTATCTGAGTTTCTAATTTCCCTCTTCTTGTTCTCTTCCCGCCCCTCCCTGTCCTTTTTTTTTTTTACCTACCATCTAAAATCTTCAGCATGCGTACTACATGCTAAGAGTGTTGTCATGTTGGAGGGCTCAGCAACGAGGATGTCAGCGGGATTGGAGCTAAGTAAGCAAGGAGGAAAATGGGTAATTGCTGAATGGGAGAAGCAAAGTAAAGCCAGGTCAGGCAGGGCCTCATGGGCCCGGCTGAGGACTTGGGGTTTTATTCCAAGTGAGATGAAAAGCCAAAACACGGTGGTTTAAATAAGACAGTGATTTGATCTGATTTATGTTTTTGAAAGAAAAATCACTCTGGTCTCCGTGTTGAGAATAAACTATGGGGGGTAGGGATGTGTGAAGGGGCCCTATTGGGAGAGGCTGCGATAATCTGGATGACAGAGGACGGTGGCTTGAACCAGGGTGTTGGAGGAGGAGGTGGTGAGAAGTGGATGGATTAGGATATATTTTGCGGGTAGAGTAGCTGGACTCGCTGGCAGATTGGATGTAGGAGGCAAGAAAAAGAAAAGATTTCAGGATAATGCCTAAGTTTCTGGCCAGAGTAACTGGGAGGTTAGTGGTGCCATTTATTGAGATGGGGTATCCTGGGGAATAAAGATTTGGGGCAAAGCAAGAGCTCTTTTTTGGCCATGTTAAGTTCAATATGCTTACTAGACATCCAAGTGGAGGTGTCAAGTAGGCAGTTGTCTGGAGCTCAGTAGAGTGGTCATGACAAGAGGTATAAACATGGAAGGAATCAGAGTTCACACCATGGGACCTTTGAACTTGCTCTACCTTGTGCTTAGAATACTGCCTCATGATCTTCACATGGCTGAGTCTTTGTCATTATTTAGGTCTCAGCTGAAAACAGCACCATAATCCAAGGTTGCCTTGCCTGTCCTGTTCTATCCCACACCCTGTTTTATTTTAGCATTAACTAAAGTTATCTTGTTCATTTGTTTGTTTATATGTTACTTCACTATACCAGACTGTATGCTGCCTGAAGGCAGGGTTGTCTTCTGTATTCCCAAGACCTAGAACCATGTCTGGCACATAGCAGAAGCTCACTAAATACTTGTGGACTGAATGAAGAAGCACTTTACAATGCATTCATTTCTTGCACCTTTCCAACGACCCCATGAGAGTGATACACTTGCTACCCTCAGTTTTTAGAGTAGAAAACTGAGGCTTAGGGAGGTTGCTGCAAGTCCAAGTCCACACAGCTAGGAAGGGGTAAAACTGGGACTCAATCTCCAGTAGTTTGACTCCCAAACCTATGCCCTTGAACACTTCCTCATGTCCCAAATAGCCACCTGCAGAAGGCCTGGGTTTGGGTTTATCTCTGCCACTTCCTTAAATGGGAGACCTTGTGCAGTTTCTGAAGCAGTTCTGACCCTCAATTTCCCCCTCCCTAAACAAGATAATAATCATCCCTTATTTATGGGGTTGTCCTGGGGATTCCATGTGGGAATGTATGTTAAAGAGTTTTATCTCCTCTAGCACTGCATGCATATATAAGGATTAGAAACCCCTTTGGGCCTCAGTCTCCTTATCTGAAAGAGGGAGTAGGGGAAAGTGTAGACAATCTCTGAATAGCTTTCTAGCTCTGACATTCTAAGAATCCTTGATCTCCAATGTTTGTTGAAGTGAACTGCGCTTAAATTTTCCAAATTGTGAGTATGGTGAACACAGGGGACCTCCACTTTGGTCATCAAAGCTTCAACTCAGTGGATGTGGGAGGCCCCTTTGTAGCTTGAGGGAGGTAAATTGAGGACAAATCAAAGGAAGTCCTTCCTCACCCCTAACTTAATGAGCTTATGGCTTTCATTACACACAGGAGTGGCTCAGGCAGGAAACAGGAATGGCTTTGGATGGAATGATAAATGCCAGAGACATGGATGGTTCTGAGCAGCAGCTGGCAGTGCTGACCCTAAGGTCAATGCGAGGAAAGGGGCCCCTTAGGGCTCAGAGACCAGCCCTAACCTTCCAGAGTGGTAATTCTGGGTGGTAGAGATGGGGGGGTTACAAAGTCACCAAGATGTACCCCCCTTCTCCCAGTACCATTAAGCGGGGGTGGGGTGGTGTTGATGGACATAGAAGGGGCAGGAGCTGCAGGGGAGGCAGCAGCACACAGAGACGCCAGCTCCCAACCTCCATCCACGTTCTCAGGAATGCTCAGGCTGGTTGTGCCAACACTCACCAGCTGCTGAGAGGAGAATCTGGCATGTGGTCTCCTTTTCCTTCTTCCTTACTCCCACTCACACCTGGTGACATCAGCTGGAAGTAAGGACTCCATTCCTTTCACAAAATCTCAGAGTAGTGGTAGATGGGTAGTAATGAGAAGTTGGTGGGGCTTGGCCCTGGTGCCCTCCTGTCTTCCCTATCAAAGCCCCTCTATTTCTACTCTCCTTGCCCTCCTTCCAAAAGCTAGTTCTACAGAGTCTTGCTCTCAGCTGGCTGTCAACTAAAGTGCTAGCTGTCAACTAAGGTGTTAGCTGTCAACTAAGGTGTTAACTGATATCTAAGGTGTTAGCTGACAACTAAGGTGTTAGCTGACAACTAAGGTGTTAGTTGATAAGGCTTAACACCACCACCCCCCAAGGGGTATGTGCATTTTAATAAGGGATTGTTGAAAAGGACTGGCCTTCAAGACTCAAAAGATATATACTGCAATTGCGGAATTTCAGGCAATGGTGTTGATTATGGTAAAGGGTGTGAGTAGTCCCCTCTAAATCATACCACTTAGGTAATCACTTAATCGTGAGGTCACACACACACACCCACGTTTCTATCACTTTTCAGAAAAAGGTTCTGGATTGTGTGTATATATAGGTATACATTCTTATGAAGTGTAATGATAATAACACAAACATTTGTATAGCCCTTACTCTGTGATAGGCACTGTTTTCTAAGCCCTTTACACATATCAACTTATTTGATCTTCACAACAACCTTGGGAATAGGTATCATTATAATTCTGATTCTACAGTAGAGGAATCTGAGAGTCAAGAGAGGTGAAATAATTTGCCCCAAGTCCACATAGTTGGCAAGGATCTGTAGACAGCAAGTCTGGCTCCAGTGTCCATGCTCCTTGCTACATACCTAGTGGCCTCTCACATGGGTGTATGCTGTGGGATATGTACACTGAAATGTGGCCATATCCTAGGGTATGAAGGGTATGTGTTTATATGCACGTGTGTACCTGGAGTCTTTACATCTTGTATTACTAGGGCCAGAGAGAGAGGCCTCTTCGAGTGGAGAGTAGTGTGAGGGGTGGGTCTGTGCATTCACGGCGGGATGTGAGGGTATGTGGATGCAGACTGGGTGAGCTGCGGGAGGTAGGAGTCAGGTACCACGGGGCATAGGCATAACCTGTGAGGCTTGCTGGGGGATATACACGATCTGGGATCACCAGCCACATGAGACAGTCCTACAGTTCTCTCTGCTCCCACAGCCACCCCCTATTTTGGAACCCACCCTTCGGAATTGCCTCCATTAGAAGGACCGGGTTCTACCAGGATCTATTCCTGAGCATCAGCCCCAGGCTGGCTAGAGGAGAAGATAAACCAATATCCAATGAGGGCCGACAAGAATCGGATCGAGGTGTGATTAAAGGGCATGCACGTAGGGAGGGTGGCATGAGGGGAGTTGTAATTGGTACGGTTTTTGCCAAGTAGTGGTGGGACAGTAGGAGCAAAGCCAGAAAACACATGTGTGCACCTGCCTGCACCTCTCTCCTACTCCTTGAAGGAGGGGAATCTGAGAAATGAGACTTGTGAAAAGACATGAAAGCCCACAGGCCTTTTCCACCAAATTGATTTGCAGGTGCGAGAGGCATGATTCGATGAAGCTTTTAACAAAAGTTGCCTGGATTGTGATGTGAGGAGGAGGCCAGGCTAGCAACAGAGAGACCAGTGAGAAAACTGCAATGGCACCCTATCCTGAGACCAAGCAGTAGCTGGCCTGGTACATAGCTGTGGGGAAAGGCATGGACTCAAGTGACAATGGGGAGTTAAAAGTACCAGAGGGGTGCACAGGCCATAAAGGGGCAAGAGTTTGGGCCCAGTTTTCTGGATCTAGTCCTGGCTGGTCAGCTGATGGGACAACCAATGGTGAGTTTCAGATCCTGGAGGTCAGAAGTCTGTGCTGGAGACAGATTTACAAAAAAATAATCACATGTAACTTTTTACTGCTTTTTCGTTTTATAAAATCCATGCATGCTTATTAAAAATATGGAAAATGTAGACAAGCAAAACAAGACAGGAATGGTTTGCAATATCCTTGTCAGAGATAACGAGTATTAACATTTTGGCATATTTCTTCCTTCTGGCCTTTCCCCCCCAGTGTGTATTTACTGTTTCATAAATTAGCTTTTAAAGTGTAGTGCAAATGTTTTCTGATTTCGACTATTAATCTGCAAGTTCCTTTTGTTACAAAGTCTTCAGTCCTCTGGGAAAACTATAATTTATTTATTCAGTCCCCTATTGTTGAACATTCACAGTGTTTCTAAAATTTTCCCATTATAATTATCATTGCAGCTAATATCTTTGTGACCAGTGGGACAGAGATTTGAAGGGTGTCAGCCCTGTAGCCCCTTGTTCCCTCCTCTCCCAGGAGCACTCTGGGGGAGGTGAGGCAGTGATAGTTTGGGTTTAGATGTGGGGAACCCTGCCCAGGATAGGCTGAGGGGTGTCCGGCAAGTCCCTTTCTTTCTCTGGGGCTTCAATGTCTTGACCAGTGCAATGGAAGAGACTAGGCTTGGCGAGGTTCTTAGGTTCTCTGGGGCAATGTGAGCACTCTGTCTACTGAATGTTTCCTTTGCTTTCATGTTCTTCAGTGTCTTTCTCTGGCCTTTGTCTCCTTCCCTCCTTGAGCTCCCTATTCCTGTTTTTCATTCCCTAGCTTCTGTCCACCCTTCCCATGCCTCCTCTGCCCCCTTCCTGCATTTCTACCTGTTCAGACTACCAGTGGGCCATGACCATTTCCCAGCCCCTCTGTCCCATGCTATCCCTGCCAGACAGGAGTAGGGAGCTCCAGCAGAGACCTGCAATGGACCAAGAACCCAGGGCCACAGGGCCAAACCTGCTGCTCCAGTGGCTGCAGAAGCATGGGGTGTTCCTCACCCTGGCTGCTAGGAAAGACACTCATTAAGTGAAACAGCGGCTCTAGCAAAGGGCAGGGATGGTTGAGGATTTTTCAGGCTCATCCTAAAGGGGCAATCTGTCCCAGGAGGGAGTGGCAATATACAGGGAAGAGGCATTGAATCAGAGGCTCTGGACCCAAGTTCACACCCTGGACCTCTGGACAACTTCTGGGGGTCTGGGGACCAATTCCCTGAAATGAAATACAAACTGGTGTGGGTGTGTGTTTCCACAGTCCATTTCTTTCATCAAGATGCTCAAAAAGCACATGATTTCAGAGAAATATTAAGAAGTCCTATTCTAGAGGTCATCTTGTCCCTCCCCCTTTCCTACTATCTCCAGGCAGGATCCACTCTTTGATTCCCAGCACAAAACAGAGACACACAAGTACAGGCACTGAGGTTTGACTCAGGGAAGGTGACATCAAAGTCTCTTAGGGATGTATTCACTACCATTATTTTCAGGAATCATTGTCCTTCTAGCTGCCATACAGTGCTCTGGCCCCATTCAAAGTTCTCTGCAATGAGCAGAAGATGCTCAGCTAGGAGGCCCCCAGGCTGGGAGGCCTCTGCAAGAGAGGTAGTAAGGGCCTCTGAAAGTGCCTGAGGACTTGGAGTGTGGAGTGTGTGGAGCAACGCTGGATTGGAGAGGATTAGATAATTGACCTCATAATTGACCTAATTAGTGAGAGGCTGTGTGGAGAGCCCTTGGGGACGCCGGGCCCGCAAGTGGCACAAAAGACAGGGAGAAACGCACAGAGGCTGTGAGAGCGAAAGCCTGGGCATTTGCCAGCATTCAGGGGAGGGGTCATTGCAGGGAGAGGAGCAAGACTTTGGGGCGCAAGGCAGGGAGGGGCAGGGGCAATGGAAATCACTGAAGGGACAGGGAGAGGAGCAGGAGAGATCTTGAGAGCAGAAGAATGGCTGCTGGGGGGAGGTCTATGAGGGGAAAGGTCAGAAGCTGGGGTCACTGCGTGGGGAGGATCAGGGTCAGGGGGACAAGGAAGATCTTGAGGACAGGGGGACAGAGGCTAGGGTGCCTGGGGAGGGAAAGGGGTTACTAGGGGAAGAGGAAAATTGGGGAGGGAAGGGGCGGAGCCTGGGAGAGATTCTCCAGAGCTATATGCCCACATCCAGACAGTGTGTGTGTGTGTGCACATGCATATGTACATTTGGTGCATGGTCAATCTAAACCCTTTTGAGGCTGTGAGCAACCTAACTATGTCTTAATGAGAGACGAGATGGTTGGATAGATTTGAGAATTGGAAGCTGGAACTCCTGGAACTCAGGATAAGCTTTGGGAAGAACTTGGCCATTGGGGGTTCCTCCTTAGGGTGTTTGTTTGGACAAATGTTTATGGTGTGCCTACCAGATACCAGGAGATATTGAGGGAGCTGGGGATACATCAACGAATTGTTCTAACACAGATAATTGCGGAGTTTGCATGTTAGTGAGGGAGACAGACAGTAAATAGTAGATACAATAAGCAAGTAAATCATCTAGTGCCTTAAAATATGATGAGTGCCATGGAGACATAAAAGGCCAGAGTAAGGAGAATAGAGAATGCTGGCGCTGGGTGGACAGTATTCTGCAATTTTAAATAGAGTGGTCCTGGTGGGCCTCATTGAGAAGGTAACAGGAGACAAAGGAATAAAATCTGGAAGGAAGAGAGGGAGTGAGTCATGTGGATATATGGGGAATAAGTTAGTCAGAAAGAGTAGCAAGTGCAAAGGCCCTAAGGCAGGAGAGTGTCTGCTGTGTTGGAGGAACAGCAAGCAGGCTGCGAAGCTGGAAGGCAGTAAGCAAGGTGGAGAGTGGCAGAAGGTCAGGTCAAGTAATGGTGGAGGTGGCCACATCCTGTAGTGCCATGGTAAGGACCATGCAAAGTACTTTAGTTTTTATTCTGAGTAGGTGAGTGCCACTGCAGGGTTCAAGGAAGAGGAGTGACAAGCTCTGACTTAGTTTGAATGGATCTCTCTAACCATTATGTGGAGAATAGGCTTTGGCAGGGGCCAAGAGGCGAAGCAAGAGAACAATGAGGAGGCCCTATAGCAATCTTGGTGAGACAAAGAGGGCTCAAGCAGGATGGTAATAAAGAGATGGTTAGAAGGATCTGTCTTTGCCAGCTTCCCATGCTTCCCTGACCCTGGTTAGGGTTAAGTAGGGCAGAGTGAAGGGCCCTGACTAAAAAGCAAGCATGAGTCCAGGTCCAAGATTGTATGCACGTCACGGACTGACAAATTGAACTGAAAGATATATCCACATACACAGCTTGGTCCTTGGCACTTGCCCAGCAAATCATATGCAGGAGAAATGGCACCTGGTCCCTTCCCCTGGGGTACTGGCAGTGTGTGTGGAGACCAAATACACATACAAGCACTCTAGCTAAGAAAGAGCTTGTCCACAGCCCTAATGTCTTCTAGGAGTAGAGAGGGTATTTTGTAAAAAGCTTTTGGAAATGGCTCAGGAAAACATAGGAAGACTTTCTGGAGGAGGTAGCTTTAGACACCACCCTCACCACATCCCCCCCCCCCCCCCACACACACACACACTTGCATGCAGGAGCATTCTTTCATGTACAAATGCGTGACCACCACTGCATGTGCACACGACGACGTATGCACACAGACACTAATGCATCACTAATACACCATCACGTACACATGCAGAGCCTTCACCATGGGGTTACCGCCTGCTCCCAGCCTCATCTTCCACCAGCCTCTGCTTCTCCCCATCCTTGTCCCAACCAAACCAATCAAACCTGGCTTTCTCAAATGGGCTATACATTATTTTTTTGGAGGGGACGGGCGGTGGATGGTCTGGAAAAGTCTATGCATTTTTATACTATGTCACTGTGCCTTTGCACATGCTCTCTCTGCCTGGAATTATCTTTCTGTCCTTTCCTCTGACCTTCTTCCAACACCAGTCGGCAGGACCCCCTGCCACAGCATTGAGTATGCTGAACTGTCATTAAGTCTATGTTTATCCCTCCTCAGCCCTGGGAGCTCCCTGAAGGCCTTGTCTGCCTCATTCATCATTAGGTTCTCAGAGCAGTGCCTGGAATGTAGTAATTGCTCAAATAGCTGTTGAATTAAGGAAGACCTTTAAAGAGAAGAGGGACTGAACTGGACTGAGGGAGTAGAGCGGCCCAAGCTAGGGTGACCAGAGAAAACTAGGGTGCCTTCCCTGACGTGCAGCAGATATGGCAACCCTAGAAGCTGTCTGGAGCCCCTGAAGCGTCACAAGTTGTAGGGTCTGGTCTCCCTTTCTCTCTAAGTTTTAGAGAACTTCTTGGGACTGGGGGCGGGGTGTGGGGGGTAAAGGGGAGGAGACAGGGAGAAGAAGCAGATTAATCTGGGGATCAACTGAAGGACTTGTAGGCCCGGCAGCGTGTGCTTGGGGCAGCAGCTCTAACGGCTTAATGAGATTACAGATCTCGGCACATGGTCTGTCCCAGCAGTGCCCAGCTCACCCTTGACAGTGTCCCTATCCCAGGCCTCTCCTGGAAGGAGATCATACCCCGTGGCTGGGACCCCTCTGATGCCTGGCATCTTGAGTCGTCGCTGTGAAGACACCCCATCTGTCTGGTCTAGTGAGGTCCAGGCTCATGAAATGAGATGCCCAGGAATGCATGGATTTGCAGTTAAGACAAAAATGGGTTCCAAATATCAGCTCCACCACTTCCTTGGGCAAGGAAGCTAACATTTCTGAGCCTCAGTTTTCTCATCTGTAAAAGGGGAGAGTAACATCTCCCTTTAAGCAGTGTTGTGAGGATCAAACAAGATATGTTAAGTGAAAATGCTTTGCAAGTGTGCCCTGTTGCTAGTAGAGGCTGTCAACTCTTCCCAATGTTACAGTCCAGTTGTGGCTGGAAGAGAGGAATGAAGAAAGGGCAAAAATAACACCACCAAAAACAATAATCCCTAGCCAGCTCAATAACCAACCCATGTGGGGCACTTTAAAGTTGAGGAAGTACTTTCACCTCCCTAATCTTGTTTAACACCCGGGACTGCCCTAGAAGGCAGGCAGATGGTGGGATTAGCCGGTTCTATTTGAAAGACAAGAAAGCAAACAAGGCCAAGAGGAGAGATGGTGTGCCTCAGTCTGTGGCCAGATCTGGGCCCAAGTCTTGCCCACACAGATGCTGGTAGGATGGCTGGGTATCTTTCCTACTGACGGCCATGCTTGCCAGAGCTAGGTTGAAGCCCTGGAGTATACAGTGAAGGTGAGAACCTCAGACCTGGGGTAACCCCATGGTTGTGGGGCCTGGGAAACTCGGCCCCCAGGGCTGGGGCTGGGCAGGGCTGGAGATGTACTCCATCTGGAGGAATACGTATGGCTGTCCTGGAGCAGTGTTGGGGACAGGTAGGCCGGTGGAAGGAGCAGCCAGTGTACACCAGGGAGCAATCAAAGGTGCTGCCCTGAGAGCAGGCTGGCTTCTGGCCTCCCCTCCTTGCCCCCAGTAGTTTATTAAGAGTAATTTGTTAAGCTGTTCCAACTTGTCAGCAGCCACTTCAATGATTTTATGGGGGGGGGGGGTCCAAAAATGTCCGGAGCTGAGTCAGTGGCTGAGGAGAGGGCTGGAGAGAAGGGAGGTAGCCTGTGAAACAGGCCTTAGGAGGAAGCGGGTGCCCAGGCTTCTCTCTGCCTTGAAGATTTACCTCCACAGGGTGCCATGTCTGAAAAGAAGAGACATGGAATAATTACTCTCCTGCTGTCACACCCCAGCCCCCTCCAGCTCAGCTCCAGTCTCAGGGAAAAGAGAGGTCTCCAGGGAGGAATTGGTGGCTGGAGAGGGATAGGGGAAGGCAGTGGGAGGGCCCTGGGAGGTGCAGGGGTAGGACTTGGGCCTGGAAAGGAGGTCAGGATGCCTGGGCTATGGAATATCTGGGCCTCAGGCTGCTCTGTGGTGCTTGGCTCGAGGTGGGACCTCGGGAACCTGTGCACAGGAGGAAACCAACCAGATAGGAATACAGACGTGGACTCAGGGCAGTTGCATTGTGCCAGGCATTGAACTCTGGGTTTCACTTGCACTATTTACTTTCATCCCCATAACCATCTCAGTTTTCAGGTGAGGAAACTGAGGCTTAGGGAGGGAAACTGAATTGCCCAAAATTCCACACTTATGAGGTGAAGGAGCCAAATTCAAACATAGATCTGGCTGCCACCAAGGCCTTGAGAGTACTTAGGGCTGCTTTGAATTAAAAAGATATGAGAAAAGTGCATTTGGGCAGGGAAGTAAGCCATTTGCCAGCTCTCCAGGACTCTGCCACTGACCTGGGCCTTGGCCCGTGATGGTCCAGAATTTTCCAGATCTGTGTTTTACTCCTCACCATCGCCAGTCTGCCAGCCAGTCAGGGCTTGGAGCAGGAACACAAGCCTGGGAGAGCTGGAGCCACCCTGGGGTGAGGGAGGCATTGGGGGTGGGGGTGGGGGGTTGTTCCTGAGGGCCAGGCCCAACAGGACCCGGCCAGGTGCAGCTTTGAGCAAGATTTGGCAAGAGGAGACAGGTCTGAGGCGAGGTTTGGCTCTTAATCACTGCTCCCCTCCCTCCTGCACGCCCTGCCACCCTCCCAGGAGCTGGGCGCCATGGGGGGCTGGGAATGGGACGGGCCTGCCTGCCACATCCCCTAGCCCTGGCCCTGCCCCATGGGCTCTTGGGGGAAGCTCATTAGCTCAAGGGGCACCCCAGCCCTCCCCTCACAGCTTGTCACACAATTA
The DNA here is from genome assembly GCF_023851605.1 of Tamandua tetradactyla. NCBI lineage: Eukaryota > Metazoa > Chordata > Mammalia > Pilosa > Myrmecophagidae > Tamandua > Tamandua tetradactyla. Next base: position 103,657,328 of record NC_135353.1, on the reverse strand, counting down.
GCCACCCTCTCTGTATAAGTTGCTGTGTAATTATTGGGTCTTGGCGGGCTCAGGGCCATGTAATTAGCCTGCCCCAGCCTCCAACCAGCTCTCAGGGTCATTAGTGGGCCCATTGGGGGTGGGCAGGCGGGCGGGCAAGGCATCTGCATGACAATGTACACAATGTGGTGCCTTTGCCTGCACCCAGGGTGAGGGGCAGCTGGTGCCATTGAGTGGCCCAGCTCTTGAGCACATCTGCACCCTACCCCGACCCCCTGCTCAGAAGCACCTCAAACCTGGGCCAGTCAGTCATAGATTACAAACCCTTTCCCACTCTTTCTTCTTTGTGAACCTTACAACAGCCTGGGAGGTAAGGTACTCTGGTCACCCCCATTTCACAGATGAGGCAACTGAGGCTTAGAAAAGAACCAGGACTCCCTAAGATGGCTAGGCTCAGAAGTAGTGGAGACGGAATTAGAACTCAGATCTGTCTTACTCATTCACTTCCTCCACCATGATGAGCCTGGGGACCAACTGAGGAGTCTTGCTTATTCCCAGGGATCTCTAGGGTGGAGGGGGCAGGGCGGGTAGGCGTCTCTTTCTCTGGCTCTGAAGCCCTTTGTGAGCCTGCTCCTAGGTGACCCCGCTGCCTCTTCCTGGGTCCTCTTTCAGTTCTTGGAATTCTCCCCCAAGCCATCAAGATGGTTGACTTCCCAAAGCTTTCCAACAGCCCAGGGAAGAGCTGTCAAGTTCCCTTTAGTATCTGTAACTGTCTGGAAAGGAATGTTCCCTTCTATCTTACCTAAGTCCTTCCTGTTGCCTGCTGTCTGCTGCATCCAGTTGCATCCTCGGGGAGCTAGCAGTGAGAATCCCCAGCTTCACAATGGTATTCCCTTACTAAGACCACCTTCTGCCTGCATCCCTCCCCTTGTCTGCTTTTCTCCTGCCCAGCAAGGTTTTGCTTTGTTTTATTAAGCTATCTCCTGCCCTGTTTGGTTGGTGGAGGTGGGGAGGAATGCTTAAGGCACTGCTCCTTCTGTGAATAGGACTTGAGGTATATTTACCATGGGGATCTTGCCTGGTAAATAGCTCCTTACTTTGGCCTTGGAGAGCTGTGCGATCTAGCCTCTCTGAGCTGCCTGGGGGTAGCTGCCAAGATCAAATGACATAACTCAGGCAAGCGCCTGGCTCTGCTAGTGCAGGGCACCAAGTGAGAAAACGAGTCCTCTTCTCAGTTCCCAGCAACTACTGGCTTCAGAAGCCAAATCCCCATCTTTCATTTCTCCCAGGGCTCAGAATAAAGTCTCCCCCAGAGCCACAGTGTTCTGTACCTTGCTCCCCTCCCCTGCTGCCTGACCATGGTGATCCCCAACCACCTTCAAGCTCCCCTTGAACCCCCTCCCCATTTTGAAGGCTGCATTATCTTGGCTGCAGGGAAATGAGTTGTACCCTTGAAACCCCCCTGCCCCGCCCTCCCTGCACCCCCACCCCCCACCCCCTTCTCAGGGCAAGTATACTGGTGACAAGTATGCGGGACTTAATTGGCTGGCATGAAAGGCAGCACTGACATTAATTGGCTACATTTGGCAGGCGGGCCCCCAGCCTCCCCCTCCTCTCCCTAAACCCCTACTGCTTCCCAGGAACCTTATCAATCCCACCACAGGGACCAAGAGATTCGAGGCCCCTGCCAATTAGGACTTTTTGCTCCTTTTCTTCCCCTGATGAGGTTTCGTTAGAATTTATGACACTCTATAGGGCTGGGGGTGAGGAGGGTGGGAAGCAGGAGATGGGAAGGCCAGGGGAGGCCCATTCCTATGGAGAACAGGCTGGGGGAGGGGAGGGTGGTACGGGTGTGGATGTGAAAAGGACACTTGGGATTAGGCCCTGAAGCTGGAGGGGAGGGGGTCTGCAACGCAGGATACAGGATGGTGGGGGAAGGGGGGAGCAGGGCTTTGGCCAGGCCAAGAAGACTGCTTCAATAGGCATTGTGTGCACGCTTGGAGGGAGGGTTGTAAGTAAAAGTTTGGAGCAATCTGGTAACAAGCCTAGTGGACAGAGCTGGGAGTCAGGGGCCTGGCTTTCCTTCTCAGCTCTCTCTAGGTGTCCTTGGGTCCATCTCTGGCTCTTTCTGTGACTTGAAGGGATAGGGCAAGAGGCAGGATTCTCATCCCAAATGGCTGTCCTTGAAGAAAATAGCTGGAGAGGGGTCTTAGCATCAGCCACAGCCCTTAAGAAAGTCTGTCCTGGGTCTGAGCTCCTGTGCTAATAGCAGCTCAGTGTGGTCTTGGCCAAAGCTCATGCTAGCCATAAACTTTGATTGACAGCCCAGGATGTCTTTGTACCAAAAAACTAGGAAAGCCAATGAATTGTTACTCCACAAATTTCGTGTTCAAGAGAAGAAATCCTTCAAAATGTGAAGAAGCTGGCAAAAGGGATTCTCTTTATGGTACTAAGGGTTCTCACTGGCCTGGATGGGCTGATATAGGGTAGGGGAGGAGGCAGGAATCAGGGGCCACCTCTCGTCACCCTCCTTGCAGCCACCATGGCTTCCCCAGTGTGGAATAGCAAGCATTCAGGAAGCATTTAGCTGATTCAGGGCCCCAAGGATATCTGGACACAGGTGTGCTCTTTGGGAAAAGGAAGGCCTTGAGCTTTCCAGGTCTATTTTTGGTACTGACTAGAGGGTCCAATACTTTTCTTGTAGGCCTATGTTCCCTGAATTCACATTCACTTATGTATCCCTTCTTCCTTCACCTTTCAAAATACGCCTACTTCCATTTTTGTTTACCTCTCTCTTCCAGGCCACACACGAACCTCCCATTCTTCTTAGAGTCTTGAAATCACCTCCCTGCCATGTGGCACTGTCCCCCAATCTTTTCCTGGCATCTCTGACCCCTGCCTCCCTGGTGCTCAGGATCCACGCCTGTGCCCAGCTCTTCCCTCCAGGTGAAAAGTAGCCCTGGGCAGACCTGCTCACTTTCTCCCAAGGATCTAAGCACTTCCCCCTGCCCAGCCAGGTCCTTCTTCTGGGCTCAAATCAGGTTCAGAAGAGCCACTGTCCTCACCCCATCTCCTGTCCTCTGAGAGGCTCAAGGTCATCAGGGGCCACCAAGAATGGGGCAGCTGTTGCCCTTCTAGCAGCAAGGACCCGACACCCGTGGCAGTGGTAGAGGGAGCACCCACCGCTTCCCACGACTGCTGTGTTCTCACAGGGATGACCTTCAACTCGAAGATGAAAACAGCCTCCTATGTCTCCAGGATTTGTAGTCCCATCATCAGGATTTCATGGTCACTCAGGAGTTATTCTGGTTTCTGTTAGATAGTCTCATTGGCCCCCGCATGAGTTGGCAGGACTGGGGCTGTGGCAAGGTTGAGGGGTGGGGCACTGAGGAATCTTGGCAAGCTCCTCTCAGGCACATGTTCAATACAACTCACCTCTCACATATGCCTCTTGCTTCCCTGGACAGATGTTTCCCATTGCCCAAACTCACGTCTTTTTCTACCAAAGATGGTACCACTAATAGGAGAACTACAAAATTATTCTATACCCTTTTTGAGGGCATACTGTGTTTCAGAAATTAGTCAAAGTACAGCATTAAATAATTTAGTTCTCACACCAACCCTGTAAGGTAGGAGCTATTACTCTTCCCATTTTACAGATAAAGAAAAGAAGGACCAGAAAAGAAATATTCATTTGTCAAGGGTCATACAGCTAGGAAGAGGCAAAGATGGGTTTCAAAGGTAGGTCACTCTGACTTGGAATTTTGTACCTCTTAGCCCTTGGCGGGGGCTGAGAATCTCCTCACAGTGCTAGTGAGCAAGTGCTTTGGAAGGGGAGTGTTCTTCACTCTGTGACGTTGACACATTGATGCCACATCCATTTCCTTGGACTCTTTTTATTCCGGTTGACAATTTATATCCCACCTAAGGCTCCTGATCTCCTTGGATGATGACCTGTAGCCCATCTAAGAAGACTGTCTCCTCTGCAGATCCCGGGGGTGGAATCACCCACAGAACACACACTTGGCCACAACCCCAGGCCCCAAAGCTCAGGGACAAAGACTTCAGTGGCCACCAGGGTTGAGTTTTAAGACCTTTAGAGGCCTTGAGCTCTGAACAGACAGCACAGCCCCCACCCCCACTGGCCATATATAATTAAAATTTAAAACAATTCTAACCCATAAAATACGTATAAGGAAGTCCAACAAAGTTTTGATTTTTCCCAAGATACTACTTTGATGCTTGAAAAAACAGTCAAATTCTTTAAAAATTTCTCTCTCTCTCTCACACATACATGCATGCTGCTCTGCTGGGTGCTTAAAGCGCAAGCTGTCTGCCTATCCCAGAATCCAGTACTGTTGTCCTCACTATGCTGCCAAAGTACTATTTTCTCATCTCTTCTCTGACATTGCTTTTTTTGCTGAACTTCTGACTCCGGAACCCTGCCCTCCCTGACTCTGCAAACCTCTGCTAACCTGCAGACCTGCCAACCTGTTGGGGAGAGTTGGTAAATTAACTGTCAACCACCCCTCTAAGGCTTGCTACCCAAAGTGTGGCTGATGGAGCAGTGGCCTTGGCATTACCTGGGAGCTCATTAGAAATGCAGGGTTTAGGTCCCACCGCAGACTGAATCAATCAGAATCGGCAGTCTACGGGGATCCCCAGGTGTTTCATGTGCACATTAAAGGTGCCGTTCTAAGGCAGTTGTTCTTAAAGTGTGGTCCCCAGACCAGCATTATCAGCGTGACCTGGGAACAAATTCTAAGTCCTCACACCATGGGGTCTGAGTATCTGTGGGTGGCACCCAAAATTCTGTTTTAATACGCCCTGAAGATGATTCTGATACACTCTTGAATGTGAGAACAGAATGCTGTAAGATACACAAAGCAGGAAGCTCTCTCAGAAAAGTCTTAGGCTGGGGAATTCCTCCCTTGCCCCCTGCTCAAGATAGATACTAGCCAGTCTGCAGCCTGTGAAAGGGGTCCTGGATTGTCCTGATGATTATTTAGGTATCTGCAGCAGCCTCTGGGAAACGATGCTGGGTGCCCAGGAGGTTTCAGGAGACTGTCATTCACTGAGCACCTACTTTGTGCTAGGGCTGCTGGACACATTCACAGAAATTTCTCCCTTGAATCTATAGACCATACTGTGAGTCAAGAGTTACTCTCACCACGCACTTTAAAGATGAGGAATCTTCTGAGGTTCAGGGAGTTCAAGTGAGAAATAGTAAGCTTATCCCCAGACTTGTCAGAGTCCAAGTCTAATGCCTTTTCCTGTAGATTTCAGTGTTCTAGTAATTAGTGTTAACTATATGCCAGGCACCATTCTAAGTGCTCTGTCAACATTAGGTCATTTATCCCAACAGTAAACTCATTTTTCAGATGAGGAAATTGAGGCACAGAAAGGTTAACTTACCTGCTCAAGGTCTCACAGCTAGTAAAGAGCAGAGCTGGGATTCTAACACAGGCAGAATGGTGCCGAAGACCTTGCCCAAAAAAGCAGAGTTAATTTGCTGTCCCTTTAGAAGCCAAGCACAGGTCAGGCAATGAGAACAAAAAAGGGAGTTTTCTGGCCCTGACAGATTTATTGAGGTGCTTTATGTTTGATTTTCCCAATTTCCAGCTCGTCTGCTTAACTCAAATCCCCTCCCTCCCAGGCAGTGTCAGCCTGGGGCTGCAGACGACTCTCCTGCTCAGTCTAGGGCTTCTTCTACCTTACCATCTAGTCCTTAGGGCCCCCTGTGGTAATCACCCCCAGCTCAGGCTGGTCTGCTGGACTTCCATCCAGCTGGCTAGTCTGGGGCCCCCAGCCAGCCAGTAAGGCCAGAAATAGGAATCATACAGGTCCTAGAGTCCCCAGGGGATAGGGTTAGATGAGAGCCAGATGGACGCCTGCTCTTGGATCCTGTTTCTCCCCATACTTCCCCCTCCCCAGTATTATGGTTTCCTGCCCCTTCCTCCACTGGACCTGCCTAAGGAGCCAGCAGTCCCAGCCTGGCATAGGTCCCTGGCTGCCAGCTTCCTGTACTGACAGGTGGGAAGATAGGCTTCTGGATAGCCAGACAAGCTGATGGGTAAGCTGGCCTTCATCCGAGTGCCACAAGGCCACTGCCCTCCTCCCCCATGGTAATGGGAGCTCCCAGCTGACATCTCCACAGTGATTGCCAGTTTACAGAGCCTTCTCAGAACATTCTCTCAGTTAATCCTCATGAGCATCCTGTGAGGGAGGCATTCTCAGAAAGGCAATGCAATTGGACAGAACTTACACAGACCTGCTTCTCCCACTATCCTATTCCAATCTGGTCCTCTTTTTACTGCATCAAAAACTCAATCCTGTTCAAGAGATATTAGAGCAAGCTACTTGACAGATGAAATAGAACGGTTGGTATAGCTGAGAAATCTCCAGGAAAAGAAGATGGGAGGCTTGACATGGTCCATATGATCAGACACAGGAATCCTGACAGCCCTGTTCTTTTGCGTCTCTCTTTTATCTGGGAATGGAGCTGGATGAACCGACATGGTCATGCTCCCAGATGTCAACCTCACCTCCCTATCTGCCCCCTTCCCTGAACCCCCACCCGAAGTGACTGGCCCAAGAACAAAGGGCTCTCATAGGCACTACCCCTGCCCTTTCTATTTTTCTCTCAGGTCTGATCTTACCCCATCACAGCTATTCTCTTTGGAAGTCTATACTATTGGAAAATAAGCCACCATCCTCTAGATTTTCCCCTAAGAATTTTCTCCCTTTACCCCAACACCAGAACCAAAACCTGGTTCTACCTTTTGGCAACTCCTTCCAATAGATGCCCTCCCTTTGCTTGTGCCCAGCTTGTCTTCTAGGAGTAGCAGGGAGGCTGGCCCAGCCCAAGTTTGCAGTTGAGGTTTGTGGCCCAAAACTCCTGCGCCTGTCTCCAAGTCCCCTCTTTCACAGAAAGCCATGCTATTGACTTGAAGTCCCCTCTTCACTTTTGCAGAATAGAAACTGACCTCCAGAATATTGGCTGGTCTTCCCCAGTTGCCACAGTGCCAGGTCCCCTGGCTTTTTTCTTCACCCTCGCCCCAATAGCTTCCCCACTGGCTTCTGCATCCCCATGGATATCCCCAGTCACCCTTTGACCTCCACGATCTGCATATCCTCTGTTTTGGAGCTCCCTCCTGGCCACATCTTGAGCTTTGTCATTACTTGGGATGGCTTCAGCCTCAAGATTTCCCATCAGCTTCACCCCATTCCTCCTGAAGCTGGTTTTGGTCCCAGTGTTTCATTTTACACTGGGCTAAGTATCCGCTTGTTGAAAAATGAATTGTTTCCCACCACTGAGCGTTCCACTCTCTTATCCCCACCCCCAATTCCATTATCCCAGCCTTCAGCCTTCTTCAGGCCTCTCTAGCTCCCTGCTTCGTCTCCTCTGGACCCTGGCACCAGCCATGACTTCCATGACGTCCTGAGCCCTAGCGGTTAGCTCCTAGCACTTACAAGTTTGCCAGACTCATTGGAGGTCCTTGATGATGTTCCACAATCCTGTAACTCATCCCGTGGTGACCTCCAGTCCCATCCTCCACTTTCCTCATGTTCCAGCCCTATGCCAACATCTCTCCTAATATTGGCTTCCAATTTTGCCAAACTCAAGGCTGTTCATCTTAGATACTCTCTGTATTTCTTCCTTCCCAATCTCTCTCTCTATCTCTGTCTCTATCTTTCTGCCACCCCTCCCATCTCTCCCTTTCCTCTGTCCCCTAGGAAGACTTGTCTATTCTCCTCTCCACACCTAACCTCTAGCTCCATCAATTATCTGCCTTTCTTTTGTGTCTCCATCTCTCCCCCTCCTCTGAGTGCTGTTTCCTCTTCAGCCTACAAGTATCCTCAGCTCCTCCCCATCCTTCAAAAAGTAAGCCCTCCCTTGACCCTGCCTTCCTCTTAAACTATTGCTTTCTCTCTTCCCTTCCTTTCTCAGCCAAACTTCTTGGAAGATTGTCTACCCTCACTGTCTCTTCTTTCTTACCTCCCACTCTCTGCAGTCCACTGCAATATGTCTCCTCCCTTTCTTGCCTGAAATTGCTCTTCTAAAGGTCACCAATGACTTCCTTATCACCAGATTGGGTGGCTTTTTTCCATCACCACAACCGACCCTGCCAACTGTCCCTTCCTACTTGCCATCCTCTCTTCCCTTGGCCTTGGAGACAGTTAAGGGTTCCAGTTCTCCTCCTGCCTCTCTTTGCTGCTTCTTAGGGACTCTTTTACTCTCCTCTCTTGCCACACAAGTGTCATTTTTGCACTAACTTCTGTTCTTGATCTGATTCTCTATATATATTCTCTCCAAGTCAGTAATTTCCACTCTCCTACTTTCAGTCATTGTGATGTCTCATTCTTTATTGCTAGCCCTGATCACTCTCTTCAAGCCCAGACCTGGATTGGAATGTACCTATTAGACATGTCCATTTTATGTCTGACAGGGATCTCAAACTCAATGCATTAGGATGAACTCATCAAGTTTTCCCCTACACTGGTCCCTTCCCATACAGCCCAGTTTTAACTGACACAACCATCCACACAGCTAATAAAGTCAGAAACCTGGGAGTCATTGCTACTTCCTTCCTTTCCCCCACTCCTGACATCCAAACTCATCATGTTTACGTCCTCAACATCTCTCCAATCTCCACCCCCCATCTCTCTGGCCCCATGTTTCCTTTGCCTCTTTTATTCATTCATTCAACAAATGTTTATTGAGCTCTTTGTAAGTGACATTCATTGTGCCAGACTCTGGAGAAACCATGATGAACAAAGACAGTCAAGGTGTCTGCCTTCATGGGACTTACATTCTAGTGAGGGAAACAGACAATGAATAAACAAATAAATACACAAAGAGTTGGGAGGGAATAAATAGATTGCCATCACAGAGGTTAACAGGGGAGACCTACTTTAGTTGGGGTATTCATAAAAGGCCTTTTGAAGGAGGCAATATTTAAGCTAAGACCTGAAGGCTGACAAAGAGCCTGCAATGTGAAAAGCCAAGGAATGAACTTTCCAAGCAGAAGGAACAGCAATGCAAAGATCCTAGGGGCAGAAAGAACTCAAGTGTCCTCAAGGAATGGAAAATATACCAGTGTGGCCAGTGTGGAGAGAATGAGGGAAACAGTGGAACAAGATGTGGACTGAGAGGGAGGCAGGGGGCATGTCTAGAGGAGCAACAGAAGTCAGAGTAAGAAGTTTGCATTCTTTTTTAAGCAACAATCAAAAGCCACTGAAAGATTTTAGGTTAGAAAGATGCATAGTCTAATTTGCATTTGGAAAAACAATTACTCTGGTGTTTGGGAGGAGAATAGACTATAGTCAGGTAAGAGAGGAAACGGGGAGATGGGTGAGGAGGTCTGTGCAGTGGAGATGGAGAGATACGGATAAATGAGAAGTACTGGAGGCAGAACAACAGAGCCCACAGATTTGAATTGAATAAAGAGGACATGAGGGAAAGTGAAGGATGAACCTAGGGTTTTGACCTGGGCAATTAATAAAGGATGCCATTTACTAAGATGGGGAAGCCTTGGGGAGGAGCAGGTTTTAGCGTGAATTAAGACTTTTGATTTGAACATTGTAAGTTTTGATTGTTTCTTAAGCATTCAGGGAAATATATAAAGAGGATGGTCAGTTAAATGAGATCAGAGAGGGCTGGGATGGACTTGAACATGGCCATTTGGGAGTTGGAAGCATCCATATGGCATTCCAAGTCACGGGAATGGAGGAACTCACTTAGGGAGAGAGTGCGTTGAGAGGGGAGGAGAGGACCCAGGATGGATCTCGGGAATTCCAGTATTTAGAGGTTGGATAGAAGAGGAGTGAGCAGAGGAGTCAGTAAGGTACAAGAAAAACCAGGAACATGTGTTATCACAGAGGTTGAGAGACTTTTTCAAGAAGGAAGCCATTGATCAACACTGCGGAAGTTTGCTGAGAAGTCAAGTCAGTTAGAAGCCATTGATAGAGCTAGTCCATACGGAGCACGTGCTGCATGTCAGGTATTGCACTAAAGTGCCTTATGTGTAGGCATTTAATCCTCATATCAATCCATTGAAGCAAGTACTATTATTATCATCACCAGTTTGGAGTGTTAGAGACATTAAGTATCTTTCTCCAGATCACACAGTTGGTTAGTGTAAGAGCCGGAGTTCAAATTCAGGCAGGTTGGCTCCAAAGGCCCTTCTCTTAGCCACTACACTACTCTGCCTCTCATAATATGAGATCCTGGAAGTGTCCACTGGATTTGGCAATCTGGCAGTTGGTGGTGACCTTGACAAGAGGGATTTTAGTGGAGGGGTGGAGAAAAGCCTTGCCTCACCTTACCTTTCCTTTTTTTTGTTGTTTGAAGAAGAAAGATACTGAACTTCTACCTTTTGTTATAGGGAATGACCCCACAAAGAGGAGAAGGAGCTACCCAAAAGAGCCTTGGGGAGGTGAAAGTGGTAGGCTCCCAGAGTGTAGTTTGAAGGCTACTCTGAGATAGGAGAAAGGCCTCATTTTCCATTATAGCAGAAGGGAAGTATGGACAATGGGGGCAGATGGCAGGTAGAACTGTAGACTTGATGGATGTAAAAAAAGTTCCTCTCTGATGGCATCTATTTTCTTAACACAGAATGAGGTGGGATTATCAGCCATGAGGGTTGGGGTTTAAGGGAGGAGAAATACTGAAAAAGTTAGGTACTCATCAATTGTCCCTGAGCTATTGTAATAGACCTCCAGCAGGCCTCCTGGTTCTAGCTCTCATTTTTTTCCTCACATGGAAACCAGATTAATCATCTTAAAAATTTGAAAGGGTAAACTCGGCCCCCAAACTGTCAATGCCTTCCAATTGCCTGGCACCCCTTTTCTCTCCCCTACTTCTCCACGGGAAACCTATGCTTCAACCAAACCATTTCCCCATGTCCCATGTTTCTTGCCATCGGGTCTTTACTAACAATGGTTCTCAGCCTTGGTTGCACATTAGACTTAGGGAGTTTCAAAAATTATTGATGGCTGGGTTCTACTCTGACCCCCGAGATCTGGACTCAGTTGGTCTTTCACAGCTCTTTAGGGGATTCCTTTATATGGCCCAGGATTGAGACCTACTGACCTTAGCACGTACATGTGAAACTAATGCTGGCCTGAGCGGGCCACCTCAGCACACCCCCTCCTCCTCCCTGTTTTGGGGATAGAGGTGGGAGAGGATCTTAGAGTAGAGGCAAACATAGGGTCAGGATGGAGGGAGGAAGAGGTGTGATGGGGAAGGTGCCTGGAGTTTCTCTTTATATGAAGGGAGTCCTGGGCCAAACTTGTGCCCATTGTAACTTCCTTGCCACCCCCACTCATCCGTGGGCCCAATCTTGTCATCCAGCAGAGGGTGTTTCTTCCTCCCAAGGTTGATGCTCTATCCTGAAGCCTCTCCCCACCCAAAACCTTGCCAGCTCACTTCCTGAGTCTGGATGCTACTTCCTACATGCTCAAGCCCCAGCTGTAATGCTGTTGTTAAAGCACTGAGTATCTAGAATTCTAACATTCTGTGGTCAATCAGTTGTTACTCAATCCCTGGCCTCTTGTCACTGGGCTTACCCCAACACTGACCCTGACCAAGGTCAGGGACAACACCTCATTGGACCGATGTTCCTGCCCTGGAATCAGGGTCCTGGCCCCAGCCTCCCCAGGGTTCAGCTTTTCCTGCCCCACCGACCCTGGTGGCTGAGGTCACAGCATGCCTTAAACACAAGCCCACCCCATAGTTATCACACAACCAGGTCAACTAACCTCTTTCAAAAGGGCCAGGATGCTTCTCCTTCAGGTCTGTGTAGCGGGGGATGGGGTGCCCCTGAGGTGGAGAGGACCTGATCAGGGGAGGAAGGCTATGAGCTGCCGGGTGGGCCAGGTGGGTGTGGAGGAATTCTCTGTCCAGCTGCACATCTTTATTCATAATGCTTGATTGTTCCTGGCTAGGGAGCTGATCAAGCTCTGTGTGTGTATGTTGGGGGTGGGGGTGGGGGGTGGGGAGGGAGCCCTCGGGCAGGCGGGCAGGCGGTGGGCTCACTCGTCTCCCTTTTTCTGTAGCAGCGGCAGAAATGGGGGCGGCCATGAGCCTGGGGCTGTCAGGCTGCTCACAGCTGGTCCCGATTTGCGGACAATGGGAACGCAGCTTTCAGTGCATCCCATTCGAGCCCTAGCTCAGTCTGGGACTGCTGGAAGGCTTGCACAGGAATGTGGGGCGGAAAGACTCAGAGGGCACATTGCAGAAGAGGCTGCAGGAAAAACCCCTGCCAGAGAGGGGAGTGAAAAAGGGCGGGGAGTGGGGGGTGGACAGCAGGAATGAAGCAAGCCAACTGACCTGGCTGAACTGGATTGGGGCCCTCCATGCTGACCTCCACCTCTCTGGGAGCTGGAGCCCTTATAGCCTCACAGTGCTGAAAGACCACACATAACGGCCAGAGAAGTAGGTTCAGGCCACAACCCATATGGGGCAGGGACTCTCCCAAGGACCCAGGGAGTCCATGGCAAAGCTGAGACAGAAACCCTGAGCCCTGTCCATGCCTTTCCTGCTCCTGGACCTCCCACTTCTTGTGCTGAAGCTCCTGTCTCTGCCGTCTGTGGCCAGGCCAGCTTGAGCTCCATGTGAACCTGGCCCACCCAGGCTGGCCAGAGAGCATAGGGGGAGCCCCAAAGCTGACATGGGCCCTAGCAGTCCTGGCCCAGCTCTCTCTCAGTGGTGTCGGCCTCTGCCCCTTCTGCCCACTGCCAGGACAAAGTACCTGGGCTGCTCTGAGGGTATTTGGATCTGGACTGGGCCAGATGGTGTGAGGATGATGTGGGGAAATGCAGGTGGGCAGGATAATCATCACAGTTCAACGTATTGAGCATCCACTCCATGCCAGGCTCAGGGCTAAGGGCTTTGCACATGGGATCTCATGTCATCCTCCCAGGAACCCTATGAGTTCGCCAGCATCATTTACCTTTGTTTCCAGAGCAGAAAATCAAGGCTCAAAAAGGAGAGCAGACTTGCTTAAGGTCTTATGGTCAGGAATTTGCAGAGCAGAGATTTGAATCCAGGAATGTTTGATTCCCAGATGAACATTCTTGTCACTCTAAGCTGCTTTTGTGAATGCTTCAAGCTGAGAGAGCTTTGGAAAGGGCATACATACTCCATGCCTCTGAACTCAAGCAGGAGTGGAAATGCCAGGCATGAAGACCAATATTGAACTTCAAACTTCGCAAGAACTGTCAGGAGCTGGAGAAGGCCCCACCCTCTGGGTGGGCTAAGGCCAATCCTGCCTGGGGGTTACTTCATTTTTGCAGACAGGAAGGTTGAGGCTCAGTAACCTGAGGTTCAGAACAGAGCAGACTTTGCTTTCATGCCCCCCACCCCCACACACACACCCGCAGCGGGACCTGGCTGAAGTGTGAAAAGCGAGCTTGGCATCGAGCTGGGCTCCTGCCTTGGGAAACCCAGTTACTAAGAAACCAAGAATTCTGAGAAAGCACATTAAAGTTAGTTCATTAGGGACACTTGGGACCTTTGTGGAGACGAAGAGGCCTCCCTGCCCTGGGCAGCTTTGTCTGTTACCCAGGAGGGGAGGGAGCCCAGCAGGCCCTGAGCCCCAGCCTTGCACCACCCCCAGCCTATGCACGCATAGGCTGAGAACAACTCCAAGGTGGAAATGTCTGCCAGGTCTGATCAAGCTGGAGGACATGGGGGTAGAGGCTTGCTCCAAGGCTGAGACATTCTTGAGCAGAATTCTGCCGGACATTTTCCTGGGCTTTTTGCACCTAGAGCTCCCCGTCCTTCCCACCAGCCTTGTGAGGTAGGCCTGGAGAGTCTCCCCATTTGACTATTATGGAAACCGAGGTCCTAAGAGGGTAAGTGAGTGATCTGAGGTAATTAGCACAAGGCCACACAGCTACTGAAGAGCTGAGCCAGGATTTGAATTCTGGCTGCAGTCAAGACAAAGCCTGTGCTCCTTCTTTAGCTAGGCAGCCCCAGGCACGAAGGCAGGCCCTGGGTTCTGTGACCCAGTCGAGCTGCGGCGGGCAAGGCTGAGCACAGAAAGGATTGGGTAGAGCCTGCCAGGAAGGAGGGCCGTGTATGTTTGCGTGTCTTTTTTTGTGGGCGTGTGCATGCCTGTGTGTTTCTCTCTCTCTCTCTCTCTCTCTCTCTCTCTCTCTCTCTCTCTCTCTCTCTCTCTCTCTCTCTCTCTCTCTCTCTCTCTCTCTCTCTCTCTCTCTCTCTCTCTCGGCGGCTGTTCTGCTTCCTCAGCAACCCCTTCCCTCTCCGACCCCCTCCCTCCACTTCATTTTTCTTTTTTTCTCCCTTATTCCTCACTGTCGTCTTCTTTTTTTTAATGAGACTTAATTAGCGTCGAGTTCCTCCTCCCGCTCCCTCTCCGCCCCCTCCCCGCCTCTGCCCTCCCCTCCCTGCTCTCCCTCCTTCCCGAGGTACAGGCCAAGTGATCTGACAAATGCACTTGAGAACAAAGCGCCAGGCTAATTCGGGGCCTGCTCAGGAAGCAGGAGCTGAGCTGAGATAATGGGTCTGAAATAGCCCAGCATGATTATGCTTCCTCAGCCTGTGGCCAGGCGGGTGCAGGCTCGGGCGGGCAGGCGGGTGGCGGGCGGACGGGCGGGCGCCGGGCACCACTTGCCTCTGTCCTGTCAGTGAGGGCCATGCCCGGTCCTGATTTTTTCCTTAATAAGCCCTCCAGATGCCCCAAGGTGGCGAGCATCATGCTTTCTGCATCCAAGTCAGTCCTTCCAAGGAGCTGTTGTCCCGTTGTCCCTTCCAGCGGAGGCTTTAGTCCACAATGGAGACATTCTGAGCGTCATTAAGGGTAAGGCCCTCAACCAGGGACAGCTAACAAGTTGATAACAAAACTGAGTCAAGAATCCAAGAAGCCAGGCGCCTGGGCCTCAGTTTACCTGACGTGTCCATGCTGTCCCCAGGCCAGCTTGGTAGGAAGGGAGTGGGGACAGGAGATATGGAACAGGATGTGGGCCCCCCTCCCTGAGTTAGGCCCCCCTAGGAACTCAAGTAGTGGAGAGAGTCAGAGACCTCCAGGATGAACGGAGAAGAAGGGGCAGCTTTGACTTTCTGGCATGCCAGGCAAGACAGGACTGTGGCATGATGCCCACCAGAGTCATGGGTCAGATGTCACTTGGATATCCTCTCTGTTGATTTCCTGGGAGTCTCTCCAGAGCTTGAGGCCAGAGCAAGAGAGGAATAAGTAGGAGGATGGGCTTAGGATGAACAGGAATTATCCTCCATGTACCAGCCCCCATCCCACACCCTGCTCCCCACTACCATTTCTTCCTTCTGATCCCAGGCCCAGCCTGAACCTGCAGTGACAGTACTCATGGATCTTTACTCCCTGATCCAACCTTCATACTTACTGCCCTTCTGGGTTTCCAAAGGGCAGTGAGTGAACATGTGTCCATTTTTTTTCATTCATCCCACCAACAAGCATTTCTTAAGCTCTGGTTCAGGGCCAGACCCTGGGGATTCAGGTGAATTGGACTGAGACCCTGCTCTCAGGGACCCTTAGCCTGGTGGGTATGACAAGGAAACAGAGATAGAGTACAGTGTGATCTGTGCGGTGACAGTCGGAATCCAGGAGGATGTGAGAGCAGAGTGGAGGTCAGGACAGGGGGTCAGAGAAGGCTTCACAGAGGAGGTGACATTTGAAATGGGTCTTAAAAGATGAATAGGACTCTTCCAGGGTAAAGATGGAGGGGCTAGAGGTTTGCTCCCATCAAGGCGTAAGAGAGGTGGAATGTGAAAGGGCTAAGCAAATGTGTCATAAGGTTCTAGTGATTATTTAAGACCTAGTGATCCTGGGGCTAGAAGGAGGCAGAACAGTAATGGCCCAGGCTGGGGAGATGGGCCTTCCTGGCACTCAGACCTGACCCTCTATTGCCCACTGCCCCTTAGCTGATAGTGATCTGACCTAAGACAAAACCATCTGCTCTCTCATCAGACCTGCAAGGCTGAGCTCTCTATTCCTGAATCAAATCTTCAGCTCTAAACACGCTGACATAACTGGAACCTCAGCCCTGGACTCCCATTCTAACCCATGTCTTTCCCTTTGAGTTTTCATTGGGAAATATATTTCTAACCTCAGCCCTTGACCCACTCTTTAACCATCAGAATCCCAGAGATGTATGCCCTTGCCACCTGTGCATTTGCGCCAGATGCAGCCGGCTGCAGAGCAGCCCACCTTTGTTTGCTGCTTTTCCATCTCTTGAGCTGATCCAGGGGTTAATAATAACCTTCTTGGTTTTTCCTGCTGC
Source organism: Tamandua tetradactyla (assembly GCF_023851605.1). Lineage (NCBI taxonomy): Eukaryota > Metazoa > Chordata > Mammalia > Pilosa > Myrmecophagidae > Tamandua > Tamandua tetradactyla. The sequence continues at coordinate 103,641,065 of NC_135353.1, read as the reverse complement.
AGGGTCTCTATAGGAGCCCAGTCCAGGTTTTCCGATAATGCATTAGAAGACCCAAGCCAGGAGGCCCTGTTTCTCCCAAGGCCACCATGCATTGTTTAGGTTGTGAACTGCACAAGAGTGTATGACTGAAATCCAGCCTGCATTATTCTTACAAGCTTGTGCACACTGGGGCAAGCTGCCTCTGCACACAGGGGGTGCCCTTTTCTAATTTGCACAAAGGTGCTGAATCGATGGGAGGGGTCCCCCCGCTGCCCTCCCCTCCCCTTCCTACCCCCACCACAGGGCCCTGGAGGAAAGGGACTAGAGATGAACTCTGCAAGGCCCTCCCAGCTGAGAAGGCTGGGTTTGTGAGCTGCAACAAATATCTGGTGAGCGGAGCCAGCTCCTGGACAGAGGCTGTTCCGGGCTGTGCAAAGGGACTGTGTGAGGATTAGTGAGAGGAAATGAAAATTGGGGATGGCCCTCAGGGGAATCTACTGCAGATGATGTCAGAGAGGAGGCTGCCTCCTGGAGAGCAAGGGACCCAAATGAACGGCTGCAGAGATTGAAGGAAGGGAGAGGTGTGGGAAGAAGGGGGCTATCTCCCCTGTTCCCGGCAGCCAGCCCACCTGTCTCTTTCACCCCCAGCCGCCTCTTAGCTCTCCTGGCACCTCAGAAGCCAAGGGGGCACATTCCTGTTGAGAGCCTTCAAAGACTTGAGGTGGGAAGGCAGGGAGGAAGGAATTGTCAGGTCAGAGTCTTACCTCCTTGCAAAACACTTCGCGATTTGCAAAAGAACCTGCTCTTCCAACATGTTCACCATAGATTCTCTCAGCCGCTTTGCAAGGTTGGTATTAAATGAGTTCCATTTTACAGGTGAGGAAACAGGCTCAGAGAGATATTAAGTGACCCATCTATGGTCACTCAGCTGGTAAGTTGTAGAACCCAAGTTTAGACCCTATTGGGTTTGACTTCAAAGCCCAGGTTTTTCTTGTTCCACCACACTTCCAGTCATGGTCCAGAACTAAAGACCAGGTATTACTTGTCAATTATTTTGAAACCTCAAAACATACTGTTGAGGCAGGAATGATTAGCTCCATTTTCCAGATGAGGAAAACTGAGGCTATACAGTTAAGTGGCAGAGCTGCCAATGATGACCTTGGAGTCAGATGGGGTGGGAGGGTGTGAGAGAAAGAGAAAACTGTATACTTGACGTGTGTGTGTGCATGTGTGTGACACGCAGGGGGTTGGGATGCATCAGGCAACACTCATGCGTATGGATGGAGGGACAGTGATGTGAGAGTCCAGCTGGAAGTAACTTCAGGATGGATTTCTCATATGTGGGTTTGCTGGTATGGCTGGAAGGTTGTGCTGCAGAGAACGGTGGACTCCACTTACTGAGATTTTCCCCTGAGTTAGAAAATAGCTCTTTCTTCTTGTGTAAGGAGGCTGGACTTTCTCTCCAAAGTTCTGCCACTGCCTGCCCGCCCCCCCCCCCAACCAGTCCCAGGTCTGCAGCTGGAGCCCTGCTCCCTAATTCCTGTGAGACACGCAGCACACCCGCATGCCCAATTGATTCTCCCAGTACACACAGGTAATTCATCTCAGTTTCCCTTCCGGGCCCCCCATCCCAAGATGTGCAGCCTAACCAGCAGCCAGAGGCCAGCTCACCCCACCCATATCACCGGCCAGCTGCAGCCCCTCATTTTCCAAGGAAGAGAGAGCTAATAAAGGACAATCCCTGAGCCACAGTTCCCCACCCCCCACCCTCAATTCTTCTTGCCACAGCTTCCCCATAAAACAGAGGGGAAAGATATAAAGGGGGCAAGTATGAGCAGAAAGAGTTTCCATCTGAGGAGGGGAATGGAGAAGTGGGGATGTGTGGCTGGGGCAAGGGGTGAGGCAGGACTGGAGTCAAAGCTCAGACCCAGGTATTGATGGAAATTCTTATAGCCACTTTGGCCCCTCTGCCAGCTCCTCAAGAAGGGAGAAGAAGAATATGGGTCAGAAACAGAGGGTGGTAAATATGATAATTAAAAAGCAGAAGGTGTGCTAAAGATGGTGGACCTGGTGTGAGCACCTGGGTTGGGGAGTGCTTCCTGCCTTTCCCTTCCTTTCCCTGATCTCTCCCAGAGCCCTAGCAGGAGAGTTAGGAGCCCTGAACTCCAAGCCTAGCTTGACCCCCAATCCGCAGGGTAACCTTGGCCTGGCTCCTTCATTCTTTTCTCCAGGCCTGACTCCCCACCTGTGGAATAGGCTCCATGTTCTCTGCCTGCCAGACACCTTCCTAGTGTATGAGTTAGGACCAGGATGTACTGCTGTGTATGCTCTGTGGGAACACATGGGAAGCCCCCTCGTTCCTCCCGCTTCAGGCTTGGAAGGACCCTGGGGAGAAGTAGGAGTCTTTCAGGGTGTGTGTGACACATACTCTAGGATGGGCAGTAAGTCTGAACGGTACAGGAGGTATGCAAACCTTCCTTGCCCCCTCACAGGGTTCCTTATATAACATTCATTCATTCATTTATTTCAAGCCAGCAATCATTTATTGAGCACCTACTATGAACACCATATGCCAGGCACTGTGTAGACACTGGGTCTAGAGCAGTGAGCAAAACAGACAAAAATCCTGGCTATTGTGAAGCTGATATTATAGTAAGGGAGAGAGAGAGACAATAAACAGGTAAATGGTCTTCTGTAAAACAGATTGAGGGATGGAGCAGGAAGCAAGGTCAGTGATCTCTGGGGCTGTAATTCCAAGCCCCAGAGAGAAGCCCTATGCTCTTCTCCCACAAAAGCTGCTATGCCAGGTCTGGACCAGTTTGGGATGGGCCCAAAAATTAAGGGGAGGGTGCAAAGTCCTTTGGGACTGGGGTCTCAAGGGAGAGCTGGCCACTTCCTGGAATGGGGATGCTCTCATACCCTGCCCACTGGGTTCTACCTGTTTGTGACAGAACCTTTGTTCGTTCCTATGGCCAACACCACCTGCCCAGTTGCAGAGAGCCTGGGCTGCTTGGGCCTTCCGCTGCCTGGGAGGGGTACGGGACATGAGGGAAAGAACTTTGGATTTGGGATGGGATGACTGAGCTCTGCTCCCTTCTCTGCCACTAACCCCTGGGGAGAGAGAGGGCATAAGATGAATCACTACTCATCTTGATTATTAGGGAGATGGCAAATGTGACAATATAGGAGAGAGTACTTGGAAACGGTAATGCTCTTGCCAGATATGAGAGCTTATTAATGTTTGTCTTTGCATTTCCCCTGGTTCTGGCTCAAAGTGAGAACTCAGTCAATGTTTATCGAATGAGTCTAGCATTGGAGAGTGCGTAGCTGTGGCTGCCTGTGTGCCTTCAGCCAAATCCTTAGACTTCTTTGTGCTCAGGGTCCCTGTCTTTAGAGTGGAAAGAAGCAGCTCCTGCCCTGCCCCTCTAAGAAGTTCCTAGTGAGGATCGAACGACCCACTCTCAGAGTACTTGGCCATTTGTAAAGTGGGAAGAAAATGGCACCCAACTCCCAGGCCCACAGGACTTACTGAGTGTCAGGACCAGTCCTTCCCTCCAGCTGCCTTGAGGCTTCACTGGGAAGATGATTCCCAGGGACTGCTTCAGGAAGGGCCTGGCATGGAGTGAGGGCATCTCCCCCAAGCCGAGCCAGATCTGGTGCCACCACGAGCCCACAGACCCTGCCCCTGGCTCAGCTTAGTCCCTGGACACGAGGCTGGCGCTATGAAAATGTCACCAAGCCTGTTCCCCAGAAGCTCCTGGTTACTCTCAGGGAGGGATGGGGTGATGATGATGGTCCTCAGCCCTCATGGGGTGGGGGGAGGAGAGTGAGAGAGAAACTCAGAGAGAGGGTGAATGATCCAGAGACCAAGAGACAAGGGACACCCCCCCCACACACACACACATACACACTCCTACCCCAGCGATGGAGAGAGACAGAAAATGGGATAAACCGAGGGAAAGGCGTTGAGAAAGAAACTGCGGAAAAGAGAGTCAAAGAATAAAAGAAACCAAAACAATGAGAATTGGGAGAGACTGGCAGTGTGTGAGAGAGACAGAGACTGAGCAATAAATTGGGCAATAGCTTTGCGGGTAAGAGAAAGATTTGGAAGACGGACTCCATGTGTGAGAGACAGAGAGATGGAGAGACTGGAGAGAGTCAGTTGTGAGGTAGAGAGAGAGAGCGAGTATGAGTGCTGCTATAAACCAGAGACAGAAAGCAATTAAGGCAGGTCCCTCCCGCCTGCTGTCTCCCTGCCAAGGTGTGGGGTGCATAACAGTGCACGATTGGGGAAGGCAGGCCTGGGCTGGGCAGGCCTGGATTCCTGGGCCGCCACTGCTGTTCCTGAACAGGGTGCAGGATACAGGCATAGTAAGGGAAGAGCACCCCAAAGTCCTTGACTCCCCACCAGAAGAAGCCCCCAGGGCCTGTAATTCCAACCCCCAGTGGCATCAGAGGGAGGCTGAGCGTGTGCTTTAAGGGGGGCCATGGGGTGGGGGTGGGGGAGGAAGATCGTCCCCTTGGCAAAGGAAAGGGCCCCAACTTGGGATTCAGCAGCTCTGGATTCTGATTCCGGTCTTTGGGCCTCAGTGGGTCTCTCTGTAAATGGTTGCGTTTGCAGGGGGTTGGGAAGCAAGAAGTTGAATTTAACAATTTCTTCCAGCTCTTCTGTTCTGGGATTCACCTAAGCAGAGGCAGGAGAAAATGGAATCCTGAAACCCATTGAAACCAACTAGCTGAGCATTTCCAGTCTCTGTATAGATATTTTATCTGCAGAGGAGACTGAGTTAGATTCTCAATCTCCTGGGAAATAAAACAAAGGGCTACCTAGAAGTGTGTGTGTGTGTGTGTGTGTGTGTGTGTGTGAGTATGTGTGTGTGTGAGTATGTGTGTGTATGTTCATGTGCTTAGGGAGGGCAGATACAAGAAAGTTCTAAGGAAGGACTGCTTGGTCCTGAGCTGTGGGAGGGCTCCTTGGCTTCCAGGATGTGTAGGAGAGCTTAGTCTTGTTAGTTTTCCTGGCGGCAGAGGAATGGACGGGACAACTTGCACAAGCCCCTGCTGGCTGGAGAGGTCTGCCAATCTGCGCAGCGCCTTTTCTAGGTTGCTGGGTAGAGGTTGGGTAGCCCAAGGGCTGTGCTCCCCACAGAACCTGGGGCTTCTCTCAGGCCTGGGGCCTGGCTGCTGTTGGGGCACAGTCTTGCCCCTTGCTCTGGGCTGTTCTGGCTGACTGCCAGCCCTAACAATTGAAACCTCACTCGGTGGGGTAGAGGAAGATAGTGGGGGCTGGTGTTGGTTCCCAGGAGTGGGCTGTCTGGGGCGGGGCGAACAGCTAACACCAGAGCCCTGCTGTCCTGCCATGCTGCTGGAGTGGAGGCCTGCAGAGATAACATAGCTGCTTCCCCAAGCACTATGGGCCTGGAGTGTGGCAATAAAGATGACAGAGCATCAGCCTGGCTGGCAGCTTTGCAGGGCAGGCGCAAGAGTGGCCCCATCCAGGCCTTTTCCAGCACATTCCATACTCCCTCCTCCCTATCTCGCCTTGCAGACTGCCTTCTCTCCCCATTCCCAGAGTCCTCAGGATCTTGTCCTCAGGGTGGGGGACTGGTCTGAAGGCTTTGCTCAGCTTCAGGAGGTTCACCCTTTCCCAGCCCCATAGCACAGGGGTCTGACATGGTCACAAGACTCCCATTCTCCAGATTGATAAAACTGAAGCCACAAAGAGGTCCCAGCAACACCCTCCCCTGTTCCCTCAGTTTGGCAGGAGCAAGTGAAAACTGAGGGCCACACCCGGTGCCTGTTGGGATGCTGGCTGCTTTGCTGGTATACAAGGATGCCAGTTCTCCTCACCTTTGTTCTCCATCTCCCATGGGGGACCAAAGGAAAAGATTTGTTTTCTCTATGGCAAAGACAAAGAAATGTGCTATCAGAGGTGAGGAATTTGAGACTCCTAGAGCCCAGAGAATTGTCCACAGTCACATGGCTAAGGGCCTCTGTAGGTCTGACTTCAAAGCATCTGCCTATTTTCAGTTGGATTGTTTGTTTGTCATTTTTAGGAAGGAGGAGATGATAACAATAATACAAACTCACTGTAGATACGTTGAAACCCACAGAAGAGTAATATCCAAGAACCATCATCCTATTATCCCACTAACGAGGAGAAATGCATTAACTTTTGGTATCTTTCTTTCTAGTCTTTTTTTCCCCTCTGCATACATACACACGCACACACACACACACACACACACACACACACACACAGATACTTACTCACAACACTCCCTCACACCCATGAGACTATACTGGCCATGCTGATTTATATATTTTTTTCCTTCGTATCACTGAATCATCTTGATTTTTCCATATCATTGAATATTTTTTACACAGTCACCCTGCCCCCCCACCCTGTACCCCGTCAAACACACACTTTATCCTGAAGACAGGGACCTGAACTAGGAGAACTTCCAGGTCTTTCCAGGCTTCTGTTAGTGCCTGGTACAACAGCAAGTCCCCTACTTGGCAGGGGGAGGGGATGGAATAAAGCCAGGAGAGGCCCTGGAGCCACAATAATGCTTAAGAGTGTGCGTTTTGGCAGCAGGCAATCCTAGGTTCAGACCCAAATTTTGCCACTGTCAGGCTTCATGGCTTTGGGCCATTCAGTTCCCCTCTGAGCCTTGGCTTCCCTGTCTGTAAAATGGAGCTAATAATAGACACTATTTCATGGCCTTCTGTGTGGCCACACTGAGCTAATGCATGCCAGGATCTGAGCCATGGGGCTGAATGAATGACCCATGAATGTCAGCTATTATGATTGTGGAAATGGCAGGAGGCCTGAGCAACTTCCTCCCCCTCTCTGTCGCCTGTTTCTTCACCTGTATTCTGTAGGATTGTGCTGGAGGTCCCCTTTAAGCTATGATTTTCTCGAGGTCTCTATGAATAGATGTGGAAAAAAGGTGGGTATTAGCCACATAGGAGCTGGGAACTCCTCCTCTGACCTCCTTGTCTTTGCAGCCTCAGCTTTTTCCTCCAGCAGACACCTTCCCCATGGGGCTGAGGCCCAGATAGGTTCTTATCTGGCCTTGGCTTGGTGGGGGCTCTGGCTGGAAAAAAGCCTACACTGGGCTGTGCTGCTATGGAGAGCCTTGCTGTGGGTCTGGGTTCTATCTATCAATGCCCTAGAGAATGGGAGCATTTGATTTTGGAATCTGTTGGAAGAATGATTGGGAGGGGGCCAGACCAGGCACCAGGGCTGGGATTGGGTAGAACTGGGGTTATCTCAGAACCAGCACACCCAATATGAAACATAGATAGAAACTAATATGGGGCACCTGGCCATCTCTCCTCCTATGAAATAGATGGCAAAACTCAGGCTCAGAGAGGGGAGGGGACTTACCTAAGTTCACACAGCTAGTCAGTATCAAAGTTAGGCTTTAAAGGACCACCACAACCTCTCCTGGCAATTGAGTCATGATCCTTAACTCTTGCTCTACCTCCTAGGAGCTCTTTTCTGTTGTAACCACACTAAGAATAGTCCTTGAGACTGGCTCCCATTTGGCCTGCAGGAAGAATTTAGGCATGAGAGGATTCTTGGAAAATACTGAGTTCAATTTTCCCCATTATACAGATGGAGACACTAAGGCCAGGAGAAAAGAAAGCATTAGTCTACACTGTTCACCTCTTCCATGTTACTAGGTAAAGGATGTGGAGATTAGTTTTACTCTAGCTTCCCTGGAGGTTGTACATGAGCAGAACCAGAAGATACATGGGTATAGGTTAGATCAGATGATGAACTTCCAGGCAGGCCCCAAAGCTCATAGAACCTTCGAGTGCTAGAACAGATAAGAACCGTGAGAGGCCATTCAAAGCCAGTGGTTTTAAAACTACTTTTAGGCACATAAACTGCTTGAAGCCTGGGTAGGGAGCCTAATCCCTCCACCCTGCCCCAAAAGCAGCCCTAGACACACCTGCAAAGAATCCTGGAGTGTCTCAGCACATAGTTTGCAAACCATCGGCTATTCTAATCTCTCTGATGTACTGATGGGGATGTTGAGACTCGGAAATGGGGAGTGGCTGGCTCAGGGTTCCCCAGGGAGACCACGATTTACCTAATTTGGTGTCCTTCCTGGGACACACAGTCCTCTTCACTTAGTCCCCTTTGGCCTTCTCCCATGCAGAGATGCCAGCTCTCTGAGGACTCCAGTTACAGCTTCTTTAGCGTTTCTACCCACCCCCTGCATATGTCCTATCAGGAGTCTCAGCGCTGTGTTGGCTGTCTGAGTCTGTGTGAACCAAGCAGGGGTACTGGGCAGGGAGGAGGAAGGGAAGAGCAGCTGGTAGAGCCACAACTCAGGGCCCTAACAGCTGTGGCCACCTGCGTCCAAACACTAGAAGAGCTCTATCCCCAGCAGGAGTAACCTGAGGTCTTTGCTAGGCAGCACCTGTGGGCCCAGGAGTTGTCTGGGCGATTGTGCACTAGATGCCACAAGATGCACTGGAAGGGAAGAGGTTAGTCCATCCGGCCCCTGCTTCTGAGACCTACAGCCCTTCTGAAGTCCAGGCAAGTGGGTTGGGAACTGTTAAACCTTAAAAGTGAAAGGTGGGGTCGAGGGTTCTACATCCCATCTGGGTTCAAAGACTAAGTCAGGAAGCTTTTCTTCATTTCTCCTCCAACCTCATTCAGCTGCCAATTTTTTTTTTTTTTTAGCATGGGCAGTCTCCAGGAATCGAACCTGGGTCTCTGGCATGGCAGGTGAGAATTCTGCCACCGAGCCACCGTTGCACTGCCCTCGGCTGCCATTTTTGATCATTCCTTTTTGAAGCCCAAGAATGACTGAGCCCCTCTCTCTGCATAATATTAGAGGGGAGGAAGAAGATATGGTACATGAATTGAGCCCCTATGGCATGCCATTTGTTAAGTTAGGTGCCTCTCTTACATTATTTTGTTTATGCATCAAACAACCACGTGAGGTAGGTATGATTGTCCGCATTTTACAGACAAATAAGCTAAAGCCCAGAGGGGTTGTGTGTGTCCCTTAAAGTCATGCAGCAAACAAGAGGTTGAACTGGGACCCAGCTGAGATCTGTCTCACCCCAGAGCCAGTCCTCCTTCCATTGCTCCTTGGAGCCTCTCAGAGAGATTAAAAAGCTGCTGAGGGTTTGGTCTGAAGGGGAAAATAGAGGGCTAAGAGGTTGAGCACCCTTGTCTGGGGCCCCTGGAGCACTGGGCTGCCCTTGAATCCCTCCTCTACCCTCCGCCTCTAAGCTCTTGGACCCAGGGAGCTACATGGTGGAAAGGGAACTGGGAGGGGCAGAAAGGGTCTAGGGGAGCAGGGGAAGCAGGTCTGGAGGATGCAGAGAGCTTCCCCTAGCCCCAGGAACTCCCTGCTTGGCCCCCTGCCAGCGGGGACGGCTCCAGAAAGACCTTCTGGGAATACAGAGAAATTCATTAGCGGATGTGCGAGTCCCAAACCGATTAACGATTTATACTCTGGGCTCAAGCGGCAGGTGGCTTAGGTTTATTATCTGGCTTAGCCCAAAGGCCACCCAGTTCTACCCCTCCCTCCTTCCCTCCAGTTTCCTGCGATCCTCAGGCCCACTCAGTCTAACTTGTCGTAGGCATTTCCTTAAATCCCCACAGCCTAGGCCAGTCCCAAGAGGGAACATTCTGGGAATGACAGGTGGATGGGATAAGGGTGCTGAGATGAAATCCTGAGCAGCAGGTCCATTTTTTAAATCAGCTTTGTCCATCTTGAGGAGCAAAAAGGACTTCATCTTCATTTTGGGACAATGCAGGAGGAAAGAGAATGTGGTACAGCAGCAAGAAGGACGGAGGATAGACATCAAGGGGAACTGCCAGCATGCTAAAGCTTTGATTCCTGGGCCAGGATGAATGTGAAAAAGGGACTGGGATGGAAATGACACAGACTGGGCCTACAGCCAATGGGAACTTCCCCACAGAAGATGCCACTTAAAAGTGTTATTAAACCCTCAGGACATTTAAAGTAAAGAACAAGGTAACTATGGACACCATTTAAAGTCATATTGAGAGTTCCCAGGGGGAGCTCTGGGTCTTTCTCACTTCCTTATGCCTTGGGGTGGATAAATGTGCTCCTCCTGCCTTCCCCTATACCTACTGGCATCACCACCCTCTCCTTCTCTGTCCTCCGGCTCAGCCCCTACCTATCTTGGGCTCTGGCCTAAGGTACCAGGATGGGTTTCTGGGCTTCTCTGGAATGAAGACATGGGGTAGAACCTGGGTCTGTCTGGGTCAGTTGGATTCTACCCCTGAATGGTTTCTGGAAAGAAAGAAGCTGTAGTGACCCTAAGAGTCCATCTCTAATCAGCAGCCTTGGCTCTGGGCTGGGAACATTCTCAGGTTCCATTACCTCCAGATTAATCAGGCAGGAAATTGGGTGAAATGACCTCCTCATTCTAGAAGCTGAGCTGGGCTTAGGGATATGAGTGGGAAAACCACTCAGCCAGCCTTTTGCCTGGCTCTGAATGCTACTTCCCCATCCTCCATTGGACTTTCCCATCCTCCATTGGGCTTCCCGGTCTCCAGAGTAGGAGACTCCAGAGTCCACCTGGATGGATTACTGCTTTTGTGGAGGCCCATCTAATGGAAGTTCTTCTTGGTATCTGACCTTAAGCCTTCCTGCTCTAGCTTATTTTTTCTGGTTCCATCCAAAGAATCATGAGGGGAAGCTGAGAAGTCAATGGGATTAGGGCTGAGATGGTCAACCCCTCCCTCTGGCTGCCCTTGAAGTCCCACTCCAGTGCCATGAAAGGATAGGAAGAGGCACAGGGTAGTCTCTTTCTAGCTGTGTGACCTTGAATGGAGCGCATACTGGATTCCCAGCCACATGCCTGTTGATTTGGGTCCCTGGCACTCACGCTGTCCCTGGCTATCATCAGTCCTGCCTGTTAATTATTCAGCCAAGGGCCCTGTGGCCATCCCAGGTGGAGGAACTGCTGCGGGTGGGGGCAGTGGTGACAGGAATGTGACCCCTGGGGCCAGGCCTTACCATTCAGAGGCTCCTAGCCTAGCAGCCCTTCCAGGCCTCACCTCCTCCTGGATAAACAACCTGGGCTGGTGGTGGGGGCTGGTGGGTGGGGGTGAGGGGGACGGCTTCCAACCCAGCTGAGTTGGGTAATTAAAAACTCTCCTTTTCCCCTGACAGATGACCTCCAAGGTCCGTTCCAGCCCTATGATTCTATGATTCCAGCTGGGGGTATCCAATTAACCCTTGTCATGCTTGACTGAGCTTCGTGGGCTCTGGAGTTGGAAGGGGTAGGGAGCCAGAGGTCTGGGGAAGGCCCAGTCTCAGAACATGACAGGATGTCCCACCCCCTTTCTCTCCTCTCATGGGCCCCGCCATGCCCAGGCTAACAGGGTGCCACAGTAAGAGTAGGGCTACTGGTGGATATGGCTCTATGATGCTGCTTATCCCTAGCCAGGGCCTAAGGGTGAATGACAGGGTGGCAATGCCCCTTCATTTGCCTGAACAGGACCAGGCAAAGTTTGTTAAGCAAGGAAGACCTTGCAGGGCCAAGGTCAGGAGGGGAGGAGGCTTTGGAAGCAAAAGGAAGTGGGAGCAGGATCACTGGTCAAGATACTCAGCATCTTGGGTCGTGTCTTCCAGCCCACACAATGCCATTGCAGGGCAACCCTCTTCTGGTGGTATATTTTGGCAGTTCTCTAAGGGCATGAAATTTGGGTGAGTTTTAGACTCCTCTCAGTGGTGGTGGAGCCATAGATGTGGTGATTGTCAGAGCTGAGGTGGGCCTCAGAGATTCCATAAACAGGCACCTCATAGACCACTTAAGACCCCCAAAGTGTTTTCTTTGAGTCACACAATGCCTATATTAAAAAGAAATTCGTAGCTATCCTTTAAAATTCAGGAGATTTCTACATAGAAATCCAGATTCAGAACTTCAAAAACGCTTGCAAATCTAGTAACACCAGGCTCAACATTTTCTCAAGGCAACAATCAGCCAGAGCTGAATGGCAGCTCTTCGCTTAGTCCACACAACTATTCACTTTTCCAGGGTCTCCACTTGCCTTCATTTCCTTAGGTCACCTGGCCCCTGAAGGCATTGAGTTTGCCCTTCGTTAGGCAAATGGGGAAACTGAAGCCCAGGGAGGGTGGAAGGGTTCTTGCCCAAGGTTACCTAGCCAGGGTGCAGGACAGAACGAAGATTAGCCTCCTGCTTGCTAGCCAGCCGCCTGCCCTTTATCCAGCACCCTCCTGCCTAGAGCTCTATCAGAGGCTAGAAGGCCCCTCTGCCACTGCCATCCCCTGTTACTGAGGCGGGGCAGGCCTCTACGGCTAGGCTTTGTCTGGCGGCCTTCCTGCACAGCCTCTTTAGCCGCCAGGGCCCCCGCCCCAGCCTGGGCCCCTGCCCCTGCCCCAGCCCAGGCCCCCTTCGGGTGAGAGCTGAGGCACTGCGGGGCCTCTGCAGCCCAGCCCCATCTCCCGCAGCTCTGAACAAGAATCTCATTAAGTGCAGGGGGTGGCCGCTGGGCCTGGGGCGCCCTGACCTCAGAGCTGGCTTCCTTCTGCAAACAGCCCTGGCTGGGGCCCGGCTGGGCCTGTGTGTGTGCGTGGAGGGGGGCACTGCAACGACCCCTGTCCTGCCCCTCCTCAGCCTCTCAGGCTGCCTCTCACTTCCCACCCCACACCCCCATCCCCACCTCCACCCCCGCCTGTCCCTTTGACCACCCACTGCTCCTGCCACCCCCACCCCTTATTTCTCTTTATCTTCTGCTCCTTTTTCTTTTCTCTCTCAGCCTGGCTCTGTTGCTGTCTCTTTCCGTCTTGATTTTGTCATCTCGCATGCGGTACCCCGTTCTCCTGCGTGGTCTGGTTTCCCATCTCAGCCTCAGTCTTGTGTGCTTCCATCTTGCTGCACTACCACCTTGCTGGGGCACTCTCCTCGTTTCTGTCTCTCCCCCTCGGTCTCTGAGCGTCACTCTGCACTCTGGGTCTCTCCTCCCCGTTCTCTGGGTCTCTTGCTCTCCCTCTCCCTCTCCCTCTCCCTGGAGTCTCCTTCACTCCAGGCCTCTGAGATACGTTTCTCTCCCTCACCTGGGCTCTCTGGCCTACTCTGAGTCTCTGTGTTTCTGAGGCTGTTAGAAAGCCATTCTGGGGAGGTTTGCTCTATTGGATAAACATGGCCCAAGCAGCAGGATGTGAGGAATTCTGCTGACAGCGCTTTCCTCTGGGGCTGAGGAGGGGCAGTGTGAGCCGGAGGCCAGGGGCCCGAGGAGCCAGCAATGTCCTTTCTATACTGGTGTCCCTGTCTTTCAGGGCTCTAATCCAGTTCGGAGTGTCTCCCTGGCTGGAGAAAAGGAATTGACCCCAAGGGGTTGCTCACCCAGTGTAATCCCACCCTCCAGCAACCCCCTCCCCTAAAATCCTACCATACACTCGAATACTTAAGGCCTGGAGCCAACTAAATGGAATTCAGTCCTGTTTCTCCAGCCTGACCAGTGGAGGACCTCAAGGGCAGGGAGTCTGGGGAACGGAGACAGCCCCAGGGAACTTTGAAGCAAGGTATTGGATTCCAGGCCCTATCAGAGGTCATTACATCCATGTTTCTGCTCCCAGACAATGCCCTGCCCTTCTCAATAGCCCTATATTTAAAATCCTTATCTCCAGAGGAAAAGTTTGTCAACCTCTGCTCTCACTTATTCTAAGGCCTTATCCCACTGTTCCTCAGAAGGTTCCTGAAATCAGACTGAAATTCTTGTTACTGAGATTCAGAAAAATGAACTGTGGTTGTGCATATGATATGAGCAGTGTACTATATACATGGGTGTGGTTGTGTGGGTGGGTCTGTGTGCCTAGACAAAGTGGAGAAGGGATGGTCTATTAGTGTTGTGTGGCAGGGAGAGGGGTTGAGATGGGATGCAGGTAGCTGAGGGGAAAGGCTGGTGCAAGGGTCCATGGGAGATTCTTGCCTGCAATATGGGAGACCTGGGTTCGAGTCCCAAGTCCATGCACTTCCCCCCAAAATAAACAAACAAAACAAACAAACATCAAACAAATAATTCAACAAATGGTGCTGCAATAAGGGAATACTAACATGGAAAAATAATGAAATGTGACCCCGTCATACAACAACCCCCCAAAAATTAAAATAAAAAGAAGTTTCCGTGGGAGAGATAACCAGGTCCTTGGCAATGGCAGAGGGGTTGATAGGGAGACACCTGTTTGCATGGAAGAAACTGGGCACAAATGCCAACTCTAGGAGACTTTTTGAAAAAGAATCCATTTCAGGTTTGTGGGAAGGGACTTCCAGACTGAGGAATATCTAGTACTATGGAATTATGTGGAGATGTGGGAGAGCCTTTAGAGGTAGGCAGTGGGCTCTGCTTCCAGGAACAAACATTCATTCAACACCTCTGGTTAGGGTGACCAGGCCATCCCAGTTTGCCCAGGACTGTTCAGGTGTTAGCACTGCAAGCCTCACATTCTGGGAAATTTCTTAGTCCTGGATAAACCAGATTGGTTTGTTACCCTACCTGGTGTTGTACAAATAGATGGTTCATTTCAACCCCACAACCGCCCTGGGGAATAGAGTATATTAGCCCCATTTTACAGATGAGAAAATGGAAGCCAAGAATGTTTAAATAACTTGTTTTAAGGTCACACTGTGAATGACAGGTTTGAATGCAAAGATCTGTTGTTTACTGCCTTGGACTTTTTATTCATCGACACACACACACACACACACACACACAAAACACACACACACATTCCAACCTCAGAGTTTCAAAGTCCTGAGATGAGGCCGTGTCATTCGGACTTATTGCCCAAGTTCGACTGGGCTGGGAGTGGTCTACGGGAAAGGGGGCTTTGTCCTCTCCAGTCCAAGTCCTATTTGGGTTTCACTGTGGACCGCCACCTGTTGACTTTTTGGCTTCTCCCCCAACTGAGGGCAGGATCAGCTGCTGGGGGGTGGTAGTAGCCAGAGGTAGAAGTTTGGGGACATGCTGAGGGGGGTGGGGGCAGTCTCCAGGGCCTTGCTGGGTTCCTTGGCTCCAGGTGGCGGGTCTGGGGAGGGCTGGCCCAACATCTGAGAGCAGGCTGGAGGCTGGGTCCCAGGAGCCCCACACTGCTGGTCAGTGCCTCCGGTGTGCTGGGGTGTAAGGAAGCGGCCACAGAGCAAACAAACAGAGGCTTGAGGACAGGAAGCAATTATGGACCACCCGGTCTAGGCTGCTAAGGAGCTCAGAGTGGGAGGGTGGATGGTGCAGGTTGAGGCGGGGATAAGCCACCAGCTAGTTGTGGCCTCGGGCAAGGCCAGGGAAGCAGGGCAAACAGGATGGGGTGGGATTCTGGGGAAGCCACAGCAGGTGTGCCCCTGCCTTTGGGGAAATGGCTTCTACTTGGAAATAACTCCAGAGAAGGGGCTGTCTTCGTGGGCATGGTGCTGGCTCCTGTCAGAAAGCCTTGGTCCCGGGTAACACAGCACTGTGGGAACTAGCGTGGTTTTTGGGGGGCCAGTCCCTTTCCGTTTCTGGGCCTCAGTTTCTCCTTCTGCTTAAATGAAATAATCAGAAGAAATAATCTTCAACAATCCCTCCAGGTCTGATAATCCGTAATGCCATAAGGTTGCTGGGAGCTAAGGGCTGTTTTAGCTAATAAGGATTTATTGAGTGCCAGCTGTATGCCAACCCTGGGGCTAAATGATGGGGATAGGAAAAGGAATTGAAAAGTTTGAGACTTGGACTCTGTGCTTGAAGCATAATATTATCTTAAAAATTAGTATGTAGTGAATGTTTACATGGGCTGGGAAGTCTATTTAAATTCTCTCATTGAATTTCCCCCCAATCCTGTGAAGTAGATTCCATTTTACAGATGAGCAAACCAAGAGAAGTTAAATGACTTGCCTAAGCCTGCGAAGCTTGGATTTTAACCCAGATCAGCCTTACTCCCAAGCCAGTGCTAGGGCTCTAGATTACTTCTACCGTAAATGGTAACCCAGTAATTGCGCACATTGTGTGTAATGTGCTTTTCTATTCATTATCTTACTGCAGCTTCACCATAGCCCCATGGGACTGGTGATATCATCCCCACTTTACCGATAAGGAGATTGAGGCTCAGTGATATGAAGTGACCTGCTGTCCTCCTTCTAATAGCTGATATACATTGGGGTGCAGCCAAACAAACCTCTTACCCCACCCTGTCCTACCTCGGCTCCGACAGCAAACCAGAAACACTCCTGCAGTAACCAGGAAAGGTCTGATCTTGCCACCCACCTAGGGTATGGGTCAGTCTGGAGCATGGAGCTCTTTGCTCTGGCCTGGATGTCTGAAACCTCTCCTTTACTCCCTTCCCCAAGGGTTTTACTGAGCATCTATGATGTTTCAGGCGTTGTGTTAGGGATTTCTGTGCATTATCTCCCTTAGTATTTGCAGCTGCTCCATTAAGTAATTTGATCCCTCATCTTGTGGAGGAGAAAACTGAGGCTGGGAGCTCTTGGGGAGCCCCTAGGTCCTTCCCTCCCAGCACCCTATGTAGGGGCTTTAGGGTCCTTGGAAGCTTGCACTTACAGTTCTGTCCCCATCTCGGGCCCCCCTTCCTTGAGGAGCCTGGTCAAGGCCAGATCTTCCTCTCAGCAGCTAGAAACAAGGTCAGGCTCAGCTTTTCTCACAGGCCCCTCCTTTCCTTCCTCCCAGCCCCAGCTATGTTTTCTAATTTGCCTGGAGCTGGGGCCAAGGGCTGCACGGGCTGAGGCCCATTTCGGGGCCCTAACCTCAAGTGTTCTTGTGCTGTTGCGGCCTCGGCTCATAGGCATTGTTATAAGCCCTTTTACCAGAATCACCTCATTTACTCCTTACAACAACCCAATGAAGTAGATGCTATGAGTCTCATCATTCCCATTTTTCAGATGAAGAAGTTGAGGCCTAAAGGGGTAACTGGCTTGTCCAATGCCATGCAGCTGGTAAGTGGCAGAACCAGGATTCACACAAGCAAGCTGGCGCAGAGCCCAGGTGTGTAGCCACATCACTCTTTTGCCAACTTGTGAACCTCTTTAAGTGTCATCCTTAAGGATCACAGCCTTTATCCTGAGGCAAGAGGAAGTAATTGAGGGGTTTAGCCTAGGAGGGACATAATCTGCTTTGCCTATGACAATAATTCATTGACAGCAGTGAGGAGGGTGACTTTGTGGGAGTGGGGCTGCAGATGAGACTGAGGGACAAAAGTGAGAAGGCGGGAAAAGCTGGAATCCTGGGAAAGGATGATGTTGGCCTGGCTCAAGACACGGGCAGAGCACATGGACAGAATGGAGCAGAGATGGGAGACATTTTGGAAATAGAGGCAGAGCCACTGCACTCTACTGTGCACAGCCAAAGCTGTTCCTGCTCCTTGTGCCAAAGCTGTGTGCCTTGGTGTGGAGTAGCATCTGATTTCAATTTCTAATTTGTCTGTTCAAAAGGGATACTCTCAGTCTTCTCACAAGGTACCACACGGGCTGGCTGGTGGCCCTGATTTTATACCAGGATGAGGGAGAAGGCAGTCCAGAAGGCTGCCATGGAAGCCCTGACCTTTCCATTCCTGCTGTCCCCTAGAGCTCCTTCCAAGGTGGGGCCAAAGGGGGACCACAGTGGGGGGAATGCAATATACCTAAAAGAAAATCTAGAAGGATAGACAGATATCTATTGACAGTGGTTACTGCTAGGGAGGAATATTGGGAATGAGGAGACCTTAACTTTTCACCTTATACACTTAGACATTGTGTGATTTTTCCTACAACAAGCATGTTTAGTTTAAAAAAAAAAGTATTTTCAAAAGGAATAAAATCTTAATGTTCAATTTGATGTTAATGTCAATAAGATAACAGACAACACTTTGCAAATTGAGGGGTCATGATACCCTCACCCCCTCCAGTGAAAAAGTAAAAGCCAAGATGTCCCAGGGCTTAGAGCCCTGGTTAGATTGAACTCTGGGTAGTAGGTGGTCAAACTCAGCTGTGCTTTCCAATAGCTGCCTTTATCCCATCAGCCTCATGGGGCCAGACAGAGTTTGTACAAAAGGAAGCCTTAGTTGTGGCCTTTGTGGGGGTCCTGGGACTCAGTGACAAATTGAGTGGGATAATAGTTAATTAAATTTGTCCCATACATGAGGCATCCCAGGGTATGGGAAAGGGACTTGACCAGAAAGTCATACAGGGCATCTAGACTCCTGAACCATGGACTATATGAAGGACCTTAAACCAGGCCCTCCCCTTCTCTGGGTCTCAGTTTACCCATCTATACAATAAGGAGATTGGCAGACATGGTCTCTTTCTAGGGCAGAGCCAGTACTAATGTTCCAAGAGTCTCTAATTAAATCTGTCCCCTGTGTATTCATCTTCATGTCAAGTTGTAATTAACGGCTGATGGAGCCAAAGTAGGCACCAGCTGCCACCCTCCTAATGGAAGGCAGAAGACACCCATAGGATGCTTGACCTGATAATCACTGTTAATTGGCCTCTATCCCCATCTCTCCACCCCAAGCCTCTTTTCATAGTTCAATGCATTTTCCGCACCACCTAGAGTTTTAGGACGGGTGTGTGTGTGTGTGTGTGTGTGTGTGTGCATGCGCACGTATGTTTGGTGGTGCTAAAGGATATAGCCTTAATCTCAGCTCTACCCTAACTAGTTCTATGATCTTGATTTGTAACTTAACCTCTTTGACCTTCAGTTTCCTCTTCTGTCAAATGGGAATGGCATTTGGTTGCAAGTAACAGAAAAATCAACTGAAAATGGCTTAAACTTCTATTATCCCACAGAAGTTCTAAAGAAGGCTGTTTCAATGATTGGTTTAATTTACCTTGAGATCTCAGATTCTTTCCGTCTTTCTCCTCCACTATCCTCAGCTGTCGACTTTTGTCCTTTGGCATGCCTCCTAATGGTTATAAGATGGCTGCAGCAGCGCCAAGTATCACTCTCCAATTCAACAAAATACAAAGTCTGGAAGAAGAACAACCTTTCTATATGACATCTCTAAGAGCAAGGCAGCCTTCCCCAGAACCTCTCAGCATCTTTACCTGCACTCCTCTCTTTGTTCAGAATTATGCCACTGCCCAAGCTGAATACAACCACTTGAGGGAAGTAGAAATTATCATGACTGGCTACACATTAGAATATCCTGGAGAGCTTTTAAAAAGTACCAGTGTCCAGACTGCACACCCTGACCAATTTAATCTTTGGAGGTTGGACCTGATTACCAGAAATTTTAAAATTTTTATTTTAGTAGTATATATACAACATAAAATTTCCCTTTGAGACCACATTGAGATATGTATTTCAAGGCCCTATCAACACCATCATCTATTAATAAAACTTTTCCATCATCTAAAAGAGAAATTCTGTAACAATTATGTATTAACTCCCCAATCCATACCCCTCCCTGACCCTTAGTAACCTATATTCTAGTTTTTGACCTTATGAAATTGCTTATTCTAATTATTTTGTATCAGTGAGATCATACAATATTTGTCCTTTTCTGTCTGACTTATTTCACACAGCATGATGTCTTCAAGGTTTGTCCATGTTGTCTTATGTATCAGAACCTTGTTCCTTTTCACGACTGCATAATATTTCATTTTACATACGTACCACATTTTGTTTATCCATTCATCTGTTGATAGACATTTGACTTGCTTCCATCTTTTGGCAATTGTGCATAATACCACTATGAATATTGTTATGGAATATGTGTTCAAGTCCCTGCTTTCAAATCCTTTGGGTATATATCTAGAAGTAAGATTGCTGGGTCATATGGTAATTCTATATTTTAACTGTTTTACATAGCAGTTGCACCATTTTACATTCCCACCAACGATGAACAAGTGTTCCTGTTTCTCCATGTCCTCTCCAGCATGGTTACTTTTGTTTGTTTTTTAGTAGTAGCCATTCTAGTGGGGGTGAAATGGTATCTCATTGTGGTTTTGTTTTACGTTTCCCTAATGGCTAATGATGTCAAGCATCTTTTCATGTACTTTTTAGCCATTTGTGTAGCTTCTTCAGAGAAATATTTATTCATGTATTTTGTCCATTTTTCATTAGGTTCTTATGCTGTTGAATTGTAGGATTTCTTTATAAATACTAAAAATTAAAACCTTATGTAGTTTCCATATATTTTCTCCCATATGTAGCTTGTCTGTTTACTTTCACAATGAAGTCCTTTGATGCACAAATGTTTTTAATTTCGATAAGGTCCCATTTATCCATTTTTTTCTTTTTATTGCTTGTGCTTTTGGTGTAAAGTCTAAGAAACCATTGCCAAGCACAAGGTTCTGAAGATGCTTCCCTACATTTTCTTCCAGGAGTTTTATATTCTTAGTTCTTGTATTTAGGTCTTTGATCCAGGAGTCCCCCTTCATTCTTTTACACATGGATATCCAGTTTTCCTAGCACCATTTCTTGAAGAGACTATTCTTTCCCAATTGAGCGGGCTTGGTAACTCATCAAATATCAATTGGTCATAGATGTGCGGGTCTATTTCTGAGCTCTCAATTTGATTTCATTGGTCTGTCCTTCTGCCAATGCTATGTTTTTTGACCACTATAGCTATGTAATAAGTTTTAAAATCAGTAAATGTGAGTCCACCAACTTCATTCTTATTTTTCAAGATGGTTTTGGCTATTCAGGGCCCCTTACCCTTCAAAATAAATTTGATAATTGGATGTTCCATTTCTGCAAAGAAGGCGGTGGGTATTTTGACCAGGAGTGCATTGAATCTGTAAATCGCTTTGGATAGAAGTCATATTCTGATAATATTTAGTCTTCCAATCCATGAGCATGGAATGTCCTACCATTTATTAAATTTTCTTTTATTTTTTCTAGCAATGTTTTGCAGTGTTCCATGTATAAGTCCTTTAGATCTTTGGTTAAATTTATTCCTAGAGATTTGATTCTTTTTTGTTATTGTAAATGGAATTTTTCTTCAGATTGTTCATTACTAGTCTATGAAAAGACTACTGAGTTTTTCATGTTGATCTTGTACTCCACCACTTTGTTGAATTAGTTTACTAGCTCTAACAGCTTTGTTGCAGATGTATCTGGACTTTCTATATATAAGGTCATGTCATCTGCAAATAATGAAAGTTTTACTTCTTCCTTTCCAATTTGGATGCATTTATTTATTTATTTATTTATTTATTTATTTATTTATTTATGTATTTATTTTTTATTTTTGCCTAATTGCTCTGGCTAGAATTTCTAGTACAAGTTTGAATAACAGTGGTGATGATGGGTATCCTTGTCTTGCTCCTGATCTTAGAAAGCTTTCAGTCCTTCCCTGTTTAGTACGATGGATGTTAGCTGTAGTTTTTTTTCATATGTGCCTTTTATCATATTGATATTTTCTTCCTTTTCTAGTTTTCTAAGTGTTTTTATCAAGAAGGGGAGCTGGATTTTGTCAAATGCCTTTTGTGCATCAAATGAGATTATTGTGTGTTATTTCCTTCTTTCTATTAATATGATGTATTTCATTATTTGATTTTCTTATATTGGACCATCCTTGTATTCCTGGGATAAATCCCACTTGGTCATGTTGTATCATTCCTTTAATGTGCGGTTGGATTCAATTTGCTAGTATTTTGTAGTAGAATTTTGCATCTATATTCATAAGAAATATTAATCTGTAATTTTCTATTCTTGAAGGTATCTTAATCAGGCTTTGGTATTAGGGTGATGTTGACCTCACAGAAAGAGTTAGGGAGTGTTGCCTACTCTTCCATTTTTTGCAAGAGTTTGACACCTTCACTGTGTCCCATATATTTTCTTATGTTGTGTCAATTCTTCCTGGAATGTTTGGTAAAATTTACCAGTGAAACCATCTGGTACTGGTGTTTTCTTTGTTGGGAAGTTTTAGATAACCAATTCAATCTCTTATAATTGGTCTGTTGAGATCTTCTATTTCTCCTTGAGTCAGTGTAGATTGTGTGTTTCTAAGAATTTATCCATTTCATCTAGGTTGTCTAAGTTATTGGTGTACAGTTGTTCATAGTTTCCTCTTATGACATTTTAATTTCTCTGTGGTCATTCATGATGTCCTTCACCACTCTATCTTTTGATTTTAGTTATTCAAATCCTTTCTCTTTTTTCCTTTGTCAATCTAGCTAAAAGTTTGTTGACTTTGTTGATCTTTTCAATGAACCAATTTTAGTTTGCTGTTCTTTTTCTACTTCCTCCAGGTATATGGCTAGGTCTCTGATTTGAATTCTTTCTTCTTTTTCAGTGTAAGGATTGAAGACCATAAATTCCCCTCTGAGCCCTGCCTTTTCTGTGTCCCATAAGTTTAGATATGTTGTGTTCTCATTTTCATTCATCTCAAGATATTTCCTGCTTTCCCTTGTGAATGGTATTTTATAAAATACTCTCAAAGTGAGTCAAATGTACAGCCAGTGATGAGAAACACTGGCTTAGACAAACAAAGATTCAGACCCTACATCCCAGCCTCCCACATCCATGGGTGCTTGCAGTCAGGTCAGAAACATTGAAGTTTTGATAGAAAAGAGGAAGTGGGGATTAGTGTCAGCTACTCTATATGCATACAAACACTTCAGCCCACATTAGAACCAGGAATGAGGTTTGAACCCATGCAAATATGTGTCCTCTGGAGAGCTTTTCTATCAGGGTCTGCCCTGACTTAACTAGCCTAATTCATTAGCTTCCAAATCTGGCAGCACATCAAATTGTCCTGAGTTGCTTGTTAAAAATAAAGATTCCTGGTCCTACCTGATGGCTATGCACTCAAAATCAGTTATAATAGAGCCCCCCACATACTCATATTTGCTAATTCCTCAGGTGATTCTTAGGCAGCTCATCCTTAGAGTGATGTTTTGGAAAGACCGTTCCAAATATCTTCCTCGAGGGTCTGATATGGTGCCTGAAAACCCACCACTGGAGTCACTTTTCTAGGTTAAGTATTTTTCCCACCACTAAATTATAACATTTTGCATTATTGGTTGTTAAGGAGCGTGTCACTGAGTGTCCTGACCTCAATTTCCTTTTCCTTAAAATGAGGGTAATAATGCTTACCTCATCTGTAATTGTGAAGGGCCCATGAGATCAACAGAGAGTAGTTGGTCAACCAGAACATGCTAAAAGGATGGTATGAAAATATGAATTGGGAGGCTGAAGGTCAGTATCCTAATCCTGTCTCTGGGTAACTTTAGGTGAGCCCTTTCTTCTCCAAAATCCTTAGCTTCTGTTTTATCATTTATGAAACATGAAGGGTTGCACGTATGGATGTTTGGTTTTTTTTTTCATTGTTCATAATTCTAACAAGGACCTCTTTAGCAGAAGTCATTCAGCAACTTAACAAGTCGCTTTGTCATCCTCTGATGGGTGGGACCAAAGTCAGGATGTGGACAGAGGGAAAATTTGGACTGTGGGATTCTGCTGAGGGAAAAATGGTTTGGATGGATAGGATCAAGATGAGGTCTAGGGCAGCCTTAAATAAGTGAGAAGACTCCCAAACACACATGGCTGGGGCCACAGAAGTTCTGCTGGGGTCAATGGAGCCCCTTGCATACTGAAGCTTCTAATGCCCCTACTCATTCACTCACCCACACACTCATGCACACACTCAACAAAAATCTGTTGAATACCTACTGTGCATCAGGAATTGAGGATTTTGTAAGATCTGTGGGTCCTATCCTTGGCCCCCAGGCTCTGCATCACCCTGTAGGTCCTGGGACCCTGTTTCCCCATTTCCCTTTGTTCTACACCTGGATCCAGGTCAAATGTGGTTTTCCTACAGCCAGCAGTCCTGAAAGCATCCATCTGTGGAGCCTGAGCTAGAGCCAGTCCAACAAGAAGCTCATCTATCAGCTGAGCTCAGGGCTGGGGCTGGGAAAAAAAAACCATGAGTGTCAGGCCACCCAGGACGTGGAGTAGGAAAGGGGAGCTTCTGGATAAATCAAGAAGGCTTGTTTTGGCCCAGATAATCTGAAGAGTGGGAGGATTGAAGATGGGAAGTGTGGAATTCTGGGTTCTAGTCCTCTGAGTACCACTAACTCTTTGTGTGACTTTGACCATTCTCGTGCCTCACTGGGCCTCATTTTCTCATCTATAACATAAAGGATATAGCATATATGCATATAACATATAAGAACGGGATTAGAATCCTAGAGTCATGGAATCTTAGAGGTGGAAATACTTTTAGAGTCCATTTAATTCCAACCTCCATCCAGTATTTGAGTACCCTCAGCAGCATCTTGAACAGTGAGTGCCTAAACCCTGCTTGCATATTTCTGGTTATGGGAAGCTCCCTTCCTCCAAAGACAAATTGCTTTATCTCTGCATAGCTATTTTTTAGAAGTTTGATCTGAAACTGGTCTCCCTGTGGCTTCCATTAACAGGCCCTAACTCTGTTCTGTGGGGTCACACATCTACTCTATGATAGCTCTTCAGAGGTCTGGATTTAAGGTCCAAGCTCCCCTA
This sequence comes from Tamandua tetradactyla, assembly GCF_023851605.1. Classification (NCBI taxonomy): domain Eukaryota; kingdom Metazoa; phylum Chordata; class Mammalia; order Pilosa; family Myrmecophagidae; genus Tamandua; species Tamandua tetradactyla. The sequence goes on along the minus strand of NC_135353.1, from coordinate 103,616,638 downwards.
ACTCTACTCATCTCCAGAGCAAACGACCCCTTCAGCTCCAGCTGTTCTCCCAGAGCCTGGTCTATGGCCCCTTAATGTCTGTGGTCAATAATTGGACATTGTTCCTCAGGCAGGTTCTTGACACATCTGAAGAGTGTCAGAACAGCATCATTTTTCTTCCAGACACAGTAGTTTTTGCAGCTGAACTTAATGTCCTATTTAATTTATTTATTCCACTAGCCTGAGAGTTCTGTAAAAATGGGGCCATTCCTGACTCCTTTCTGTTACACCAGTGCCTAGCCCAGGACTTTTCCCAGAGTTGGCATTAGTTCTTGTGTGTTGAAGGGCCTGACAGCCAGATGCATGTGAATATGTGTGTGCATGTGAGCACATGTGCATGTATGCATGTGCTAGCTGCCTGAATGTCACCCAAATTGGGAGAGTAGGCTGGGCTGTGGCTGCCTTCCACTGCTTTCCTCCCCGCCGCCACCTGCTGCATTTGGCACTCAGTAAGGGCCTGGCCTGTGGGCCTGGTGATACTGGTGTCCAAGCCCCAGGGAGGCTGGGATCTGGATCTTCTGCCTTCCAGGGCTCCCATGAGCCCTGCGTGTCTCTAACAGAAAATTGTGTACAATTTGCCAATGTTGTGTGTGTGTGGTGTGTGTGCGCGTGCACACGTGTGCGCGCAGCTGTTGGAGCTATCCCCTGGTTCTAACCAGAGGCAGGAAGAAGTGGCTGTGTCCCTTCCGTTGGTAGTGGTGACGAGGGGATCCAGCTGAGGCAGTAGGAAATGACTGTGCTCTGTCATTTGGCAGCATATTCCTGACTGGCTGAGGAGGAGGTAGGTCAGTGGTTGAGCCCCATCACTTAACAGGGTATTCCCAGCTGTCTGGATGAGGAGGGGGAAGCAGCTGCCCTGGCAAGGGACTGAGGTATCCTGGCTGTGCCCACTCTGACGTAGCCTATCTCTGTGTGTGTGTGTGTGTGTGTGTGTGTGTGTGTGCCTTCTTACCACTCAGCTGTCATCAGCCCCAATCACAACAAGGGAAATTAGTCCTGCCAGAACTGAAGGTCATGGGAAGGATACTTCGTATATTCCATGTCAACTGTCAGGATCCCAGTGAAGTGGGCAGCCACTGGCTTGAGGGCTGGGTAGAAGGAGTGTCTGCCAGGAAAGGATGGGACAGATGAAGAGAGAGAGAGGGCCATGAGGGGAACCCATGGACCATCTTGAGCAAAGGGGGTCAGCAGAGGCCTCCTAGATGCACAGTAACAGATGGGACATTTTCAGAATCAATTTATGCAATTGTTGGAGTAGTAAGGTTTGGGAGTCAGACAAACCCAGGTTCTAGTCCTGCCTATTTTCTCATCTGTGAAATGGGGATGGATGCTGTGAAAAGCCCCTAGTCAGGCCCATGGTATAAACCCAGGAAATGGAAGGTCCCTTCTTGCCTTCCCCTTGATCTGAGGCTACCCAAGTGAAGCAGATGGTTATTGGAAAGAGAAGCAGGAAGTGTCTTTTGGGGACTTCTAACAGATTTGTCCTGAGCTTGGCCCAGAGTCTCTTTTTCTTGGTTCTTTCCCCTTGGCTGGGAAGCCTAGTTGAAATAGAAGACAGGAAGGGACAGGAAATGGCAGAGGGCAGACCCCCTGTGAAGACTTCTTTGCCAGCTCTAACTGCCACCTAGGGATTGCCAGCTTTCCTTACCTATGGGAACTTTCTAGAAACCCTGTCAGGGGCGGAAGACATACCAACTCCACAACTTAAAATACCCTTATTCCATCACCTTTCCAGAGGGGAGGACAAGTGTTGTTGCAGATAAGTAAATTGAAACTCTGTTCAGTGACTTGTCCAAGGTCACATGAAGCTATAGGATTGACACAGATCCATGCCATACCTACAGTCCTTTTAATCTTATATATCATCACCTTACCTCCACCCTCCGACCCCTATCACAGCATACTAGGCTCCAGCCCTGACTACTCACAATTTCCAAAACACTCCCTGCATTTTCCTGCCTCTGTGTTTTTTCTCATCTAGCTACTTTGTCCTGGAATGTCTATGTCACCCCACCCTGCCCCACCCCTCCCACTTCCACCCTTCCACCTCTTGGGTCTGTGGAATTCCTTTATTCTTTAAAGCTGGGATGCTTCTAACTCCACAAAGCTGGAAGACTTCCTGTACTCCCAGAGGACTTTGCTACATTCTTGCCTTATGTTACTAGGAACTGTGCCCACAGAGCAGATACCAATCTTTAAGATCATCAAGCCGAACCCTCTCCCCACTTCAAGAAGGACCCTAGAACCCAGGAGAGGTAGGGGCTCAACCCTCCTCCCCCATACACACATGCGTACACACTTTTCTCAGTACCTCTGGCCACCGCTTCACAGTCTCTTTCCTGTTTGAGATTCTCAGGGCTCTACTCTAGTCTGTTCTTCTCTTCTCCCCTCCCTTCCCCTCCCCTCTTCTCCTTCTCCTTCTCCTCTGTCTCCTTTCACTGCTTAAGGGAACTCATGTATGACCATGGCCTTAAGGATAGTATTTCTAATTATGTCTAGGTCATCTCCACCAGGACGTCCCACACTTACCTCAAATTCAACATGACCCAACTAAATTCATCAGCTGCCACCCACCCAAAATCCGCTCTTCTGAATGATATCACAACGTCTCTATCAGAATCCTGGAGTTGTCCTTGCCCCTGCTTTCTTTCCCCACCCCCCATCATATCCAATCCAACACCAAATCCTCTCCATTCTATCCCCAATACATGCTGAATTCACCCCACTTCTCTCCAGCTCCATGGCCTCTACTCTGGTCTCTGCTTTATCATCTCTTGTCTGCTCCCCCCCCCCCACCAGCCCTTTAGCTTCAACTAATCCTGCCTGCCAAATCCATTTACCACAAAGTAGCCAGAGGGAATGTTTCAAAAGGCAACTCAGACAATGTTACTGCCCTGCTCAGATACCCTGCAATGGTGTCTCAGGATAGTGAGAAATAAAATTCAAGATCCTGCAAGACTTCACTTTGCTCTCCTCACTTCATGCATTTTATTTTCCCTGCCATGTTGAATGTTCCGGGTCATCATCTGCTCATATGCTTTGCCCAGGCCACTTCTTCTGCCTGTAACACTTGTTCCTTCACCTTTCACCTGGCTAACTCCTCCTCAGCCTTCAGATCTCAGTTTAGATATCACTCTGTTTTTGTCTTTTAGAAGTCAACTCAGGCACAGCTCTTCCTGGAAGTCTTGCCAGACTTAGCCTCCCCAAGTCTGGTTATATGCCCCTCCTATGGTCTCTGATCCTCTCCACCACCCTCCTCTGGATTGTAATTACTAGGGTATTTGTTTGTTTCTTCCACTAAACCAGGGGCCCACAGGCCAAATTTGTTTTTGGAGATGATGTTTTCATGGAACACAACCATGCCTACTCACTTACATTTTGACTTATCTATGGCTCCTTTCATGCTACAATGACAGAGTTGAGTAGTCATGGCAGAAACCGTATGGTCTGTAAAACCCAAAATATTTACTATGTGGGCCATTCCAGAAAAAGTTTGCTGGCCTCTGCACTAGACCATCTGCCCATGAGGCAGATGTCTGGGTCATTGCTGGGCCCTCAGCAGCCAACACAGTGGCTGGTGGTTGGTTGGTAGGTTGTCAAGAAATGTCAGAGTAAGTCCCCCAAAAGTCTCTGACCTTTTGTTTCTTGGTCCTGGTTCCCGGACTAGATGAGAAGATCCTCAAGATTCCTTGTGTGTTCCCAGCACTCTCCAGAGTAGACCCAGGCACAGAGGACAGAAGCTGAGCTCTCGCTTTTTGATCCTCTGGCTATCTGCGGGTACTCATGGAGAGGAAGACAGAATTGGGTTGCTCCTCTGAAGATGACTCCACCATTCTCTTAGATAGATGTGTAATCCTACCTCAAGGCTCTCTGGTAATGTCCACCCACCTCCAAAGAAAATTCGGCAAGGTCTGGAGACATTTTGGTTATTGCAACTGAGAGGAGAGAGGGTAGCTGCTACTGGCATCTAGAAGGTAGAAGCCGGAGATGCTGCTAAACATCCTACAATGGACGGTGCAGCCTCACACAACAAAAATTACCTGGACTAAAATGTCAATTCTGCCTCAGCTGAGAAATTCTCCTCTAAAAAAGGGTTCTCAACCCCGGATGCACACTAGAAATACTTGAGGAGGTTTTGAAGCATGCCAATGCTTTGGCTCCAGTCTAGATGGATGAAAACAGAATCCCTGAGGCTGGGGCCCAGGCATCAGTATTTTCACCATGTCTCCAGGTGATTCTAATGCAGAGCCAGGGTTGAGACCCACTAGGGCTAAAACCTGCAAGGATGGGCTCCACAGATATCCCCAGATCACTCAGTCTTTACTTCAAATATTTCCTACTACTGCTGGGGCCTAAGGCCTCCTGGTCATTTTGAGAAATCTGGTTTCTGCACTTATGGGGAAACTCTGAGCTCTAAAGGGATAGCAGAACCTCTCTTCTCCCCCTTCCTCCCCCCACCATCTCTGAAGGAGGAGGGGTGCTGGTGGAGGAAAGGGGAGGGGACTGGGGAACACAGCTGGAATTCCAATCACCTCTAACCACAAAAATCCATATCAAACCATATCCCCCCCACCTCCCCCTTCCAAGTTGGGCTATAGAGAGACGTATACCCCCTCTTCCTAAAAGCAACTGAGAGGCCCCAAGCTGATGCAGGAGAAGGGCTCAGCAGTGTGTATGTTAGGGAGGAGGCAAGGGAGCCTCCAGCTGCCAGGGAAGGCCCCAGTTTGGTGATGTCAACACCTTTTAAATCCAATCAGCCCCTGGGCCTGAGCAGGCTCCCTGGCCAGAAAAAAGAAGGCATTGGGTGGATGAGGGAAAGGTGGGTTTCTCTTCCTTGGGACAAACTTTACCCATCCTTCTAAAATAAAAACTTCACAAAGACAGATCTGGCCTGGGTCCCAAGTCCCCTTCTGAAAATCTAGCTTGGATCTATCCCTGAGCATGGACCTTCCTCTCTAGGAAGAGCCCCCCACCAGCCACTGTTTCTCTCATGGGCTGGGCAAATACTGATTATAGGTTGGGAAATTGCCCTCAGTGTTATGCAGTGTAATGCTGGCTGATTCACCATCTACTGTGTGATGGGAGGAAATGAGACCTGAGAAATCAGGGCCAGGCTTTGATGGGACTTTCTGATCAGGAAAACTCAAGCCCAGGGACGGCTGGGGTTTAAGATTAGAGTGAGCCACAACTCAGCCAAGGACAGTGTGCCTGCAACAAAGTGAGTAGGCTGGGCCAGATCTACCCTTTGCCACAGATTCCCTAGGCCTCGGTGGGAAAGCTGCTGCTAGAGACATAAAGAAGAGGCAGAAAAAATGAAGGCGAGGAGCAGATTCATACAGCAGATGAATGGCCTAAAACACGGGCAAGGCTCCAGAAAGCACCACAAGTAAGATGCTGACTGCCCTGCCTTGGTGAAGGGAGATAGTACACAGGTGACATTAGAGTCAGATCTTGAAGCATGAGGGCATGATTGCAAAAGATGGAGAGGAATAATCTAGTGGGAGGACATAGTGGAGGCAAATGCCCAGAGGTGTGTTGTGTGTGTGGTGCCCTGAGTTAGGCCTGGTGGATAGAACACACAATGTATGTAGGTGGGGATTGGAGAGGTGGCTAAGGCTGAGATTGGGAAAGTCTGTGTGTACATCCATCGAGATGATGAAAAACTTAGCTTCATCCTGAAAATTATGAGGAGCTATAGCTGTACTTAAAGCTGGGTGAGTGATGGGATCATGGGCGGAGACTACAATGGAGCATGGGAGGGCCCAAGACCTGAAGATGATAGACCATCTGGACTGGAGGCTGGTCTGGGTGTAGACCTATGAGGATGGTGACAGAAGGCATAAAACAAGGTATTTGAGAGCATCTTGGAGCCAGCCTAGGGTTCAAATGCCAGGGTGAGGCGGTCTGAGCAATCTTGGAAATTCACATCAGAGATTCATTCACTTGCTTAACCTGTTCTAATGGATTCTGGCTGCTCTTAGGATAACATCTAACCCCCTTCCAATGGTCTACAAGGCTCCAGGTGCTCTGGTAACTAACCATTTCTCCAGCATGATCTCCTACGAAGCACTGTCCCCCTCACCCCCACCCCCTAATTCATAGCTTTGGTTCTATACGCCTCTTCTTTGAGTTGTTCAATTGCAGCAAGCTTTCCCTCACCTCTGGCCTTTGTGTATGCTCTCATCCTTTCCTTGAATACTCCAGCCCCCACCCCTGCCCTACCCCAATAGCCCCACACATTGGGTTAAATCCTACTCACTGTTCAAGACTTACCTTTCTTCGAGGTCTTTTGTGATCCCCATCCCCAGGTTGAGATCAGACACTGCAGTATGTACTCCCTCAGTCTCTCTACTACCCTTATCATGACCCTTAGCTTAGAAACCTGTTCTAGTCACTTGCTGGACAAGACTGTAAGCTGAAGGAGGGCTCTTGTTCACTGCTGACCCCAGCTCGTTCCTTGCACAGTGCCTGGCATATGCTCAATATATGTGGAAGGAAGGAAAGGAGAGAGGGAGGGAGGGAGGAAAGAAGGAAGGAAAGAAGGGAAGGAAGGAAGGAAGGAAGGAAGGAAGGAAGGAAGGAAGGAAGGAAGGAAGGAAGGAAGGAAGGAAGGAAGGAAGGAAGGAAGGAAAGGAATGGAAACGAAACGAAAGGAAAGTCCCAAGAATGATGTCCATCTTATGGATAGTGGTTTTAGTCTTGGAGACAGAGAATGAGAAAATGGATTTTCTTTTTGGGGGTGGAGAGTGGGGAACTGGAGACAGATTAGTTTAGGCCCAGTTGAGCTGGAAGTATCTTCTCCCTAGGAGAAGTATTGAGTCGGCTATCAACTCTGTGGTCCTGGAGCACAGAGGAGCAGTTTGGACTGAAATGCTGTGCCTAGAGGTGAGAGCTAAAGCTGTGGGAATGAATTTGAAACTTGAAGTTTTTTATTCCTAAGTAAACAATCAGCCAAGAACCAGTGTATTTTGAAACACTGGTGGCCACAGACATGACAGGAAGAGGCAGAAGGAGGTGGCGGGAGGTGGTACCCTCCTCCTGTGGAGTTGAGGGGGAATCCCCCCTTTGGAACTGCCCCAGCTGTCACGCAGTTCTGCAGGGAGAGTGCTCTGGCTGGAGGGCTTGGCTTGGGAAGGAAGACCGGACAAAATAAGTATCCCATTAGCCTCTCTGTGGCCCCCTTCTCCTCTGTGGATCCTTAAAACTTCCTGAGCCCTTCCCCAGAGCTGAAGCCTGTGGGTCCTGGCTTGCTATGAGTCTCCCATCTCCAGGGACTCACCAGCAACCCCTTCACCACCGCCTTTCCCTTGCCCTAGGCCGGCCTCAGTAACTCAATGCTCCTGCTCCTTCCTCAGTCGGGCCCAGGAACCCTGCCAAACATTGTGCTTCATGGTCTGGGGATGACTCAGGCCTTCCATCTCCAGCACCACCCCACCCCCAGTCCCTGATTCACTTCATAAGCTGTGCAGGGAGAGGAGCTGATAGGCAGCTTGACTCCAGGAGCCAGGGTGCTGGAAAGAGGGGCTATGCCCATGATTCTGCCTCCAACCCAGTGGCATTCCAAACGGGGTTATGGAGGAGAGGGATGGGACTGCAGGGGCTGTAGACAAGGTGGCTGGAAGGCCTGGAAGGTTAGTAGTTAGCAGGCCAACATGATGGTACCCTAGGAACCAGCGGGTCAATAAGTACCTATTAAGTTGCCTGCTCAAGCCCTGTTTGCAGCAGGCCAGACCTTCTAACTTCCAACCTGAGTTCCTCACTGAAAATGGAGGGGCACTCAAGGACTCTAAAGGCCACAGGCATGGCATTAAATCTTCCTTCCTGGGCGGCCTGGAGCAAGTAAGTCACTTGCCTGTGTAAGCCTCAGTTTGCTTATCTGTGCAGTGGGGATAAGAATCTTGCCCTCCTCCCTGGGTTGTTGAGTGGATTAAATGAAGGAACATGTGTAAAGTGCTTTGTAAACAGTCAAGTGCTGTAACAGTAGCAGTGTTATATTTATCTACATGACTAAAATGGAGAAAAAGAAACAGGTGGTGGCAAAGCTCTCTGCTCCTCTGTCATCCGGTGGCTCATTTCCCAGGTCTTCCCCGACACTGGGATTCCTTGAGGCCTTGGCTCATGGAAGTTCAGGGCTGGGAACTCCAGTTTCATGTTTGGCTGGAAACCCTTCAGCAAGTGGCTTGACTTTTCTGAGCTTCAGTGAGCTGAATGCAAAGGGCCAAAGAAAGAGAGAATTTCTCATCTCCTTTTGTCTTCTCCCAACTTCTCTCCCTCCCAGAGGATGGTGTGGTGATCAAAAGAGAGGTTCACACAGAGGTGAGGCCCAAAGGCCCAGCCCCCTTCCCCAGATGCGGCATGGTGTTGGGGGGGCGGGTACAGAAGAAATGTGGACATGTGGAGGGCTGGGCTGGGGCTGATCTGTGTGTATTACGATCAAAGGCACAGGGTGGGGTGGGGCAGAGGGGTGGGGGGGGTGAGTTCTTTGCATTGCTGAGGATTTAGCCCTTTTTCTCCGTTGCCTCAATGTCTTGGTATTCGACCCCCTCCCCAGTGTTCACCATGGGGCTGGGCCTGCAGCCCCTACTCAGGCCTGAGTGTGAATGAGGAGCAGGTTCTTTACCTGTCTGGCTGTTCACTGGGTTGGCAGGTCACCTGCCTGGTGAGCTGTCTGAGACCCTGCCTAGCTGACTGCCATCTTGCCCAGCTGTGGGGCATGTATTCAGGGACCACTAGCTTAGCACATTTGTCTGTTGGAGGACTGCACTGCCAACAATGTGCTCACTGCCCAATGGTCTGTGGAAGTGTCCCACTGTCCCACTGCCTGGCTTGCTCCAGCCGCTGGCATGGGTGAGAAGTGGAGAATGCGAGTGGGTGGGTCAGAGCCTCTTGGCTCCTGGTTCAGGGCAGTGGTTCCCATGTGGTAGCATGAGCATGTGCAGGCCGGGGCTTTATCCTGGGTGAGAGCAAGGACAGTTCAGCTCTGGAGCTCAGGGGCCTCCTTCAAAGGACGATGGAAGCAGAAATAGTGGCTTTGTTCAGGAGGAGAGGAAGAAAGATGCAGGCCGTCCTGGGCCCATCCCAGTATTAAGGGGGTTCTGGCTGCCAATTCAGCCAGGAAATGTGCCTTCTAAACAATGCCCTGGCCAGCCTGTCTTGAGCCCCATTTCCCATTCTTGTGGGAGTCCTGGGGGAGACGCCTCTGACCATTGTTCCCAGAGACAGCTCACCAGGGTCAGGTCTAGGCCAGGCTGGGGTCCTAGGCCCCCACACACTGGGAGAAGGCACATGATGTCTCAGAGAAGCGGCTCCTCCGGCTTTTGTTCTTGGCTGGGCAGGCAGCCACTCAGAACATTGTGGGGTGGGGGGATGGGGTTTGGGGTAGACATTCTCTTTTTCATTTCCCTTGGGAAAGGTTTATGGGAGAGTAAAGTGAGGTAGGTATTGGCAGACTTGTCACCACAAACTAGAAGAGACCCCAAAGTGGCTGCACCATAGGGGTACGGACTTGGTTTTGTCCAGGAGTGAACCCTCAGCACCTAGAGCAATGCCTGGCACATAGTAAGTGCTCAATAAACATTTGGGGAAAGTAAGAAACTCTTGATTTTCCCATCCCATGCTCCACTCCCATCATTTAAGCCTGCCTAATACTCATAGTGCCCTGGACTAGCAGGCAAACCTGGGTTGAAATTCTGTCTACACCACTTGCCTGGGCCTCAGTTTTCTTATCCCTAATGTAGAGATAATGATTGCTACCCCAGAGTTGCCATGAAAGTTTTTTTGAGATAGCTTTGAGAGATTTCCTGCTACCTAATACGCGCTCCTTAAATGCTATTTCCCTCTCAGTTTCTTCTTACCTAGCTGGGCTAAACAGCCCCAGCAATTACAGACTTTCCTCATTTGAACCTCATAACAGGTGCCATCATTTTCCCCACTTCATGGGTATGGAAACTGGGGCCTGACAACAGTGATTCTGGTCCCACAGTAAGGGGCAGAGTCAGGATTCTAGCACCATTCTTTCATCTCCCCATTCTTGCCTTTGACCCTCTGCCACTCTTCACTGTTAGCATTGATAATTGCTTCCATCTGCCATTCTGGCTGTGACCGTGAGCCCCTCACTGTATCTCCATGAGCCTTGGTTTCTTCAGCTGTCCAGTGGGAATAAACATCTTGACTCCCTTCGTCTTTATGACAATCCAGGGTGGTGGGATATACCAGCAACTTTTCACCTTTCCCCTCCTTCTCTCCATGGGATTGACAGGACACACCCTTCTGAGCACCATTGTCCCCAAGCATTCCTGGCAAGGCGGCTGAAACTCCAGCCCTTTAGCTCTCTGTCCAGGAAACATATCTGAATACAAGTGAGTGAGAAGGACATGATTAGAAGGATATGATTGGATCAACTCCAGTTTATTAAAACAACAATACATCATCTTTCACACTAATATTAGCAATACATGAATTTTGATACCCTGTGCAACTTGATTGGGACACACCAGTGGGTCATGACTCTTCAGGGAGAATGGCTGCGGGGTTCTGATAAACCCTTACGAAATGCATGCAATGATCAGCATTGTTATAATAATTGCCATTGTTCTTGTGCTGGGGAGGCCATGGGTTCAGGAACCAAACTGCTTGGATTCAAATACTGCCTGCCACTTCCCAGTGGTATGATATTGGACAAATTACTTAACTTTTCTGTGCCTCTGCTTCCTCACTTGTCAAATGGGGATGATAATAGTAGCATCTACTTCCCAGGGTATTTTAGTGACAAATGAGATAATGCCAATAAAGTACTTAGTACAGAGTCTAGTTCAAAGGTCAATAAACTACAACCAGTAGGCCAACTATGGCTCGCTGCTTGTTTTTGTAAATAAAGTTTTATTGGAACACAGCTATGTTAATTTGTTTACCTATTGTCTATGGCTGCTTTTGTGCTAACCACAGCAAAGTTGAGTAATTTCTGACAGAGACTCTAATGGCCTGCAAACCCTAAAAAATATTTACTAACTGGCCCCTTACAGAAAAAGTCTACCAACCCCTGTGCTAATTCATAGAGGAATTGCTCAATAAATGTTAGCTGTTATAACTATTATTTCATTTTTTTCTTCCAAAAGCCCATTCATTGTAAACATGGGGATACAAGCCCAGAGAGGGGACGTGACTTCTCCAAAGCCATTCAGTTATGTTGGTACAGGTCTGGGAGTGGGACCCAGGCCCCTTCACTCCAAGTCCAGATAACTTTGCAGTACATGATACTGAACAAGGATCCCTCATGCTCAGAGTCCTTGGACTCCATGTTCCTACTTTAGAACAGAGAGTAAGCTGGTTTAGTTCCCAGGCCAAAGGCTGTCAGCTGCCTGATCTCTGAGAACCCCCCACCCCCTTCCCCCATGCCAAATCAGAGACCTGCCAGGTCACTAGAACAGAGAAGCTTCTTGTACCATGGACACCTGTTGGACCCTTCTCCAGTCTGCTATCCTTGGGCTCATCCCCCGAGTAGGCTGTTCCATGCTCGGGACTCTTAAGTATATGCTAGCCTTGCCCTTGCTCCTTTAATGGGGTGATTTGAGGCCACTTACATTTTCTTTGGCATACTTTCTTGTCTAATAGCAACTATGATATAATTATGTTGCTCTTCTTTATTCTTTTTGTTTTTAACTTTTTAAATTATATAATATAACACATATACAAAGCAAAGAAAGAAAAAAAGTAATAGTTTTCAAAGCACTCTTCAGCAAGTAGTTACAGGACAGATCTCAGAGTTTGCATTGGATTATTATACCATTCCCTCAGATTTTTCCTTCTAGCTGCTCCAGAATATAGGGGACTAGAAGGAATATTTTTTTATCATCACAATTAATTTTTTTTTATTTTCTCTTTTTGTGAAAAATAACATATATTCAAAAAAGCAATAGATTTCAAAGCACAGCACCACAATTAGTTTTTTTTTAACATATTTCAGAGTTTGACATGGGTCGTGATTCCATAATTTTAGGTTTTTATTTCTAGCTGCTCTAAGACACTGGAAACTAAAAGAGATATCAATGTAATGATTCAGCAATCATACTCATTTGTTAAATCCTACCTTCTCTGTATAACTCCACCATCACCTTTGATCTTTCTATCCTACTCTTTAGGGGTATTTAGGCTGTGGCCATTCTAACTTTTTCATGTTGGAAGGGGCTGTCAATAATATGGGGTATCTCCCTTATTCTTAATCCTCTCAAACTGTCTAGTTATCTTTCATTTCCTGTCCATTTCCCTTATTAGGGAGTTAAGTGGAACAAAGTCAGGCCAAAACTTATGGAGTAGTATGGGAAAGCTCATGGATTCTCATCCTGGGTCCCCAGAACCCAGAGGGGTAGCTTGGGCACCAAAGACGATAGAGGTTGGCAGGATACACCACTTCCTATTCCTGTACCCTGGTCTCATGTCTCAGAAGTGGCAGACCTAGGAGGTAGTTCTAGCGAGAGTGAGTGTGTCTGTGTGTCTGTGTGTGTGTGCATGTCTGCATTCCTGAGACCACAGTCTCCCTTTGGCATAGGGTCTGGCCTACGGTAGGCACTTTGGATATGTTCATTTCCTTCTTCTCTTAGGTGACCATGGTGCCTAACCCTGGGCAAAGCTGGTCAGGTGGGTACACAGGAGATATTAAGTGAATGTTTGTCAAATGTCTGGATTGATAGGTGTGCTATATTGTTAGGTGCTCTATGTTCTGTGTGGGTAGTATATGGTATGTGTGCACTTTGACTGTGGAGTGTGTGCTGTGAGATTGAGGACAGCATGTGCTTGGCATGTGGGCTCAGCTGTGCATGGTGTATTGCTGAATAAACCTATATGGGAGTGGGTGTGAGGCAGGAGGGCACGGTAAAGTTTAGGGTATAAGCTCTGAAGTCAGACTAGCCTGGGGTTGAAACTCAGCTTGGTGCTTATTCATGTTCCCTGAGTTTCTCTAAGTACCAGTTTCCTCAACCGTTAAAAAAAAAAACTGTGGGGGTGGGGCGGGATTTATAAATGACAAACTTACAGGAATGTATGGAGCACTACATGTGCTGATGTAGGCAGAAATCCTAGCACATGAACTGGCACATGGTGAGTGTGCAATATGTGATAATTGTTGATGATAATAACTAGTATGTGGAGAGTTCAGCTATCAGGGGTGTATGTGCTCTGCAGGGAGTGTGAGAGTGTGTATATGTGTGTGTGTGTCCAGCATGGGGTGAATATGTGAGGAATGGCCTGATGGGAGAGGCTGAAAGTATGGGGCAAATCCTGGGGACCCATGCCTGGAAGGAAAGCCCAGAAAGCAGGGGCAAAGTTCTAAAGAGTGCACAGAGGGAGCTGGGAGGAGCCCAGACTTGAGTGGAATGATCTGATGACTTTAACAAGCCTTTCCTTCCTATAAGCAGCAAAATTAATGGGATGAAAGTGGGCAAATGTCAATTTTGTTGGAGACCCAGGCCCCAACAGGGCAACCTATTATCTTAAGAAACGGTCTATCCTAGGACTCTCCACGGTGCTCACCAAAGGCATCTCGAATCCCTGCCTTCTCAGGAGAGAGGAAGTGAGGGATACGGAGGTGGAGGTAAATGAGCATGCAACCAAGGAGCAGACTCTGGGAGGCAGCCTGGAGAGGAGACTCAGGAGCGTGGAAAGTTTTCAGTGGATCCTGGTACAAGAGGCTGGAAGAGGAGGGGAATCTGCGAGGGAGAGAGAGAACAGGAGACTGTGGAGGCAAGGGGAAGGGGAGAGGTAGGCAGTGGCATTGAGAAACCCACTTTCTATGTCTTCCTGGGCCAGAGAAATATTTTCTACGCCAGGTGTTGCAGCCTGTCAGTGAATCATGGGACTGGGTCTAGGAGTGTTCCATGTTCCAGTGGTTGGACTTGCAGCTGGGAACATGGAAGTTAACCAAAATTTCAGAGTGTTTCAGGGGCACCTGAATATGTGGAGGGCATTTTCATAACAAGGGATGGAATCTACAAGCCAGATGACCTACAGTTCCCTAGTACTCCTCTGTGGCTTACCTCCATTCCCTCTCCTTTGGCTTCTATCTCTAGCTCAAGATACCACCTAGCCTGACTATGACCCATAGTTCACTTCTGAGACTCAGCTGAGGTTTATCTGCCATTTACTCTGTGCATCAGTAGCCAAGTCTTTCCATCTGCTATTGTAAGCCTGGAGTCCTGTCCCACTTCCCTGCACTCTCCAGGATAGACCTGCACCACTGACTGGGGAGTCATCTTTGGCCACAGTTGATATGGACATCTAAGGACTTCCATGTTCCTACATTTTTGGTCTCTACAGTTTTCCTCTTTACCGTCTGCCTGAAGATATATCAATTGTCTGTGAAACCTTGAAGACAGGGACCACAACACTACAGTTTACTAATAATAACATTGGTGGTGGTGATCATAATATTACTGCCATTGAAGATGGTGACAGTGTCAGTGTGGTAATGGAAGTGTAAGTAATGCATTGATGGTAACAACACTGATGAAAGTAATGGTGAGAATGATACAGAGGTGGTGGTGATGACAGAGGTAGCAACAGAGGTGATGGTGGTTGTATTGGTTTGAATGTGTTGTGTACCCCAGAAAAGCCATACTCCTTAATCCTCATGCAATTTTGCTGAATGGGATCTTTTTTATTGTTTCCATGGAGATGTGACCCACCCAATTGTGGGTGGAAACTTTGATTAGATGGTTTCCATGGAGATATGTCTCCAGGCATTTAGAGTGAAGTTGCTTACTGGAGCCCTTTAAGAGAGAACCGTATTGGAAAAAGCTCACAGCACACATGGCCAGAGACCTTTGGAGATGAAGGAAAACACCCCTGGAGAAAGCCATTGAAGAAGATAGGAGAGAAAGCTATCAGACATCCCTATGCACCTTCCCAGCTGAGAGAGAAACCCCAAACTTCATCAGCCCTTTCTTTGGAGTTAAGGTATCTTTCTCTGCATGCTTTAGTTTGTGCATTTTCATGGCCTTAGAACTGGACACTCACAGCTTAATAAATTCCCCCTTATAAAAGCCATTCCATTTCTGGCAGCTTAACCAACTAAAACAATATTAATGATACAGGTGGTGATGGTAATGATGTTAATGATGATAGAAATAATGATGATAGTGGAGCTGTGTTGCATGTGGACCTGATGATAGTTATGTTAGAGGTAGAAATAGTGCTGAGGAAGAGAATGAGGGTATGATGATGGTTGAGATGGTAGTGATGTTGATGGAAGTGGCCATAGTAAGGATGGTGGTGAGGAAGGGGATGATAATGGTAGAAGTGGTACTTGTGATATTAGAAGTGGTGATGGTAGTGATTGACAAAGCTATTCAAGTTGTTGATGGTGAGACTAGTGAGGGAGGCAGTGATGGTAGTAGTGATGGTAGTGATAGATGTGTTAGTGAGGATGGTAATGTTGATGGTTTCCATAGCAATAAAAATGGCAATGGAGATAGAGTGGTAGCGGCAGTGGTAATGGCAGTGATGAGATGAAGTCTGGGGCAATTAAAGATAGTGATGGTAGTGACAATTATGACAGCCAAGAGCCTAATAAATCTACTCTCTATGTCTATTATCTTCTATCTTACTCTTGACTTTTCTTCCAATACTCTCCATCTTAGTTTTACCTCAGTTTCCATCCTTCACTATTTTGGGTAGAATTAGAAATTTGGGCCAACCAATAAAGGCACTGTGGAGCTGTTGGTTTCAAGAAGAGTAGCTGAGTCCCCTGGTCTCATTTCTTCTTGTAAAAATCTATTTCAGGAAGTGATTTTCCCTCATTTCCACTATTAATCAAAACAGAAAAAATTGGCACCAGAGTCTAAAGTTTGGTACTATGAAGACATCCTGGTGAAGAAAAATGTAATGTTGGAAAGTTACCTGAAGAAGGTTGTGGAATGTCCTACCTTTGAAATGCTCAGAACAAGACAGAGATTGCCATTTGCCTGGATGGATCATGCAAGGAGATAGACAAAATGATCTCTTTAGATCAGAATCCAACTTTGGCCTACTAGGCAGGAAGACAAATGGATTTGTCTACTAAAATATGGGGTTCCACCTCTGAAGCTCATAGTAAAGAAATGAGAAGAGGAGGGCAGGGAAGGGAAGAGGCGATGCAGTTTGGTGGTTCAGAGAAATGTTGGCATTTTTTTCCAGATTCTTTGTGGTTCTGAGTGGGAGGTGACCCAGGATGTGGGACTCTGTGGTGCTGCCTCCAGCCCTGCATCTGCCAAGAGGCAGCTCTTCATCCCACAGCCAGGCTATAGTAAGAATGAGGAGAAAAGGAAAGAAAGAGGGAGGGGATACAGCTCATAATTCCCAGGAGAAATCTTGATTCTCCCACAAACTGGGAGCTCTTATCTCCTCTGCAACTCCTCTTTCCTCTCCCACTTCTCAGTTTTCTAATTGCTAAAGTCCAGCCTAAGCCACTTACTGAGCCCAATCATGGACAAGCTTCCCACAGTAACTGGATGGGTACCAAGGAAGTGGTCATATTCCAAGAGAAGAGGGCACAGAATCTTGCCCAAATAACATGGGCTTTAAAGTCAGAACTAGGGCCAAGTCCCAATGCCATTACTTAATCATTGTGCGACTTCAGGTCTAATGATGCCACTCCCTGAGACTCAGTTTTGTCCTCTGTCAAATGGAGAATTCACAGAGTTCAATAAGGATTAAATGAGATAATGTATGTAATGTTCCTAATATACTACTGGCCCCTAGATGTTCAACAAGCATTAATTTTCTACTCCCAACCCTGCCCCACCCCCATATATACACACCCAATCCTTTTCATAATCTTTCCGAAGTGGAAAGAGTAGTCGTGGCTTAAGATCCTTACCAGGCTCCTTAAGTGTCCTCTTCACATTCTTCATAATATCCAAAGTCTACATTTAAGATTAAAGGAACCTTGGTGCTGGATTTGCAATCAGAGAACTTGTTAGCAGTATGACCTTGACTTCTCTAGGCCTCAGTTTCCTCATCTGAAAATACAGATAATTATCCCTGTTCTGCCAGCCTTGAAGGGTTGTTATGAGACTCAAATGAGGTCATGTTTTGGGAAGAGAAAACTGCTGGGTACATGTAGGGGTTATTGGCTCTGTCTGAAAGGGAGCAAGGAGATATAAGTTCCTGGAGACTGGGTTAGGGCATAACTCAGGGTTTTTTATCCCCTTGGGGATAGCAGGACCAAACATACAGAGGCTAAGAGGAGACTGGGGGCATAGACTTAGAGCCAGCCATGAGGCCATACATGTTTGACTTGGGTTGGTGGGGTGAGACTGGGGTAGTTTATTTATGCCCTTTGGCATAAGTTACATATAAATATGTCAATTATGGAGTATGAGTCAACTGCCTGGGATTTCTTGAGCTAGATGGCAACCCAAAGAGGCTAAAGGCCTCCCTCTCTTTCCTTCCATCTTCTAGGTTTACTGAGTTCCAGTTCTACTTTAATGAACTTGACAAGTGTCTGTGGTTGGCCAATTCTTCCCTGCCTGCCACAGGAAACTATGGGTCATGCCTGTCTGGGTGAACTTAAGAGCTGGCTTTTGGCTGAGTTGGGAGTTCTGATAGGGTGCAGGTTTTTATGGTACCTTCTGTCTGAGACTTGGCAGTCTTTACCAATAGTCCCTTTCTTTTTCACACATGTCCTCCCTTATTTGCCTCATCAGTGGCCTACTCTTATTTCTCATATTAATGGCCAACTCTTCATACCTCAATGGGTCCTTTACTTCCTGACCAAAGTCTAGTTCTCCACTCTTACTGCTGGGAATCAAGGGTTCCTGGTGCCTGTTACATGCTCAAATCTGACCACATAGCCACACCACTTACCCAAGTGCATTTCTTTATCCTTTGCTCAGTCTACCCCCCCCCCCCCTCAGCCTCTCACTCTTCTCTGAAATATTTCAGAGAAATCTTCCCATTTTAAGCCCCCCACCCATGACACCCTCCAGCTCTGGCTCCTCCCAACCTATCCCTGCCTCTTTCATTTTCCTGGGGGGTAGCTTACAAGAGCCTAGGGATTTTTCTTCCACCCTTCGTTTCTCTTCCACTTGTTTACCTGGCTTTCCACCACAGCACTTCTTCTTACCTCATGACTCAGCTCCTATCTCAGTCGCCTGCTAGTGATGCATTCTTGTGCCTCCCCCTACAAGCAGCCTGAACTCTGGGTGCCTCACCCCAAGCCAATTTTGACCCTGCCTGGCCCCCACCCACAAAGCTCGGTCCTGTTAGCCCTGCCCTGTGAAGCATCCCACAGCAGCCAGCTGCTGCCTGCAGTCCACTGGTGGGAACCACATACCAGCCACCTCTAGAGTTGGAGTTCAAACACAGACCTCCTAACATGTGTTTGATCAGCTGAGACCAAATCCACAGGCTTCCAGGAAATGGCACCTGTGCTCTGGTCCCAGGGTCTTAAGGCAGGCCTGGCACAGCCACGTGGCCAAGATATGGGGAGGAAAGGAAGGGCAAAGAGAGCTCTTTTCCACATATGTATGTGTGTATGTGTTTGGTGAGCGAGGGTGGTGGTGATGAGTGTGTTGTGTTACTTACTGTGCTGGAAACCGCAGGGTGCCACTAGGGAGTTTGCTAGGCTGTCACTGTGTTGCCAGAGTCCTGTGCACTTGATCTGTGTGTTATGTGCCAGACAGTTAGAGAGGTGCCATGCTGTGTGGGTAGTGTGTTTGTTATGTGTCACTGTGTTGTGTGTGTACATACATGCTGTGGTTGTAATATCTTGTGTGTCAATGGTGTGGGCTGTGGTATATGTTATGATGTGTGTTATCTTACTGAGGTGGGGGGTTCTGTATGGGGGATGTATCCCACTCTGCTGCAAGTGTGGTGTGGGTGTGCTTGGAGGCTTGGGTGTCACGGAACTGGTGTGGGATGAGGACATTCTATGGTTGACTGGATGTATGTCATTGTATGTGACCAGTATGGAGAGAGGCTTGTGTGCCCAAAACCCAGTTCCTGGTGCCTCTAGCTCAGACCCAGAGTCTCCAATTTCAAGTGAATTTGGGCCAAATTCTTGTATAAGTGTCCTAGTTTCCACCCCAACCCTCACCATTTAGCTTGGGTCATCCCTCAGTTCCTGTGGTTTAATCCAAACCACTAACCAAATTTCCCTGAATACTCTGGTTATTATGACCAGAGGAGGAGGAGAGAAGAGGAGAGAAGAGAAAAAGAAGGAAGAGAAGGAGGAGGGGAGAAGGAGGAGCACTAGGAGGATGAGGAGAATGAAAAAGAGGGGGAGAAGAGTCGGAGAAGAAGGAGGAACAGGAGAAGAGGGTGGGGGAGCATGGAGTCTATTGGAGGGATTGTTTGAGTCCCAAGTCACTATACTAGGCATTACAGATGTGGTAAATGCCAGTGTGATCAGTGCTCCCAAGGCCAAATCAGGAGTCCATGGGAGGGGCAATCAGGTGGACCTGGTTTAATCTATGGGGGAAAAGAAAAGACTTTCTGGAGAAAATGATTTTGGAGTGATACCCAAAGGTGTGATGATTCTGGGTTCTGATTCCAGCACTTTGGAACATTTCCACTTAATTTCTTGGTTTCTCAGGCTTAAGCTGAGGGTGCTATCTTTGAATTATTCCTCTTCACCCGCATCCAATCAAGTTGGCAAACTGCAATGGCTCATGTTTTTAATCACTCACTCAACAAATCGTTATTGAATCTGGACTCTGATAGAAATTGTGTCATGCCCTGGGGATACATCAACAAATAAGCCAGACTAGGTCCTGCCCTCATGGATTCTGCTTGTTCCTCAACACTGTCCCTCCTACTGCCTCTGCTTCATGTCAGGCCTGCAGTTCTTATCCAGGAATAAGTATACCATGCTCCCCTTCCCTCACTGGTCTCCCCAGATCTAGGCTCACCCCTCCCACCCACCATCCATATTGCAGCCAAGGAGCTTTCCAAAGCACAGTTCAGACTGCTCATTCTCCAAAATTAATTGTAGTCTTACTGTGTGCCAGGTACAGTTATAGATACTTGGGATCCATCAATGAACAAAACAAAGTTCCCTGACCTCACAGAGATAACGCTGCAGCCAAAGGATACAGCCAATAAAAACAATAATATATATATATGTAATAAATAAATTATATAGTATATTAGAAGGTGATATGTGTTTTAGGAAAATAATAAGGAAGGTAATGGGGATTGGGAATGCTGGAGTGGAGGGCAAGATGCAGAGTTACCTTAGATGGTCAGGGTAGGCCTCACTGAGAAGGTGATAATTCATCAAAGACTTAAAGGAAGTGAGGGAATTAGCCATGCAGATATCTGGAAGAAGATCCTTCTAGGCAGAGAGAGTAGCCAGTGCAAAGGCTGTGAGGTGAGAGCGGACGACTGGATCGTTCAAGAACACTCAGGAGACCAGTGAGGATGGAACCTCATGAGAGAGGGAGTAATAGCTGGAGATGCTGGGAGAAGGGAGTGCACGGAGTTTGGGAGGCCAGTATAGATACAATGGCTTTTACTCTGAGTGGGAAGGGGAGCTGTAAGATGATCTTGACTTATGTTTGAACAGCATCCCTCTGGCTTCTTTGTGGACAATAGTCTGTAGTGGGCAAGGACAGAAACAGAAAATCAGTCAGGAGGCTATTGTAGCCATCCAGGCAACCTCAAATGGATGAGTAGCTGGGAGAAGTTTTGTGTGTTGTATAGTGCTGGGCAGGTAGGCAGGACCAGGGAGATATTATTACTTCTGGAAAACAAAGGAATGACCACAGATGGGCTGGACAGGTAGGCCACTGACCATAATCAGGAAAGGCATGGGAAGCCCCTAAGATGTTGCATGGAACCCTTTCTGCTCAGTCCAAGATTCTAGCCCCATCTCAGCCTTAGAATGCATCCAGTAGTATTTGACCAGAGGCGTAATCGCTCAGCATGCCCATTTATCACTAGTGTCTACAGAGCTCTTGCTAAGCCATAGTCCTGTGCAGGAGATATTAGTATCCCCATTTTACAACAACAGCAACAAAAACAAGAACAACAACAGCTGCCACTTATATGGTGCTTCTTATAACCCAGGAACTTGTTCTAAGAGCTTTGCGTACGTGGAATCATTTAATCATCACAACCACCCTAGGGGCTAGATATTGTGATCATTCCAATTAGACAGGTGAGGAAATTATGGCACAAAAAGTGTAGATAACTTGCCCAAGGTCACACCATTGTAAAAGGCAAAGCCTTTTTTTTTCTTTTTTCAAACTGAGGCATTCTGGTTCCTGAGTTTTAAGCCCCATGCCAATAAGAAAACCAAAGATCAGAGATGGGAGTGATTTGTGCAAGTTTACACAGAAAATTGTGGTGAAGTTCATATTTGTGCCAACACACCTAACTCATAGCCCATTGATTCCTTCAATGTGCCCTCCCTGCATTCTCTCAGCTTTCACCCTAATGCTCCAAACCAACACAGACTCTGAAGGTAAACTACTGTCTTTAAGCTTTATTTTCATCTATCACATTTTCTTTTGCCTCATACCCTCTCCCACCTGCATGTTTCCAGGCCAAAATTTGGAGCTTTCATATGAGCCCACACCCTGAACAACATAAGCCAGGAAAAGGAGGCTGGTCTGCCACCAACTGGGTGGCATTACTAGAGGCATTTTTCCATTCAAATAAGTGTCTTCTTTACCTAAAGGAGAGATTGGAATAGAGAAATTCCTCTTAAGCCTCCCTAGAAGGTGCAGCCATGAGTATGTGTTTGTGCATGTGTGTGTCTGTTTTCACCTGTGTACCTGGATGTATGAGTTGTTGGGGGACAGTGTGTATAGGTGCTTATGTGTATCTGTATGTGTGCATAAGAATTTATCAGTGTCTCTTGTGTATGTCTCTCTCTGTGTGTAAATTTAGCTGGGTGGGGGAGTGTGAGTGTATGTGTGAGTGTGTCTGGGGTTATGTATGATGGGAGTGGGATGCGCATGTGCATGTGCGTGTGTGTGAGTTTCGGTGTGTTTGTGGCTCTGGAGCTCAAGGCTAATCACTGGACCCTTCCACAGAACTAGCTGGCCTCAGCTTGCCCTACCCACTGCAGGCACACCTGTTGTACCAGATCTGCCACATCAGAGATTGCCAGGCTCTCTGCCTCTGCTTCACCCTCCTGTCACTCCCTGTCTGGTTCAAAGTTTCTCCCCTAAGGTATCCAAGCTATAGCCCAAGGAAGCAGAAACCATTGTGAGAGAGGTAAGCACATATCAATCCAGGATTCTGAGACCCAGCATGATGGTGATCCTGTACTTCTGGGCTTGGCACAGGCTTCTGCCATCAGAATGGGAAGGGTTGTAAATGTTGAAGCCATCCAACAACTCCTCTATTCTCCTGATGGGAAAAACGGGAACTATTTCTTTCAGGGTCTAGTTAGGAAAACAGAAACCACTCTAGGTCTTTCAATGGAGGGAATTTAATCCAGGGGATTTAATCCAGGTAGCAAAAACTCTGGGGCTAGAAATCCCAGCTTTGTGCCCCGGCCCTGCTGTTTACTTACTATATGACTTGGGTAAATCATTTCACCTCTCTGTGCCCCAGTGTCCTCGTCAGTAAGTTAGAGATAATAATAGCATGGAGCTCAAAAACTCAAAAGTAAGGTTACAATATTCATCATATGTGAAAGTATTTAGAGCAGTGTCTGGCACATAATAAGTGATGGATTAGTGTGGATTGCTTTAGTAGTAGGACAGTGAAGACATTGAATATCTGGGTTTCTAGGATCTGCCCCATGCCTGAGTGACTAACTCTATGTCCTTAGGTGGGAACTTCCTTTCTCTGAATCTCTACTTGTCCAACATCAGATCAGGAAACTCTAGTAAAGCACAGGCACTGGTCACTCTTCCAGGATGGTGGCAAAAACAGGCAGTGGAAAGCATCTTGCCACTAAGCTCTGAGCCAGGGCCTCTTGCCCTCTTCTGCTCATAGCACCTTTACCATTCAGTTTTCAGAAGCGCATGAATATCTGGATGCACAACAGAGGTTCAGTCTACCCCAGAGGTGGCCCCAACCCTGTAATCCCAGCCCTTTGAACTGTCCCCACACACCAGCACAGCTCATGATTCAAAAAGGGCTCACCAGCCATTAGCTGAGCATGAAATCACATCAGCATAACTCCAAATCCACATGCGTGATGACACCAGCCATGGTCCCTGTCACTACCACCCCCCAGCCAAGAATCTAAGCCCCTTGACACCTCTGTGTCCCTTTATTCAGCAGTACCCAGCAGTGCCTGGCACAGAGTTGAGTGCCCAGTGGTATGCCTGGTGAATGTCTGCAGAATGGGAATGATTGCAAACTGACAGCCTACCTGCCAAATTCAGCCTGTAGATTTCGTTTAGCTTGCAGAATGTCTTCAGGAAGTTTAAAATTAGTCACCAGGATTGCAAAATGGCGTGGTTTTATGTAAAAATCTGGATTTTTTTGCTCTTTTTGAGAGAATTTAGGAGTTCTGTCAAACCTGGTGCTGTCCCTGGAGACAAGGCACATGCCGTCCAGCTCACTACAACCCTTACGCCTACCTGTTGTCTCCCCAGCTGCCATTGCTCAACCCACTTATACCATTATTTCCCGTCACTTGCTCTATTTCCTTCACTTACATCACTTACTTGGCCAGAGTAAGTATCAAACTCTACCTTCTTAGGTAGAGGTTGAGCCCAAGGGAAGTCCTGGGGGCAAAGATAGCCATCCACTCACATGAGCTTTGTAATATTAGCTTCCGTGTTCATTTATCCCTCTACTTATCCATCCAGGCCTCTCTCCCTACACCCAATCTAGGAGAAGAGATACGTGGGAGGCACAGATAGTTTTGTTGCCCATAAATAGAGGACTCTGGGATAGTGAAGGATAGTGACATTTCTTCTGGCCAAAGTGAAATCAGGGGGAAGCTTATAGGAAGAGGCTATGTTTGAGCCTGGAAGGATGGACAGGATTTGGACAGATGGAGCTGGAAGCAAAAGGGAGAATAGAATTAGCAGCTAAAGCAACAAAGGCATGGAGGTGGCCATGTCTGGGTTGTGTACTGGGAACCTTGAATGGTTCAGTAGGCTGGTTCTCAGTAGGTGGGGGGGGGGGGGGGAGCTGGGAAAGTAGAACTAGAACTAACATTTTTGCTGATCCCTAATCTCTGGAAAACTCTTAATCTCTCCCAGTGGCATGTGAGGGAATCACATACAGTAGCTCCTCTGGTTCTCACAGCAATCCTGTGAACCAAAGACTACTGAGTTAATTGTTACATATGAGTGAACTGAGGCTCCGAGATTGGGGACTTGCCCAAACCCACACAGCTGGGAAGTAGAAGGGCTGGAATTCTCCCCAGGCCTGCCTAAATATTGGAATTTTAAAAAGGCTGGAGAACCATTTTAAGGCTTTAAGCAAAGGAGTGGCTGGGCATGTCATGCTTTTTGGGTCATGGGTAGATGGCTCAGTGTACGTGGGAGAGGAGTTCCAGACTTTTCTGCCTCTGCTTCCCTCCACATCTCACCCTTTCCAAGTCCTGTTGTGTCCACCTAAATAGCTCCCATCCCTCTGCCTTGCCATTAATCCAGGCCCCCCATCTGACTCCTCTGGGTACAGCAGGAATCCCCTAACTAGTCTCTTTGCTTGCATTCTTCCTCGCTCCCAAGTCATTCACCTGCCAGCCAGAGTGAACTTCCAAAATGTCAATGCTGACTCTGTCAACCCTACCCCAAGCTTACACCCACTTCGTTGCTTGGAACTCTTCAAACAGCTCCCCGTTGCCTGGAGTCTTCTTTTCCATCATCTTTTCCCCCTGTCAAGCCTTTCCTTCTCACCCTGCTATGCTTTCAGTGCCTGACTCCTCTTTGTCTTTTCAGGACTCAGTTCAGGTGCTATTTCCTCCTGGAAGCTTTCCCTGACCTCTTTTCCTCTCCCATGTCTGAGTTAGATGTCCCTCTTCTGGCCTCACCTCTACCATGGCAATTTCCACATGTATACTATAATGAAACCATCCTTCTTTAGGGTCTCTTTTACAAGACCGGAAGTTTCTTTAGGGCAGAACTGAGAGGCAGGAGAGTGCTCAGCCTGCCTGGCTTTGAATCCTGGTTCTGCCATTTAGCAGATGTGTGCACTTGAGTAAGACTCTTTGCTGCTCTCTGCCTCCATTTCCTTCTGTAAAATTAAAACAATAGTAGCACCAATCTTCCAGAGGATTTTTGTGACATAGAAAGAAGACAGCCCATGTAAAAGATTTAGAAGAATGCCTAGACCATAGTAAATGCTCAAAAAAAAATGCAGCCATTGTTGTTTCTATGTTCTCAGGACCTGGCACAGAGTAGATGTTTGGTGGCTGAATGGGATGGTCTGGAGGATCCTCGGTCAGGGGACACTGTGTTTCTTGGAGGGGATCCTAGTTAGAATATGACCCTCTTGTAAACTGGGCTTGGAAGGAAGCAGGGGTAGACTTAGTTCCCAGGAAGAACCTAGTAATGCCAGTATTATTTGAAGCAAAGCAACTTCAGAGCTGAAGCCTGTGTGTGGCAGCTCCTATCTGGTCTGGTCACCAGCCTCCCCTTCATCAATGTGTTTCCATTGGTCAGCTGACACCCCATTTGACTAAGTCCAGGCCTAATTGTGCTGCTGCACAGTGAGTGGGCAAGCCACTGGGAGGCCAGAGGCTTGTTAGGACTAGGCCTTTACCAGGGCCAGAGGGCCCACAATGTGATACCCGCTCAGGGCTCAGTCAATGTGTTTCCAATCAGCAATTAGTCTTTAATTAATGGGGCTGCCAAATGATTGCTTTCCTGTCTGAATGGCAGCATGGGCAGGGAGCTGGCAGGAATGGCCATCTGGGGAGTGTTAAGCTGGAGTTACAAGAGGAGACATAAAGAAAGGAACCAAATACCCCAATTTGGACCTGAATCATGGCCCTGGGCAAGCAGCATGGCACCCAGCCCAGTGGCAAATTAAATCCAGGCCTAGGCTCCTGGTGGCACCTGTTCCTGCCCAGCCCCTTAAGTCTCCATGGGATCTGGGGTTGGCCAAGAAGCTACCCTCTTGGGGCCTTTGTTTCCCCAGGTAGATAAGAAAGGGTTTACTGGAGGGTCTCTATGGGCCCTCACAGCTCTGGTGCTCTGAAAGACTTGCCCATGTTATACACAAATTAATGGGAAAGGTGGACATGGAGTCCATGCCTCCTGCTGTCCCAGACGGGCTTCATCTGTAAAATGGTGATAATCATTTATATTTCCTGGACTTGTTGGGATGGGAAGGAATTCTATAAACTGTGAAATATCATGCTTTGAAGCTGGAGCTTGGGACTAGGAAGACATGAAATTGGCTCCTGGTGGTTCCCCGCCCTGGGTGCCTCTGAGCCTGGTCCTCATAACCTCCCTTCCCTTCAACCAGAGGAAGGAGAGATAATGATGATAAGCATCAACATGGTACTCAGCATCTTCTGAGCTTGCATTATCTTACTGAGTTGTCACTATAGCCATATGAAGTAGGTATTGTCCTTCTCATGCCCAGTTTACAGAAGAGGAAGTTGAGACACTGAACAGGTTACCCACTGACCCATGGTTCCACAACTAGTCCCACAGCAAGAGTTGGAATTGAGCCCCAGGAGGCCTGACTTTGGAGCCCATTCTTTTAACCAATATCCAAGAGGCAGCTTCTCTCTATTTTTTGGAGACCCCATCTTGGGCAACAGTTTGATATCCTCTCTTGACATCTACAGACAGGCTAAGGACATCAGCCCTAGCTGAACCATTAGTGACAATTATATTCAGCCCTCTCATGGTGTGGATGGGGAGACTGAGACCCAGAAGTGGGCAGGGACATGCCCAAAACCATATAGTATGTTTCTGGCAGCTCTGGGCTTTGGATCCAGGTTACTGACTCCCACGTCCTTGGGTTAGATCAAAATCCCACCCCCTGAAACTCTCCTCTCTCCTTCATCCATACCCTACTGTTGATTTCACATCCTACATATGTTACTGATTCATCAGCACCTCTCCATCCCCTCCATGCCTGTCCTGGGTCAAGTCCCCTCCTACTTGCATAGGTTCTACTGGTTTAGCCTTCTAGTGGTTTCTAGATGAATCTTCCAAGTGTACACTTTTATCCTATCACACACTTGCTTATGAATCCTCAGTGTCTCCCTATTGCCTGTCAAAACAAGTACAAACTCCTTTGTCTGCCATTCAGGGCCTTCTATATAAAACTGCAATATACTTTTCCAGCTTTGACTCTTTTCCTATCCATAAAAATTATGCCTCAGCCAAACTGAGCTCATCAAAGATTTATTTCCTACTTCATAGGGTTGTTGTGAGGATTGAATGAGTTGCTATATGTAAAGTCTTTAGAACAGCACCTGGCACAGAGCAAGTGCCATAAAGTGTTTGTTATAATAGATTTTTGGACCTGCCTTATCTATTTCCACCTCCGTGCTTCTTTCCGCTCACTTAGTTCCCTATAACTACTATGCCCTTTCACCTCTTTCTCTGCATGTCCAAGTCCTACACAGCCTTCACGGCCTTCATCTGTCTGTCTTTGAACCCTATTAACACTCTCTCTGTCCCCTTGCAGGCCTGCCTACTCAATCTTTTATTACAGGTGAGTGTGTACATATGTTCTTCAGTAGTTTTTATGCTCTTTGAGGACAGAAAGTTTAATGTAGGGAAAATAGCAAAGGCTTGGGCATCAGATTTACTTGATTTTAATTCCTGGCTCTGCTACATCCAGCTGTGTGACCTTGGAAAAGTGACCAAAACTCTCTAAGTTTTAATTTCCTCACAAGTAAAGTAATCTTTACCTGGTGGGAAATGTTAGAAGGTTTTCACCTGAGAAAGCATATACTTTCTGGTACACAGTAGATGCTCTCAGGCTTCCCCCCCCCCCCTATTTTTTTATGCTAAGGAGCCAGAGGAAAGTAAGACATCCTTTTGAGCTAAGCACTACAACTGTCTGCATTTTATTGATGGGAAACTGAGGCACAAAGAGGTTAAGCCACTTTCCCAGAATACCACAGCCAAGGGCTACTGCAGCTAGGATCCAGATCTCTACCCAACACTGCCTCTCTGGAAAGGAGCCCTGGTGATTATGGGCTGAGGCCTGGCCTGGTTCCAGATCCATTTCTGATCTGGGAGATGTTTCATAGAGGATTTCCTGTATCCTGAGGTCCAGATGGCCATGCCCTTCACCAGTCCCTCCCTAGTCCAGTCTCCAGAACTTATAGCAGAGATCTGAGCCAGTTGGAACCAGAGTTATCTGACTTTGTGTTTTCTAAAATGAAATTTCACCATTGGTTGAGGTGGAATAACCATCCCATGTGTCAGTGACTTCTGGCAGTTCCCTTCTAATCACCTCTATGGGAATCAGAGGGCAGAAACCCTGGGAATCCCCCATGGTCCCTGCCTCCCTGCCAGCTCCCCAGGGCCTTGCCCAGGCCACTTCCACAGTCTGTCTGCAGGACAGCCCTGTTCCCATTCCCTGCCTTGAGGGAACTTGAGAATGTCACCCATGGATGGCTTCACCTTCTGAGGATTCCCAGGAGGGCAGACTTTGAACAGCACTGGTTAAATAAAAAAAGAGGCCAAATTCTGATCCCTATACTACTAATGATGGACTGTGAATCCCTGGGCAAGCCCCTTCTCCTCTTTGACCTTCAGCTTTTCAATTTCTAAAAGGGAATCAGCCTAGTCTTCATTATCTCTCATATTTATGACTGCACTAGTCCTTAACTGGACTCCCATCCACACTTTGCCCCTAGAGTCTATCTCAACACAGGGAAAACAGAAATATCCTGTTAAGGCATATCAGATCATGTCATGCCTCTATTCAAAATCATCGCTTGGCTTACCATCAACTAGAGTATACATTAAAGGCCAAACAAGAGTCTATAAGACCCTATACCACAAGTTTCCAAACTTGCTGCACATTGTAGTCATCTAGTTTTAAAAAATAATGAGGTCTGGTTTTCAGCCCCAGAGGTTTTGGTTTATTTGGTCTGAGATGCAGTCTGGATATGGGGATTTTAGCTCCCCAGGTGATTATAAAATATAGCCAAGGTTGAGAACCACTGCCCATGTGACTTGTTTCCACCATCTCCCTTATCTTTCTAACTTTATCTCCAACTCTCTCCTTCATACACTCTGCTCCAGCTACTGGCCTTGCTGTTCTTCAGACATTCCAGACACACTCCTACCTGCAGGCCTTTGCACTTACTATTCTCTCCACTTGGGATGATTTTTCTTCCAGACACTTGTATGGCCAGCTTCCTCACTTCATTCAGATTCCTGCTCAGATGTCACCTACTTGGAGAGGTATTCCCTGCCTAGAACTCTAGCTAAAACAGCTACTTCCTTCCTTCACTGCTGTCACTCTCTGACCATTACTTTGGCTCTACTTTCTTTATAGCACTCATCACAAGGCATATTATTTATTTATTCATAAATTTGATTATTGTTGCTCTCCCCTGATAAGATGTCAGTTCCATGAGAGAGGAAGCTTTCTTTTGTTCATTGCTGTACCCCCACGTCTGTAAACATGCCTGGCATATAGTCAATGTTTAATAAAGGCTTGTGTTGGACAAATGAATGAATCAAGGTAATGGAAAGGAAAGTTTGGGAATTAGGTCTGTACATATTGGCTCTGTGACCTTGGAAATGTCACCAAACCTCTGTTCAGTTTCCTCAGCTATTAAATAGGCTTAAGGTTGCCCACTTTAAAGGGTGACTTACAGACCGCTCAGGAATAGGTGATATTTCTAGGGGTGCAGGATAGCCAAACAAGATGACAGGTCAATTGCTAGTCCATCTATACCTTAACTTTCTCTTAACAAGTTGTTTAGCTTTTAAATTAGAAATAACCATAATTTCTTCACAATAGTCTAGAAAATGAACAGCCCATAATCATGGTGAGAACCAGCAGTGTGGCAACTACTAGAGGAGTAAGAATGGGTTTGGAGGTCCTTCAAAACCCCATGTCCAGAGATTTGTCATTATTTGAACTGTCTGATGGTTCACATGAATACCTTACTCAGAAAGCTTGTCTTTATTTGACCAGACTTGGGGATTATCAAATGCAAATTGCTTTTTTCCTGGGGACTTTTGTAGAAAATAATCAGAGGCAAGTTTTTAACAGCATGATAGTCGAAGGCAATGGGTAACAGTTGAGGTAAACAGTAGCCTAAAAAAAGCTGAAAAGGAAAAACTAGAGAATAAAATGTCTTTAAGGGAGTTCAAAATGCTCTGATATATTCCTGGGAATATAGAAGGCCATGTGAATGCATCAGGTTGTGTGGAGGCTCAGGAAAGACCTGAGAAAGCCCTAAGCTCTTACCTATGACTACCTTTGAGGCTCTGCACAAACAGGAAGTGAAAGCTAAGGTGTAGCTGTAAACTACCTGTCTTGGAGTTGATCACATGCCCTAATATGCACACAGAATGTTCAACGAAGGCTGGGAAAGTCACTGGCTCCACATTTAAGAAAATATTTGCCTAGGTGACCAGTAGCTAAATGATCTGAGACTTCAGTACACATGGGAAAACACACAGGCAGAATTAGTTAAGAAAACTCTCTAAACACAAGCAGCAGCAACAACAACAAAACAATAATAATAAACAGCAATAACAACAAACCATGGGGAAAGGGAGAGTTTAATTTTCAGTTTCCAGATGAAATGACTCCAAATGCTCAGTATTCAACAAAAAATATAAAACATGCACAGAAACAGCAAAGTATAGCTTACATATGGGAAAAAAGCAATCAACAGAAACTGAGGAAGCCCAAATGTTGGGCTTAATAGACAAAAGATTTTAAATCAACACTATAAATAAGTTCAAAGAAATAAAAGAATCTAAGTCTAAATGATTAAAGGAAAATATAACAACAATATGTCACCAAATTAAAAACATAAAAATAGATATACTATACAAAAGAACCATCTAGAAATTCTGGATTTTAAAAATACAATAACTGGAATGAAAAATTCACTAGAAGGGCTCAAGAGTAAATTTGAGTAGGCTGAAAAAACAATCAGCAAAGTTGAAGATAAGCCCATTGAGATTAACCAGTCTGAGGAACAAAAAGAAAAAAGAATGCGTAAAAAATAAGCAGAGGGCAGTGCAATGGTGGCTCAGTGGCAGAATTTTCGCTTGCTATTCTGGAGACCCAGGTTCGATTCCCAGTGCCATCCTATGCAAAAATAAATAAATAAATAACCATAAAGAAAAAAAATTTAAAGTAAACCAAAAAAAAAAAAAAAAAAAAAAAAGAGCAGAGCCTCAAAGATCTGTGAGACATGATCAAACATACCTACATATGCCTAATAGGAACCAGAGAAATAGGGGTGAGAGAAAGGGGGCAGAAAGAATACTTGAAGAAATAATGGTTGTAAACTTCACAGGTTTGATTAATAAATAATAATAATCTACACATACAAGAAACTCAATTAGCTCCATGTAGGGTAAACCCAAAGTGATTCACACCTAGACACACTATAATCAAGCCATCAAATGACAAAGACAAAGAGAGAAACTTGGAAGCATCAAAGAAGTGACTCATCACACACAAAAGGATCCTCAATAAGATTAACAGCTGATGTCTCTTCAGAAACCATGGAAGCTACAAAAGAGTGGGGAGACATTTAAAAGGCTATCAATCAAGAATTTTATATTCATCAAAACTCTCCCTCAAAAATGAAAGTTCAGATATTTTCAGATTAAAAAAACAGAGAATTTATTATTAGCAGACTACCTTAAAAGAAATGCTAAAGGGAGTCCTTCAGGCAGAAATAAATGAACACTAGACAGTAACACAAATATATCTATGAAAAATTAAAAATAAATACTAGTATTTTTTGTTTGTAACACTTTCTTCCACCTGATTTTAAAGAAATCTGCATAAATCAATAAAAACAAATCTGTGCTGGTAGGCACACAATGCATAAAGAAATAATTTGTATGAAAGTAAAAGCATAATTGAGGGAAGAGAATGAAGCTATAGAGGAGCAAAGTTTTTTGCATACTCAATTAATCTGAACTAAATTGTTATAAATTACAACATTAATTGTAATACCCTGGGCAACCAACAACAAAATAACTCCAAAATAGTAAAAGAAATGGGAAAAGAACTAAAGTGGTTTACAGGAAATATCTATTAAAAATAAAAAATAAAGATTTTAAACAAAAGAAGAAAATAATGGAGGAATAGAGGGAAAAAGACATCAAACTTATGGAAACACATAAATCCTACCTTATCAGTAATTACATTAAAGGAAAATAGATTAAATCTAAATTAGAAAGGAAAGATTGGTATAACAGATAAAAATAACATGATTCAACCATATGCTGCATTTACAGAGAAAAAAATAGCCTGAAAGTTAAGAGACAGAAAAAGGTATATTATGCTCTAACCTCAAGATAACCTGAATAGCTATATTAATATCATGCAAAATAAACTTTAAGGCAAAATCACCACTATAGACAAAAAAAGACATTTTACAGTGATAAGAGTCAATTGATCACAATTCATTAAGAAGATAACGTAATTATAAACATATATTCACTTAAGACAGCTCAAAATACCTGAAGCAAAAAAAGTGACAGAACTGAAGAGATACTAATAATTGGAGACATCAATAGCTTACTTTCAAGAATGAGTAAATCTCACATGCTTTAGGGACTTCGAATTTAATAAGTCAAGCCCTTGATCTTGAGGCCTGCCCTTATGAAATTTATTTCTTCAAAGAAGAAGCTAAGCCTACTTATAACTATGCCTAAGATTCCTCCATCAGGAAACAACTTTTGTTACTCAAGTGTGACCTCTCTCAGTTGACTCTGCAAATAAACTCTTTGCCCTCTGCCCTATATGGAGCATGACCCCAGGAGTATAAGTCTCTCTGACAAAGTGGGATATGGCTCCCATGGATGAGCTTGGCCCTGGCAACATGCAATTGAGAATAACTTCTTGGCCAAAAGGGGGAAAAGAAATGAAACAAAGCAAAGTTTTAACAGCTCATATAGATTTCATATAGAGTCAAAAGGCCATTCTGGAGGGTGTTGTTATGCCTTATATAGATATTCCTTTTCAGTTTCTAGTGTATTAGAATAGCTAGAAAGAAATACCCAAAACTGTTGAACTGGATTCTTGATGATGATGATTGTATAACTATATAGTTTTATCGTGTGACTATGTGACTGTGAAAACCTTGTGACAGACACTCACTTTACCCAGTGTATGGGCAGATGAGGAATAAAATAAAGACAATAAATAAATAATAGGAGGGATAATGGGTATGGGATGTTTTGGGTGTTCTTTTTTATTTTTATTTTTTTCTTGGAGTAATGAAAATGTTTGAAAATGTGATGAATGCACAACTATATGATGATTCTGTGAGCCATTGCTTATATATTTTGGATAGATTATTTGGGGTGCGAATATGTCTCAATAAAATTGCATTAAAATAGTATAAAAATAATGAATAGGAAAACTAAACAGAAGATCAACAAAGAAATATGACTTGAACAAAATTATATAACCAACTAGACCTAACTGACATCTATAGAACTCTTAATCCAATAAGAGCAGAACACCCATAATTCTCAAGTGCACATGACACATTCTCCAGGATAGACTATATGTTAAGCTTTAAAACAATTCTCATTACATTTAAAACAATTTAAATCATGCAAGGTATATTCTCTGACCACAATGGAATGAAATTCGGAAACAATAGCAGAAGAATATTTGGGAAAATCACAAATATGTAGAAATTAACACACTCTAAATAGCCAATAGGTTGAAAGAAAAAAATCACAAGTGATATTAGAAAACACACTAAGGTGAATGAAAAAAACACAATATAGCAAAACCTATTCAGTAGATCTAACATGGAGTTTAAAGGGAAAATTTTAACTGGAAATATCTGTATTTAAAAATAAGAGAGATCTCAAAATAATAACATGATATTTCACCTTAAGAAACCATAAATCAAAGAGTAAATTAAACTGAAAGTAGGCAGAAAGAATGAAATAATCAATATTAGAGCAGAAATAAATGAAATCATGAGTAGAAAAACTGTGGAAAATATCAACAAAACAGAATGTTGATTCTTTGAAAACAGCAACAAAATCTCCAAAACTTTATCTGGACTGATTAAGAAAAAAAGAGAGAAGATCTAAATCTCTGAAAGCAGGATCATTATTATCAACCTTACAGAAAAATAATGGTTATACAATTGCTGTGACAATTGTATGCCATCAAATTAGAAAATGTAGATGAAATGAGCAAATTCATAGAAAGACACAAACCACCAAAACTGACTCAAGAAAATCCTATGGAACCTACAAAACCTCTCTTAGAACTAATAAATGAGTTCAGCAAGGTTGCAGGATATAAGATCATTAAAAAATTATAATGCAATCATCTGAAAATGAAATAAAGAAAATAGTGCCATTATAATTGCATTAAAAATAAAAAACAATTAGAAATAAATTTAACTAAAGATGTGCAAGACTTGTACACTAAAAACTACAAAACACCATTGAATGAAATTATGCAAGTCCTAAGTAAATGGAAAGACATCCCATGTTCATGGATCAGAAGACTTAAAATTGTTAATATGGCAATTCAAATCGAACTGATCTATAAATTCAGCAGAATTCCTATCAAAATACGAGCTGCCCTTTTTGCAGAAATCACCAAATTAATCATAAAATTCACATGGGAATGCAAGAGACCAGAATAGTCAAAATATGGACAAAGTTGGAGGACTCACACTTCTCAATTTCAAAACTTATTACAAAGCTGCAGTAATCAAAACAACACAAGGATAGACATGGCGGAAAGAATAGTCATTTCAACAATTGGTGCTGGAGAAATTAATTATCCACATGTATAAAAATGAAATTGGATCCCTACCTCACACCATATACAAAAATTAACTCAAAGTAAATCAAATTGTTAAACAAAAAAGCTAAAACTTTAAGACTATTTGAAGAAAACATAGGTGAAAAATGTCTTGGTTTTGGATTAGGCAATAGTTCTCATATATAATACAAAAAAGACAAAAATAAAAGTAACACACAGATAAATTGGACTTCATTCAAATAAAAACTTTTGTGCTTCAAATGACACTACCAAGATGGTGAACTGACATCTGATGCAATGGGAGAAGACATTTAAAAATCATATGTCTGATTAAGGATTAGAATCCAGAATATATAAAGAAAACTTAGAATCAGTAATAAAAGTGAATAATCAAATTTAAAAATTGGCAAAGTATTTGAATAATATTCCTCCAAAGAAGATATACAAATGGCCAAGAAGTACATGAAAAAAAAAGCTCAACCATCATTATCCATTATGTAAATGCAAATCAAAACCACAATGAGATAGAGACTTAAAGACCACTACAATTACCATATTTAAAAAGACAGGCAATAACAAGTGTTGGTGGGCATATGGAGAAATTTGAATACTCATATTGGTGGTGGTAATAGAAATTTGTGCAGTAGCTTAGGAAACTGCCTGGATATTCCTCAAAAGAGTAAACACAGAGTTACAATATAAGCCAGGAATTCCATTCCTAGATATATATCTAAAGGAACTGGAAACATATGTTCACAAAAAACTTGCACATGAATGTGCATAGCAGCATTATTCATAACATCCAAAAATTGGGGTAAAAAACAAATGTCTATTAACTGATGAATGGATAAACAAAGTGTGGTATATCCACACAATGAAGTACTAGTCAGTCATGAAAAGGAATGAAGTACTGACACATGAATCAACCTGGAAAATATTTTGCTGAGTGAAAGAAGCCAGTCAAGAAGACCACAAATTGTATGATTCCATTTATATGTAATGTTCAAAATAGGCAAATCCATAGAGACAGAAAGTAGATTAGTGGTTTCTAGGAAATGAGGGGAGGTGGAATTGGAACTAACTGCTAACAGACATGTGGTTTCTTTTAAGGGTGATGAAAATATTCTGGAATTACATAGCAATGGTTTCAGACCTGGTGAATATACTAAAAAACACTGAATTGGGGTTTCCAGTCAACCAAGATGGCCATGTAAAACACTCCAGGGTGCTGTTTCTCCACAGAATCTTTGAGCAACTAGCAAAAATTGGCAAAGCCATCTTCCTCAAAACTCCTGAAAACAGTTAAAGGGTTGAAATAACTGGGCAAATGCCAAATCAAGAAAACACAACTTTTAAAACGGTAGGAGAGAGTCATTCCTCAGTTAGCATGAGGAGGACGTAGGTATTGGGATGTAGAGAGGCAAGAAATCATGTGTGAAGTAAAGGAAACTTTATTTCTATTTCCCCCGGCTGAACAAATCTTCATTTGATGAGGAAATTCAGATGCTGCTGACAGCTGTTGAAGAAAAAATCTCTAACTGATCATTTCACATGAGCCTTGTGTTAATGGTGAGTGCAAGATCAAGGGTGTGCTCTTCTGATGGAGAACTCCCCGGAAAAATTCTTTCACAAGGGCTTCTTATTGGTCTGGTTGGAAGTTTCTCCTTCCAGCACATCCTGTCCTCCAATTACATCTCATGCAATTAGGGATTGTGATTTCAGGGCTACCCCTTCACAGTGTTCTAGTAATATGGCTCCGGAATGTGATTCCGTGTTGATCTGGCATTTTCCTTTGCCTAAGCCTTCTATCTGTTATCTTTAAAATTCCCATCCTACTTCACAAAGACATTTAGAGGAACAAATAAATGAATTCAGAGAGCATGGGTTTTATTAGTGGAGGCATTGGAGTGCAGGTTCTTCGATTGAAGAAACAGTCCTCTGACACTTCTGATTTGAAAATAATGCTAGAAGACCTTTACATTGTATTGATATTGCTAGATATAATTCGCCAGAATTTCCCGTTTCTAATTTGACTGTTCAAACTTAGATTTGATCAGTTTTCTGGCCTAAAAAAAAAAATGTTTCCAAAGCTCTATTTGTCCTTTAGTAAATACCACGCCAATAGAATTTTTTAAATTGGTATCATATTTTCAAATGTATCTAAGCTACTTAAATCAATATCATTTAAAAATGCACATAAATAGTTCATTGCCACAATTAATCATTCCCTGGTTCTTCATGGCTTTTAGAATAAATTATTCATGGATTTTTGGCGAGAAATTATGGTAGGAGATGCTCATGGCAGCCTTGCTGGCCCCACTCCTAACTGCACCGAGAACAATGTAGAGTCAGCCTTACGTAGATCTCTGTCCCTGTTCCAAAGGGAAAAGAATAACCCTGTACACATATGTAAGCACTAGTCTATCAAGTAGCAGTCTGAAATGCTTAACCAGGGACAGCAGCGTCGGCTGCCGGCAGAGCCCGGGTCACCGGTGGCCGCCGCTGACTCCCGCCTGGCCGGGCTCACTTGGGATGGGGAGCCACCTGGCAGCGCCCAGGATGGATTCGGGCAGGACAAGCTGCCCACGCCCTCCTCTCCTGTCAACCTGATGCTGAGTCTTGAACCTGTGAAATTGCATCTGAGAAAAAGATCCTGATTGAGTCAGTGCTTTACATGACTACTCACTGTTCTCTCGAAAGCTGAGATATGCCCACTGTTGGGACTGAAGTCAAAGTAAAAACCAAAGTTCGCATTGAAGAATTATTCAAGGCCCACAATGGTTTAATAAGTGAAAGAAAAAACAGAAGAAACAAATTACCAAATCTGGAGAAAACCTCTCATCAACTGAGGAGCTGCCTCTTCAACAGTGAGAGAAGTCTCATCCAATCAGTTAAAGGTTTTAAAAGGAAAAGTGATGATTTCAGCAATCAGAAGAGAGAATTTTCTTCTCTGTTTTAGCCAACCAGCTTCTGAGGAATTCATCAGAAACCTGCATTAGAGGTCCCAGTTTATGGCCTGCACTACGGAATTTGAACTTGCCCATGACACAGTCGCATGAGACAATTCTTATAAAAATACCATAATATTTACAGATACCTCCTGTCAGTTCTGTTTCTCTAGAGAACCCTAACTAATATACAGCCACATTCAAATACATGTCAGTGGTGTTAATTACATTCAAAATGTTGTGCTGCTCTCACCAACATTTATTACAAAATTTTTCCATCACTCCAATCAAAAACTTTGTACCAATTATGTATTCACTCTTCATTCCTTAACCCCACCCTGACCTCTAGTAACCTGCATTTTAGTTTCTGACTTGATGAATTTGCTTATTTTAATTATTTCATGTTAATGAAATCATATAGTATCTTCTTTTGGTATTCGGCTTATTTCACTCAGCACAGTGTTTTCGGGGTTCATTCATGTTGTCGCATGTATAAGAACTTCATTCCTTTTTATGGGTTAATAATATTACATTGGGTGTTTATGTGGGTGTGTGTATGTGTGTGTATGTGTGCATCACGGTTTGTTTATCCATTCATCGGTTGCTGGACACTTGGTTGCTTTCATCTTTTGGGAATTGTGAATAGTGCTGCTATAAACATTGGTGTACAAATAAAAAATATTTAAAATTTAAAAATTAAAAAAAAGAAAAACTAAACCAGGAAACTCGTGTGTGCCTTACCTTCCCAGAACTTATCCTGCAGTCAGAAAAACCTGTGGATATCTAGAACCCTGTAAGAAAAAGTATAGATTTTTACACCCCAAAACACCAGGGTATACACTCTTCTCTAGTGCTCATTGAACATTCTCCAAGATAGATCATATGCTTGGGCACAGAACAGGTCTTTATAAATTTAAAAAGATTGAAATAATTCAAAACACTTTCTCAGATCACAATGGAATGAAACTGGAAATCAATAACCACCAAAGAAGCAGAACTTCCACAAGTATATGGCAATTAAATAATGCACCCTTAAACAACTAGTGGGTCAAAAAAGAAATTGCTAGAGAAATCGGCAACTGGAGACAAATGAAAATGAGACTATGACATATCAGAACTTATGGAATGCAGCAAAGGCAATACTGAGAGGGAAACTTATTGCCCTAAATGCCTATATTAAAAATGAAGAAAGATAAAAGAAAAACAAAAAACACACAATTATTCACTTGGAAGAACTAGAGAAAGAACAGCAAACTAATCCCAAAGCAAATAGAAGAAGAGAAATAACAAAGATTAAAGCAGAATTAAATGAATTGGAGAACAAAAGAACAACAGAAAGAATCAAAACCAAAAGTTACTTCTTTGAAAATATCGATAAAATCAATGGACTCCTAGCTAGGCTGACAAAGAAGAAAAGAGAAAGGATGCAAATAAACCAAATCAGAAAATGAAGGGAATGTTGTTATCACAGACCCTGTAGGAAAAAAAAAAAAACATAAGAGGATACTATGAAAAACTACATGCCAACAAACTAGACAACTTAGATGAAATAGACAAATTCCTAGAAATACAAGAACAAGCTACACTTAACTCAAGAAGAAATAGAAGATCTCAACAAACCAATCAGAAGTAAAGAGATTCAATCAATCATCAGAAATCTTCCTACAAAGAAAAGCCCAGGGCCAGATGGCTTCACAGGGGAATTTTACCAAATATTTGAAAAATAAATAACACTAATTCTGCTCAAACTTTTCAAAAAATTTGAGGAAAAATAAACATTACTTAACTCATTTTATGAAGCTAACTTCACTCTAATACCAAAACCAGGTAAAGATGTTATAAGAAAGGAAAACTACAGGCCAATCTCCCTAATGAATATAGATACAAAAAAATTCTCAGCAAAATGCTAGCAAATCAATCCAATGAATGACACATTAAATGAATTATATACCATGAACAAGTGGGGTTTATATCAGGAACGCAAGGGTAGTTCAACACAAGAAAATCGATCAGTGTAATACAGCACATTAACAAATCGAAAGGAAAAAAATCACATGATCATCTTTATTGATGCTGAAAAAGCATTCAATAAAATTCAACATCCTATTCTGATAAAAACATTTCAAAAGGTAGAAATCAACAGTAACTTCCTCAATATGATAAAGGGCATATGAAAAACCTATGACCAACATTGTACTCAAAGGAGAGAGATGAAATAGACAAATTCCCAGAAATACTAAGTACTAAGCTTTCCCCCTAAGATCAGGAACAAGACAAGGGTGCCTACTGTCACCACTACATTGTGCTAGAAGTTCTAGCTAGAGCAATCAGGCAAGACAAAGAAATAAAATACATCCTAATTGGAAAGGAAAAAGTAAAACTCTCATTATTTGCAGATGATATGATACTACACTTGGAACATTCTGGGAAATCTACAGCAAAGTTACTTGAACTAATAAATAAATTCAGCAAGGTGGTGGGACATAAAATTAATGTACAAAAATCAGTAGCATTTCTATACACAAGCAATGACCTAGCTGAGAAGTCAGTTAAGGAAAAAATTCCATTCAACATAGAATCAAGTATCTAGGAATAAACTTAACTGGAGATGTAAAATACCTATACACAGTAAACAAGATAACATTGCTAAATGAAATCAGAAAAGATCTACATAGGTGGAAAGACATTCCTTGCTCCTGGATTGGAAAGTTAAATGTAGTTAAGATGCCAATTCTACCCAAATTGATCTACAGATTCAATGCAATACCAATCAAAATTCCAAAAAGCTACTTTGAAGACTTGGAAATGCTAGTTACCAAATTCACTCGGAAGGGAAAGAGACCTCAAATTGCTAAAAATATCTTTAAAAAGAAGAATGAAGATAGAGTATTAGCACTTCCTGATTTCAAAGCTTATTATAAAGCCACAGTGGTCAAAACAGCATGGTACTGGCACTAAGATAGAAGTATTGACCAATGGAATCAAATAGAGAGCTTGGAAATAGACCACCAAATCTATGGACATATGATCTTTGACAAGGCCCTAAAATCTACTGAACTGGGACAAAGTAGTCTTTTCAATAATGGGTAGTAGAGAACTGTACATCAATAGCCAAAAGAATGAAAGAGAACCCTTACCTTACACCCTATACAAAAATTAACTCAGGGAGTGCTAGGGTAGTTCAGTGGTAGAATCCCCGACTGCTATGTGGGAGACCTGGATTTGATTCCCAGATCATGCACTTCCCAAACAAACAAGCAAACAAACAAACAAAAATAACCAAACAAAAATTCAACAATTGATGTTGCAATAACAAGATACATAGAAAAAGAATGAAATGCGACCCTCGCCATACAGCATACAAAAAAAAAGAAAAGAAATAAAAAAGAAAAAAAAATTCAAAGTGGATCAAAGAACTAAATATAAGAGCTATTTGTGAAGCAAATGTATGTAAAGGAGAAGCTTAGCCTATCTATAACTATGCCTTAGAGTTACTTCTGCAGGACCTCTTTTGGTACTCAAATGTGGCCTCACTTTCTCTAAGGCCAACTCTGCAAGTGAAATCATTGTTCTCTCCCCTACATGAGACATGGCATCCAGGGGTGAAAGTCTCCCTGACAGTGTGGGAGATGACCCCCAGAAATGAGTCTGGCCTTGGCTCTGTAGGATCAACAATAACATCCTGACCAAAAGAGGGAAAAAGTGTAACAAATAAGGTATCAGTGGCTAAGAGAGTTCAAATAGAGTTAAGAGGCTACTCTGGAGGTCATTCTTACACAAGCTTCAGTTAGACACAGCTACCTATCATAACTTGCCAAACTCCAACCAAAACCATTCTAGCCAATTCTAAAGACACCTAGGGCAAAATATAAGATTCTACAAAGTTTCCATGCACTAGGGTAACTTTCCAGAAACCTACAACCTCCAGATGGGTCCCTGGACAAGATAAATCCTGAAACTTAAAGGGGTTAGCCTCTCCAGAACGTCAGCTAGATCTATCTTCCTACCCCATATTATTGACAGCCCCTTCCAACATGAAAAAGTTAGAATAAGCATAAACCAAATATCCCTAAAGAGTGGGGAAAAGATCAAAAGTGATGGTGGAATTATACAGAGAAGGTAGGGTTTAATAAATGATCATGATTGTTGAATTATTATACTGATATTTCTTTTAGTCTCAGTATCTTAGAGCAGCTAGAAGTAAAAACCTAAAATTGTGGAATTGTAACCCATACCAAGCTCTGAAATCTGTTCTATGACTAATTGTTGTGATGTGCTTTGAAATTTATTGCTTTTTTGTATATACATTATTTTTCACAAAAAAAGAGAAAAAAAGTCGATTGTACTGATAAAAAAATATTTATTCCTTATAGCCTCCAATGTTATGGAGCAGCTAGAAGGGAAAATCTGAAATAATGGAATGGTAGCCCATGACAAACTGTGGGATCTGTCCTATAACTACTTGTTGAGGAGTGCTTTGAAAGCTATTGCTTTTTTCTTTCTTTGCTTTGTATACATGTTACATTACACAATAAAAAAGTTTTTAAAAAAAGAATAAATATAAGAGCTAGTACCATAAAACTCTTGGAAGAAAATAGAAACATTTTCAAGACCTAGTAAGAGGAAGCCGCTTCCTAAACTTTACACCCAAAGCACAAGCAATGAAAGAAAAAATAGATAAATGGGAACTCCTCAAAATTGAATACTTTCGCACTTCAAAAGACTTTGCAAAAAAAAAAAGGTGAAAAGGCAGCCAACTCAATAGAAGGAAATATTTGGAAATCACATATCGGATAAAAGTTTGATATCCTGTATACATAAAGGAATAATACAATGCAACCACAAAAGAATATTCAACAAGACATAGCAAATATAAATACACATGCATGCAAATGTAGAACCCCAAAATATATGAAACAAATACTGACAAAAAAGTTGAAGGAGAAATTGTTCTACATTAATAATAGAAAACTTTAAAATACTGAATAGAACATCTAGAGGGAAGATCAATAAGGAAATGAGACCTGAATAATACTATAGAACAAATGGACTTAACACACATATATAGATCATTCACTCAACAGCAGCAGAATACACATTTTTTCTCATACATATAGATCATTCCTCCGGTTAGGTCACAAAAACAGTATCAACATATTTAAAAATATTGAAATCATACTGTATTTACTCTGACCACAGTGGAATAAAATTAGAAATCAATAACAGAGAGAGAACTGGAATATTCACACAAAAAATGAGGAAATTAAACAATGCACATTAAACAACCAATGAGTTAACAAAGAAACCACAAGTGACATTAAGAATATCTTGAGGCAAACAAAAACGAAAATACAATATATGAAAACTTATGGAATCCAGCAAAGGCAGTGCTGAGAGGGAAATTTATAACTCTAAATGCTTCCATTTAAAGAGAAGATAAATCTCAAATCAGAAACCCAACCACATAATGGGAAAATCTAGAAAAAGAAGAACAAACTAAACCCAAAGTAGCCAGAGGAAGGAGATAACAAAAATTATATGGGGATACATGAAATAGAGAATAAGAAAATAAAGAAAATCAATGAAACCAAAAGTTAGTTCTTTGAAACTATGAATAAAATTGACAAACCTTTGGCTAGATCAACAAAGAAAACAAGAGCTAGGATGCCAATAACTAAAATAAGAAATGGAAGGAAGTACATTACTACAAATCCCCAAAATAGAATGGATTATAAAGGAATGCTGTGAAAAACTGTACACCAACAAATTAGAAAACCTTCGTGATATGGACAAATTCCTGGTAAGACACAAAATACCTAAACTGACTTAAAAAGAAATAGAAGATCTCAACAGACCAATAACCCATAAAGAGATTAAATCCATAATCAAATTATCTCAACAACAACAAAAAGCCCAGGACCAGAAGTCTTCACTCATGAATTTAACCAAAAATTCCAAGTAGAACTGACAACAATCCTCCATAAATTCTTCCAAAAAAATTGAAGAGCAGGAAACACTCCCTAACTTAATCTATAAGGCCAATATCACCCTCATATCAAGTCTAATAAACATACCACAAAAAAATAAAAGTACAGACCAACATCCCTTTTGAATATAGTTGCAAAAATTCTCAAGAAAATACCAGCAAACTGAATCCAACAATACATCAAAAGAATTATGCACAATGATCAAGAGGGATTTATGCCAGTTATGCAAAGGTGGATCAACATAAGAAAATCAATTAATGTAATAAACCAAACTAACAGAATGAAGAAAAAAACGCACAATCATCTCAATTGATGCACAAAAGAGATTTGACAAAATCCAACACCCCTTCTTGATAAAATCACTTTGAAAAACTAGGATTCAAAGGAAATATTTTAAAGGGCATAAACATACTGTCAACATCATACTCAGTGGTGAAAGATTAAAAACTTTCTCTCTAAGATCAGGAACAAAACAAGGATGCCCACTGGCACCATGTTATTCAACCTTGAACTGGAAAGTTGATCGAACAATTAGGTAAAAAAAAAAGGAAGTAACATCTTCCGAATTTGAAAGCAAGAAGTAAAACGTTCCTTATTTGCAGATGACATGATCCTATACCCACAGTATCCTTAAAAATCCATTACAAAGCTACTAGGGCTAATAAACAGATTCAGCAAAGTGGTGGGTACAAGATCAACATGCAAGAATCAGTAGTGTTTTTATACCCTAGTAATGAGCAATCTGGTGAGGAAATGAAGAAAAAATTCCTTTTACATTAGCAACTAAAAGAATCAAATATCTATGAAAAATTTAACCAAGGATGTGAATTACTTATACAGGACAAATTACAAAGCATTGCTAAAAGAAATCAAAGAAAATCTAAAGAAATGGAAGGACATTCTGTGTTCATGGATTGGAAAACAAATGTTAAGATGTTAATTCTACCCAAAGTGGTTTATAAATTCATTGCGATCCCAATCAAAAGTCCAACAGCCTTCTTTGTAGAAATGAAAATTGCAAGCATTAAATTCATAGAGAGGGCAGGCCACGGTGGCTCAGCGACAAGAATGCTTGCCTGCCATGCCAGAGGACCCGGTTTCAATTCCCGGTGCCTGCCCATGTAAAAAAAAAAAAAAATT
Source organism: Tamandua tetradactyla (assembly GCF_023851605.1). NCBI lineage: Eukaryota > Metazoa > Chordata > Mammalia > Pilosa > Myrmecophagidae > Tamandua > Tamandua tetradactyla. The sequence goes on along the minus strand of NC_135353.1, from coordinate 103,571,700 downwards.
CATAGAGAATGGTAAAGAGCCCCAAATAGCCAAAGCCACCTTGAAAAAGAAGCAATTTGAAGAGCTCACACTTCGCGATTTTAAAATGTATTGCAAAGGTACTATAATCAGAAGAGCATGGTACTGCCACAAGGAGAGAACAAAAGAATACAACTGAGAGCTCAGAAATAAAGCCTCTCATATCATGGCCATTGATTTTTGACAAGGCTGCCCAGTCCACTCAATGTAGAAAGACTAGTCTTTACAAGAAATGGTGCTGGGAAAATTGGACATCTGTGCGCAAAAGAATAAAAGTGGATCCCCACCTCACATCACCTACAAAATTAACTCAAAAATGTATAAAAGACCTATATATATATATATATATATATATATATATATAAGAATTAGAACTATAAAACTCCTAGAACAAAACATAGGGAAACATCTTCAGGATTTTGTGTTAGGCAATGGTTTCTAAAACTTTATACCAAAAGCACGAGCAACAAAAGAAAAATAGAAGGCGGTGCAACGATGGCTCAGTGGCAGAATTCTCGCCTGCCATACCGGAGACAAAAAAAAGAGAGAAATAGATAAATGGAACTTAATATTAAAAACTTTGCACATCAAAGAACTATATGATGAAAATACAACCACAATCTGCAGAATGAGATATCTGGAAACCACATATTCAATAGGGCTTAAGATATAAAAAGTATAATGAAATTCTACAATTCAATAACAAAATGACAACAACCCAATGTAAAGATGGGCAAAAGGTTTGTGTAGACATTTCTCCAAAGAAGAGATACATATATCCAAGAAGTACATGAAAATATTCTCGACATCATTACCCATTAAAGAACTGCAAAACAAAACCAAAATTAGATACGATTTCATACCCAATAGAATGTTTACTACTAAAAAATGGAAAGTATCAAGTGTTAGAGAGGACATGGAGTAATAGGAGCACTCATTCTTTGTTGATGTGAGTGTATAATACTAGAATAAATATTTAAACCACAAACAGTGAACCCTATTTTAATCTGAGGACTATAGTTAATAGTGCAATTGAAATAATGTTGTTTCCCTATTTGTAACAAATGTACTTTGTCAATAAGGCAGGGGTGAGTATGTGGGAACTTTGTATTTTCTGCATAATGTTTCTGTTAAAATTACAACCTCTCTAATAAAAAACAGAAAACAAAAATGCTTAATGGTAAAAAATAAAAACAATCTGATTAGAAAATGGGCAAGAGACATGAAGAGACATTTCAACCAAGAGGATATACTGATGGCTAATATGCACATAACATGATTTTTAACATCAGTAGCCATTAGGGAAATGCAAATTAACACCTATGAGATATCACTTGTTGCCTATAAGAATGGCTAAAATAAAAAATAAGAGGGGGGCGCAAGGGTAATTCAGTGGTAGAATTCTCACCTGCCATGCGGGAGACCTGGGTACAATTCCCAACCCATGCACTTCCCAAACAAGCAAGCAAAACAAACAAATGAAAAAACAAATAAAGAAAAATTCAACAAATGGTGCTGCAACATGGAAAAAGAATGAAATGTGACCCCCGCCATTCAGCATACAAAAAAAAAAAAATAGTGGCCATATCAAATACTGGTGAGGATGAAGAGAAACTGAATTTCATACATTGATGGTAGGAATGTGTAATGGTTAGCCACTTTGGAAAACTGTATGACAGTTTCTGTTAAAAAGCTAAACATACATTTTCCAAAGTACTCATAAATTTCACTCCTGGACAGTTATCCCAAATGAAAACATGTCCACACAAAATCCTGTGCATAATTGTTCATAACTGTTTTACTCACAATAGTCAAAAACTGGAAACATCCAAAATGACTCTCAATAAGTGAATGGTTAAACAAACTGTGGTACAACCTTACCATGAAATATTAAAAGAAAGATACTATTGATACATGCATGGATGAATCTCCAAGGAATTATGCTAAGTGATAAAATCCAATACCAGATGTTACATGCTATATAATTCCATTCACATGTCATTCTCCAAATACTTTGGGTAGCAGATTGGTGATTTCCAAGGGTTACAGATGGTGGGATGAAGGGGGATGGGTGACTATAAAGGGGTAGCAGCACAGAGATCTTTGGGATGATGGAACAGTTCTGTCTTGATTGGGTCGGTGGTTACATAATTCTATATGTGAAAAAGTGGCATAGAACTATACAAACATGCATTGTACCAATGTCAGTTTCCTGGATTTGATATTGTGCCATAGTTACGTAAGATGTAACCAGTGGGGAACACTGAATAAAGTATACACAGAATATATGGGAACTCTCTGTACTATCTTTATTTTCCTCATGCAAATTTTATTGAGATATGATTCACATATCATGAAATCCACTCTTTGAAGTTACAATTCAATAAAGTTTTAAAAGATTTTTTCAACTATTTTTTATTAAACAAGTTGTAGGTTTACAGAATAATCATGCACAAAATACAGAGTTCCAATTCCATCCAGCCCCTCTCACAGTTATCCCTACAGTATCCTTGTTACAGTTAGTGAAACAGTATTATAAATATACTATTAACTAAAAAACAATATTATAAAAACACTATTAACTATAATCCATAGATTACATTAGGGTTTATTGTGTTGTACAGTCTTATAGAGTCTATTTAAAAATATTTATTCTAGTAATATATACACCCTTTTAACCACACACAGATATATAATTCAGTGGTGTTAATTGCACTCATATTGTTGTGCTACAATCACCACCATCCATTACCAAAACTTTGCCATCATCCAAAACAGAAACTCTGTACCAACTGAGCATTAACACTTCATTCCCTACCCTGATCCAGGCTCCTGATAACCTGTATTCTACTTTCTAACTCTATGAATTTTCATATTCTAATTATTTCTTATCAGTGAGATCATATGATATTTGACTTTTGTGTCTGGCTCATCTCACTCAACATGAATCTTCAAGGTTCATCCATGTTGCGTGTATCAGCACTTCATTCTATTCATGGCTAAGTAATATTCCATCATATCTCTATGTCACATATTATTTAATCATCAGTTGATGTACACTTGGGTTGCTTCTATTTTTGACAATCATGAATATTGCTGCTATGAAAGTCAGTGTGCAAAGTTGTTCAAGTCCTTGCTTTCAATTCTTTGGGGTATACATAGAAGTATGATTGCCAGGACATATAGTAATTCCATACTTAACTTTCTGAGTCACTGCCAAACTGCTTTCCACAGTGGGCTGCGTCACATATCTGTTTTCCACAGTCACTAAAATGTATTGAATATGTGGTTAATAAATATTTTCTCCCCTTCTGTAGATTGTCTCTTCATTTTCATGATAAACTTCTTTGCTGCTCAAAAAATTTTAATTTTAATAAAGTTCCATTTATCTATTTTTTTTCTGTAGCTTATGCTTTGGAAGTAAAGTTCTGGAAACATTGCCTAACACAGTTCATGAAGATGTTTCCTTCTAGGAGATTTATAGTTCTGATTCTTATATTTAGATCTTTGATCAATTTGAGTTGATTTTTAAAATAAGGTATGAGGTAGGGTTCCACTTTCATGCTTTTGCATGTATATACCAGTTTCCACAATACCATTTGTTGAAGAGACTAGTCTCTCCACATTGAGTAGACTTGTAACCCTGGACAAAACTCATTTGGCCATGGATGTGATGGTTTATTTCTGAAATCTTGATTGTATTCCATTGCTCTATATGTTTCTCTTGTGCCAGTACCATGTTGTTTTGATTGCTGTGGTTTTGTAAATAAGTTTTAAAATTGAGAAGTGTGAGTCTTCCAAATTTGTTCTTTTTCAAGATGACTTTCGCTATTCAAGGGTGCTTACCTTCCAAATAATTTTTTTAAATATTTTTATTGCCAAATCTTCACGCACATACAGTCCATCCAAAGTATACAACCAATGGTTCACAATGTCATCACATAGTTGTGTATTCATCACCATGATCATTTTTTAGGACATTTGCACCACTACAGAAAAAGAAAAAAGAAAAAACTCATACATCCCATACCCTTTATCCCTCCTTTTCATTGACGACTACTATTTCAATCTACCCAATTTATTTTACCCCTTACCCCCTGTTCTAGTTTGCAAGTTGTGGAATGTGATATACCAGAAACAGAGCAGCTTTTTAAAAGAGGAATTTATTAAGTTGCAAGTTTATAGTTCTAAGGCCATGAAAATGTCCAAATTAAGCACCAACAAGAGGTTTCCTTCACTCAAAATAGGCTGATGAAGTTTGGGGTTTCTCTCTCAGCTGGAAAGGTACATGGCAAAGTCTGCTAGCTTTCTCTCCCAGCTTCTTGTTTCATGAAGCTCCCCCAGGGGTGTTTCCCTTCTGCATCTGCAAAGGTCCCTGGCTGTGTAGGCTCAAAAGTTTTTTCCAAAATGGTTCCCTCTTAAAGGACTCCAGTAAGCAGCCCCACCCACGGTGAACACATCTTCATGGAAACAATCAAAAAGCTCCCACCCAAGATATCTTATGGATCTTACAATTGGAGGCAGTTTTATGGACCTTAAACCTAAAGCAAGAACACTGAAGAAGGAAATAAATAAATGGGAGCTCCTCAAAATTAAACACTTTTGCACATCAAAGAACTTCATCAAGAAAGTAGAAAGACAGCCTACACAATGGGAGACAATATTTGGAAATGATATATCAGATAAAGGTCTAGTATCCAGAATTTATAAAGAGATTGTTCATCTCAACAACAAAAAGACAGCCAACCCAATTACAAAATGGAAAAAGACTTGAACAGACACCTATCAGAAGAGGAAATACAAATGGCCAAAAGGCACATGAAGAGATGCTCAATGTCCCTGGCCATTAGAGAAATGCAAATCAAAACCACAATGAGATATCATCTCACACCCACCAGAATGGCCATTATCAACAAAACAGAAAATGACAAGTGCTGGAGAGGATGCGGAGAAAGAGGCACACTTATCCACTGTTGGTGGGAATGTCAAATGGTGCAACCACTGTGGAAGGCAGTTTGGCGGTTCCTCAAAAAGCTGAATATAGAATTGCCATACGACCCAGCAATACCATTGCTGGGAATATACTCAAAGGACTTAAGGGCAAAGACACAAATGGACATTTGCACACCAATGTTTATAGCAGCGTTATTTACAATTGCAAAGAGATGGAAACAGCCGAAATCTCCATCAACAGAAGAGTGGCTAAACAAACTGTGGTATATACATATGATAGAATACTATGCAGCTTTAAGACAGGATAAACTTATGAAGCATGTAATAACATGGATGGACCTAGAGAACATTATGCTGAGTGAGTCTAGCCAAAAACTAAAGGACAAATACTGTACGGTCCCACTGATGTGAACAGACATTCGAGAATAAATTTGGAATATGTCATTGGTAACAGAGTCCAGCAGGAGGTAGAAACAGGGTAAGATAATGGCCAATTGGAGTTGAAGGGATACAGACTGTGCAACAGGACTAGATTCAAAAACTCAAAAATGGACAACACAATAATACCTAATTGTAAAGTAATCTTGTTAAAACACTGAATGAAGCTGCATCTGAGCTATAGGTTTTTGTTTTGTTTTGACTTTACTATTATTACTTTTATTTTTGTCTCTATATTAACATTCTATATCTTTTTCGGTTATGTTGCTAGTTTTTCTAAACCGATGCAAATGTACTAAGAAATGATGATCATGCATCTATGCGATGATGTTAAGAATTAACATATGTACAATGGTATGATTTCTAAATGTTGGGTTAATTTCTTTTTTTCCGTTAATTAAAAAAAAAAACTCCCACCCAGCAATATTGAATGAGGATTAAAGAATTTGGCTTTTTGGGGGTTCACAACAGATATAAACTGGCACATCTCCCTATTGTTTATTTATATCTTATCCATATATATTTTACTCATCTGTCCATACTCTAGATAAAAGGAGCATCAGATACAAGGTTTTCACAATCACACAGTCACATTGTAAAAGTTATATCGTTATACAGTTATCAAGGCTCCTGGTGTATATCTCAACAGTTTCAGGTATTTCCCTCTAGCCACTCCAATACACCATAAACTAAAAAGGAATATCTATATAAGGCATAAGAATAACCTCCAGGATAACCTCTCGACCCTGTTTGAAATCTCTCAGCCACTGACACTTTATTTTGTCTCATTTCTCTCTTCTCCCTTTTGGTCAAGAAGGCTTTTTCAATCCCTTGATACCAGGTCCTAGTTCATCCTGGGAATTCTGTCCCACATTGCCAGGCAGATTTATACCCCTGGGAGTGATGTCCCATGTAGGCGGCGGGCAGTGAGTTCACCTGCTGAGTTCCTTCCATATAAATTTGAGGCTTGGCTTTTCTTTCTGTAAAGAAGGCTGTTGGGCATTTGATTGGGGGTGCATTGAATCTATAAACCACTTTGGGTAGGATTGATATCTAATCCATTTAGTTCTTCTTCAATTTCCTTTAGCAATGTTTTGTCATTTTCCTTATAGAAATCCTTCACATTCTTGGTTAAATTTATCCCTAGATATTTGATCCTTTTAGTTGCTATTGTAAATGGAATTAATTCCTGACTGCCTCTTTAGATTGTTCAATACCAATGTTTAGAAATGCTAGGTTTTTAAACCTAGGTGATTTTTAGGTGTTGTCTAGTACCCTGCAACTTTGCTGGATTTATTAGCTCTAGGAGTTTGTTGGGGACAGGGATACTTCAGGATTTTCTGTATATAGTATCATGTCATCTGCAAATAAGGAATGTTTCACTTCTTCCTTTCCAATTTGGATACCTTTTATTTCATTTTCTTGCCTAACTGCTCTGGCTAGAACTCCCAGTACAATTTTGAATAACAGTGATGACAGTGGGCATCCTTGTCTTGTTCCAGATCTTAGGGGAAAAAGTTTTTAGTCTTTGACCATTGAGTATGATGTGAACAGTGAGTTTTTCATATATGCCCTTTATCATATTGAGGAAGTTTCCTTCTAGTCTTAGTTTTCTAAGTTTTTTTTTTTTATCAATAAGGGGAGCTGGATTTTGTCAAACACCTTTTGTGCATCAACTGAGATGATCATGTGTTTTCCCCCTTCATTCTGTTAATGTGGTTTGTAACATTAATTGATTTTCTTATGTTGAACTGCCCTTGCAAAACTGGCATAAGTTCCACTTGATCATGGTGTATAATTATTTTAATGTGTTGTTGGGTTCTGGTTGCTAGTATTTTCTTGAGGACTTTTGCAATTATATTCAAAGGAATATTGGTGTGCAATTTTATTTTCTTGTAATATCTTTGTCTGACTTTGGTATGAGGATGATGGTGGCCTCATCAATTATGTTAGGGAGTGTTTCCTGCTTTTCAATTTCTTTGGAAAACTTTGTGGAGGATTGTTGTTAATTCTTGGGATGTTTGATAAAATCATGAGTGTAGCCATATTGCCCTAGGCTTTTCTTCGTTGGAAGGTTTTTAATTATTGATTCAATTTTTTCACATGTTATTGGTCTGTCTAGATCTATTTCTTCTTGAGACAGTGCAGGTTGTTTTTGTGTCTCCAGGAATGTGTCCATTTCATCCAGGTTATCTAATGAGTTGGCATACAGTTGCTCATAGTATCCTCTTATAATCCTTTTTATTTCTGTGGAATCAGTAGTAATGTCCCCTCTTTCATTTGGATGTTATTTATTTCTGTCCTCTCTCTTTTTTTCTTTATCCGTCTAGCTCAAAATGTTTCCATTTCATCAATCTTTTCAAAGAATCAACTTTTTGTTTCATGGGTTCTCTCTGTTGTTTTATTGTTCTCTATTTCATGTATCTCAGTCTAATCTTTTTTATCTCCTTCCTCTGGCTCACTTTGGCTTTAGCTTGCTCTTCTTTTTCTAGATCCTCCTATTATGATGTTAGATTCCTGATTTGAGATCTTTCTTCCTTTTTAATGTAATCTTTTAAAGGCATTATTTCCCTCTCAGCACTGACTTTACTACATCTCATATGTCATGTTTCCATTTTCATTCACCTCAAGATATTTCCTAATTCCCTTGTGATTTTATTTATTGATCCATAGGTTATGAGTATATTTAAAAATTTCCACGTATTTGTGAATTTTCCAGTTCTCCCTCTGTTATTGATTTGAAGCTTCATGGCTGGAGAAGATACATTGTATGATTTCACTAGTTTTTAATTTATTGGGACTTGTTTAGTGACCTAACAATGGTGTGTCCTGGAGAGTGACTCGTGTGCACTAGAGAAGGATGTATATTCTGCTATTTCTGGGTGAAGTGTTCTATATATGTCTGTTAGGTTGAGTTAGTTTATATAACCATTCAAGTTTTCTATTTTCCTATTAGGGTTCTGTCTAGATTGTATATCCATTATTACAAGTGGTGCATTGACGTCTCCTACTATTAATGTAGAGCCATTTATTTCTCCCTTCACATTTGCCAATGTTTGATTCATATATTTGGGGACTCTGCTATTGTATTTATGTATTTATAATTTTTATTAATAAATAACAATTTATAATTGTTATTATAAATGCATATGTATTTATAGTTATGTCCTCTCATTGAATTGACACCTTTATAAGTATATAATGACTTTCTTTGTCCCTTGTAACAGATTTTTACTTAAAGACTATTTTATCTCATATTTGTATAGTTATCTTATTCTTTTTTGGTTGCTATTTGTACGGTATTATTTTTCCCATACTTTCACTTGCAATCTACTTATGTCTTTGCATTTAAAGTGAGTCTCTTGTAAATGGCATATAATTGGGTCAAGCTTTTTTTTTTTATCCATTCTGCCAATCTCTGTCTTTTGACTGCCTTTTGACTGGAGATTTCATTCCATGTACATTTTAAATGACTACTGATAAGCAGTGCTTTCTTATACCTTTTGCTAAATGGTCTTTCTTAGTTATATATCCCTTTAGACATTCAATTCTTACGTTAATGCCCATTTTCATATTTATTTGATTTTTTGTATTGTACCATTTGAGTCCCTTCTCATATATTTCTCTCTACATTTTTCATATATTTTCTTTGTGGTTACATTTGTTTTTTTGGGTGGTGCATGGTCTGGGAATCGAATCTGGGTCTCCTACATGAAAGGCTAGGATTCTGTCACTGAATCTTCATGGTTAAATTTAAGCTCAAATTTGACATCCTAAATCCACAACAATCACATTTGATTTGACACCAACTTCACTTCAATAGTGTATATATATATATATATATATATATATATATATATATATATATATATATATATATATATATATACAGTGTTCTTAGTCTACTCAATTCCCCCAACCTTTTAATTGTACTTGTTAAAAGTGATATTTTTAAGGTACATGGTAGGTTCAATGGTAGAATGCTCACCTTCCATGTAGGAGACCTGGTTTGACTTCCGGACCATGCATCCCCCCCAAAAATATATATATCTTTATACATTTATTAACCAAAACCATAGATTTATCATTGCCTTTTATGCATTTGTGTTTTAGAACCTGTAAAAGGTAAAAAGTGAAGTTATATAAGAAAGAATATGACACTTTAGTACTGGCATTTTTAATTACCATTTATATAATTACATAATTATTGACATTTTAATTTCTTTTTTATTAGAGAAGTTATCAGTTTACAGAAAATTCATGCATAAAATATTGAGTTCCCATATACCACCTTTATTATTAACACCTTGCATTAGTGTGCTACAAATTTATAATTCATGGGAGAATATTTTCATAATTGTGCTATTAACTATTGGCCATAGTTTAAAATAGGGATCAATGATTCTGTTGTACAGTGCTATGTTTTATATGAGTTTTTTAAAAATTTTATTCTAGTCACATTTATACAACACAAAATTTCCCCTATTAACCACATTCACATATGTAATCCAGAGCTATTAATTACTTCATAATGTCATGCTACCATCACCCCAATCCATTACCAAAACTTTTAAATCAACTCAAATAGAAACTCTGTACAATTTAAACATTAGCTCCCTATTGTCTACCCTCTGCTCAGTCCCTGGTAACATACATGCTAGATATTGAATCTATGAATTTGTTTGTTCAGATTTTTGCATATCAGTAAGGTTATAAAATATTTTTCCTTTTGTATTGAGCTTATTTCACCCAACATAATATCTTCAAGGTTCATCCATGTTGTCACATGTATCAGTGCTTTTGAAATTGCTGAATTATATTCCATTGTACGTATATACCACATTTTGTTTCTCTGTTGATTGAGACATGACAATTATGAATAATGCCGCTGTAACCTCAGCTTGCCAAAATCTGTTCAAGTGCCTGCTTTCAATTTTTTCAGGTATATATCTAGAAGTGGGTTTGCTAGGTCATATGGCAATTTTGCACTTAGTTTTCTGAGGAACTGCTAAACTAGCTTCCACAGTGGCTGCACCATTTACCATTCACACCAGCAAAAAAACAGTTGTTTCATTCCTCAACATCCTCTCTAACACTTGTAATTTTCTGGGGTTTTTTTTGTAATGGTAGCCATTCTAATATGTGTGAAATAGTAACTCATTATGGTTTCAATTTGCACTTCCCTAATAGCTAATAACGTTGAGCATCATTTCATGTGCTTTTTGGCCATTTGTATAGACTCTTTGAAGAAACGTCTATTCAAATATTTTGCCAATTTTGGGGGTGGGTTGTTTGACTTTTAACTGCTGATTTGCAAGATTTCTTTATATGTTCTGGTTATTAAACATTTATAACATTCTTGCCTGCCATGCGGGAGACCCGGGTTTGATTCCCGGTCCATGCACTTCCCCATAAAGCAAACAAGTAAAACAAACAAAAAATTCAATAAATGGTGCTGCAATAACAGGATACTCACATGAAAAAATAATGAAATGCAGCTCTGCCATATAGCATACAAACAAACTAAAAAGAAGACACTTATCACATATGTGGCTTCCAAACATTTTCTTCCCATTGAGTAGCTTATTTTTTCACACTCATAATAAAGTCCTGTCAGATGCAAAAAAGGCTTAATTTTGGTGAGGTCCCATTTACCTATTTTTTATTCCTTCATTGATTTTGCTTTGGGTGTAAAGCTTGCCTAACACAAGATCCTGAATATGCTTCCTCACATTTTCTTTTAGGAATTAGACAGCACTGATTCTTATATTTACAACTTTGATCCATTTTGAGTTAATATCTGTATACAGGTCCCTCCTTTTTTTTTCTTGCATATGGATATCCAGATCTTCCAGCACCTTTTGCTGAAGAGTCTATTCTTTCCAAATTAAGTGAACCTTGAACCCTTGTCAAAAATCAATCAGTCAAATTGATTCCATTGGTCTGTTCTTGTGACATGACTATGCTTTTTTGACCACTATAGCTTCATATTAAGTTTTAAAATATGGAATTATGAATCCTCCAACTTCATTCTTCTTTTTCAAGATGGTTTTGGCTATTTGGAGCCTCTTAACTTTCCAAATAAATTTTATGTTTGGCTTTTCCATTTCTGCCAAGAAAGCTGTAGGTATTTTTATTGGGATTGCATTGAATTTGTAAATTGCTTTGGAAAGAATGCTATCTTGATAATACTTACTCTACCAATCCATGAGCAAGAAATGTATTTCCATTACTTAGGTCTTCTTTGACTTCTTCTAGCAATATTTTATAGTTTTCCATGTATAAGCCTTTTAGATCCTTGGTTAAATTTATTCCTATAGATTTTACTCTTTTAGTTCCTATTGTAAATGGAGTTTTTTCTTGACATCCCCCTATGATTGCTCATTACTAGAGTATAGAAACACTACTGATTTTTTAGGTACTGATCTTGTACTCCACAAAATTACTGAATACTTCTCATAGCTTTGTTGTAGATTTTTCAGAACTTTCTATATAGGGGATCATGTCATTTGTAAATAGTGAAAATCATCCTATTCAGATGATTTTCATTTCTTCTTCTTGCCTAATTGCACTGGTGACAGTGGGCATCCTTGTCTTGTTCCAGATGTTTGAGGAATAACTTTAAGTCTTTCACCATTGAGTATGATATCACCTTTTTTTTATTTTTTGTTCTTTCTCTTTTTATTACAGCAGCAGGTTTTTCATAAAGGTCCATTATCATGCTGAGGAAGTTTTCTTCCGTTCTAATTTGCTAACTGCCAGAATGTGATATACCAGAAACGGAACAGCTTTTAAAAGTTGGAACTATTAAGTTGCTTGGTTTATAGTTCAAAGTCCACAAAAATGTCCAAATTAAAGCAAGGCTATGGAAATGTCCAATCTAAGGCATCAGGGAAAAATACCTTGGTTCAAGAAGGCTGATGATATTCAGGGTTTCTCTCTCAACTGGAAAGACACATGGTGAACATGGTAATGTTTGCTAGCTTTCTCTCCAGGCTTCTTGTTTCATGAAGCTCCCCCAGGGACATTTTCCTTCTTCACCTCCAAAGGTCTCTGGCTGCATGGGCTCTTGTGGTTCTCGTGACTGTCCCATGGCTCTGAAGCTTTTTCCAAACTGCTTCCTCTTTTAAAGGATTCCAGTAAACTAATCAAGACCCATCCTGAATGGGTGGAGTCACATCTCTCTCTAGTCAAAGGTTAGTACTCACAATTGGGCAGGTCACATCTCCATGGAGATAATCTAATCAAGTTCCCAACCTATAGTGCTGAATAGGGGTTAAAAGAAACTGCTGCCTCCAAAGGATTGGATTAAGGTTAAAGCATGGCTTTTCTAGGGTATATAAATCCTTTCAAACTAGCACACCCTCTATTCCATTTTTTTCTGCATTTTTTAATCCAAAAAGAATGCTGGATTTTGTCAAATGCCTTTTATGCATCAATTGAGGTGATCATGTGGTTTTATCCTTCTGTTTGTTAATGCTGTTTATTACGTTAATTGATTTTCTATGGTGAACCGTTCTTACATAGCTGGCATAAATCCCACTTGATCCTGTTGTATAATTCTTTTAATGTGCTGTTGGATTCATTTTGCTGTTATTTTATTGAGGATCTTTACATTTATATTCATAAGAGAAATTTGTCTGTAATTTTCTTCTAGCATTGTTATTGACCTCATTCAGTGAGTTAGGGAGTGTTTCCTGCTCTTCAATTTTTTTTGGAAGAGTTTGTGCAGTGTTGGTATTCTTCTTAGAATGTTTGGTAGAACTCCCCCTGTGAAGCCATCTGGTCCTAGCCTTTCCTTTTGGGGGAGGTTTTTGAGTGCTGATTCAATCTCTGTACATGTTATTGGTCTGTCTAGATCTATTTCTTCTAAAGTCAGTATAGGTTGTCTGTGTGTTTCTGTGAATTTGTGCATTTCATCTAAGTTATCTCATTTATTGGTGTACCACTGTTCACAGTATCCTTTTATGATCCATTTTATTTCTGTGGTGTAAAAAGTAATGTACCCCTCTCATTTCTGATATGATTTATGTTTGTCTCTCTTTTCTTACTTTGTCACTCTAGCTAAAGATTTGTCAGTTATATTTTCAAAGAATCATCTTTCCATTTTGTTAATGCTGCCTTATTGTTTTATTTTCTATTTCATTGATTTCTGTTCTAATCTTTATTATTGCTTTCTTTCTGCTTGCTTTGAGTTTAGTTTCCTGTTCTTTTTCTAGTTCTTCCAGTTATCCAATTATATCTTTGATTGTAGCTTTCTTCTTTTTTTAATACAAGCTGTATCCCATAAGTTTTGATATGTTGTGTTCTTGTTCTAATTTGTCTCAAGATATTTACTGAGTTCTCTTATGATTTCTTTTTTGACCCATTGATTGTTCATGAGCATGTTGTTTAACTTCCATATATTTGTGAATTTTCCAGTTCTCTGCCTGTTATTGATTTCCAGCTTCATTCCATTATGTCCAGAGAAGATGCTTTGTATAATTTCATTCTTTCTAAATTTTAAGGGTTGTTATGTGACCAAATATGTGGTGCATCCTGGAGAACAATCCATGTGCAGTTGAGGAAAAATGTATATCTGGCTGTTTTGGAATGCAATGTTCTATATATGGTTGCTAGGTCTAGTGCATTTATCATATTATTCAAATTCTATGTTTCCTTATTGATCTTCTATCTAGATGTTCTATTTAGTGATAAGAGTGGTGTATTAAAGTCTTGTAGATGTGCCTATCTCTCCCTTCAGTGTTGTCAGTATTTTCCTCAAGTATTTTTGGGCACCATGTTTATGTGCATGAATATTTATGATTAGTATTTCTTCTTGGTGGATGCCCCTTTTATTAATATATAGTATCCTTCTTTGTCTCTTATAAGAGCTTTTGACTTAAAGTCAGTTTTGTCTGCTATTAGTATAGCTATATTCAATCTCTTTTGCTTACTATTTGTATGAGTTATCTTTTTCCATCCTTTCACTTTCAACTCATTTATGTCTTTGGGTACAAGATGAGTTTTGTGTGAGCAATATATAGTTGGATCATTTTTTATCCATCCTTCCAATCTGTGTCTTTTGATTGGGTAGTTTAATCCTTTAACATTCAGTTTTGTTACTGTAAAGGCAGTACTTATTTCAGACATTTTGTCCTTGGGTTTTTATATGTCATACATAATTTGACTCTTTTCTTTTACCGCAGCCTTCTTTTTCTGTATAGTTGAACTTTTGTGATGCATCTGACTGATCCTTTTCTCATTTCTGTTTCTGTATATTTTTAAAATACTCTTTGTGTTTGCCATGGGATTTGTATTACACAACCTACAACTATAACCTACTAATTTTTAAAGATGTCAACAGGATCAATAACATACACATCCTCTGCTCCCATATCCCTCCTTTTCCCCTCTTTATATTGTTTTTGTCCCTCCTTACCTCTCTATATTTTGTGTGTCCCTTATTGGGAAATATGATTTTTTCTTACTCAATTATATTCTGGCTCTTATAGGAATTATAGAGTTATATATTGAGGATACTATACTATTGGGTTTTACATTGACCCTTTTCATTGCTTTTACTGAAGATCTTCATTATTCACACTGTTCCAAGCCACTCTCTCCTGTATTTTCCTTTCAACCTGAAGAACTCTCTTTAGCAATTCTTGCAGGGAGGTGTTTGGGGGTAAACTCAGTTTCTGCATATTGTGAATGTTTTAAATTCTCCCTCCATTTTTGAAGGGCAATTTTGTCAGATAAAAAAGTTGGGGCTGGCAATTTTTCTCTTTCCATGTCTTAAATATATCATACTACTGCTTTCTCACCTCCTTGTTTTGGTTTTATTTCTTTATGCCACTTTATCCAATGTCTGGTTTCCTTTCCTTTCAGTTTGAAAACCTCTCTTTAACATTAGTTGTAGGGCAGGTCTTGTGGCAACAAATTCCCTCAGTTTTTGTTTGTTTGTTTTTGATAATGTCTTAATATCTCCCTTATTTTTAAAAGACAGTCTTGCTGAATATAAAATTTGGGTTGACAATTTTTTCCTTACAACACTATATATTTTACCCCACTGTCTTCCTGCCCCCATGTTTTCTGATGAGAAATCTGCACTTAATCATTTTGGGATTCCCTTGTACATAACATGTTGCTTTCCTCTTGCAGCTGTCACATCTCTCTCTTTTGTCCTTGGCATTCAACAGTTTGGCTGTTATGTGTCTGGGCATGGATCTTTTTAAATTTATCATCTTTGGGGTTCATTGGGAATCTTGAATGTGCATATTCATCTTTTCTTAATTTGTTAACTTTTCTGCTGTTATTTCTTTGAATATTCCTTCTGCCTATTTTTATCTTTCTTCTCCTTACAGGATTCCCATAATGTATATATTGGTACTATTGATGGTCTCTTAGGCTCTGTTGACCTTTTTGTTCTTTTTTTCTTTCTGTTCCTCAGCATGAATCATTTTGATCATCTTGTCTTCAAGATCACTGATTCTTCTGCCAGCTCATATATCCTATTGAAACCCTCTAGGGAATTTATTATCTCGGCTATGTGGTCTTCAGCTTTAGTTTTTCGGTTTGGTTCCTTTTTAAAATTTCTGTTTCTTTACTGAGATTTTCATTTTGGCGATTCATTTTTTCCTGATATTGTTTATTTCTTTCGTTGTGTTTTTCTTTATCTCCCTGAGCACATTGTCCATTTTTTTAAGTCTTTCTCTGAGAAGTCCAAGCTCAGGTCCTCTTTGTTAATAGTTTTTGGATTTTTATCTTTTTTCTTTGCTTGGGCCATGATTTCTTGTACTCTTTTGTTGCACACTGTACTTTTTAATACTTTAAAGTGTTAACTGTGGGATTTAGTCCCAAGCTCTTATTCCCTAAGTTTGTTTCCAGCTAGTGATACGACAGAGATTTCCTTGAGTGCCGGGAACTAACAAAAACAATTAAAGAAAAATGTACTTTTCACAGTCTTTACTACTTGCTCTTATTCTTTTTTCCTTTTAAGTTTTTAAAACTTTTTTTGTGAAATATATATACAAAAAAGCTATATATTTCAAAGTACATTGTAAAAATAGCTATAGAATACATTTCAGAATTTGGTATGATTTACAGTTTCACTATTTTAGGTTTTTCCTTCTAGCTGCTCCAAGACACTGGAGACTGAAAGAAATATCAGTTTAATAATTCAGCAGTCATACTCCTTTGTTCAAACTTATCTTCTGTGTTATAACTCCTCCTTCTCCTTTGATTATTTTCCCAATCTTTAGGGGTTTTGGGGATAAGCCTATTCTAACTTTTTCATGTTGTAAAGGGGTGTAAATAATGTGGGATAGGGAGAGGAAACTAGTTGATGTTCTTGGAGAGACTCCCCCTCTGTATTTCAGGGCTTGTCTGACCTAGGAACCCTTCTGGAAGTTGTAGGTTTCTGGAAACCTTAGTGCGTGAGACTTTTACAGAGTCTCTTTAGGGTTGACAGGAATGGTTTAGCTGAGGTTTGGCAAACCCTGGTAATTAGTAATATCTAGCTGAAGCTAGCATAACAGTAGCTTCCAGAATAACCTCTTGACTCTAGTTGAACTCTTTTAGTCACTGATACCTTATTTTGTTAATTCTTTTCCCCCTTTTGGTCAGGAAGGCATTGTCAGTCCCATGGTGTCAGGGCCAGACTTATTCCTGGGAGTCATGTCTCATGTTGCCAGGGAGACTTTCACCCCTGGATGTCATGTCCCATGCAGAGAGGGGGTAATGATTTACTTGCAGAGTTGGGCTTAGAGAGAGAGTAGCTGGCTCTTCTTTCACTGGTGGTCTCCTTCAGAGTTTAGCCTCTTGTTCTGAATATCAGCCCAATTAATCAATGATTATCTTTTATTATGGAATTTTCCTGCCTTTTGTTTTATTTTTTTTCTTAATTCTTCTACCTAAGTTTTCATTCTGTAAATGGCATGGATATGTTTTCTTTTAAATGTTTTTTAGTTTTACATTTTGTGTTTAAATCCATAATCTATTTTAGTTAATTTTTTGTGTAAAATGTGACGTTTAGGTCAAAATTAATCTTTTTGCTTTTCTAGTTCAATTGTGCCAATTTTTGTTGTTTAAAATACTATATTTCCTGCATTGAATTTCTTTTTCACTTTTGTAAAATTCTGATGTGTATTTTTCAAGGTTCTCTGTTCTGTTCCATTCATCTATGTCTCTCTTCCTCTGCCTATACCACATAGTCTTGGTCACTGTAACTATGTAACAAGTCTTAATATCAGGTAGAGTGATTCCCTCCACTTTATTTTTTCCTTTTCAAAATTGTTTTAGCTATTCTAATTCCATGGTCTTTCCATATAAATTTTAGCATAATCTTGTCCATATCTACAAAAAAATTTGCTATTAATTTAATAGAAATTACATTAAACTGTATATCGGTTTAGGGAAAATTGTCATCTTTACTAGGTTGAGTCTTCCAATCCATGAACACACTAAGAATTTCTGTTTATTTATATCTTCTTAGATTTGTTCTGCCAACATTTTTGTGTTTAAGAATACTAGTATTGTGCATGTTTTGTTAGATTTATACTTAAGTGCTTCAGTTTTCTGGTGATGGTAAATGGTATTTTTAATTTTGGTGTCCAAGTATTCATGGTTAGTATTTAGAAGTACAGATGATTTTTGCATATTGAACTTATATTCCTCAACCTTCCTGAAGTCACTTATAAGTCTTGGGAATTGTTTTTTGATTTTTAGATTCCTAGGGATTTTCTATGTCAATGATTATATCAAATGCAAATAAACACAGTTTCATTTCCTTTTCAAGTCTTATTACACAGGCTATAATTTCCAGTACTATGTTGAATAAGAGAGGTGAGAGTTGAATTCTGACCTTGTTCCCAATCATAGGGGGAAAGCATCCAATCTTTCACCATCAAGCCTGATATTACCTGTAAGCTTTTTGTAGATATTCTTTATCAACTTAAGGATATTCTTCTCTATGTTTTGCTGAGAGTTTTTATCAGGAACGGGTATAGAGTTTTGTCAAAAGTTTTTTCTGCATGAAGTGATATGATTATGTGGTTTTCCTTCTTTAGTCTGCTAATATGGTGGATTGTATTGATTGATTTTTGAATATTGAAGCAGTCTTGCATCTCTGGAATGTCCTGTTCTCAGACAAGTAGTATAATTCTTTTTAATATAATTGAATTCAATTTGCTAATATTTTGTTACATATTTTTCCTTCTATATTCATGAAGGATATTGGTCCATAGTTTTCTTTTTTTTTTCTCTACCATATATTTATGGCTTTGGTATCAGGGTAATACTAGCCTCATGAAATGGGTTAGACAATGTTCCCTCCTCTTCTAATTTCTGGAAGATATTATATAGAATTAGTGTTAATTTTTCCTTAAACATTTGGTAGTGAATGCATCTGGGTTGGGAAATTTCTTTGGGGGGACATTTTTAGCTATAGATTCAAAATTTTAGTATAGGGCCATTCAAATTATTTTATATCAACTGAGTTATGTAGTTTGCACTTTTTAAAGGAATTCGCCCATTTCATCAAAGTTGTTGAATTTATGAGTATAACAGTGTTCATAATATTCCCTTATCCTTGATGGGTTCAGGATTTGTAGTGATATGCCTTATTTCATTCCGGATATGGATAATTTGTGTCTTCTCTTTTCTATTTTCTTGTTAGAAGTTAGAAGTTAGTCACTTTTGTTCATCTTTTCCATGAGTCAACTTTTCATTTCATTGATTTTCTCCACTATTTTTCTGTGTTCAATTTCATTGATTTTTCTCTTATTTTTTATAATTTCCTTCCCTGTGCTTACTTAGGGTTTATTCATGCTCTTCTTTTCTGATTTTGTATAATAGAAGCAGTATTGATTTCATATTTTTCCTCTTTTCTAATATATACTAAGGTATGTATCCAGTGTTATAAGTATCCCTCTCAACAGTGCTTTAGCTGAATTTTTCAGATTTTGTTATCTTGTATTTTCATTTTCACTCAGTTCAAAATATTATTTGTATATAATTTATCACAGGTCTACAAGTATCAACATTTTACCACTTTGCTTGATGTGTAGAAATATTGTATGTCCCTCTACACTCATCCACTTATAATATAATTTTCTTAAAGATTTCCCCTATCTATGTTGAGAACCACATCAGATATTGTTCTCATTTTCACTTCAACCATCAAATATATTTTAAAAATTCAATAGGGAGTGATGTGATGGTGGCTCAGTGACAGAATTCTCACCTGCCATGCCAGAGACCCTGGTTCAATTCCTGGTGCCTGCCCATGCAAAAAAAAGAAAGAAAGAAAGAAAGAAAAATTCAATAGGAAGATGAATTTCCATTGTATTTACCCATATTTTTACTTCTTTGGTCATTTTTTTTTCCTTACTGATGTTCTAATATTCCTTCTTTTATCATTGCCTTTTTATTTCAAAAACTTCCTTTAGCCATTCTTTTATGACAAGTTTATTCTCAATAAATTCTCCTTCATCCCTGAAGAATGAATTTTTGCTAGAAATAGAACTTTGGGTTGACAGTCCTTTTCTTTCAGCACTTAAAAATATTGTTCCACTTCTTTCTGGCTTCCATGGTTTCTGATAATAAATCTGATGTCATTTGAACTGCTTTCTCCAATAAGTAAGGTGTCATTTTTCTCCCTGCTTTTGAGATATGTTCTGTCTTTAGTTTTCAGAGGTTTGACCATGATTTTTGTCTTGGTGTGAATTTATTTGAATTTATCCTGTTTGGGGTTTGCTCAGCTTATTGAATCTGTAAGCTTATGTCTTTTGTTATCTTCAGGAAATCTTCAGCCATTATTTCCTTGAGTACTTTTTCAGACCCATCCACTTTCTGTCCCCATTCCATGACATGGACTTTAATGAGGAGAATGTTAGATCTTTTTGTTATAGTCTTACAGATTCCTGAATCTCTGTTCATTTTTTTTCCCAGTGTACTTTCTCTCTTGTTCAGATTGAGTAATTTTTTTTTGTTCTGTCTCTAAGTTCACTTATTCTTTCCTTCATCACTATCATTATTGTTTTTAAGCCCATCAATTGAGTTTTTCCCCAAAATTCAGTATTTATATTTATGGAGATAAGTTTTACAAATTATGAAAAAGCAGGAGATTATAATGGAACCATAATTATAATAGTCATATAATAGTAGGCACCATAATTATAACAAATACTATAATAGCTATTATCACATTCTTCATCTTATATTTCTCTTATAGTAAAGAAGTTGTAAGTTTCAGAAAAATGATGCATAAAAAAATGGTTTCCCTATATCAGCCTATTATGAACCCCTCTCATTAGTGTGCTATGTTTGTAACAATTGATGAAAACACATTTTTATAAAGGTGCTGTTAACTATACTGCATGACTAAACTAAGGGTTATCTGTTGGCATTGTACAATCCCAGGGATTTTTAAAAACTGTTTATTCTAGTAACATATACAACCTGAAATTTCCCTTTCAAGCACATTCAAATACGTAATTCAGTGCTGTAAATTACATTCACAATATGCTACCATCACCACCATCCATTACCAAAACGTTTTCCTCATACCAATTAGAAACTTTGTGAGATTTAAGCATTAACTCCTCATTCCCTACCCTCACCCCATCTTCTCATAAGCTATATTCTAGATTCTGACACTATGAGTTAGATTATTCTATTTGTTTCATATCATGAGAACATACAATATTTTTCCTTTTGTGTCTGGCTTGTTTCATTCAACATGATGTCTTCGCGGCTCATCCTTGTTGTTACATGTACAAGGACTGCATTCATTTTTACAGCTGAACAATATTCCATTGTATAAATACCACATTTTGTTATCCATTCACCTGTTGTTTGACACTTAGGTAGCTTCTATCTTTTGGCATTTGAGAACATTGCTGCTATGAACATCAGTGTGCAAATATCTGTTTTTGTCCCTAATTTCAAGTTTGGGGGTATTACTTAGAAGTGGGATTGCTGGGTCATAAGATAATTCTATACTGAACTTTCTGAGGAACTGCCAAACTGTCTTCCACAGTGGCTGCACCATTTTACATTTTGACCAACAATGAACGAGTGTTCCCGTTTCTCCACATCTTCTCTGACACTTGTAATTTTCTGGTGTCTTAATAGTAAGCTTTCTTGTGGGTGTGAAATGATATCTCAGTGCAGTTTTCATTTGTATTTCCATAGTGGCTAATGATGTTGAGCATTTTCGATGTGCTTTTTGGCCATTTGTATGTCTTCCTTGGAGAAATCTCTATTCAAACCTTTTATCCATTTTTAAGTGGGTTGTTTGCCTTTTCATTATCATTTTGTAGGATTTCTTTATATGTTCTGGATATTAAACCATTATCAGATATATAGTTTCCAAATATTTTCTTACATTGTTTTACTTTCATAATAAAATTCTTTGATGCACAAAGTTTTTAATTTTGATGAAGTTCCCTTTCTTTATTTTTTCTTTTGTTACCTGTGCTTTAAAACTAAAAACTGACACAAGGGCTGAAGATGCTTTCTTAAGTCTTCTTCTAGGTGATTGTAGTTCTGGTTCTTATATGTGGGTCTTTGATCCATCTCGTATGTGGAGTGATGTAGGAGTTCACCTTCATCCTTTTGCATATGGACATCCAGTTTTCCCAGCACCATTTGTTGAAGAGACTATTCTTTCACAATTGAGTGGTCTTTGCCCCCTTGTCAAAATCAGTTGACTGTATAAATATGAAGGTTGATTTCTGAGCCCTTAGTTTAATTCCGTTGGTCTATATGTCTGTCCTTGTGTGGTACCATGCTATTTTGATTACTGTGGCTTTGTAATGAGTTTTAAAGATGTGACTGGAATCTTTTTTTTTTTATTTCTTATTCTGATTGTTCATTACTAGAGTATAGAGACAAAAATGACTTTGGTATATGTTGACTTTGTATCCTGCCACATTGCTGAATTCATTTATTACCTCTAGTAGTTTTGTTGTAGATTTTTCAGGATTTTTTATATATAAGATCATGTCATCTGCAAATAAGGAAAGTGTTATTACTTCCTTTCCAATTTGCATGCCTTTTTTTTCTTTTTCTCATGTAATTGCTCTGGCTATATCTTCCAGAACAATATTGAATAACAGTAGTGACAGTGGACATCCTGATTTTGTTCCCTATCTTAGAAGAAAAGCTTTCAATCTTTCACCATTAAGTATGATGTTAGCAATGGGTTTTACATATATGCTCCTTGTCTTGGTGAGGAAGTTTCCTCCTATTCCTAGTTTTCTAAGTATTTTTATCAAGAAAGGATGCCAGATTTACCTTTTGTTTGTCAATTGAGATTATCATGTGTTTTTTCCCCACATTCTATTAATGTGGTTTATTACATTAATTCATTTTCTTATGTTAAACCACTCTTGCGTCACTGGAATAAATCACACTTGATCATGGTATATAATTCTTTTAGTCTACTATTGGATTCAGTTTGCTCATACTTTCTTGAGAATTTTTGCATCTTTCACAAGAGATATTGGTATGTAATTTTTTTCTTATAGTATTTCCATCTGACTTTGTAATAGGGGTGATGTTGACCTTATAGGATGAGTTAGGGAGCATTCCCTCTTTTTCAATTTTTTGGATGAGTTTGAACAGGATTGGTGTTCATTCTTTTTGGAATAATTAGTAAAATCCATGAATGAAGCCATCTGGTTCTGGACTTTTCTTTGATGGAAGGATTTGATTATTGATTCATCTCTTTATTAGTTATTGGTTTCTTTAGATGTTCTAGTTCTTGGGTTAATGTAGTTGGATTGTGTGTTTCTAAGAATCTGTCCATTTCATCTACGTTATCTACTTTGTGGATGTACAGTTGTTCATTGTATTATCTTATACTCCCTTTTATTTCTGTGGGTTTGATAGTAATGTTACCCTTTACATTTCTGATTTTAGTTATTTACGTCCTCTGTATTTTTTTCTTTATCAGTTTAGCTAATGATTTGTCAATTTTACTGGTAGTTTTAAATGGCTTGCTTTGGTTTTACTGATTCTCTCTATAGTTTTTTATCCTTGATGTCATTTATCTCTGCTCTAATCTTTGTTATTTCCTTTCTTCTATTTGCTTTGGGTTAAGTTTGCTCTTCTTTTTCTAGTTCCTTCAGTTTGGAGGCTAGGTGTCTAGCTTAAAATCTTTCTTCTTTTTTAATATTGGCATTTGGAGCTATAAATTTCCCTCTCAGAACTGCCTTTGCTGTATCCCATAATTTTTGGCATGTTTTGTTCTGATTTTCATTTGCCCCAACATATTTCCTAATTTCCCTTGTGATTTCCTCTTTCACTGGTTGGTTGTTTAAGATTACATTGTTAATTTCCACTTATTTTTTACATTTCCATTTCTCCTATGTTATTGATTTCCAGCTTCATTTTATTGTGGTCAGAGGAAGTACATTGTATTATTTTAATATTCTTGAATTTATTGAGACTTGTTTTTTTATCTAAGATGTGGTCTATCCTGGAGAATGATCCATATGCACCAGAAAAGAATGTGTATTCTATCGCTGTTGGATGAAGAGTTCTCTACATGTCTAGTTGGTTTAGAATATCATTCAATACTTCTACTTCCTTATTAATCTTCTGTCCAGATGTTGTATCTTTTTTTGGAAGTGTTGCATTAAAGTCTCCTACTAATTTTGTAGAACCATTTATTTTTCCCTTTACATTTGTCAATATTGGCTTCACATATTTGGGAATTCTACTGTTACGTGCATATGTATTTATAATGATTAAGTCTTATTGAATTGTCCCCTTTACCCATATATAATTACCTTCTTTGTCCCTCATGACAGTTTTTGGCTAAAAAGTTATTTTATCTGATATTGATATGTCTCCCCAACTTCCTTTGCTTTATTGCTTGCATGTTATATATTTTCCACCGTTTCAACTTCAACCTACTTGTGTCTTTTAATTTAAGGTGAACTTCTTTATATAGCACATAATTAGGGCATTCTTTTTTATCCACTCTCCTAATCTCTGCCTTTTGATTTGTGAGTTTAATCTATTTACATTTAAAGTAACTACTGATAATACAGGACTTTCTTCTAAATTTTTCTATTTAATCATTGGAAGTCTTATATCTTTTATTGTCCCACAATTCTTCTGTTAATGCTTACTTTCATACGTATTTTTTTTTTATTGTATCATGTTGAGCCACTTCTCATTCCTTTCTGGATACATTTTTCATATATTTCCTTTGTGGTTACTATGGAGTTAAAATTTAACTTCCTAAATATATAACAATTGTATTTAGTGAAATACCAACTTGAATTCAATAGCACACACACATGTTATTCCATCATCCCAACTTTATCTTCATACATTGTATGCTCTACACCATAGATTTATCATTCCTTTTTATATGTTACCTTTTAAAACATATTTTTATTGAGACATCTTCAAACACCATATAAGTCATCCAATGTATATAATCAATGGTTCACATTCTCATCACTATGATCATTTTTAGAACATTTGCATTACTCCAGAAAAACAAATAAAAGGAAAAAGGAAAAACCCCATACATACCATATCCCTTACCTCTCCCTCTTATTGGCCACTTATTATATTGTAATTATATATATAATCAGTGGAACAAAACAAAACATTCAAACGTAGGTCCATACAAACATGGGCAACTGACTTTTTTCTTTTTTCCTTTTGCAATTTAGTTATACAATCATTATTGAAGATCAGGCCTACTGAATTATAGTTCAACAACTTCAAGTAATTTCCTCTGGCTATTCTAAAACACTAGACTCTAAAAAGAAATATCTAGATAATGAGTCAGTAGTCACAGTCATTTGTTAAATTGTAATTTCTCAGTTACACCTCCTTACTCTCATTAGATTTTTCTCTCAATCTTCAGGGATATCTGGGCAATGACCAGTATAACTTCTTCATGCTGGAAAGGGGTATTGACCTTCTGTGGTAGAGAAATGAGCCCAGTTGTTGTTCTTGGAGAGATTGATACTTCTGGGTTTCAGAACTTATCTGGCTTAGGCTCAATCTTGAAGCCTTAAGTTTCTGAGAAAATAAACTTCTTAAGAAAAGCTTTTATAAGGATTTAGATAGAGCCCAGGCACTCCCTAGGGTTTCAGGAATACTGTTAGTGGGGCATGGCATACTGTGGTTGATTGAAATATCTAGCTAAAGTGTGCATAAGAGTAACCTCTAGAATGACTTCTCTACTTTATTTGAAATCATTTAGCCACTGAAGCTTTATTTTAGTTAGCATCTGTAAGAAATAAATAAGTTGCAAAAGTTACAAAAAAATACAGTACACTATTACTGGCATTTATAATTATCCATATAGTTACCTTTATGGGAGGTTTTTATTCCTTTATGTTGTTTTGAACCACTGTCTAGTGTCTTTTGTTTTCTGTCTGAAGAACTCACTTTAGCATTGCTTGTAGGTGAAGTCTACTGGTAATAAATTCCCTCAACTTTTGTGTATCTAGGAATGTTTTAATCTCTGCCTCATTTTTGAAACAAAGTCTCACCAGGTATACAATTTATTTTATGTCTTAGTAACGATGTTCTCTCAACACTTCAAGTATTTCAACCCACTGCTACCTTGCCTCTATGGTTTCTGATTAGAAATTGGAACTTAATCTAATTTGGACTCTCTTGCACATAACACGTTGCTTTCCTCTTACAGCGGTCACAATTCTTATAGCTGTTACAGAAGGCCTTGTCCTTTACATTTCACAATTTGACCAGCATGTGTCAGGGTGCATTTCTCTTCAAGTTTATCCTGTTTGGTGTTTTCTGGGCTTCTTGGATGTGCATATTCATGTCTTTTGCTAAGTTTAGGAAGTTTTCTGTCATTATTTTTTTCGACATTCCTTCTGACCCTTTATCTCTTTCTTCTTTTTCTGGTACCCCCATAATGTGTATGGTATCCCAAATAATCTCTAGGTTATTTTCATTTTTTATATGTTTTTTTCTTCCTGTTCTTCAGCCTGACTCATTTCAATAGTCCTGTCTTTGAGTTCTGTGATTCTTTCTTCTGCCAGCTCCATTTTGCTGTTAGAATCCGCCTGGAAATTTTTCATTTCAATTATTGTGGTCTTCAACTCCAGTAGTTTTGTTTGGTTTCTTTTTAAAATTTCTGTCTCTTTATTGAGATTATCATATTGTCCAATCCTGGTTTTCATGATATCCTTTAGTTATTTCACTGTATTTTGCTTCATCTCCTTGAGGGTATTGAAGATCTTTTAAAAATATATATTGTCCAGTATGTCCACAGTTTTTTCTTCTTTGTTGATGCTTTCTGGATTTTAATCTACTTCCTTTGGATGGGCCATCATTTCCTATTTCTTTCTTTCTTTTTCTTTACATTTGTCTTGTAATGTTTTGTTGCATGCTATTTATTTCAATCTTTTAAAATGTTAACTCTGGGACTTACTCCCTGAGTGGTCTGTTTCTTAACTTTTTTATCCAGTTGTTGATATAACAGAGATTTTTTTGTGAGTCTCTAGCAAACAAAAGCTCACCTAAGCAAAAATTGAAAACTACCTTTCACAGTCTTTGTAAATTGGTTTTACTCTGGCTTATACCTTCTTATCAAAAATATCAGCCCAAGGTGAATGCAAATTCCAGGTTCCTCCCTGTCTTTTGGAGACTGGTTCTTGTGCTGGGCTTGTGCTTGTGCTTGTTAGTGGCTTTAGGAGTTCCCCAATTTACAGTAATTTGAATGTCCCCTCTACTCGCCAAAGAAGCAGATCTTCTCCCTCTCCTGGGTGTTTTTCTGCAGATTTAAAACAGTTAATCTTTTGCTCCAGGCTGTCCAACTGAATTGTTTCTTATTCTGCTTTCCCTGTCTCGAGCTACTTTTGCCTGGAGGGCACATTCTGGGGATGGGGAGTCACTCCAGAGAAGAGTTCTCAAATCAGTCTTTCCCAGATGAAAGAAGGCCAGGGATGTACAAAGGAAGAGCCAGTCAGCTCCAAATTGCCCTAAAACTGGGTTGAAGGAAGGCCCAGAAAGGGTAGCAGGAGCTTCCTCATGATTTTCCAAAGCTGTGCTTTCTTTAGTAAACATTTGCCCAGCAAATGTAGCCCTTCAACTATACTCTGCAGCTCTGAGGAAGTGTGTGGTCTTTAAGTCTCCTCTGCTGACTTTGTCCAGGGCAGATTGGAACAATGTCCACTTTAGAGCTAGGCCTCTAGTGATCTGAAGTAGCTTATCAAAAGCAATGATCAGTACCAGAATCATATACCCTCGGATCTTGGGGAAATGAGTCTTTATGTTTCACTCTGGCACCAGGAAACTGTACCAATACCTTATTCCTACCAGGCATGTGGTTGGGGAATATAAATTGGTTGTTGCTGCATGGAGAGTACATGTCATTGGCATTAACCACAACTTACCTACTTCTTCCTTCTTTTCCTTGGATGATGCACAATGTTCTACTGGATTCCAGAGTTTTGAAATAGTTGATTCAGACAGGTCCTGCCTATTTTAGAGTTGTTCTTCTGGAGAATCTGATTACTGAGGCTCACTACTCTGCCAACTTCCTACAATCCTCTTTCCCATTCATTGCATTTTTCATCTTGGTTATTGTATTTTTCTGTTCTATAATTTCCTTTTCATTCTTCTTTGTATCTTCTATTATTTTGCTGAGACTTTCTATTTTTTTTTCATTAGTTTCAGGGAAATTTGTAATTCCCTGTTGAATAATTTTTTATATGATTGCTTTAAAATCATTGTTAGATCATTCTAATATCTGTGTCAACTCAGTTTTGGCACCCATTGATGTCTTTTCTCATTCAATTTGAGATTTTCCTGGTTTTTAGTTTAACAAATAATTTTTTATTGAAACCTGGGGTATTATGAAACATTTGGGGTATTACCTTATGAAACTCTAGAAATTATTTAAATCTTCTGTTTTAATAGGTTTCTCTAACACTACATTGGTGGGAGAAAGGAAGATACCACATCTTCACTGCCAGGTAGGTTGAAAGTCCGGGTTCCACACTCTGCCTCCTTTGATACTCAAGGTACAGAGAGATGTCTCACTATTGCTGGGAGGTTATAAAATTTAAGGTCCCCTCTAGGTCTCCAGTAACAGTAGGAGGGTGAAGTTACCATTTTCATGGAATAGGGATAAAAGTCTTGGCTTCGCACTTGACTTTCTCTGATTACATCTCAGTGGGGTTTTTGCTAGAATAGAATGGCTATTGTGTAAAAGTTTTCTTTCTTGCTAGTATACCTGTGTCCTGGTCCTTTGGATGGAGTAAAAGGTTTTTTGTCTGTACCCATTAGTATTTCCATTTGCTTTCTTCTCCAGCACTCAGAGAACACACCAAAATATATTCCTCAGGTTCTTAGTTCTTTCACTGATCTAAATTTATCTCTCTACCTTCCAGAGTCTTCTTATATTTGTTTTATGTATAATATACAGGGTTTTAAACCGTGATTAAGGAAAGGAATCAGGAAAAGTGTGTCTACTCTTTGTTGTCTGCAACCAGAAGTCCTACCTCCATTTTTAATTTGTTATCTTTTTCTTCTACTCGATAAGGTCCATAGAGAGGACCATGTATCTGCTCTAATTGATTTTTCCAAAAGGAAAGATGAAAAGACAGGAAATAATTCACAAATATCGCATCTTTATCAATAATTAGTAACTGAGAAATAGCCCATAATACCCAGTGTACCTTGATACTGGAATTAAGAAAGGCTGTACACTAGTCCTTGCAAAGTACGATGCTGGGACAATGATTTCCTTTCTGTACTGCAGAGATCAGCCCCTCTACTACCGCTTAAAGTAGCTTCCAGTCTTTCCCATTACTGATGCCTACCCCATTTCTGGTTAGGGTGGTTTTTAAGAGTGTGCCCACAGAGCCTTGATATCTGGCCTTCTATCTTCTGTGAGTGTGTATAAAGGGCACAAGCTTGGAAGTCCAGCTTCAAAGCTGCTTCCCTAGCCTTGCCCCGAAGACCATAGTCTATGGCCACTCACCATCAGAAACTTTAGCCCTTGAGATCATTCCTCTTTCTCCTCTCCAGCTTGTGTTTTCATCCCCAGCTCCTTCCCTACAGATTGCCCCCTACTCCAACTACCCAGCTCCCTAATGGCTCAAGGAAGCACATTCCACACTCCTTCTTGGGGCTGAGGCCAGTGAAGCAGTGGCAGCTGTTCAAGAATGCAGGTTGTGTTTGGGGGCGGGGGGGCATGCTGCCTTTCTGGCCGTCCTGGAACTGGGGATGAAAGAATCCCCAAAGGACCATAGTTGTGAAGGCTGGTCAGAGAACTGGGGGCAAAAGTCAAAGATAGGACAGCAGAATGTGACAGCCCTATCCCTAAGGGCTTTAGACTAGAGTGGGATGTCAGGCATTTATTCTCCATTGCTTCGCAAGGATTACTGAGGCCACTGTAGCCCCTCTCTCAGGGCTATTTGGAAAGTACCTTTTGGGATCAATCTTACTATAGGGCTTAGTTGGCTAGACTCCCTGGGACCAAACTCTTGCTTATACTGTAGCCTCCGTTTTTCTAATTGCAAAATGGAGCAGTGTTCTAGAAGCCTTCATGTCCTAGTTTCAGGAGCTTCTTTGGAGGTCCTGTCTATTTAGCACAGCCCCAAATCCCAAATGTTCTGGTGGCCCTTTGACGGATAAATAACCGTTATTGTGACTGTGCTGAAAAGCCAGTCATTGCTGAGTTTGTAAATGCATATTTGAATCTGAAGTAAAAAACATACTTTAAAAAAAAAAACAAACACCCCACCACACATTTTTGCATGCCTTGAGGTTTGGACCTGCCTACGGACCACTTGGAGGGCCCACACACCACCACTATTCCTTGGACCACCCCAGGAGAATCACTGTCCCAAAGGAGGTCTGTGGCTGGGGCTTAGAGACTGAGGTGGGAATGGGGAAAACAGCTTAGGGAGGGGGCTGTTCTGTGACAGTGAAGAACCCTGGGGAGATGTGGGCAATAGCCTTCAGGCCTGCTCAGATAACCCTACTGAGAAATAAGCTAGAGATCCCTAAATGGAAGTCAGATACTGGGTGAAAGAAAGCAGCAGAGGCTAAGAGAACAACAGACTAACCTGCTCAAAGGGTGAATCTGGAAAGCAAGGCAGAACCCTTATCACTCCTGCCAGTTGCTCATGGGATAAGCAATCACCTAGAAATCAGAGCAGCAGAGAAACGCAGAAAATATTTGAACCCAAGAATTCTCCACTCTTGGAAGAAAGCTCAGATGCACCCAAATGTGCATCATTCCTTCATTATTTTAGTTCACCAAACATTCTTCCAACCTCTACTGTGTACCAGGCCCTATGCTAGATGCTGGGGATATAGCTGTGAGTAAAACACCCACCCTAAAGGGGCTTCCAAACTAGTACATGTGTGGGAAGGGGTGAAGTAAGCAATTACAGTACAGATTGGTCAGGCGGCTGTGGGAGCTCAGAGAAGGGAACCCAACCCATATATGGGGTCAGGGAAGACTTCCTAGAGGAGGTGATATCTAAACAAAACCCTGAAAGGTGAGATGACAAAGACAGAAAAGAGCAATCGTCCCAGAAGAGGCATCATGTGTTCAAGGTCTGTAAGCCACATAAAGCATGGCTGACCCTCTGGTGTTACTGGGTTTCTCATATTCTCTTCCCAGGCCTTTGTTTTGCCTTGTGCCAAAGATGTCAGGGAACTGTACCCACTCTCGACTGAATTTGACCCCACAATAGAATGTAATAGAGCTGGGCCAAAGGGGTTCCGAGAGTAGGTGCAGGTGGCAGAGTCTCAGAGAAAGTAGGTCCAAGGCATCCAGAGTCTGGGTCACGATGACTTTTGGTAGGAAGAGGATATGAACTGAGCAATTGGTTCAGGAAAAGTGACAGTGCCTGTCTTAGGTCCCTAGATCTTTGCCTGTTCCTTAGCATGGTGATTTACAGTATCAGGGACCACTACTGCATAAACCACCATGGTCTATGCGTCCTCCAGTTGTCTGGGAGGATGCACCTAAAGCAAGATTTATCACAGCTGGGAATAAGAACACACCTTGTTCTTATCTGAGAGGGGCAATGAACTGTTTAAGATTCCTCAGTGGGAAAGACTGGAGCCAGGGCTTACCCCAGGCCTACCTCGGCCTTTCACTGGAAGCCATGATTTGTGTACTCCAAAAACCTCAGACATACTGTGATCATGAGAATGTGAGGAAGAATATTTTGGCTGCCTCCAGAATCTGCCGAGAAGTGCACCTAACCTTCTTATAATACACCTGAGAGAGGGAGGCCCAGAGGATAGAAGGAATTTACCTGCGGTCATGCAGCATGCCCAGACCTGGGGCTAGGAGCCAGTGCACTGGGTTCTCTCTTGTGGTGTGGCCAGGTCATGTGCTAGGGATGGGAAGGAGTAGAGTGTCCCTGCTAATCATCAGCTTTGAAATCAGGCAGCTTCAATTCAATTCCTGCCTTGGCCACCCCCTTGCAGTGTGACCTCGGTCCTCAGTTTCCTATTCTGGATAATATACCAAACTCACATTCTTATAGCTCTGAGGTCCAAATAAGTCAATGAGTGTGGGCTAGGTTGGGTCTTCCTTTCTCATATTTTCATGATTCCTCTGCCACATAAGCACCATCGTCACTTGTTACCTGTCTCTTCTTCTGGACCATGAAGGCTGAGGGCACATCAGTTTTCTTCACTGCTCTATCCTCAGTGCCTAGCAGGGGGCCTGGCATAGACTCAGTGCTCTGTGCAGGGTAGATATTATTACTGTCAACAACTGCTCTATCCTGTTGCAATTAGAAAAGAAGACATGACAGTAATGAGAAACAAAAAGCACATATTGAGAACCTACTACGTGACAGATGTGTTTACTCACTTTGTTTCAGGCAATCTTCTGACATGCTGCTGATATTATTCTAGATGCGGAAAGGGAGGTGCCGAAAGATTAAGGATTCGCCCATGTTTTCACAGCTGGTGGCTACGAGATCTTATAGCTAATAGTTACTAAGCAGTTACCTTAAGTTTATTCCTGTGCTAAGAGCTCAGTGTGCATTACCTCTTCTTAACTTCAGAACACTATGATATAGGTAGAATTTTATGATGAAGAAGCTAAGGCCTAAAGAGAGAATATGACTTACTTAAGGTCACACAGCAAGTAAAGGAGAAGGGCCAGAATTAAAAATTCAGGTTACATAACTCTAGAGCCTATGCTCTCCACAACCATATTCTCCAACATTATCTCATTGAAATACAAAAATAACCCTGTGAAGTAGGACTTGTTCTTATCCTATCCATTTTACAGATGAGAAAACTGAGGCTCAGAGGGGTAATAAAACTTTCCCAAGGTCACCCAACCAGCAGGTCAAAAAGCTAAAATTTGAACCCCAGGGTCTGGCTCCAAAGCCTCGGCCCTGAGCCACTATACCCAGGCCCAGCTCAACCCAGTGTTCTCATCACTGAACCCACTACCTACACTGCAGGATTAGACTGCAGAGGCCAGACTGTCAGTGAGAGTGGAGACAGTTTGGAAAAACTTCCTGTTCTAGATGTGACTCAGTGGTATTCTGAAAGCTGAATGGGTTTGGAACAGACTGTGGAAGAGGGGAGGGCCAACATCAGGTTTTGTTTTTTTTTTTTTTTTGCTCAGTGGTAAATCATGGAGGACAAGGTCCCTCAAGCATGACACTGCTCCAGTCGCCATGCAAACACCTGGAGCCTACCAAGGTCCAGAAACCACAGATGCCTCTGGAAGGAAAGATTGCAAGGGAGAGGCTATGCAGGACCCTGAGGAC
Organism: Tamandua tetradactyla; assembly: GCF_023851605.1. NCBI lineage: Eukaryota > Metazoa > Chordata > Mammalia > Pilosa > Myrmecophagidae > Tamandua > Tamandua tetradactyla. The sequence continues at coordinate 103,538,539 of NC_135353.1, read as the reverse complement.
TGGGCCTGGCAGGTATGGCAGCTGCAAATCCAGGCTGCTCATAGGGGAGCACCTCTGCCTTCTGATTTCCTCCTAAGAAAGAGACACACACAACTTCCCTCTAGATTTTGTTAGCAGCTCTCTTTAGGGCCAAGCTTATCCTAAATTTTCTGGCTAACCCCCAACTTCAATGGTGGGGACTCCATTCTCTCCAGGTTGCACTTCTCCCCACCCAGGGTCTGGGGCCCTCCTCAACTGCCATCATCTCTGTGCACCTGCACCAAACCCTTTGCCCTCATGGAATCTTGTTTTTTGCTGGAATCCTGCCCCTGACCTTCTGGAACTGGCCCTCTCTCTCCCTGCACGTCAGTTTCGAATCTGCAAGCAGTGTCATTCTTGCTGTATCCTCAGTGGTTTCATTCTCATCTCACTGGCAGCCAGGGTCCAACAGACAGCAATTACTGACTGGCTAATTCAAAAGCTACCATCCATACACTAAGCCTTTGTAGTGGACCAAGCATCAAGTTAGGTAGTGCACATTCGTGATCTGGTCTAATCCTCATAGGACTCCTATGAGGCAATATAGAGTGGTGGCTAAGGACCAGGACTCTAGAACCAAACATCAAGTCTCAGCTTCAGCTACTTCCTAGGTGGGTGACCTCAGGCCAGTGATTTCACATCTCTGTGCTTCTGTTTTCCCATTTGCACAACAGAATAATAGTAGCATTTACCTCATAGGGTTGTTCTGGGCATTTAATCCAAGTAAAGTAACTTAGTAAGTATTCAGTGAGTGGTAGCGATTTTATGGCCATTTCATAGACAGGGAACCACTGCTTCAAAGAAAAGGGATGGATGAGATGGAGTGGGGACCAGTAATCCCAGTCATTTCTGCTGCACTGGACTCATGCTGAGATTTGACACCATCTTACCCCCCAGTGGGGACACAGATACTGGTTTCCTAGGCTTATGCTAGAGTTGGAACCCTGATCTGAACTCTACCAGAATTGTCTCATTCTCACTAACTTCTTCCCTTCAGACTGGTCCTTGTCTTCTTTTCCCTAACCCCCACCCAGGGTATTATTCTCTCAACAGAAGAATCAATCAGAACGGTCATTATCTGGCATGAGACATCACCTTGGCTTCAAGACTTCCCTTCATCCACCTTGGCCTCTGACCTTATGGAGCCTATAGCTTCTTAGGCACCATAATTCTGTGTTCTGATTGTCCTCCTTGGGAGGCAGCTCTCAGCCACATGCAGTTTCAACTCTCTCCCCCAGTCCCATTGACTAGGGTCATTTTGCCCCCAACATGTTTTTGGGACCAGCCTATGGAAAAGATGGCACACACACCCCACCCCAGCCTGATTACCACCGTCTTCTTTCTCTTATTCTTTTTGTCTGAAATATCTTCTTGCTCCCTCATAACTAAGTTCTCTCCTCCTCTCTTCTAAAGTCTCCTGAATGAACCTGTCAAGATCAAGGACCAGAATTCAGGATGATACCAAAGACCTCATCTTACGTTGACTGGCAACTACCCCACCATCTAAGAATTGATGCAGCAAGGGCTTGGTTGGTATGTGACTCTTGCCCTCTGTTTCAGGGGCGTTTTTTTTTTCTCAGAATGCAAGCTCCATGAAGACTGGGGATTGGTTGACTACTGGGAGATTTTCATAGGAACGTTGTTGCCATTGTGTCTGGAAGCAGTGGCAATTTGGTTCCAGCTGCTAGAATGACAGATCCCAGTTTCTGTGCCCTCACATGACTTAGATGTGTACCAGCTTGGGGACAGGGGCGTGGACTACTCAACATTTCAACTCTCCGTCAACTATAAGCATCAGAACAAACAGTATAGTGAAATGAGTACTAGACAGGAAGTCAAGCAGACCTGATTTGAGTCTCACTCGCCTGCTTCTTAGATGCAGCATCTTGGTTATTTTGTTTGGCCTTTTTAAGCCTTGATTTGTGATCCTGTTTGCAAAGCCCTTAGCCCTGAGCCAGGCATGGGATACATACTCAATATGTTGGACTGTTACAATTATCTTGCCACCTGCATTGCCCCACATCATCCTCACACCATCTGGCCCAGTCCAGCCCCAAATCCCCTCAGAGCAGCCCAGGTACCTTGTCCTGGCAGTGGACAAAAGGGACAGAGGCAGACACCACTGAGAGAGAGCTGAGCCAGGACTGCTGGGGCCCATGTCAGCTTTGGGGCTCCCCCTGCGCTCTCTGGCTGGCTTGGGTGGGCCAGGTTCACATGGAGCTCAAGCTGGCCTGGGCACAGACGGTGGAGACAGGGGCTTCAGTACAGGAAGTGGGAGGTCCAGGAGCAGGAAAAGCATGGACGGGGTTCAGGGTTTCTGTCTCAGCTTTGCCATGGACTCCCTGGATCCTTGGGAGAGTCTTTGTCCTTATCTACAACATGGAGGTGGGGCTTAGGGTGGCCGCACCAATTGTCACCATCAAGCCTCCCAGCCTAGCCACTCTACAAGTGTGAGAATATGGAGGAAAGATAGCTGGGGGAGCAGAAGTAACCAGGCTTGACACTCCAACAGGGCCAATGCAACAGAGCCTAGCTCTGGGCTCTTTGGGCAACTGAGTTACCACAGCAACCTTGCAGGTGGGGCAAATGTTGAACAGGAAGCTACCCTCTTGGCTCACATATCAGAGCGGGAGCCGGGGGCAACTGGTGACAAATCATTCTCTTGTTTTTTCCATCCAGAACAGCTTTCCCTTGGCAGGAGTGAGAGTCAACAAACAAGGGCCAGGGCAGCTTCAGCCGTGTGCAGACTGCCAGGGCCAGGCAGTGCCCCCTGGGGACCTTGGCGAGCCTAGGTACATTCTGAGCAGCATCTGGGGCCTCCTGTCTTCACCTTTGTTCCTTCCCAAAGTGGCCTGGACTGAAGGGAAAGCCATCCTGTGGCCCACCCTTGATTTCTGGGCCAGGTCTGGGAGTGAGGTCTGTCCCCAGTCAAGACAGAGAGGGCCCAGTCCTTTCCCTCTCTCTCTCGGATGGTCCCTTGAGGTAGGACCTGTGAAAGCCTGTTTTATCCGACATTTCCAGGCCTGGCTGACTTCTAGCAGGGCTCCAGCCCTGGGCCTGGCCCTGACATGTTGTATGACTGTCTTGCTTTCTCTGGGCCTCTGTTTCCTCATGAATAAACTGATGAAGAATGGAGTTGGAACTCCAAGAGTCCTTCCAATTGTTGCATTCCAGAGGTTGGAGGTTGTATTTCAGGTTCTGGTTTTCTTTGTCCAGGTTCTGAGAGAACACTGATCCTAAGCACCTCACCTTCTTCTTAATGTGGAGGCTGAGCCCACCTCCACTGGTCCTTCACAACCACACTGAAGTTTCCTTCCAAAGTCAACCTTCCTCTCATCTTTTCTCAAATCTGTTCCACCTCTGGGGGAGCATAGACCTCTTTGGGGGCAGGTGTGTTCAAGTATGCCTATATGTTTGTGTACACCCACTTGTATCTCTATCTCTACTCATATTTGTATCTATTCCCAGAAAAAAAAAACTACTACCACACTGTTCCACCTACATGGTTGACCTGAAGCTATTATAAACATATTCCTGGGACCCAAATCCACAGGCATCAGGCAGACTGTGTGTAAAACTTAGCCTTTCTTAGTCTCTGTCTCCCTATTTTAAAAAATCCCTACTTCGTAGGGTTTTGTAAGGTTTCATTCATTCATTAACACATATATATGGAATATTTACTATAGGACAGTCACTGTTCTAAATGAGGAATTAAAAGTGATAATACATGCAAAGTCCTTCTCAGTCCCATGTCTGGCATGTAATAGGAACTCAGCAAATGTGAATTTTCTCTCCTTCATCTACTTAGCAATAGCTAACATTTGTTGATCGCCTACTATATGCCATGTACCTCTATAAGCAATTTTATTCTTCTGTTCCTCACAAGAAACTTTTGAGGTAGATGCTATTATTATCGCTCCTATTTGACAGATGAGGAAACTGAGGTACAGAAAAGTGAAGTAATTGGTTCAAGGTCATAGGGTAAGAAAATGGCAGTCTGGTCCAAAGTCCATGTGTGAGACCACTCTAGTGTATCACCCCTCCAATTAGAGCGCACAGCTTTTTCTGCAATTAAGGTGAAGCTCACAGCCCTATACTCATAAGAGAAATGTACCTCATGAGCACACACATTTGTACTACAAAAGTTTTTTGCTCGCATTCAGTGGTCCAGGCCCTGTGCTGGCTCTCAAACGTGAAACAACACACCCTCTACATATTTGCAATGCTTCTTCCCCACCAGATCCATAGATACATGCTTATCCTACGTGCATCTGCCCCTACCCCCACTAGACACACACACACACACACACACACACACACACACATACACCCTTCCTCAGCTTCATGACCAGGATGAGGGAAAAGAAAGAAGGAATTTTATCTGCAATTTGAGTCTGTGTGGTAGGTTCAACCGAGGTAAGCAAGGTCAGTAGGCACGGGGTGGGGGCGCGGGGGTGTATGTGTGAGGGGGATCACTGTGGCCAGAGACAAAGGATGGGGGGAGGTGGCAGCAGCAATAAGGGGAGAATGAGGAGGGGGCACCGAGCATCTTGATAAACCATGCAAGGTCAGGAAGGGGAGTGGGGATTGGACTTGCAAAGAACTTTCTCAAGCCATAAATTTTCACTGGCTGCCTGAAGCCTGGAGCCTGGAGGCCAAAGAATGGAAACCTGAGCAAGTCCCAGGACAGCCAGTCTCAGGAGTTGCCAGGTCAGGGCCCAGGCACTGGGTAGGGGGAGGTGGCACAAGGCTGCCCTACTTTCTAGGCTCCAGCCCTGCATCCCCAGCACCCGGGTGAGGACGGCATCTTCCTCCCAAGTCTGAGCCTACTTGAGGTTTCCGTGTTTCTCTACTCTGGGGAGCCAGCTGTGTGTAGGGTCCGTGCATGTCTGCCAAGGTGGCTGTTCATGTGCATCTGTATCTCTGTGTCTGTGTGTGCAATGGAGTAGTAAAGTGGCTTAAGAACATGTGCTTCAGAAGCAAGTGAAACCAGTGTCTAAACTACCTATATGTGAGCTTAGGCAAGTTAAGCAATCTCTCTGAGCCTCTGTTCCTTCATCTATAAAATGAGGATCATTATAGCTACCTTGTATGGTCATATGGATGAAATGAGATAATGTATGTGACAGACTGAATTCATATCCTGACACACAGTATTTGATCAATAACTTTTCATATTATCATTATTGTTGTTGTTGTTATTTTGGCTCACCCAGGACCATGGATCCTCCAGCTCCCAAAGTGGAGCATCTCAACCCCCAAGTCCCCTGCCCCATGTTCTATATCTTCATCCAGGGGCATGGCTGGCTTGTGCTCTTCCTGTACACTCAGCCACTGGAGAGCCTGTGGAGGGCCATTTGCAGCCCAAGAGCCAAGCAAAGGTAGCAGATACCCAAGGATGCACACACATGCATGCTCTGTGTACTCATAAACCTAAGCACCCATCCATAGGTAAATGCTTATGGAAGTGCCCATACATGCTCTCAGGAACACGCACATGCATTTGAAATTGTGATCCTGAACAAATTTCTGCTTCTCATAGGGTTTTCTTACTTGTAAAACAAGGAGAGTGTCGATCCTTGCCTTAGCCACCTGACATGAGTCTTGAGTGCATCAATTGGATACTGTGTGGGGAAGTGTGGTGTAACCTGGAAAGTGCTGTGCAAACATTACTGTTAGTTCTGTCAGCTCTGCCTCCAAAATAACTCTAAATCCATTTCCCTCTCCCCAGCTCTACTGCTACCACTCTAGCTCATTCTAGAAACCCTAACCTGGATCACTGCTGTGGCTCCTCCCTGGGTGCCCTGTTCCCACTTTTGTCACCCTGTAAATCTCTCTCCATCCTGCCAGGGTACATTTTTATGCACACATTGCTGATGAGACTCCTCACCTGCTGAAACCCTTCTGCTTTGGGTTCCCATGTGTATCAGGAGGCATTTAGCACACAGGTCAGGCTTGGCATGTAACTATTACTATTAAGTTAAAGGATGGACTGATTCCAAAACTCTTCCCACTCTGGCCTCCTCTGACTTTTCCAGCCTCATCTTCAACACCACCTCCTCCAGAAAGCCATCCCTGAAACCTAGTCTCAGTTAGACCTCTTGGTTAGATTCCTGGGGCACTCTGGGCTCGCTTTAGCAGAATGCTCACCCCACACTTAACTGCTTTTGAAATGTCTTTCAATGCACATACCAAGCCTGATCATGGTTCAGAGACCAAAACTCCAGAAAAAGAGAGCTCCACAGGAAAGTAGGATTGATGCTCACATTTCTTGGGCATCTACCAGGGACAATCCTCATGTTTGTCTTTCTCATGTCGTCGTTTGGGTTCTGTGGGCCACTATAACCTATGCCACCCCAGACTACCTCCCTGGGGTTCTAATACCGACTACCAATTTCCACATGCCTGCTCTGAGGGAAGGCCAGAGGCTGAAGGAAATCCAAATAGACAAGAGTTGAGGCAGAGACACTGGGACACAGATCATGCAGAGAGAGGGGCAGAGTACAGAAAAGAAAGAAAAACAGATGGAGAGAAAGGAGAGAGAAAGAGAGAGAGAGAGAGACTGGCAATGAAATACAAAGCCTGAATAAATACTCCAAAGAATGCTCTTAGTAAACCATAGGCCAATCTGCGTGCAGAGCAAAATGAGAGGCCTAGGAATCAGGGGCCTGGAGCTGGCCATTTCCTTTCTGGGCCCAGGTGTTCCTTCCTTTACACAGTTACTGCTCAAAGGAGTTCTTCCAACACTGGTCCAGTGTTGCCCCCACTCCTTAGGAGGGGGCGTACCAGCCAATGCCCCTTAAACTCATATCTCTGGGAGTCCAGAGTGCTCAGTGATGGGGGACAGCTCCTGGCTCCTATGAGCAGCTGTGTACCCTTTTCTTCTTCCCACACCCACTTCCTGGACCCCTACTCTGTGCCAAGCAGTGAAGTTGGAACTCCACACCCATGGTTTCATTTCATTCTCAAAACAATAGAGGGAGAGAGATCTTACTAGCTTCATTTTATAGACAAGGAAACGATGCTCAGAGAGGAAAAGTGACTTGCCCACGGTCATATACCCAGGAAACAGTAGAACAGGGACATTAGCTAAGATCTGTCTGATTGTGGAGTTGACGGCACCACCCCACCTTCTTAAGGAGAAAGGCTGAAGGGTCAGAGGTCTCAGCCTGAGCTAGAGCAGAGTTCCCATGCTTGGCTGTCCCCATGTAACACTGGAAATATCAGAGCAGAAGTGGCCTCAAGGGTTCTCATTTGAGAGAAAAATAAAATAGGGCCCAAGAGGAGAAGAGCCTTGACTATAAACCTTTAAAGTAACAGGACAGAGACTGAAACATGGAAATAAGTCAGATACTGACTCCACGGTGTGATCTCAGAGGTACTGGAAAAGTCTTAGGGATTCTGTTACCCTGAGTTGGCATTTGGAGCTCATTGTGCTGCTTTTGTGGAGCTGATAGGACCACATATTGGGATTTGGGGTTGTTTCAGATAATCTGGGCTGCATGATTAGCACAACCTTTGATTCTAGAAATGTGCCAGTCCTAGGACCTGAGGGTGAAAGGGATGCAGGTACGTTTGCCACTGACATCTCAGGCTCAAAGTGGCTTTTAAAGCCTCCACCAAAGAGCAATATCTCAAAGGAGAGTGGGAAGAGGAGTGGATGTGGTGACACACACAGAAGGGAGAAAGTGCTCCCTGAGTGTGCCTCAGTTTCCCTGCTTCAGTCAGCAATGATGATCCAATACCCTGGTCTCAGGGTACTTAAACAGATGGACCCAAGGTTTCTGTCCTGATTGGAAGCAATCTTTGCCTGTATCTCTGGACTTGTGAAAGCTGGGCCTCCTAGGAGCTTGTCCTTGAATTCCATTAATAAGACAAAGCTGTCCTGAAGCCTCTGCAAATCTCTGCTAGGATGTCTCCAATCCAATACCCATACCCAGGGAGAGATTTGGCTTCCTGGCTATAGGGAAAGAGGTAGGTAAGAGGGCCAGTGAAGGGTCCCAGGGTTTCTCCTGGTAGATATCTCCATGTCCCTTGGACCCTGCCGAGAGGGTGGAGCTGGCACTTGAATAGCCACTCTGCCCCAGACCAGAGCCCAACCAGGAGATTTTCCTGGTTAGGCCAGTCCAAGCCAACTCAGTACAGGCCTGAGGAGGTGACAACCCTATCGACCAGCAACTCCTGGCCCTCCATTTACATCTTGATTACATTCCTTGGGAAACTGTCCAGGCCACATTCCGCCTGGCAGGCTTCTGGGAAGACCCACAAGCACTATGGCAACGCTGGAGGGGCCAGGCCTCACTGGCCGGCCATAAAAGCTGCTAGGCGAGGGAACCTCCCTTCCACAGCCTGCCTGGATTCCTCAGCCCCCACCAACTCCAGGCAGCCCCCACTCAATTCGGTATGCTCCCTTCCCCCAACGCTTGCTCACTCTCCCTTAGCTCCAGCCAAACCCACACACGCAGTGCTCTCCGCGGGACTTGACGTAGTGCCAATCCAATGCCCAGCTCCCCTTCCTCAAAACCTCTGAGAGTGCAGCTGTCTTCTCCCAAGCCACAAATATTGAGGCCCCAGGTATGAGAAGGGGCAAAGGAGGGTATGGAGTCTGGGGCTGAAGTCTTAACGCTGCTTTCATTAGCTGTTTACCAAGAGAGCTGGACCAGAGTTGTAGCTTTCAAGCTTTTGTTTGTTTGCTTTTTTCCCACTCTTTCTTTTAAAACGTAGTTCTTAATTAGAAACGCAGTAAATCAAGGATATTGAAAGACAATGGATTCCTCAGTTCATTTACATGTTCATCATTTGGTAGAAAATACTTTGTTATTTGTGGAACCCTCGAAGTACTTTCACAGGTCTCTCAGAGCGCCCCGGAAAATCGAGTTAATTACCCTCCTTCAGCAACCTTCCCAGGCCCTTTTCCCAGGAGAAGCAATGCACCTTCTTGCCTTTCTCTTGTTCCTCTGACTGCCCACAAGCCCTTGGGAAAGTCCCAAACACAGAAGAGAGGAGAGGCTTAGGCCTCTTCAGTACCGCCGTACCGATCTCCCTATTTGGGGACAGAAGATGAAAGTGCCTCAGTCTCTTCCTTCTTCCCTTCTTTTCCTCTTTCCTTCTGTCCTTCCTTTTATCCTTCCTTCCTTCCTTCTTATCTTTTTTCCTTTCTCTCTCTTTCTTAGTCACTCCCTCCCTTTCTTTCTATTTTAGTAGCAAGGAAGTTACAGCAAGCAAAATCTTATGTGGAAGCCCAAAATTGAAAGAGTTAGCAGAGAACTTGTTCTGGTTGAGAGGTTATGGAAGCCAACAAACCCGTCTACTTTGGCACCCACCTGTGCTTCAGGGGCCCCAGAAGCATCTTTGAGGGCTCCAAGGAACAGAGTTTGAAAATCACTGGAGTTGTCCCCTCTGACACTTTATGAATAGATGTCTTTGTGTCTCCTTGATATGTGCCCCCTTCTTCCCTCTCTTCCTTGCTCCTCACTCCTTTCTTCCCTCCTTGCCACTCTCAGTGCCCATGGGCCCATCTCACAGTCCTAAATTCATTCTGGCACTGCTTTCTGTGCCTGGGTTGAGTGAGCGGGCCTTCATTCTAGCTCTGGTCAGTAACTTGGGTTCTTTGGCTTGGCCAGGCAGTGCTTGCCAGTCATGTGAGCAGAGGTTCTAGAGCCAAGAATTCCTGCCCAGCAGTTTAAGCTGTAATCAAGGCACTGATGATAGCACCAACTCCAAATCGTAGCTGGATACTTTGTTGTTATCTGGAGGGACTTGGAAAGGTCAAGGACAGTGTCAGGTGGAGACATATCCTTGGATAGAAAATCCCTCTTCCTCTGCTATAAAGTATAGGGCCAGGCTGTTGAGGGACCTGGGGGTTGGGATTCTGCTGAGAGGTCAGTGCTCTCTGATACACCAACCTGCATTGGAACCCACCAGAAAGTGCTGACAAAAGGGCCTTGTTCAACCATGATGAGGGATAAAGGACTTGGTGGCAAGGTATGAACCCAAAGCCTGCCTTGGCTTTTCTGCTTCCATCCAGGATTTGGGTCACCTGGACTGTTTCCTTTGAGGGGCTACTCTGCTCCAGGCACTGTGATAGGCTCTGGGAAGACAGTCAGGAACAAATTAATACAAATTGCTTTCTCATGGACCTGACATTGGAGTCAGAGGAAACAGATAATAGACAAAATAATTAAGTAAAACAAATAGACCAACAGATAAGTGCAATGGAGAAAACTAAAGCAGGGAAAGGACACTGTGGGATGGGTGTCATAATTTTGAATACAGTGGTCAGGGGTCTCTCACTTAGAATATGACATGTAGCAAGGACTTGAAGGTGAAGGAGTCACTTATGCAGATATCCGAGGCAGAATATTTCAGGCAAATGAAACTACAAAGGACAAAGGCCCTGAGGTGGGGATGCACTGGTGTGTTTGAAGAACAGCAAGAAGGCCAGTCTGGTTGGATGAAGCAATGGGGAGAGTGGTAGGACATGAGACTTAGAGCTAAAGGGGAGGGGGCTGATCATGGAGGGCTATGTAGAACTTTCTAAGAACTTTGGCTTTTGCTCTGAGTGCAACAGGAGCCATTACAAGATTTGGGGCAGAAGAGGGACATTATCTGACTTGAGCCTTTTAAGATGATCCTTCTAGCTACTGAGAACAGATGTAGGGAGGCAAAGGGAAAAACTGGAAGACTAGTCAGGAAGCTCCTCCAGTGTAACAGGTGAGAGATAATGGGGGCACAGACCAGGATGGTCAGTTTCTGTATATATTTTAAAGGTAAAGCAGGAAAAAAAATTAAAGCAGGAGGTGCAAGGGTAGTTCAGTGGTAGAATTCTCACCTGCCATGCAGGAGGCCCAGGTTTGAGTCCCAGCCTAGGCACTCCCCCTCCCCCTTCCCAAAAGAAAAATTCAACAAATGGTGCTGCAATAATGGGATACTCATATGGAAAAAGAATGAAATGTGACCCCCACCACACAGCATGAAAAAAATAGTAAAGCAAATGGATTTGAATGTAGAGATGAGAAAATGAGAAGTTCGGGGTATAGAGCTAGGTCAGCCAAGGCTGACCTTCCAGGAGCTCACTGAAAAGGGGAGCCTATGGATCCAAAAGGATGTGCCAGTGTACAGGTCATTCCAAGGAGGTATTTGAGACAAGGGAAAGAGGTTTTGTCATTGACATGTTAAAGGAGTGTACAGAAATTATTCTGGAGAGTGTGAGAAAGAGGTCAAAATGTGGCCAAAAGAATCCTGGGTAAAGGCAAAAGAGGTACATGCTTAGGATGGGGAAGAGCAGCCTGATGCCAGCCTCAAAGTCAGATATTCCTTTTCTCTCAGCGCTTGAGGGAAATTAGAGGCTATCTAAGCTAGTCCCCTGTGGCCAATACATTTGGAACAGTTGTTCAGCCACTCCCTTATTTGCTGGGTCAATTAACATACATGGGTTAAATGCCTCCTAAATTGTGTTGGGCTAGGCTGAGCCAGGCCAGGCCAGTTTTTCCAATCCTGTAGGACTTGACAAGAGTTCCTAAGTGGAAAGAGTAGTTACAGCCATACCACCAGGAAGACTAGGTAGACCATGGTGGTCAGTGCTGGTGGCCGTGGGAGCTGGGCTGGTACAAAGGGCATGGCTTGTTTTCACATTAAATCCAGGCCCCTCCTTCCCTTTGTCCTGGCCAGCTCCAGGGACTCAAGAGATCTCCATTTCCTGGTTTTCTGGAGGACAGGGATGCAGGCTCAGGAGCTTGAATGTGGGCTACTGAAGAAAGACCCAAGGCTATCTATGGCTAACTGATGGGCCTCTCAGGTCTGGGAGAGGAGAGAGCCAAAGCCCTTTGGCCAACATATGATGCAGGACCCTATTCCCTTTATGTTTCTCAGTCCAGAGGGATATGGAGGTCTCTGGAGATGCACATTATTTAATCTACTAGTACAAGGCAGCAAAAGCCCATGGGATATACCCACTACCCAATGCAACCATCTTATCTCACAGACTTATGTTAGAAACAGTATTGGTAGGGCCAGATTCCAGAAGGCCTGGTAACAATAGCAATGACAACATAGCTATCATTTATTGAGCTTTTTTATATGTAGGCACTGTGCTGACTATTGTACGTTTATTATCTCATTTAATTTCCCACAGCAATCCAATGAGGTAGGTCTTATTGGCATCCAAATTTAGAGGTGAGGAAACAGGCTCAGCAGAGTTGAGTGCCCTACCCAATATACACAACTAGGAAGAAGCAGAGCTGGGATAAGCCATCCAGGAGCATTTGCCTATTTTTGGTTTAGGGTGATTTAACTGTGAGTCCAGCATTGTAAAATCAAGGACCCTGGCTACTTCTGGTGGGGAAAAGGCCTCAGCCTTTTGCTGGGGCTCTCCTCTCCTCTCTTTCTTCCACTCCACTCAGGTTCTTTCCTCCTTGCTTCTCTCCTCTCTCTTTGTTGGTTGTGCTGAGGTTATGAGGGCTGAGGCAGGGGGCCTTCCATCTGCCTGATCTATAGATGGAAGGTCTGGGACTGGGATATGTTTTGACTTGAAGATTCAGAGTAGGGGGAGGGATATTGTGGAGAGAATAGAGGCTCCTAAAGAAGGAGCTTAAGCTACAGACATGGGTGAAGTCCCCCAAAGTTGCATGGAGGGTCTGACCTGGCTCCAAACCACTGTGGTCTGGCTCCTTCTTGTTAGCAAGGAATGATGAATTTGAGAAATTACTGGAAGGATTTGGGGAAATAATGAATTTCCTTACCCACACGGGCAGGTTGGGGAGCAGGGGTGGGGGTGGGCTCTTCAAAGGCCTTAACCCCGGTTCCTCAACTCCAGCCCCACCCCTGCTTGCCTCATTTTCCCCAGTCGAGCCAACCGATGGTCATGGCCACAACAGTATAGTGCTTGCCAGGAGCTCTGGAGGATTTACAAAGCCGCTCCCACGGTCAGGCCCAGTCAGGACCCAGCAGTATGGGGGTGGCCCATGGCTAGGTCCTGGGGAGCAGAGAAGTGGTACTTTCATGCATGACCTTATGCAGTCATTCTATTGCCCCATTCTATAGATGAGGAAACTAAGGCTCAGAGTGATAAAGTCACTTGCCATGGCTTCACAGATGGTGAGTGGCCGAGCTGGGTTTCTTGGGTCTCTTCCCTGTTTCTCTGCACCCCCTCCCCAGGAGGAACTAAAGGGAATTACCCCAGCTAAGTCCTTGGTGGTAGCCACCTTACCCCAGAGCACAGGGTAGCAGATAACTATAGAGTCAAACTACCTGGGTTCAAATCTGGATTCTGCTACCTTCAGGGTGACTTTGGGTAAGTTCCTTAACTTTCTATGTCTTAAATCCCTCATTTTTAAAATTGATACATATTGTATACTCACATACCATGGAATCATCCAAAATGTACACCCGTAGTTCACAGTATCATCATATAGCTGTGCATTTATCATCACAATCGACATTTTTCTTTTCTGTGAAAAATAACGTATATACAAAAAAAGCACTAAATTTCAAAGCACAACACAACAATTAGCTGTAGAACATATTTCAGAGTTTGGTATGGGTTACACCTCCACAATTTTAGGTTTTTACTTCTTGCTGCCCTAACATACTGGAAACTAAATATCAATTCAATGATTCAGCGCTCATACTCATTTGTTAAACCCGACTTTCTCTGTATACCTCCACCATCACCTTTGATCTTTCTCCCAGTCTTTAGGGGTATTTGGGCTAGACCCATTCTAACTTTTTCATGTTGGAAGTCAAATCCCTTATACTAAAAGTAGATATAGCAATGGTACTTACCTCAGAAAGCCTTTGTGAGGACGAAATGAGCGAATTCACATAAAGCCCCTAGCACAGTGCCTGGCACAGGGTAAACACTCAATAAATGTTTGATATGACTCCTATGAGCTCACCTTCAGGCCCAACCCCATCTCTGCCATCCATCCTGATTCCCAGCAGCCAGGCCCACCCGCTGGTCCCAACATCAGAATCCTTCCTCTGCCACCTTGCGTGCTATGATCTGGCCCTCACCTCCATTCCTAATTCAAAGATCTAACTGGTAACAGTGATTCAGTCCCCACCTTGCCCACTGCTGCTCTGGCCCCTGGGTGACCTTTCTAGTGCCTTGGTGACCTGTCTAGCTCCCTGAAGCCTTGAAGGCTGAGCTCTGCCTTGTCTTTGCCAGGCCCCTCACCGCCTGGAGTCTGGCCCTTTTTACCCTGCTGGGATCCTGCTGCCTGCAGACAACCCCCTCCCACTGCCACTTCCCCACCTGTACCCTGGGACACCAACATCTCTGACCCTTGGACTCCTTGTCAGTTGCCATATTCTCCCCCAAGACGTTATGTGGAACCACATACCCTGCTACTTCCCTTGGTGGCCCCCACCTACTGCTGACTGTCACCACAGCTCTCCAGACAGGCTGTTCTGCCAGGCCAGTTGCAATTCCGGCAGAAGACACAGAAGAGTAGCAAAGTGCCAAGGAAGGACTCGTTTCCTACCCTCTCCTTTCTGTGGAGAGTGGGAAAGACACTACATCATGAGGAGAAAGAAGCAAGGAGTTTCTTCTGCCCAAGTTCAACTACTTAGTGCTTAGGTCTCAGTCCAGCATGCATTAGATATTCCAGAAAGACACGCTGCCCTCAAATCCCCCTTCCTGGGCTCTCAGATGGTGGAAGGTAGTGCGAGGAAGACTCCTGAGAGGCAGCTCCCCTGCCCTGTAGACCGGCTCTAGCTTGTGCCTGGCTCCAGGAGGGAGAGGTCAAATCCCAGCCACAAAGGAGCAGGAGAGAGGAGAGAAAAGGGAGGAGGAGGAAATGCAAGGCAGTGAGACATCAGGGTCCAGCAGTGGAGACGCTCAGGGCAGGGTGGAGAGGGGAGGGGAGGAGAAGGGAAGCTGAGCCCAGGGCTATTTCTGTACAATAATACAGGGGAAGAGGGCCAAGTTGACAGGACAGTGATTAGTCTTCAGGGAGCAAAGGCGAAGACTCTGCTGGTGAGCCTGGGGCTGGAGGAGCTGGCCAGGGGCCCAGTCCAGTGGGCTGGAGCAATGATTTCAGAGGCCCGGAATCTGAGGCGAGCTGGGCCCACAGTCTAGGGAGCAGAGGGAAGGTGGGAGCAGGGGAAGGGGAGCCAACCATCCTCCCTGCCTCACCTCTAGCACAGGAGGCTGGGAAGGAGGTGCAAGCGGCTCTGCCCCATGGGGTTATCTGGCTGTGTAGGGGGGCAGAGTTTCTGAAGTCTGCACTTCCCGGGCTCTGGCTTGTGGAGGAGATGGCGTGAGAAAGAGCCAGAAACACAAGGCTCAGAAACCTCAGGGGAAGAGTCAGGCCCTTTTTCTCTTTCCCACGAGATTTCTTGGCATGGGGTCTGGGAGAGGAGGTGTTAGATGATCCGGGAGTGGAGAGGGGCAAAGAGTTCACATTTATGAAGCACCTTTCTATACATTATCTCATTGAATCCTCCTGAACATCTAGTGGGGTAGGGGTGATCAGGCTTGGTTTACACCGAGGAAGCAGAGGCTCAGAGAGGCGAAGTGATTTGCCTAATATCACGTAGCTGGTAGTGGCAGAGCTTTATGTGAACCAAGGTCTGCCACAATCCAAAGTGAGTGATTAAGCACCTACAACTCTGGTCTGTGATGACCTGGCTTTGAATCTCCATCTGCTCCCTGACAGCTGAATGACCTTAGGGGACTTACTTCCACTCATTTAGCCTCAGTTTCCTTAGCTGTAAAGTGGCACTTGTAAGAGGTTGTACCTCCTAAGACTCTCGGGAGGATTAAATGAGTTAATATATATGAAGTTTCTAGAACAGTGCATGGCACACAACCCATCCATAAGACATATCATATGAGTATTTTACCATTGCCACCCATGGGCTTCCTCAGAGGAAGGAGTATAGGAGAGGGGAGGCAGTCGTGTGGGTGGAACACAGAACAGGGAGTTGCTCTGAACCCCTAAGAACTGGAGCCCTCCCACATGTGGACAATAGTTTCAGGAGTCTTCCAACAGGGACCCCTTGTGACCCAGCGATTCCACTTCTGGGAATTCATCCTAAGGAAATAATGGGTCAAGAGAGCGAAGATATATGTACCAGGATGTTCATTGCCAGACTGTTTATTATAGTGGAAAATAGGGGCTTTGTTAAATGAATTATGGCACATTCCTATGCAGTGGCTGTTAAAAAAAAATGGTGCCACTTTAAGTATTGAGATGGAAAGATATTCCTGACACAGTTTTTAAGGGAAGAAAAGCACTTTACCAGACTGTAGGCAGGCAGGATTTGAGAGAGGAGATGTTGGAGTACCAGGGTTGGGGAGGAGAACTTATATTTTAGAGCACCTGAGAATTGTTTACGATGACCATTTATTTAGACAATAAGCAATAAAACGATTTCCATTTTCAAAAAAACAAAAGGCCTAGGAGTTTTAGCTGGAAAGCAGTAATCTACCTGAGTCTTCTGGACAATTAGATGAGGGTTTCGCTAGGCATTCGTGATCTCCCTGCTCAGGAGCAGGTCCAGGGTTTCAAGCCGTCCTTCTCCCTGTCCAGAAGCAAAAGAACCTGGAGTTTTAAGACAGAACTGGCTAGGATCCGCTACTAACACAAAGTTTCAAAACTACTGGCCAACTGGACCTTCTAAGTGGATTCTTATTCATTCATTTAACAAATATTGATTAAGCATCTCCAATGTGCCAGAAACTGGACCAAGTGTTGAGGACACAGCAGTGAACAAAGTAGATAAAAAGCCTTGCTCTCATGGCCTTTAATGAAGGCAGACAGACAATAAGCAAGAGAGATGATACAGACTTTTGAAAGGTAATGAGTTCTATGGAGAAAAATAAAGCAATATGAGAAGAGGGAATGGGGTGGTACAGGGTGCAATTTAAAATAAAGTGACTACAATACTGAAAGTATTATTAACAAAGCTGAGTATGGCTATGCTTGAAAGAGGAAGGCTAGAGTCATATATGTCATCAAAAAGAAAGCTGGAGGATAAAAACTGACAGTATGTAACTTAGCAAAATCTAGAGTGCACAATGATGAAGGTTAACTGAATAAATATAAGAAGTTCTTACATGAACTAGAACAAACCTACCACACGATTACAAGGTATTAATAATAGGGTGGTATATGAGAAAATACAAATAGTATAAATTAAGGTCTACAGTTAACAGTAGCATTGTAATATCCTTGCATTAATTGTAACAAAGGCACTATACTGAAGCTACATGTCAATAACAGGAAAATATAAGGGGTATGGGATATTTTCATTTGGAAGAAATGAGAATGTTCTCATATTGATTGTAGTGGTGAATATAAATATATACAATTGTACATATTTTATAACATTTTACAAATAATGGCTCTTGGTTTTATATAGTCACAATCAATATGTACAATATATATATCAAGAGCCATTATTTGTACAATTAGGATGGATTGTATGGTGTGAATAAAACCATTAAAATACAATGATAATAATGGGAGGAAAGGGGTATGTTCTCTTTGAGGTTTTCTTTTTTTATTAGTATTTCTTCTTTTGGAATAATAAAAATGTTCTAAAATTGATTGTGGTGATGAATGCACAACTGTATGATGATAACATGACCTTTAATTACATACTTCGGATGATTATATGGTATGTGAATATATAAAGTTGCATTTATAAAATTATAAAAAAAATAAATGAAACACACACAAACACAAATAGAGTGATCAGGGAAGGCCTCTCTGCAAAGGTGAAATTGAAATAAGCATCTGAAGAAGGTGAAGTTGCAAGTCATGTGCTGTAGGGAAAGCATTCCAGGCTGAGGGAACCGCAAATGCAACAACCCTGTTGCAGGGTTGTTTGGTGTGTTTGAAATACAGAAAAAAAGTCCTCTCAGGCTGAACAGGGTTAGCAAAGAGGAGAGTAGTCATAGATGAATTCAGAGAGAAAATGAGCATTATATCAAGTGGGACTTTACAAGCCATGGTAAGGACTTTGCACTCTGAGTGAAACTGGGGAGCCAGCAGAGGGTTTCAAGCCAAGGGTAACAAAGGCTTGCTTATGTTTTAGCGGGAACACATTGGCTGCTACCATGCAAATAAACCAAAGGAGAAAAGAGCAAAGAAGGAAGCAGGGGAGCCAGTTACGAAGCTGTTACAGTAATCCAGGGGAGAAGTGATGATGCCTCAGACCTGAGTAGCAGTGCAGGTATAAGACATAATTTGTACCATAGTCCCTTCTTGTTCTGCCAGTCTGGGTCCATATTCCCCACTGAATCCAGAGCAAGCTATTGTAACCATTTATCTTTAGTGGAATGGCAAACCATGTGTCCCAGAATAGAAACATGCTTCTTAGCTCTTCTCAGTCCAGACCTTCTCCCAGAGCATTGCCTGCTTTGCAAGCCTAGGCTAAGATTTTAAGCTCCACGAGGGCAGATTCTTTGGTCTGTTCAGTTCACTGCTTTACCCCCAGTTCCTACAGCAGTGCTTGGTGCTTACTTGACACTCATGGTGAATAAATGAATGAACAAATGAATGAACGAGTGAATAAATAAGTAGAGCAAACAGAGTGCTGTGGAAGTCCAGAGAAGGAAGCAAGAAATTCACCCTGATGGTGAGAAGAGAGGGCTGGGATGGATGGTCACATCTGAACTGTCTCCTCAACCAGACCCTTAGAGAACAGTTCCTGGCCTCAGAACACACATGCATCCCCAGGTTCCTTCCTCTCTTGGCCTAGCTGACTGACTGAATGTGAGTGTAGATGTGGGTCACCCCACTGTTTGGTTTTGAGAAAAAGAGAGGTGACTGCTCTCGCTTTCCTACTTGGGCAGGATCACTCCTATTTGTGGAGTATTGAAGAAAGTCTGAAGGAATGGATACAGTCTGTGGTCCTGACCAGGAAAAAAGAAGTAGAGACATTCAGACCCCAAAGCTTAGGCCCATCACAGTTCTGGAAGATCCCAGAAGCAATAATTTTTCACTCTGCTTCTCTGCCCCCCATACTCCCCATCCCTGACCTATCCTGGAACAATCCTCATCCCTCCACCAGAAGCCTCATTCCCGTATAACAAAATGACTTCCCAATCCCTTGGCCCTTCTTCCTGCTGATTCTCCTCCAGACTCTTCCCCAGTCCTCCAGTTCCTTTGAAACCCTCACTCCATTTAGCAGAAACTCACTTTAATCTTGAAACTACCACTCACCTCCTTCCTCAACAACAACCTGACTCCCTGCGGACATCATTGCACTCCACTCCATAGTCTTACACAGAAGCCACATTTCCCTCTACCTCAAGAGGATGGCAGATTGATTTTCTCTGTCAGACCATAGATACATTATTATCCACAGACTCCAGCTATGAGTCTGTATTAATGTGGTGTGAGGCAGGTCTTCAAAAGGCTTATCAAGCATATTGCCAGTAAACTAGGTAAAGAACTGTATCTCATTATTGTTTTATTTTACATTTTCCTCTCCATGGTGTTTCAGGACTCCTAGTTAAACATAGCAGACTGAACCTAAACATTTAGTGCTGTTCCCTCCCCAAGTCTACTGAAATGTCAGCAAAGGATTTTTTAAGACATTTACAGAATAAGATAGTAGACAACTGTAACAAAATATTGGAAGTTTGAATGCAGATGAAATAGGCCAAGAGAATGGGGAAACCCAAGCTGGCAATAGGGGAAGCCCAGAAGCAGATTGATTTGTTCCACAAAACCCCAGAAATGTTCATGAATAAGCTACATCAGATACCTCTGGAAGTGGGATATATTTGGGCTGCAAGTCTGTATAAGAAAAATTTGACTTCCAAATCCCTCCTTGCATATTGGCAGAACTCCAGAGGTTTACTCCCCAGAGATGCCAGACTTGGAGACATCAGCCTCCCCTGAAGTCAGGGATCCATCACCAAAACGGGAGGGAAAAACGATAATCTGCATACTGAACAGTGAGAGACCTGTGTCGTCTTTCCCCACTCAGCTCCAAGAACACTGGCAGTCAAGATACTTTATTATCACCCTTCCTCCTGCAAGAAATTGAAGAGCTTCTCTCTAGGATATCTTATATTTGGGTGCCCCTTTAAAAGCCCAGAAAACTCACTCTACTGTGACCAGTTGAAAAGCTTACACTCTACACGCAAAATTCCAATAAGCTTTTTAGTTCCTCACTCTTAAAAACAAGCTAACAGCCAAGGATCACCAGACATTTATGGAAAACTCTTCATGTGAAAGACAAAGACTCAAAAAATTTAAACATAAAATTTTTCAGAAATAGAGACAAGGCAAGAAGCAGAAGAAAACTCAACACAAACAACCACAACATCTCAATGGCTTGCAACAACAAAGGGCGATCTCTCATTCTTGTTACACACGATCTGCTTTTTTACTATAGTAAAAAAAGTGAAGTTCCTTCACTCGAGGATCCAAGCTGAAGGAGAAGCTTCTATGTGAGACATCAATGGGCTCATAGCAAAGGGAAAAATGCAATGGTGGGATCAAACAATCACTCTCAAATCTTCTGCTCAAAGATTGGACATGTCAGTGCCACACACTCTATTGAATAAAATAAGTGACATGTCCAATTCTGATGTCAGCAGTGCAGAAAGTATAAGTCTCCTGCATGGACAAGCCTGACAAAGAGGGATAGCAAATATTTTGTCAATACAATCTATCAGAATCCACAGAACAGAACAGAGGAGGGACTCAAAAAAGAGTTGCAGAATTACTAATATGGTACATAAATTAAAATTAAGTAGATCATTAGGATGATAAAATTGACAGTTAGTAGAAAAAAAGGGATAAAAAATAAGGAAAAGTAGAAGATTACTCCAAGAAGTCCAATATGTGAATAAAAAATATTGTAGAAAGAATGAACAAAGAAAGAGAAAAAACTATTAATGAAATAATTCAATAACATTTCTCAGAACAGAAAGCCATGCATGTCTAATTTAAGAGGGCATATAAAATACCCAACAAAATGGATGGACAAAGGTCATGAAAAAGTCACATTATTGTGAAATTTTAGTACTCAAAGCAAAGAGATCTTAAAAGCTTCCAGAAAGAAAAAACAAGTTGCATACAAAGACTCAAGAATCAAAAGAGCATCAAACCCCTCAGCAGCACACTGGGAGCTAGAAGATAATGAATTGATGTTATGCTGGTTTGAATGTACCCCAGAAAAGCCATGTTTTAATCCTGATCAAATCTTGTGGGAGCAACCATTTCTTTTAATCCCTATTTAGTACTGTAGATTGGAATCGTTTGATTAGATTTTCTCCAGGGAGATGTGACACATCCAATTGTAGGTATTAACTTTGATTAGCTGGAGCTGTGACTCCACCCATTCCAGGTGGGTCTTGATTAGCTTACTGCAATTCTTTAAAGGAGAAAAACATTTTGGAGAGCACTCAGAGCAGACAGAATCTATAGAAATGACAGACGCCTCAGAGCCCACAGAAATTTCACAGTAGAGCTGACACAGATGTGTGCACGTGGAGAACAGAGACACAGACGTTTGGAGATGCTTGGAGCCCAGCAGACATCACCATGAGATGTTAAGCAAGCCAGAACCTGGAGAGAGCCAAGGGAAGCCAAGAGATGAAAGCCAGCCATGGAGAATCAAAGTGAGGAATCCCCACATGAACAGAGGCTGAAGGCAATGGAGCCCAGGAGCAATGGACCAGTGTGCTTTCCCAGCTGACAGACGTGTAGCAGACATATTGGCCTTCCTTGAATTAAGGTATCTTTCCCTGGATACCTTAGTTTGGACATTTTCACAGGCTTAGAACTGTAAACTTGTGACTTATTCAATTCCCCGTTATAAAAGCCATTTCACTTCTGGTACATTGCATTCCAGCAGCTTGCAAGCTAATACAGATGTCTTCACATTTTTTAGGTAAAATGATTTTCAACTTAGAATTTTATACTCAATTTATCAATCAAGTATGAGGGTAAAATAAAGACATGTTCAAACTAACAAGTTTTCAAAACATATAACTTCCATCCACCTTTTCTCAAGAAGAAGGTGGAGGATCTGGTCTATTAAAATGAATTGTGGGCCAAAAAAGAGGTAGATATGGAACCCAGGCAACAAGGAGTCTGACATAAGAGAAAGGTGGAAATAATCTCCAGGGTAATGGGAAAGGGAACACCGTGGACAATAGACAGCCCAGCAACAATCTGAGAGCCAAGTAGGCCAGTGGGAACAGGAAGCTGGAGGGTTCCAGGAGAGATGTTTTCAGGAAGAAGATGTTTAGACATATTCAGATAAGATTTACTCTTCTGGCAAATAGTTTGAAGGTAAATTAGTACACAGAAATCCAAGCAAACACATGCAAAAATGACACAATTATTCACTATAGGGAACCGAAAAAAAGTACTCAAGAAAGGACATGTAATCATCAGACACCTCAGGGTTCATAGTTTTATTAATGTAAGTACTGAATATTACTATAGCTATATTGCGACAGTTGGAAGAAGGGATGTGTTTATACGTGTTCAGGTAGGTGATAGAGCTCAAAATCCTTATCTTCTGAATGGGAAATCAATAAATAATATGTAAAATTGAAAAATCAAGACATATCAGTAATAATATAGAAGCATGAAAAAAATTCAGAAACATTTTTTTGCCAAAAGCGCTGAAAATATTTGCCCCTAAAGAGTGAAAATTGAATCAAAAAAGTACTAGAGCAGGGACCTTCTGTTTTGTTAAGAATCTTATAATATGTGCCTTGATAAGATGCTTTTTATATTGCATTTTCCCTGATGAATTGTGAGGTTAGATATATTTTAACATGTTTATTGGCCTTATTTGAAGACTGTCAATCTCCAGTTCATATCTTTTGCCCATTTTTCTGTTGGGTGATTTGATTTTTAAAAATCCATTTCTAGGAGTTCATTATAAGTTATAAATCTGTACATTAACTCTTTCAACAAATAGGTACTGAGCACCTATAATATGCCGGCGCTGTGCTGGGTACTGGGGATACAGAAGGAAATAAATCAAAATCTTTGTTCTCATGGAGCTCGCATTCTAGTGGAGTAAAAGTGAGAACAAGTGAACAAATACACAGACACAGTACTTTCTGTTAACAGTAAGTGTTCTGAGGGAAAGGAAAGAGGATGACTTGTGAAAGTTGAGGAGGACCTTCATTAGATTGGCCTGTCAGGGAAGGCTTGTCAGAAGAGGTGAGATTTGTGTCACTCAGAGCACAGGAGTATCTGGGGAAAGATGAAATATTTCAAACACCAAATATAGCAACTCTAGGTGTGCTAAAGCTACAAAAAGGAGAAGTGATGGAGACACAGAAGGAAGACTTCTGCTAATAAGAGGTGTAAATAATTTCTTCCAGGATGTAGCTTGTGTTTTAACTTTGTTCGTGGTGTCTGTTGTCATACAGACATTTCAAAAAAATTGTGATGTCGTCAAATGCATAAATCTTTTCATTTAGAGTTTGTGCTGGTTGTGGTTTCTTTAAAAGAAGGTTTTCCCTACCTTGAGATTATAAGCGTACTTTTCAATATTTTCTTTTAAGAGTTTTATATTTCGTATTTTACATTTATGCTTTTACTTTGGTCTGTAATTTAATTTTTTAATTGTGTGAGCCAAGGGTCTAGATGTTTTCTTAAATGGTTAGCCAATTGTATAAATACTGTTATTGAATGCACCATTCTTTCTCTACTGATTTGTATGTAAAACCACCTTCAATAAATACCAAATTCCCGCATACACATGGATGAATTTCTGGTCCCTCTATTCTGTTCCATTGTTCTCTATCTCCATCCCTGCACCAGGTCTTATTATTAAGCCAGTAATCCTGTCTAGGGCAATAATGGCTATTTAGGGTCCATGCCAGTTCTGATTGGTCAGAACTTATTCCGTACTCATTGTTATCTATTTTGAATAAGAGCCCTAGTACACAGCTATCATTACTAAAATTGTATAAAGTATTTCGATGAATGGAAGAGTAAGTCTCCCTTTCCATCATTCTTCCTTTCCAAACTTTGTCCTAACTATGCTTGCCCATCTTCTCTCACATGTGAATTTTTGAAACAATTCATCAAGTTCTGTGAAAATCCTGCTAGGAATTTGATTGCAATTGGATTAAATTTTTGGATTAACTTGGGCAAAATTGATTTCCTTACAATGTTGAGTATTCCCATCCAGAAACATGTATGTTTCTCCAATTATTCCCATCTCTTGAAATGTCCTTCAGTAAAATTGTATAGTCTTCTTTTTATATGTCCTGCACACTTCTTGTTTGGTTTTTTCCTTAGGTATTTTACAATTTTGCTGATCTTGTGAATAGAACCCATTTTTCTATTTCATTTTTTAAGTGCCCATTGCTTGTTGCTATTGATTTCTTTTAAAATAAATGTTTAATTTTACAATGGTTTTAAATTTACAGAAAAATTGCATTGATAGTAGAGCGAGTTACAGTATACCTTACATCTAATGTTCCCTATTATTTACATCATTTATTACTATGGTGCATATGTTACAATTAATAAGTCAATATTGATAAATTATTAATTGACTAAAGGCCATACTTTATTTGATTTTTGTTGTGGCGATGAGGAAACTGAGGGTCAGACGGTGAGGAACTTGCCCTGTCTCTACATCTAGGCAGCGGTCATACTGAGATCCACACTGGTATTTAGCCATTCCTCAACCAGAGAATGTGTTTTATTGTGTGTGTTGTGACACAATGTTCCTCTTGTGGCGGTGAGCATATTCTGAGTGTTCATGACTGCCATCAAACTTATTTCCTTAGTTTTTGCCTAATGCTCTTTTTCTCTTCCAGGATCCACCCAGGATGCCATGTTACATTGAGTGGTCATGTCTCCTGAGGCTCCTCTGGTTGTTTCTCAGACTTTCCTTGTTTTAATTGACCTTGACAGTTTTGAGGAAGATTGGTCAGGTATTTTGTAGAGTGTCCCTCAATTGGGATTTGTCTGATGTTTTTTTCCATGATTAGACTGAGGGAATGGCTTTTGGGGAAAAAAACCACAAAAGGAAAGTGCCATTTCCATCACATGATATTGAGGATACACTGTCAACATGACTCACCACTGTTGACTACGATCATCCAGTTGAGGTAGTGTTTTTCAGGTTCCCCCAATGTAAAGTTAGTTTTCCTCCTTTCCTTAAAGTACTGTTGATAAAGAATAACTATTGGCAACCCACTCTCAAAGAGTAAGGTGTTAGGCTCCACCTTCCTGAGGGCAGAGGATCTACATAAATTATTTGGAATTTTTCTACACAAGATATGTGTTATACTCACTTATTGGTTTCAGGAGTTTTATTGTTTTTGTTGTTGCTCTATTCTTTGGGATTTTCTATATAGGCAATCATGCCATCTGTGACCAAAGATGGATTGTGTTTTCCTTCCCAGCCCACATACCTTTTATTTCCTTTCCTTGTGTTAGTTGTACTAGCTAGGACTTCCAGTACAATACTGAATAGAAATGGTGACAGAGGACATCTTTGCCTTGTTTCCAAACTTATGGGGAAAGTGGCCAGTTTCTCCCCATTAAATATGATGTTAGCTGTAAGCTTTTGTAGATTTCTTTATCAAGTTTGAGAAGCCCCCTTTATTTCTAGTTGACTGACATTTTTTTAAAAATCATGAATGGATATTGGATTTTGTCAACGTGTTTTTCTGCATTCATTGATATGATCATATGATGTGATGGATTACACTGATTTTCAAATGGTGACCAGCTATGCATATCTGGAATAAATTCCACTTGGTCATGGTGTATAATTCTTTAATATATTATTGGATTTGATTTCCTAATGTTTTGTAGAGAATTTTCGCATCCTTATTCATAAGAGATATTAGTTTGTAGTTTTACTTTCTTATAATGTCCTTATCTGGATTTGGTATCAGGGTCATGGTGTGACCTGTGTAACTTTTCCCCTTCAGTCTCTTCAACTATAAAATTGGGTTTAAACAATAAGAGCTACCTCATGAGGTTGTTATGCAGGTTGAATCAGTTAATGCATGGGAAGCATCTATGACAGAGCCTAGAACATAATAAATGCTAAATATATTTTTAATATGTATTTAAATAGTGTAGTACCTAATAAATACTAAATATACATTTTTAAAGTATTGCTTTCTTGGAATTACATTCTACATAATTATAATTCAGTATTTGTTTCAGTTTACTGAATCTGCTGGAATACAATATACCAAAAATGGATTGGCTTTTACAAAGGGGATTTATTAGTTTACAAATTTACAGTTCTAAGGTCATGAAAATACCCCACTTAAGGCATCAAAATGATGATATCTCCTCTGAAAACCAGTTACCGGCGAACTTGGGCTCCTCTGTCAGCTAGCAAGGCACATGGAGACATCTTCTGGTCCTTCTCTCCCAGGTTCCTTTGCTTCAACTTCTGACTTTTCTGCTTGCAGTTTTTTCTCTAAACTTCTCTGGGCATTTCTATTTCTTCTCTTAGCTTTTGTATGTATTTTTTTTAGCTCTTATAAAGGACTCCAGTAAGAGGATTAAAACCCACCTTCAATTGGGTGGATCACATCTCAATTGAGCTAACCTAACCAAAAGATCCCATCCACAACAGGTCTGTATCGACAGGACTGGATTAAAAGAACATGGCATTTTCTGGGATACATAACAGCTCCAAACTACCACAATATTCAATTAGCATGCTATTAGATTTCATTTGTTAAATGTCTATGACTTTTTCTTTCGTGTTTGATCACCTTTGTTATATATCCTGTTTTGGCCACTTTTGGTATTGAGTTATGCTGACTTCCAAAACTGGGGTGGATAACTGCCCATGTTTTTCTATGCTCAGGAACAGTTTATATAATATAGAAAATCATCTGGACCAGGTGCCTATTTTTGTATTAGTTATATATTGCCGTGTAACAACCTACCCCGCAAACTTACTGGTTTAAAAACAACAAGCACTTATTAATTCGTATCTTCTGTAGATCAAGAAACCAAGCATGGGTCTCTTACAGGCTGCAATCATGGTATTAGCTGGGGCTTCAGTCATCTTAAGATTCTCCTCAGGGGAGGATCTGTTTCCAACCTCACTCACATGACTGTTAGCAAGATTCAGTTCCCTGTGAGCTGTCTGACTCAAGACCTCAGTTCCTCACTGGCTGTTGGCCAGAGTTCTCCCTCAGTTCCTTATCACAAGGACCTCTCCGTAGGGCACCTTGCAACTTGGCAGCTGGCTTCCTAAGAGAGAGAGTCGAGTAGCAAAACGAGAGTGACCACCTTTTTAATAACCTAACCTTGAAAGTGATATCCCATCACATTTGCTGCAGTCTATCAGCTAGGAGAAGTGAGTCAGTAGTTCAGCCACAATCATTACACAAAGGTGTGAATACCGGAAGGTGGTATTGCGGGCCATTCTAGAGGCTGCTTGCCACAAATTTTAAAAGTAGATCTTTAACTACCCTTCCAATTTCTTCTATGGTTTTTGGTCCATAACAATACTATATTTCTTATACAATTTTGGTAATTTGTGATTTCCTAGCAAATAATTTTGTTTTGATTTTGAAAATTTATTTATTAAAAATCTAATCTGGAGCTGAAGCTTATTCCTATCATTATGTGTCCCCTCTCTTTTTCATTATCAGAAAGACATTTGTCTAATTCATTGTCATTGCAAGGAAGGAATTCATTTTCATGTATTGCTCAACTCTATTTTTTTTTCAATTTTCTTTCCATGGGCATAGATTTTAAACCATTCTTTTTGTTGCTGTTGTTAAACACCTGCTCCTAGATTATTTTTTACTTTTGTAGGCATTTATTTTGTTATTATTATTATTATTATTATTATTTGCATAGGCAGGCACCGGGAATTGAATCCGGGTCTCTGGTATGGCAAGTGCGAATTTTGCCACTGAGCCACCATCGCTCTGCCCTTTATTTTAATTTTTATTCAAGTAACATATGTACGATTTAAAATTCCCCTGATAATCACATTCACATATACAATTCAATACTGTTAATTACAGTTGCAATATTGTGCTACCATCACCACCATATATTACCAAGATTTTACAATCGACCCCAAAAAAACTCTGAACAATTTAAGCATTACCTCCCCTATTCCCTGTCTCCAACCTAGTCCCTAGTAACCTATATTCTAGATTCTGACTCTATGAGTTTGTTTACTATAATTATTTTGTATCAGTGAGTTCATATAGTATTTGTCCTTCTGTGTCTGGCTTATTTCACTCAACCTGTTGTCTTCAAGGTTCATTCATGTTCTTGTTTGCATCAGGACTTCATTCCTTTTTAATGTTGAAAATATTCCATTGAATGTATATAAGACATTTTGTTTACCCATTCATCGGTTGACAGACACTTGGGTTGTTTTCATCTTTTGGCAGTATGAATAATGCCGCTATGAACATTGGTGCACACATATCTGTTCGAGGCCCTGACTTCAGTTCTTTGAGGTGTATACCTAGTAGTGGGATTGCCAGTTCATATGGTAATTCTATACTGAGCTTTCTGAGGAACTGGCAAACTGTCTTCCAGAGCAGTTGCACAATTTTACATTCTTATCAGCAATGAATGAGTGATCCCAGTTCTCCACACACTCTCCAATACTTGTAATTTTCTGGGTTTTTAAATAGTAACCATTCTAGTGGGTGTAAAATGGTATCTCGTTGTGGTTTGGATTTGCATGTCCATAATAACTAATGATGCTGATCATTTTTTCAAGTGGTTTTGGCCATTTGTATATCCCTTTTGGAGAAAAGTCTATTCAAGTCTTTTACTTATTTTTAATTGGGTCATTTGTCTTTTTATTGTTGTAGGATTTTTTCATATATGCTGGATATTAAACCCTTATCAGATATATGGTTTCCAAATATTTTTTCCCATTGAGTAGCTCATTTTTTTTATTTTCATGATAAATCCTTTGATGCATAAACGTTATTAATTTTTGTGAGGTCCCATTTAACAATTTTTTGCTTTGTTGCTTGTAGTTTAAGTGTAAAGTCTAAGAAATTGCCTAACACAAGATCCTCAAGATGCTTCCTTACTTCATTTTTCTTGGAGTTTGATAGTCTTAGTTCTTATATTTAGGTCTTTGATCCATTTTGAATTAATTTTTGTGTATGGTGAGAGAGAGTTCTTCATTTTTCTTTTTTTTTTTTTTTTTTTGTATATGGATATCTTGTTACTCCAGGATCATGTGTTGAAGAGATTATTCTTTCCCAATTGAGTGGACTTGGCAACCTTGTCAAAAACCATTGGCTACTCAATCTTGGGGTTTGTTCATATGAAAATTATCCCTGCAAAGGATAGACTAAGCCTAACTTAACATTAAGCCTAAGAGTCACCCCCAGAGAACCTCTTTTGTTACTCAGATGTGGCCTCTCTCTCTCAGCCAACATGGCAAGCAAACCCACCGTCCTCCCCCTCTCTACATGGGACATGACTCCCGGGATGTAAACCTCTCTGGCAACATGGGACAGAAACCCTAGAATGAGCTGCGACTCAGCATCAAGAGGTTGAGAAAAACTAAAATTAAACACTTTTGTGCATCAAAGAACTTCATCAAGAAAGTAGAAAGACAGCCTACACAATGGGAGACAATATTTGGAAACGACATATCAGATAAAGGTCTAGTATCCAGAATTTATAAAGAGATTGTTCAACTCAACAACAAAAAGACAGCCAACCCAATTACAAAATGGAAAAAGACTTGAACAGACACCTATCAGAAGAGGAAATACAAATGGCCAAAAGGCACATGAAGAGATGCTCAATGTCCCTGGCCATTAGAGAAATGCAAATCAAAACCACAATGAGATATCATCTCACACCCACCAGAATGGCCATTATCAACAAAACAGAAAATGACAAGTGCTGGAGAGGATGCGGAGAAAGAGGCACACTTATCCACTGTTGGTGGGAATGTCAAATGGTGCAACCACTGTGGAAGGCAGTTTGGCAGTTCCTCAAAAAACTGAATATAGAATTGCCATACGACCCAGCAATACCATTGCTAGGTATCTACTCAAAGGATTTAAGGGCAAAGACACAAATGGACATTTGCACACCAGTGTTTATAGCAGCATTATTTACAATTGCAAAGAGATGGAAACAGCCAAAATGTCCATCAGCAGACGAGTGGCTAAACAAACTGTGGTATATACATATGATGGAATATTATGCAACTTTAAGACAGAATAAACTTATGAAGCATGTAATAACATGGATGGACCTAGAGAACATTATGCTGAGTGAGTCTAGCCAAAAACTAAAGGATAAATACTGTATGGTCCCACTGATGTGAACCGACATTCGAGAATAAACTTGGAATATGTCATTGGTAACAGAGACCAGCAGGAGTTAGAAACAGGGTAAGATAATGGGTAATTGGAGCTGAAGGGATACAGACTGTGCAACAGGACTAGATACAAAAACTCAAAAATGGACAGCACAATACTACCTAATTGTAATGTAATTTTGTTAAAACACTGAATGAAGCTGCATTTGAGCTATAGTTTTGTTTGTTTGTTTGTTTGTGTGTTTTTTTATATATATATTTTTTATTATTTTTATTATTATTATTTTTTCTCTATATTATCATTTTATTTCTTTTTCTGTTGTTTTGCTAGTTCTTTTCCTAAATCGATGCAAATGTACTAAGAAATAATGATCATACATCTATGTGATGATATTAAGAATTACTGATTGCATATGTAGAATGGAATGATTTCTAAATGTTGTGTTAATTTTTTTTAATTAATTAAAAATAAATAAATAAATAATAGGGGGAACAAATGTTAAAAATAAATTTAGTTTAAAGTGCTAGTGGTAAATGAAAGCAAGGGGTAAGGGGTATGGCATGTATGATTTTTTTTTTCTGTTATCATTTTATTTCTTTTTCTGTGGTCTTTTTTATTTTTTTATAAATCGATGCAAATGTTCTAGAAATGATGAATATGCAACTATGTGATGATATTAAGAATTACTGATTGTATATGTAGAATGGAATAATATCTTAATGTTTTGTCTGTTAATTTTTTTAATTAATAAAAAAATTTTTTTAAAAATCTATTCTTAAATTTTCTCCCACTTTTTTTTTAATTGGATGGTTCTTTTCCCAACATTTCCATTCTTCTAACCATTTCAGCTTCAAGGTATTGGACAAAACACCATTGGTTTTCTACCACTGTACCTCTTAGCAGCCAACCTATGTCAGAAGTTATATCATATGTGGCCTCTCTCTCCAGCCAACATGACGAGCAGTCTCACCACCCTCCCCCTCTCTGTGTGGGACATGACTCCCAGGGGTGTGGACCTTCCTGGCAACGTGGGACAAAGACCCTGGAATGAGCTGAGACTCAGCATCAAAAGACTGAGAAAAACCCTAGAACGAGCTGAGAATTAACATCAAGGGATTGAGAGAACCTTCTCGACCAAAGGGGGAAGAGTGAAGTGAGACTAAATGTCAATGGCTGAGAGATTCCAAACAGAGTCGAGAGGTTATCCTGGAGGTTATTCTTAAGCATTAAGTAGATATCACCTTGTTGTTCAAGTTGTAGTGGAGAGATTGAAGGGAACTGCCTGAAAATGTAGAGCTGTGTTCCAGTAGCCATGTTTCTTGATGATGATTGAACAATGATATAGCTTTCACAATGTGACTCTGTGAATGTGAAAACCTTATGTCTGATGCTCCTTTTATCTACTGTATCAACAGAAGAGTAGAACATATGGAATAAAAATAAATAATAGGGGGAACAAATGTTAAAATAAATTCAGTTTGAAATGCTAGTGGTAAATGAAAACGAAGGGTAAGGGGTATGGTATGTATAATCTTTTTTTTCTCTATTATCATTCTATTTCTTTTCCTGTTGTCTTTTTATTTCTTTTTCTAAATCGATGCAAATGTACTAAGAAATGATGAATATGCAACTATGTGATGATATTAAGAATTACTGATTGTATATGTAGAATGGAATGATATCTTAATGTTTTGTTTGTTAATTTTTTTTAATTAATAAAAAAAGTTTAAATAAATAAATAAATAAGTTATATCATTAAAAAAAAAGAGAGAGATTGAGAAAAACTTCTCGACCAAAAGGGGGAAAAGAGAAATGGACAAAATAAAGTGTCAATGGCTGAGAGATTTCAGAGTCGAGAGGTTATCCTGGAGGTTATTCTTATGCATTTTATAGATATCCCCTTTTTAGTTTAAGGTGTGTTAGAGAGGCTAGAGGGAAGTGCCCAAAACTGTAGAGCTGTGTTCCAGTAGCCATGTCTCTTGAAGTTGAATGTATCATGATACAGCTTTTGCAATGTGACTATGTGATTGTGAAAACCTTGTGTCTGATGCTCCATTTATCTACGAAATTGACAGATGAGTATAAAATATGTATTAAAACCAAATAAATAATAGGGGAAACAAATATTAAAATAAATTGAGTAGATTGAAATACTAGTGAATAATGAAAGGGAGTGGTAAGGGGTATAGAAAAAAAATAAGGGGAACAAAGGTTAAAATCTATTGAGTAGATGGAAATACTAGTGGTCAATGAGAGGGAGGGGTAAAGGGTATAGTATGTGTGAGATTTTTTGTTTTTTCTTTTTATTTCTTTTCCTGAAGTGATGCAAATGTTCTAAAAAATGATCATGGTGATGAATATACTACTATGTGATGATATTGTGAGCCATTGACTGCACACCATACACGGAATGTTTGTATGTTAAGAATGTTCATGTTTGTATGTTGTTTTGGTTTGATAATACAAAATAAATTAAATTAAAAAAAGATAACACCAAAAGAGTCAATTTGCTATAGATGGGTGGTTCTATTTCTGAACTCTCAATTCATTCCATTGGTTTATATAGCTATCATTGTGCCAATACCGTGCTGTTTTTGAAACTTTGTGAAAAGCTTTAAAGTCAGGAAATGTGAGTCCTCCAACTCTGTTCTTTTTGAAGAACAAAGATGGTTTGGCTATTCGGTGCCCCTTACTCTTCCAAATAAATTTGATGAATGGCTTTTCCATTTCTGCAAAGTAGGCTGTTGGAATTTTGATTGGGATTGCGTTGTATCTGTAAATCATTTTAGGTAGAATTAACATCTTAACAATATTTAGTCTTCTAATCCATGAGCATGGAATATCCTTCCATTCGATTAGATTTTTCATTTATTTTAAGAAAGTTTTGTAGTGTTTTTCTTTTATAATTCCTTTACATCATTTGTTATCTTTGTTCCCAGATGTTTGATTCTTTTAGTTACTAATTTTAACTAAAATTAATTTTACTAATTTTAGGTGGATTTTTTTTCTTGATTTTCTCTTCAGGTAGCTCATTACTTTTCTCTCTCTCTCTCTCTCTCTTTTTTTGTTTTAGGTAGCTCATTACTAGTGTATAGAAACACTGCCGATTTTTAGTTGTTGGTTTCAGATCTTGGAGGGAAAGCTTTCAGTCCTTCACCATTGACTATGTTGTTGACTGTGGGTTTTTCATATAGTCCCTTTACCATGTTGAGTAAGTTCCCTTCTGTTCCTAGTTTTCTAAGTGATTTTATCAACAAAAGATGTTGGATTTTGTCAAATGCCATTTGTACATCAGTTGAAATGATCATGTGATTTTTTTCTCTTTGTTTTGTTAATATGTGTATTTCATTAATTGATTTTCTTATGCTGAGCTACCCTTTCAGACTTGGGATAAATCCCACTTGATCATGGTGTATAATTATTTTAATGTGTTGTTGAATCAAAAAATCATCTATATTCATTAGAAAAATTGGTCTGTAATTTTCTTTTCTTATAATGTCTTTATCTGGCTTTGGTATGAGTGTAATTTTGGTTTCATAGAATGAGTTGAGTAGTGCTCTCTCCTGTTCAATTTTTTGGAAGAGTTTGAGAAAAATTAGTATTAATTTTTCTTGGAATGTTTGGTAGAATTCACCTGTGATGCCATCTGATCCTCAGTTTTCTTTGTTGGGAGGTTTTTGATGATTGATTCAATCTCTTTATTTTGATTTGTCTATTTCATCTAAGTTGTTTAATTTGTTGGCTCGCAGATGTTCATAGTATCCTTTTATAATCATTTTATTTCTCTGAGATCAGATGGTCCCCCCCACCATCTCTGATTTTTTTATATGTGTGTTCTCTCTGTTTCTTTGTCAGCCTAGCTATAGGAGAACCCACTTTTGGTTTTGTCAGTGGTCTATATCATTTTCTTTTATTCTCTATTTCATTTCTTTTTGTTCTAGTCTTTGCTATTTCTTTCCTACTACTTGCTTTAGGTTTAGTTTCCTGTTCTTTTCCTCCAAGTGTGCAGTTAGATGTTTGATTTTAGCTCTTCTTTTTTAATGTAAGCGTTGAAGGCTATAAATTTCTCTCTCAGCACTGTCTTTGCTGTATCTCATAAGTTTTGTTTTGTTACCTAATGTGTGGTCTGTCTTGGAGAATGATCCATGTGCATTTGAGATGAATGTATATCCTGCTGTTTAGGGGTACAATGTTCTGTATATGTTTGTTAGGTCTAGTTCATTTATCATATTAGTCAGGTTCTCTGTTTCCTTATTGACCTTCTGTCTAGATGTTCGGCTTATTGATGGAGTGGTATATTGAAATATATTTCAACTATTATTGTAGAGATGTCTATTTCCCCTTCAGTTTTGCCAATACGTGCTTCATGTATTTTGAGGCACAGTGGTTAGGTGCATAAATATTTATGATTATTTCTTCTTGGTGGATTGCTTCTTTTATTAATATATAGTGTACTATTTCTCTCCTGTAATAGGTTTTTATTTAAAGCTTATTTTGTCTGATATTAGTTTATTAACTCCAGCTCTCTTTTGGTTACTATTTGCAAGCATTGTTTTTTCCCATCCTTTCACTTTCAACATATTTGTGTTTGTAGGTCTAAGGTGATTCTCTTGTAAATAAGATATAGTCGGATTGTACTTTTTTAAATCCATTCTGCCAATCTGTGTCTTTGATTGTGGAATTAATACATAGATATTCAAGATATTACAGCAAAGATCCTATTTACTTCAGCCATGTTGTCTTTTGGCTTTTATATGTCATGTCTTTTTTGTCTCTCTTTTCCATATAGTTAATTTTTTGTGATGTATCTGACCGGTCCCTTTCTTATTCCTGTTTCTGTATATTTTTAAAATAGTTTCTTTGTAGTTACCTTGGGGTTTATATTACACAACCTATGTTTATAACCTACTAGTTTTAAAAGATACCAAACTTAACTTCATAACGTACACATTCTCAGCTTCCTTATCCTTCTGATCCCTCTCTTTATATTGTTTTTGTACCACATTACCTCTTCATATTTTGTGTGGCCATTAACAGTAAATATGACTTTTCCTTATTCAGTAGTATCTGACTCTTAAAGGAATTAAAGAGCAGATGTATTCATTGAGGATACAGTACTAATGGGTTTTGCATTTACCCTTTTATTACCCTTACTGAATACCTTCCCTTCTTCATATTACTCCAAACCACGCTCTACTATCTTTAGCTCTCAACCTGAAGAACTCCCTTTAGTCATTCTTATAGGGCAAATTTCTTATGTGATTTTTATTGTTTGCAATTTGTTGGAATTTCCCTTGTGGCCTAATAAAGCATTGATTTTTGCAAATGTTCAATGCATATTGAAAAGTATGTGAATTATCTGTTTGTTAGTTTAAACATACATATATCTGAATTAGTTAACTAGTTAATATGTCTAATATTAGTCAATATGTCTAATTAATTATTCAATTAGTACATGTTTGGTTAGTAAGTGTGTTAGGGTTCTCTGAAGAAACAGAACAGACAGGATATACACATATGTAAATTTTAAGAGACTACTTAATGTAGGAATTGCCCTCCTCAACTACAGTGAAGATTGGCAAGTCTGTAAGGCAGGCTACAAGTTGGAAATTTGATTCACATGAAATTTAATTCCGATTAAGGTGATGTTGAATTTCCTACAAGAAGCTGTTTAGCTGAAGTAGAGATAGAAATTCTTCTTTCTGACTACTGGAACCCTCAGTTCTCCTTTTAAGGCTGTCACCTGATTGGTTGAAGGAACTTCTTTCATTGCTGAAGACAATCTCCTTTGTTATCTGTAAATATAATCAGCCATAGGTTCAATCAACTAATGATTTCAATCCCTCTAGAAAATGCCCTCTAAGGACAATCAGGCCATTGCTTGCTTGACTAAACAGCTGGATACCATAACGCAGCCAAGTTGACACATGAAATTAACCATCATAGTTAAGTTAATTAATAGGTTAATATCTGATCTGTTAATTTCTGAGGAAGATATGTTTTGTCCACCACAATTGTGGATTTGTTAATCTTTATTTTAAAGTTATGTTGTAAAGGCTCAATACGGTTACACCTTCATGGTGAACTACGAAATATCGATTTTCTCAATGGATACCTATATTCTCAATGAAATATCCATTTCTATTCCTTTTAAGACTTTGTGCTTTGAATTCTGTTTCGTCTGACATTAATATTGCTGTGCTTGCTTCCTTTTATTGGTGCTTAAGTATAATTTTTCAATCTTTTAATTTTCAACCTTTTTTTAAATTTTGCTTTCTTTTAATGTCTTGGAAATACATATAGTTATATTTGCTCTTGACCTAATCTGAACATTTCTGTCTTTTAATAGGAGGTTAAAGTTTTCAAATTTAATGTAGTTTCCTATGTGCTTGGACCATTTCTTGTCATCTCATTTTATATTTTTAAATTTAATCCACTTTCTTATTGTTTTCTCCCCATTCACTTTGCAGCCTTTTGTAGTTTTTTGTAGGGAAGACAGAATATTCTTTGTTGATTTCATTTTCAGCAATGGTTTCAAAAGGGTACATTTTAACTCGAAGCATCTAAGGTTTACCTGCACATTCTTAGCACACATTCTAAACACACACATTCTCTATCAACATTTAGCAGCAATCTGTATCTCTACTTTTCCTCTACATAATGCAGGAAATTTAGTATGTTTTTTCTTAACTCTGCTCTCTCTTTGTCATCCTACACTCAAATTTCTGCCCATGCTGCCATACCAATCACTTCCTGTGTTGATGCATTACCTTACTGGTTTACTGATGTCTTTGTCCCTTGCCTCTTTTACCCCAAATCTGCTCAAATTCGTTGTGCTTCTTTTTGTAATATATTCACTAGTGGTTAATATTTCTGAGAGGATCTGCAACTGATAAAATTTCTGAGGGCCTGCGTGTCTGAAAATGCCTTTATTTCAACCTCTTAGTGGTCTCTGGTTTACCAAGTATATTCCAGTGTGGTCAGGAATTTTAAAACATATATTATCTATTATTTCTAAGGATTCGAGATATGAGAAGGAGTCTATTAAATATACTCAGTTCAGGGTGCACAGGTAGTTCAGTGGTTAGAATGTCTACCTTCCATGTGGGAGACCTGGGTTCAATTCCTGGACCATGCATCCCCCCAAAAATATATGTATATATACACTCAGTCCACCATTTTACTCTCTCCAAGCCTGTTTCTCACCCAGAGTTCATTGACATGTATGAGCTAAGGCTGAAAAACCTACCTTCTACCACCCTTTCTTTGTTCTCCTGCCCCCACCCGGAAGATTGGTCAACTATCAGAACAGTGACTGGGCCACATCTAGTTAGTATGCCAAGTCACTGTGCATCAAATATTAATTAGGGTGTGGCTAGCTCTTTTTTATCCTTTTCACCCATATGGTTGGAGCTATTTGCTGGCCCAGGGACAGTTTTTAACCAGCCATCACTCTGTCTTTTGTCTCATACTTCCATGAATCCAATAGGAATGAGCAACGATCCAAGATTCAGGTCTGGCCTGGCCTTGTGGTTAGAAGAGATCCCTCAGGATTCTAGGCAAGGCCACACAATCCTGCCCTGTGTACCAGAGCTCACATTGAGGTTTGGGGCCCAAAGCTTAGCTAACAATGAAGTGTTACATTGCTCTCCTTTACCATTGTTCCATCTGCATATATATTTCCTGGGAACTTCGTGGGGAGAGCTGGCTTTGATTGGGGGCAATATTTTGTTATACCTGGTCCGTTGGCCACAATAGAACACTAATTGCACTATATTTCCAACAATAACTGCATGGTAATATTATTCTCAGTCCCAACTCTTTAAAGGTATCAAGATTGAAACTGACTCTATTTCAGTGAAAAAGACACGGGTGTAATTTCAACATGACACAGTCCTAGGGCCACCTTGTAAGAAAGTGGAGGTTATGAGCTACACAACTCTAGAGTGTTCCTTTCTCATCACAGATGATGCAAATGGCATCCCCTAGAGTTGTGTGCAACCCACACAACCTTATGAAGTGTCTCTGACCAGACCTGTCCTGGCTTCCTATAAAGATGCTTGCCAATCCCTTTGCCACTAATACATAGTCCTGTAAATGTCTGCCACATCCCACATCCCTTGGATTGGACCTTTTAGCTCTTTGTCACGTCCTTCAGTTAAACTTGAACCTCAGAGAAAGAACTTGCCCCAGATTATGTAGATGGTAAATGGTGGAACCAGGGTTCAAAAATACAGATCTATCTATCTGATTCTGTTAACTATAAGCAAAGTGGGGGTGGGGGTGGGGGAAGAATGGGGCTGGCAAAATGGCAGAGGCTTTGTACCCGCCCATGAAGGATATGGTTGCCTCAGATGTTCATTTACTCATTTATCACCTTTTCCTTAAGTCTTTCCTGGGTCATCACCCCAGGTTGCTTCCAATTCTACCATTTGGTGGTATAGGATATCTCCAGTCTCTCATATTAACAAGACTTTGGTTCCAAATGGCAGGAATCCAACTTCAATTGGCTTAAGTCAAAAGGGGATCAGGTTAGTTCACATAAGTGAAAAGTACCAGAGTGATCTGGTCAGGCAATGAATGCTAACTCCAGGCCCAAATGAGATCTGTCCATTTTTGAGCTTGGCTTTCGTCTCTGAGTATCATTCTAAGGCAGGCTTTTGTTACAGATCTCTTAGAAACTCTAGGCTTATGTCTTCTAGCTGATCAATAGCCATTGTCTTTGTCCCTATACTTTAATCAAAAGGTCCAGGGAGGAGTTGAATTGGCCCAGGCTGGGTCCCATGGCTCTCCCCAAATCCATCACTCTTCCCAGTGTGTTAGAATGCCATGATTGGTCAGTTGTGGATAATCTGTCAAACCTTGAAGCAAACTAATATCGAGTCACAATGGGAAAAGGGCGGTCTCCCAAGAAATTTGGAGGTGCCATTACTAGAAGAAGAAAGAATGGATGCTGACCAGATGAAAACAATAGTCCCCTACACATCTTATTTCACAGATGAGAAACAGATCCCCAGAAGGGTAGCAAGCAATGTTAGGTGACTGTTGCAAGTCAGGAGCTAAAAGAAGCTGCCTCCTGTTTTTGACCCACCATCAGAGATGGTAAGCCCTGCCTGGTGGCGATTTTAAAGTTGAAAAGTCAAGGGAGACCCCAAGTCTGACAGGATTGCATATGTGTGCTGGGGGAAAAGTACCATGGACAGCTATAAGGACACCTAGGTCCTAGCCAGCCTATTCCTCACACTAAGCCTCAGTTTCCCCATCTGTAAGCTGATAGGGCTGGATCAGATAGGCTAAAAAAACATGCTATAAATCTATGCTTTTGTTCCACTGTTGGGGAGGGAGAGAGAGAGAAAGCAGGAGTCTGAGGGGGAGTCTCTCCTCTCCATCTGGAACCATGTGGAATTTCTGCAATGGAGACATTTAACCTGACTTTAATTTGAGTTGAAATGTCTGATATTTCTGATAGTAATAACATGCCTTGGCTGAGGCAGGAGGGAGCAAGGCCCCCTGAAAAGAACACCAAAAAGCCTTCTCTGTTCCTTCTCTTGAAGCACAGCCCCAGGCAGGCAGGGGTCTCGGCACCAGGGCCCAGGGAAGCAGGTATTCTTGAGAAGCTGGGGTCAGAGGAATGCATCTCAGGCTGCAGGTGGCCATGCTGGCTGCATGGCAGGCTTTCGGCACCTCCTCTTCCCATCACCCTGCTCTATCCTACCCTGCCAGGCCTGTCAATTGGCTTTGGGCTGGGCCAGGAGCAATAGAACACCAGGGTGAAGGCCAGACAGTGGGTGGTGAGTGAGGTGCCGTCTGAAATGTCAGTGCCCTGAAGGGAAGTGTTGTAAGCACATGTGTGTGTGTGTGTGTGTGTGTGTGTGTGCGTGTGTGTCAGGGCTGGGGGTGGGGCTGGGGTTCCTGGTGAGACACTAGCTATGGTGGCCACTGCTGGGTGTGCTAGTCCTACCGGTATTTGTCCCTCCTTAGATACCCATCACTTCCTTACTAGGCCCATCTCTCCACACAAGTATCTCCTCCTCAGTGGAGAGGGGTGGGGGGAATTCTCTTGGCTACCACCCCATCCTTTTCTACTGTGACACAGATGTTTCATCCTAACACTCCCTCTATCATGGAGTAAGCCCTAAATGAGATTGGTATGGGGAGCGGGGTCACTGGTTCATCAGGGGATTCCGTTAAAATTTCACATCTCTTTCCCCCGAGGCCAAGTGCACTTTCTGTTAAATAACGAAAGTGGAAGTCTTGTCTTGTGTCTAACTTTGTCCCCTCATACTATATTTATTCTCCTCTGGAGGTAGCAAAGTGCTGGCCACCGGCCAGTATATAAATAGTGCCACAAGTCGATGAATAAGTGGTCCCCTTACTGCCCCTCCTCCCAACTTCCCATCGTACCCCCAGCCTGCTTTCTTGCCTTAATGATCTTCTGTGATGGGGTGATGAGTGGGCACTGGAGAGCCCACAGCCCTCCAATTACCCACAACGCTCAGGCTAGGGGCAGGCGGGATGGGGAGAGAGGGCTTTTCCCCCCTCTAAATATATATATTTAAGCAAGGAAACAGATTTCACTTTCAATCTTCTTTCCAAGAGATTGTTATAAACAAAAGCAGGTCTAGGGCAGGAGAAGGAGGGGGAAGAGAGGAAAATGATTTGGGAGATTAAGGAGGCGGCCACGACAGCGTCCCCTTTTAAACCTCCATAAGGTTGTTTTTCTTGGTCGTTTTTTCCTCCTTCCCTCTCCAGCCAGCGTTACTTAAAAGGAACATTATGTTATCACAAATCAGATTTCCAAACATCATCTCCAGGTCACCGTGAACAGCTCAGCAATTTGGCTACAGATTCCTGGAGAAGGAATACCCTTTAACCTCAAACTCAGCAGGGAGCTGCCCCCATTGCTAATGCTGGGGAAGCCCTCCTGGCTGGGAAAGGAGAGCAGTGGGGGCCTGTGGGGGCTCCTCTGCCTACAGGCAACACCACAGAGCACCATGCCACTCCATCTCACATGCCTTGAGGGGACTGCTGGGGACCTTTGCTGCCCGAACCAGAACATCTTTGGCTCTGCTGGGTAGGGGAGCTGGACCCTGGTGGGATAACGTGGATTTCATTTTCCTTCTGCTCTAAACTCTGGGCCTTATCAATGCCACAGAGCTGCCAGGGATATTAAAATCAGAGCTGGCACCATGGGCTCCAATGCACGGTGAGTGACCACAAGTATTCCTGCTGGGGTGCTATGGTGAGGGACAGATGAGACTGAAGCTGAGGATTTGGGACAGCTGAGGGGTTTCTGGGAGGGTGATGCCACCCCTTCATCTGTCCCCTCTGGTCAGGTACAAAGGGAGCCATTGCCCTCAACCTTGATTTCTCCTCTGAGTCCAGGGCAGGAGTTAAGAGGGAGAGGAAAGAGAAGGGAGTCTAACAGGTGTCTGAGATGGGGCAGACCTGAGCAAGGGAAGAGAGGTGGAGCTGCAGCAGGAAAGATCTGGGCTAGACACAAAGGATTTACTGAACAGCGAAGATTTGGGACCCTTGGGACAATTTTTTGCACAAAGAATTACAATGAGACTGTGAACTGCAAAAAATTGGTGACCTTGGCATTTAACCCAGGGGCCACAGCTGGTACTATCAATTAGGATTGGGGAACCCTCCATCTTCTGGGTGTCTTCCCCTACCATAGAATTGAGCACAAAAATTGAGTTCTAGGACCTCAAGTCAAAATTTTCTTTCAAAGATTCTACGTCCATTGATATCTGTGAACTTCTCAACAGCCTTGGGGTACATGAATCGAGACCTCCATTTTATAGATAGGTAAAAAGAGGTTCAAAGGGGAAATGATTTGTGAGAACTACCAAGGAGTGAATTGAGAAGCTGGAATTAGACCTGAGATTTCTACTTCCACCCTTTGGTCTCTTTACTTTGGCCCATGATACTATAGAGTGAGATTTTGAAGGTCAGACTCTACTCCAGCAACAAACTGAGTAACAAAACAGGCTGAAGAGTGGGCTCTTAGCCCTGCAAGAGGTAGAAAAGGTATGACAGTCCAAAAGGCACACACACACACACACACACACACAAAACCTGGCCCTGACAATGTGGAAAGCAAAAAAAGAGCTACATGGGCAAGGCATGAACACAAGTAGATAGTTGGCAGAGAGGCCCATCCAATGCTGCAGGAAAGGCCATTAGCAAGGTTGATATACCAAAGAGGGTTGGAGAAGGAGAACCAGCCCAGGGGCTGGGGGTCTACTTGAGAGAGGCTCCTTCAGCAAAACTCCTGAGTTTTCATGGTCAGAGAACAGTTTCCACCTGGCCCAGGTGGAAAAGCTCTTGATGCCTCTGAAGGTACCCCATAGCCCTGGATTGAATTACCTTCAAGGGTAATTCCTTGGAGCCAAACCAAGAGTGACAGCCTCACACCTAGTGCAGGGAAAGGAAATGAAGCCCACACCTACTATGTGCTAGGTCCTTGTGCATCGTTATCAACCCCGACAACAGTCCTGTAAGGTGAGGATTTTAATCTCCACTTTTTGATGAGGAAATAAAGTTTAGAGAAGAAAAGGGGCCT
Source organism: Tamandua tetradactyla (assembly GCF_023851605.1). NCBI lineage: Eukaryota > Metazoa > Chordata > Mammalia > Pilosa > Myrmecophagidae > Tamandua > Tamandua tetradactyla. The sequence continues at coordinate 103,495,688 of NC_135353.1, read as the reverse complement.
ACCCAGGACCCATCAATAGTATAACCCAGAAGCTGGATTTTACCTCAGTTGATCTCAATCAAGATTTGTGCTCTTTTCACTGAAGCATGACCTCAAGCGTGCAGACTGAGACCCCCTCGGACTTCAGGAGTCGAAAAAATGGAAGGTAAAAGCAGAGGTCCCCAGGGTAACCTCCAGGTTTAACAATCCTGGGCCTTTGGGCCTCCAGAGGTCCTCTACTCTGTTGGTCTGCATATTCTCCCATGTCAAGAAGCAGACCTGGGGCTCTGTGTAGGCCAGAGATGGGAAACTTAGGGAGCTGCGAGAGTCTGGGTAGAATCTCCTGCCACTCCTCTCCATCTCCAGCCTCCTCCCTCCTCTTAGGTTCCCTGGCTCTCTGTCCAAAGACCTCACAGACTCAGCATGCCCAGCGGAGGAGACACTGAAGGGGCTTCTACTTGCTCCTCATGCTGCTGACTCTTGGGCACCTGGCCCAACTGTCCCCTCCCCCAGGTTCCTTTGGGAAGAGGGTTGCAAGGCGCCCAAAGCAGCCTTGGGTAGACTGACACTCAACCCGCCACCCCCACAATCAGGACTGCTTAGCCATCAGCACTGAGCATGCAGAGGCCTCTCCCTTGCTTGCTTTATTTATCTTGGCCCAAGGACGAAGAGGCCCGGATCTGAGGGGAGGATGGAGAGGCCATTTCCAATATTTCCTCCCGGCCTCTCCATGCCCCTTAGATGCCCCTTAGTACCCGGGAGGAGAGGACAAAGGTCGATGGTCTGAAAACAATGGCTTGAAGCTGGGGGCGGGTGAGGAAAGGAGGGGGAAGGAGGGCTCAGAGCCCATCAGCCCCGTCTCAGACTTGCAGGTAATGCATAGGACCCCCACAGAGAAGCCAGTTGTGGAGGGGGATGCTGGCTAGGTGGGCCAGGGGCTAGGACCTCAAAGTCCCAACCGAGCCTACCCCAGGCCCAGCTTCAGCCAGCTTTGGGTAGATAGGGGCAGGAACTGGTCTAGTTGCCCACTCCCCCAACCCCTCCCCCAGGCCAGAAGCGCACTGTACTGCAGAGCTGCTGGCGCCAGCAACCCTCCATCAGAAGGGGGTTTGCAGCCTTGCCCGGGTCCCTGGGATCTTTCAGGCTTGCATTTCCTGAGGCCATGTGCCTCAGCAGCAGCCCTGCTGCAGGGCTCCCAATCCTCCCCCCCTCAACTTGTTTGCACTGCTGGAATCCCTGTCTCCAGTTATCATGTCCCCCGCCACACCCAGCACTGTCCTTCAGCCAAGCCACACACATGGAAATGCTTTCATTTCCCTCCTCAGCTGAGCCTGCTCCTTCCCGAGGACTCAGGGACTTCAACTCCTCTGAATTCCCTCCAATTCGTCTCCACGCCCCACCCCCACCCCGTGCTCCAACAGTCTCACAGGAGAGGTGGGCATCTTGGGAGCTGTAGCTGGCTGGCCGGCTCCCTGGGGCCCATAGACATCAGAGAAGGGGAGGATGTTTCCTCCACTTCTCAGCCTCCACTTCTCAGCCTCCCTCTTTCCTTCTGGGCTCTGCAGGGACCTGAGGCGTTACAAGGTAGGGAGGTCAGCCTCAATGCAGTCAGCAAACGTCCCTGAACAACTCTAGTGTGGAAGATGAAAGGAGTCAGACTCCATTTCGTGTCAGGAGGATCTTTCAGACCAGAATTAATACTTGCAACAGCAACTCCAAGAGAGCATTTATTCTGTGGCAGGCACTGTCCTAAGTACTCCTCATGGCTTATTTCGTTTCACCTTCACAAAAGCTCTATGGGGCAGTAACTCTAATTCTTTTTTATAGGTGAGGAAAATGAGGCTTGGAGACGTTAAGCTGTTGGCCTTAGGTGCTAGGGAGTGTGAGAGCTGGGATTCCGGACCCACGAGACTGACTCCAGAGCTTGTGCACTGGATCATTATGCACAGAATATGTGTGCAGGATGTTCAGATGAGAGACCAAGCATTCCTAGGAGGGAGGCCCAGGGAGGGCTTCCTGGAGGAGGCAGCAATTTGTAACAGGCTTTGAAGTGAACTTTATCAGGTAGAGAAGTGGGAGGGCATTTCAGGTGAATGAAATAGTAGAAGCAAGGAACAGTAAATGAGAAGTTGTCAGCCAGATTCAGAGATTAGGAGCTCAGAGTGGCAAGGGCACAGGTCAATGGAAGCAAGACTGGCAAGCCAGTGGGTCCTGTAGGTGATCAGCTTCAAATAGGGGCAGTATCTTATCAGGGCTTGGTTTGAAATCTTGCCGAGACCATGGGGAGAATCTGCAATTGTCAGTCGAGAGGTGATAGTTTTGCAGTGGTGGCATTGGGGACGGTGCAGCGGTGACAAAAGATGACAGAGATCATGAATTGACTGGACTTGGTCCCCAAGTGGATGGGAGGTGTGAGGGAGAGCAAGGAGCCCAGTGGGTGGCTGGTGATGCTATTCCTGGCACTGGGATACTGTGGAGGGGAAGCAGGGCGGGGTGGAATGTTTAGTTTGGAATATGGAGAGTTTGGGGAGCCTGTGGGGCATCCAGAAAAGACTCCAATTTTGCAGAACGGGGAGAGGTCTGCATGGTTCCAGTGTAGGGCTCACAGGTTCAAAAAGCAGGAGACGATGCAGGAAAGGAAAGCCCAAGCCTTAAACTCCAAGTTAATGAGTTGGGACTCAACTTTGAAGACTCTGAGCCTTTACAGGGCTTTTCAGCAGGGAAATGATGTGATCAGATTTGCAGTTTTAGAAGGCAATGGTGTGGAGGACCCATTGAGGGGAGAGTTTGCTTAGGAAGTACCTGTGGAGAGACAGTAAGGATGGCAAAGAGAGGATGGATACGAGAAAGGTAGAAAGGGCAGGACCTGGAAATGAAAAAGCAAGCTAAAAAAATAAAAAGCAGAGAGAGAGAGTACATGGCACAGTTGCCACATGGAGAAAGAACTACACAGAGCTTGTGTGAGAGTGGGGCAAGAGTCAGATGGAGACCAGTGCTGAGGGTGAAGCAGGGAGAAACAGAGGAACAGGGAGGCTGGAAGTGAATGGGAGGGAGAAGAGGGAAGTCTGTTTCTTCCTCTCCACTTGTTTCTCCCCTGGAGGCCCTGGCCACAAGCCTTTGTTTGAGGACAGAAGAAATGCTTCCAAAGGCAGCGCCTCCCTTCTGCCACAGGTTATAAATCTCCAGGGCCAGACCCAACACATACACCTGTCACAGGCCCTGGCCCGGCAGCTGGGCTGCTGGGGTAGGGGCCAGCACTTCCCAAAGACGGGATGATTTCCAGGCTCTGTTTCCAAAGAAATTCCCTGCTGGTGAAACACCAGAAAAGGAGGGGTAGAGAGAGCCCATCCATCCCTGAGCAGGGCTCAGCATTTCAGGAGGTGAGAGGGTGAGGGGCCAGGGAAGGGAGATGGAGCCAGATGGAGGGCGTGGTTCATGCAATGGAGTTGGGGCGGGGGAGTTGGCTGGGGCCGGATGCACAAAATTCCAGAACTGAACAGGCCCTGAGGCAAAGCAGCCAGCATGCTAAGAGCTGACTCCCTTGCCAAGGACTTTGGGCCTCTGGCATAGGCCTTTCCCAGGTGCCAGGCTGGCCAGAGTCACAAGAAGGCAATGGTGTCAGCCTTTGACAGTCAGGTGTGAAGTTCCAGTGATGACCAGCACAACTTCAATGCAATTCATACTGAAATCATCTCAGAATGATGACAGAAGGTCTTGAATCCAATCTCAACACGCAGCAGCTGAGGAAGCAGGCCGCTCAGAGAGGTTGTCACCACTGCCCAAAGCTGCACAGCAAAGAGGTAACAGAGCTGGGACTAAAATCCAGGCCTCCTAACACTCATGCCAGGATTGTCTGGCACCAAGCTCTGCCTCCTAAAGAAAGGAGGTGACAATAGAGATGAAGGCATCTTGGTATTCACTGTCACCACCTGGAGAGAAATTTCTCCTTCCCTAATTTTCAGTGAGACAGAGAGGACAGAGGGTGGGCTGAGGCAAGAGTAAATGTCAGATTAAACTTTGGTGATCTTTGGAAGAACTGGACATGGGAAACCTGGGGTAAGTGTGGGCAGAAGGCCAACAGGTATGGCCTGAAGGCCACCTTCCTGAGGAAGTATAAAGAAAGTTGTGGTAGCCATTTAGAGAAATTGGGTCACCAAACTGGAAGATGGCAGAATGCTTAGCTGTAGGTTGAATGGCTGCAGGGAATGGATATTAGCTGGGGAAGAAGAGAGGCAGAGAAGGAGGTGAAGGGAGAGTCAGGGAGGACAAGATGACTAAGAACGCTGGGAAGAGAGATGCTTGTTTCACATGTTGCCTATAAAGAGCCAAATGAAGCAAGCTTTCCAGGGAATTTGATCTGATTCAAACCCAGTAATACCTCTTCGAGATCTGGACAGAAAGATTCTAGCTTCCTCAGAGACCAATAAGGTGGGAGGGACACTAGGTGGCCACAAATTGGGGAATATCTTTAGAGCAAAGGCTTCTGGGAAGATGTGAGCTTGGAATTAGACTGGACAGGTAGTTGGTAGAGTCTCTACATTCTCTTCAGCTCCGACAGACTGGAGGAAGCTGGGGTCCAGGCTTAGTTGCTAAACCCCTTTTGTTGTGTGGACAGGAAAGTCACATGCATATCACACATGCTTTTGCTCTCACTTACACATACTCTTGGGTAGAGCTACGCACTCTCTGGAACAGGCCCTGCACTGAATTGACATCCTGGACTCCTTTTCTGCTACTCATACCACACTGGAGAGTGGAGGAACTTCTTATCTGCCTCTACAGAGCTAGCACAGGCTGAAGAGCACCCCAACCCCCTCTGTTGGTCCCTCCCGCAGTGGTCCCTGTCCTGCAGACACTCTGGTTCATTTTGCTGGCTCCTACAGCAAACTGTGCACTTTAGCTCATGACCATTCTGTCCATATCCATCCAAACTCTAATATAGCCTTTTCCTGTTTTGCCCTGGATTTGGTTCCAGGTCACTGCAGTAAGCTCACCACCTGGACCCTTTCTCTGCCTAGAAAGACTTCCCTTAGGAGCTCTCAATCCTTAAGCATTTCCTACCCTTATTGCAAAATCTGTCTTTTCCTCTGATGTCCCTGTGCATACAGTAGTCACGCAGTCAAAGTTGGTTGATTGTGTTACAGAGACCAAAGGTGACGAGGTTGAATATTTCAGGCTCCTCAGCTTCTGGCCAGTCAGGACCCTGCCTCTACCCTTGAATGCTGGCCACGGAAAGTTATCCAAGGTGCTGTGAACTGGCCAATCGCCTCACCTAGACACAGATGCCATCCCGGAGGCTGATAGCGGTTAGGCCCATTCCCGAGTGTGGGATGTACAGAAACGTGGTGCCAGGGAGGGGCCAAGCCACAAAACAACATTCCACCTTCAGAGGAACGGTAGGATTAAGGACCAAATGTCCTCTGATTCTGATGTTTTGTTTCCAGGACGGCAATGCTATCCAGAGTTTATATTCACAGTTAGAAGTGACCAGAAACTTAGCCAGTCATTCCACTTTGAAGAAGTGTCTACAATTATTTGGAAAAGACAACAATGTGGGCTTTGCTTACTCCTTCTTTTCTCCTTCTCACTTTTCCTATCCTCTGGTCCTTTATGTGGTGACTTTCTGGCTCTTCTCCAAGTAAAAGAAAAGAAGGAAGGAAGGAGGGAAAGAAGGAAGGAAAGAAAGAAAAAAAGAAGGAAAGACAGAAAGGAGGAAAGAAAGAAAAGGCCAAGAAGTTAGACTAGAGAAATTACTGGGATAAAAGCCTACCCTTTTATGAGCTGGCTGCCCTTATGAAACCCAGTATTGAGATAGAGGCATAGGCAGTGGATGGGACTTGGGTGGGGGTGGGTGGGGAGTTGGGGGGCATGGGTCTCAGGTCCCTCTGCCTCCCTGCTTCTGAAGGAAAGGGTTACAGAGTTAACCCATGTCAGGTACCCTAGGGGAACGCTAGCTGCAGGAAGCAATGGATGTGATTACTTGGACCCTGGTGAAGACTGTAAGCAACAACTGAGTGCTAGGCTGGTTTGTAAAGCGGTAAGGGCACAAGCCCATCCAGAAGCAGTTGTTCAGTGGCATCCCAGGTTAGGGCCAAAGGGCTTCCAGGGCCAAGGCCAAAGAGCCTGGGCTAAAGGGCTTCCAGTACCAGCTTCCACAACTGGGGTTTTTCCCCAGGAATATGACCCAGGGAAATGCAACCAGAAATTGAGAACCACTGTGCCATCCTCTGCCCCCCATCTTGACACTGAGAGAAAACTGCCAAATATTACTGTACTGGCAAAGTCCTCCAAAGGTCATCTGGTACATGTTCCAGACTCTATTCTGGAAAACTTTTCTCCCAACCTGGCTAGCCAACTCCCTCTTACTCCTCTGCTTATGCATTCTGGTCTCCAGAAAGGCAAGTCAGTTCTCAGTGCCTCACCCATCTTCCCAAAAGGGCTGGAGGCCATGTGTTCCAGCTTCTGAGAGCTGGATTGGGATCCTCCTGGGAAGGTGAGTGAAGAGCCACATGGTGTAGCCAGCAACGCAGCAATGCAGCAAAGCATCTGGGGGCCAAGGGCCCCTCTCCTGCTGAGGATTACCTCAGAGCAGGGCCTTTAAGGCTCCTTGGAGCTCCCCCTGCCTTACTGGCTGCCTGCCTGCATCTCAATTTCTAAGCAGGGCCGTGGGCCTGGCCTCAGAGCAACCTGAGTCCCAGCCCAAGGCCTTCTGAGAGCGGCAGAGAGGAGCAGCCCCAATCAGCCTTTGGCTGCCTCGTTTCCTGCAGGTGGAAAAATCATCCTATTTAGCCCCAAATGGATTTGTCTACTCAAACAACAAACAGACACATGCAGAGTCCTAGAGACCTATGTATATAAGACGGATGCATAGACACATGGAGTTTGTGTGTGCATGCCTCTCTGCTTCCCTCTCGGACTCTGTCTCTCTCAGACTCCGTCTCTCTCTGGGTTTCTGTTTCTTGCTTTTGCTCTGTCTCTCAGTCTCACTGTCTCTCTTTCTCATTCACCCTTTCCCAAGGACCCCTCCTGCCTGCATTACAGCATTTATCAAAATGGCCTGACCTCATGTTGTAAAAATATACAGCATGGAATGAAATCCACCTTAAATTCTCATCCAAATATATTAAAATAATAGGAATTCTCATCTGCCTTATTGAATTTGCTGCTTGATATTAGAAGCATGCCAGGCCCTTCTGGGCCCAGTCTGGGGCAGGGAGGGATTGGGATTCCCTGCCTGCCTCCTCTCTTCTGGCCAAAAAGTCCAACCCCTTGGGTAGGTGGGGCAGGCGTGAGGGGTGAGGGGGCCTGTGTCCTGGCCGAGAGACCTTGGGTGGCCACCTCAGCCAGCAACCAGCACAGCTCGCTGAGCAAGTGCAGACAAATGGCATGGCTTCTCTGACCATAAAAAATGCCCCATCTTTTTGTTTGTTTGTTTGTTTGTTTCGTTTTATTTCTTTTTTTATTTTTTATTTTTTAAAACATAACAGCACACAAACAGAAACATTCTTACCATATGATCATTCCATTCTTGGTATATAATCAATAACTCAGTATCATCACATAATTGTATATTCATCACCATGATCATTTCTCAGAACATTTGCATTAATTCAGAAAAAGAAATAAAAAGAAAAAAGAAAAAAACTCATACATACAATACCATTTACCCCTCCTTGTCATTGACCACTAGTATTTCCCTCTACCCAATATATTTTAGCCTTTGTTTCCCCTATCTTTTTCTATACCCCTTATCACTCCCTTTCGTTGATCACTAGCATTTCAATCTACTATATTTATTTTAACCTTTGTTTCCCCTACTATTTATTTATTTTTAACCCATGTGTTTTACTCATCTGTCCATACCGTAGATAAAAGGAGCATCAGACACAAGTTTTTCACAATCACACAGTCATGTTGCGAAAGCTATATCATTATACAATCATCTTCAAGAAACATGGCTACTGGAACACAGCTCTACATTTTCAGGCAGTTCCCTCCAGCCTCTCCATTACACCTTAACTAAACAGGTGATATCTAGTTAATGCATAAGAATAGCCTCCAGGATAACCTCTCAACTCTGTTTGGAATCTCTCAGCCATTGACACTATTTTGTCTCATTTCACTCTTCCCCCTTTTGGTCAAGAAGCTTTTCTCAATCCCTTGATGCTGAGTCCCAGCTCATTCCAGGATTTCTGTCCCATGTTGCCAGGAAGGTCCACACCGCTGGGAGTCATGTCCCACATAGAGAGGGGGAGGAAAAACACCCCATCTTGACCTGGAAGCTTGTGCCTCTGCCTTTGCTCCAGTCAGCGTCAGGGCTCACAAGCCATCCTGTACTTGCTCCCAGAGCCCACCTCCCTGACCCATGGGACCAGAAGACAGAGGCCATATCTTCTTGTTTTTTCTGTTGCCAGAAATCCAAAACAGGACCCGGCACAGAGTAGAAACATTTGCTAAATGAGCAGTTGGTATGTCCTTGGCACTGATCTAAGCATGGAAAACGCAGCAGAAAGCCCAAAAGATTTCAAATTCCTGTCTTTGTGGAGCTTTGACTCTAATGAATAAATGAATGTACAATAATAATGAACTGATCTTCCCATAGTCAACTAGAAAAGGCAACCACTGCCCTAGATCAGACATCCCCTTGAAGCCTCCTGCTTCCTGTCATGCTTTCTCTGTGCCAGGCCCTGCACAAGCATTTTACATGTATTCATTCGCTCAAGCCTCAAAACTACCCTGTGAAGTAGGTCCCTAGTATTAGCCCAATTTTACAGATGGAGAAAATGCCACACAGACAGGTTAGGTAATTGTCCTATGTCACATGGCAGTCTGGTTCCTGTCTGCCCTCAACCACTATGCTGTACTCTTTGGAGTTTTACATTCCTAACTGAATCTCCCAGAAATGGACCTTTTCATTGGGCCCACATTCCCAGCAGAATTCTCTGGCCCATTTCTCTCACCCATTTCCCCAGACCCCACCAGCCAAATAGGGCAGCTACTCCTGGTCTCTCTGGGCCTCTGGCCACCCACAGCCCCGCAGACTCAGTTCTCAGCTTCAGCCTTTGTGAAAGTGGGACCCAGGATGATGATACATGTGTGCTGAGGTGAGGGATGGCTAACATGGGTGTTCTTTTGGAAGAGGGAGGCAGTTCTGTCTGGGAGGATGAACAGGGGGAAGTGATAAAGGAAAGAGGAAGAAAAGGAGGAGAGAGAAATCAGAGAAGGATGGGGGTGGCACCCTCAGCTTCTGTGTTAAGAGAAGCTAGCCTCAGAACTTTGTTTTGACCCCTGCATACACTCAGGGGCAGTGTGAGGCGTGGTATGCTGAGGTGTAAACAGGAAGAGAGGAGATAGGCTTTCGTGAGCAGTTCGTGGGATCAGTCAGTCACTTAGAGTGTATCTGTGCCTGCACACCTGCTCACATACATGCAAAAGAGAGATGTTGTTTCGCTCACTGCAACCAACCAGGCACAGTTGTGGATGCTGCCATCATATGTGTGAGAAACGTTGACATCCTCGACTCCTGGAATTTCCCTGGGCCTCTGGAAAAACCCAAGCAGAGGAGTCTTGGCAAGAGCTCTGGGGAAGCGGAATCCAGGAGGGGCTTTCCTCCAAAATGAGGTCACTGGCTCTTTTTCTGCCCCCACTAGATGCAAATCCTTGACCTTCTCCAGAAAATGCTTAGAGAGTAGTGAGGCCTTTCCTGTGTGAAGAGAAGAGACAGATTGAGGGAATGCTTGTGAAGAAGCATCTGGAGAGGGCAACTGACTTAGCCTGGCCTTGGCTCTCACTGCTCCTATGGTCCGTGTTCTCAGGAGCATTCCCAGTACCCTGCCTCTCTCCCAACTGCATGGCGTAGAGGAAAGAGCAAGGCCTTTGCAGCGTGTTGGGATCTGGGTTTTAGTCCTTGCTCCCTGAGAGATCTGCTTCAGGGCCTTGGGCATCACTGAGCCTCAGTTTCCTCATCTACCCTCCAGAATGGATGCCAGGAATGGAGAAGAGCACATATGTGAAAACACCTGACACTGTCTTTGGCATACTCACTCCCTCTTTCCTCCTTCTCCATCCTCAGGCACTGAAAAACCTCCTCTCAGGACAAACTCTGGGGGTCCAGAGCTCTTTCTCTCTCACAGCAAGAAGGATCAAGAAGTGCCTGCTATCCAGAATGATGCCTTTGCCAGATGCTCCTTCATTTATGTATCAACAGATGATACATAAGTCCTGAACCTAATGCATGAGCCACAGCTCATCCTTATCCATCCCCACTGGCTCGGGTTAACCCAACATCTCTGTCAAAACATCTAGAAAGCTGCACAGAGGACCAGATAACCCCTCTTCTAACATTTTTTTATATATAGGGAATTTTAAAAGTATTCCCAGAAATTCCGACCATAGACAGCTTAAGATATTTCATCACATCAGCCTAGATGTTACCTATGTTGAAGTAGAACTTCACAGAACAGATCTATTGAGGAGGCAGGTAAACAACTAGTCCCCATTCTTCTTCCTAGCTCACTGACACCAGGGGCATTTCATTGCATAGCCTGCAAAGGATTTGATGATTCTGTAAATGAAACTAGGGACGGGAGGGAAGATGTCGCCATTCAAAGACAGGTCAGGTGGCTGGCTGGAAATTCTAGGAGCCCTCACTACAGTTGAGGCAGAACTGGCTGGTATTATGCCAAGAGGGAGAGTGGTGGGTCTGGTGGAAAGGGCTAGGAGTGTGATTGAAGGGCCTCAGTGGAAATAGTCCCAATAAGCAGCAGGAAACCTGGGTCCTGCCTCTGCCATGCACCATTTATATGACTATAGGTGAGATATTTGACTACTTCGGGCCTCGATATCCCCATCCCAAACACTAAGGGTTTAGAACATTGTGTATCAGGCAGTCTAGGGTCGTTCTGAGTATGAAAGGAGATGAAGCGTGGAAAGTGTTTTGCAGACCATAAACCTTTACACAATTGGGAGATAAAGCCAGGAAACTTACACCACTGGGCACCTGTTCTTGGCCACCTTTCAGGTCAGGCCCACAGTTGCACACATTAGCTGACCCACTGGACTAAGAGCAACTTGAGTCCAGAGACTGGATCTCCTGTGTGTTTCTTGGTGCCCCCACTCGCCCCACCTCCATTGCCTAGCATTGTATAGTAGCTCCATAAGTGTTTATTGACCAAATAATCAATCTCATTTTCATCATCACAACAACCCAATGTGATAATTGTTTTTATCATCTCCATTTTACAGAGTCAGAAACTGAAGCCCAGAGAGGCAACTACACTTGCCCAAGATCACGTGGGGAGTAGTAGCAGAGCCAGACGGTTAACCCAGGTCTGTCTGATACAAATCAATGCATTCTGGTCCCATCACATGACTCTGTGTTTTTTTCACAGCTGTCTGACTCTTTGTGATGCTTCCCTGACCAAGGTGTCTGGCTGGTTGAGAAGGACACTGAGTCAAAAGGAAGAGCCCAGGACATTCTTGGCTTGAACTGGATGTCACCTATGGCTTGGACTGGATCCCAGCTATTCTGATATGCACAGGTGACCTTGGATTTCAAAGCTTGCTGAGAGTAGGCAAGACCACCTCTGTTGAACATGCCTGACTAAGGATTATGGGAGTGATGGGATGTTTAGAGACAGAATGGTGTGGGTAATTGCAACCCCTGAGACTATCAGAAAGAGGCACCCAGGCCTTCCTTGGTTACCCCCATATCTAAAGAGTCTTACTCCAAGGAAGTTCTCCCTCGTGTCTATCTTAAGTCCTTCTTGCTGCTTTCTAAACCCATTCTTTGCCTTTTGGGTGGCCCCAGGGCTTTTATATAACTCCTCACTGACCTTTAGATACCATCCCTTCAGGAGCCCCAGCAAAGGGCAAAGGTCTTAAACTCAAGACAAGAGTAAGGGACCTCACCACCAATTCTATGCAAGGAAATCACAAAGAGAGATCCAAACTTTACCTAACAGGATCTAAGTACAAAAAAACCCTAAGCTCAGCTTCAGGCTCTGCACAACTGTGGGCATGTTATTTATCCATTCTGTGCCTCAGTTTCTCCATCTATAAAATAGATGCTTTTGATCTCTACCTCACAGTTGTTATAAATGAGATAATGGGTGTAAAATACCAGATTCAGCACCTGGCAAAATAGTCAGCACTCAATCAAAATAATTGTCAAATAGTGATTTTGTTAATTGCATCTCAGTGGTGCTGTGCTCTCTGCTTCTTGTCCAGCACGGGCCAACTCTTTTGCCCTGGAGTCACCCTGGCTGGGATTTTGCAACTCTAAGTTTAGCTCTCAGCTCCAGACCTAAGCTTGTACCTGCACAGTACTGGGGGTCTTGCTGTACTGTCCATACCCTAGCTGCGACGTCGCCTCAGCCCAAGCCAACCTCTCCTTTCCAGCCTTCCAGTACCACACGCTTTCCCAATGGCAGCTTCCACTTCCACCACTTGCCCAGCTGCCCTCGGAGTCTCCTCACTCCCTATTTCGCCAAAGCTTCTGTGATTCCTGTTCAACCAGGGTCCCCTGAGTCATATATCCAGGCCTCAGTGTTCAGAAGCCATGTCAATCTATCCAAGTCTGTATTTACATTTGCATTTCCAAAGCCCAATTTACATTATAATTATTTCTATCTGGCCAGGCAGGGGGACTCTACACATATTTGGGGGAGGAATTTGGGCCGACTACAGGGCTTGGCAGTCATCTCTCCCTGCACCTCATCCCTTAACATTAGAGTATTTTTCTCAGTTTCATAAGGTGACCATCTGACCACATCTTTTCCTTTTGTTCTTGCTTCTTTCCCAGCAAGACAGGACATCTGGGCGTGGTTATGGCCTGCTGCTTCTTATCCCCCTCCACTCAAGCCTTTCAACCTACAAGGCTGAACCAACATAACAGCCCTGTCCCTGGTACGCGGTCCCATTCCCAACTCCAGGCAAATGGAAGATAAAGAATGTGAATTTTCATCAATCAATTTAACAAAAAATTTACTAAAAAATTAATGGTGAGGTTGCAATGAGATGGGCAATCTCATGTATGGCTGATGGAAGTATAAATTGGTCTTCCGTTTTGGAAATATTTAAACCCTTCAAAAACACGTACACAACTTCAACCCAATAATTACCCTTACAGGAATCTATAGTAAAGAGCTATTTGGGCATTTGGATTAAGAGGTATTTAAAAGTTCTTCATAGAAAACAGTAATAAGTTAAATGTTCTGAATAAATAGAATTATATGAGACTTGTAAGAATGTTTTGAAGGATTTATAACGATGTGGAAAATACTCATGCTGTATTGCCAAATTAAATGTGCAAACTGCCAAGTCCTATATACAGTATGACCCCATTTTTAAAAAAGTACTATAAATGTTCAAATAAAAAGACTAGAAGGAACTAAACCACTTGTTAAGTGTCTGACTTTAGGTGATGGGATTGTAATAGGAAAAGTGAACATTTGTATAGCACTTTTGATGGGCCAGGCACTTTTGTGAGCACTTTACAAATATTACATATATCTACTCTTCATAACTCCCCTACAAAATAAGTAATGCTTTAACCCCATTTTACAGATAAGGAGCCCGAGGTGCAGAAAGGTTAAGTGACTTGCCCAAGGAAAAGGCCACACAGAGCAATTTCCTTCTTTGTACTTGTCATCACTTTCCAGAGTCTCTACTATAAGCAGGTTTGTCTTTTATAATGAGAACAAAAATGCACAGGGATAAACTTTATTAAGGAAAATCAAAGGACACTGCTGGGTCAGAAGCCCCTGGGCTCAGCTGGAGACAGCTTGACTGCACGGCCTTCTTTGCCTGTGGCCCTCCAGTTCTTGGGTCTGGCCTCTAGTACTTGTGGTTCTCTCTTGGTTCCCAGACTGACGCCAGCTCATCCTGTCTGGCCGTGACCTGCTGCTCAGGTCCTGCCCCTGCTTGACGAGCTTCTTGACTAATGGCAATGGCATTTGCCACTTGCATGAAGCATCTTGTTGCTGTCTCTCTTCTGCACTCATGCCTCCATTGTCCATCCTTGAAATGGCAGAGGCTGGCAGTGGGTGGCTTCTCCTGCCACTTCCATATCTCAGGGATAGGACAAAGGGGGGCAGAGAAGGCTGTTTGTTTAACTCAGATGCCTGGGGTTCCACAAAGGTGCTAGGGTTTTTTATGCTTTGTTTTGTCCTGTTTTGCCCCAACCTAACAGAGAGGTGACAGCATATACAGAGAGAGGGCAGAATTCCTTATATTAACCCTGGCCCTCTTTACTCTGAAGAGACCACTGCCCCATCTTTCCCTGGCCTAAACCAGCCTCCTAACACTTGACTACTGCTTATGCAGGTCACCAGCACTTTTGTGTGGGTCCAGTATCAGCCACACAGCTTTTCTGTGGTTACATCCACTGAAAGCAGGGTTCAGATTCTCTGGAGGAAGGGAGTGGCGGCCACTCCACCTCTTCTTCCCATGCTTTCTCCATGCTGTGGCCATTGTGCCAATTTCAGATCCCAGGAATGTATGGAGAGGGCTGCAGGGTGGGATGGTGAGTCTGACCCCCAGAATACCCAGAGCAGGAAGAGAACATGGGGTTGCCATCAGATCTCCCACAGGCCAGATCAGGACCATTACATCTCAGTTTAGGTAACTCTGCTTGTTCACCTTCCAGATGGCAAGGTCTCTCAGTAGGAGACCTGGGATCTAGTCCTGGTTTATCTCTAACTAGCTATACAAACTAAACAAGGCCTTTCCTTTCTCTGAGCCCAGAACCCTTCTCTAAGCTGTCCTGAGAATCAAGAGCCTAGGATGTGACAGCATTTTGCAAATCAGAAAACATCATGGAATTGTGAGTTGGTTGGGAAGCAAAAAGACTCTGAACCAGTAATTTCCTCTCTCCAAGGCTCGCTTTCCTTATCTATGTAGCACTGGGTGTCATGCCTTTTTGAGCCACTTGATGAAAACTATGAGCCAGTTTCCTATAAAATGCTCAAGCACACAAACTGTTGCACATAATTTCAAGAATCCCTTTAACCTTGTGGCTCCCTTTGATGGACAACCTTCAGGCTAAGAACCCTTGACCTATGTGATGCTTAAATCCCTTCTCCAGTTTGCTTTCTGGGTGTTAGGCAGCCCCTCCTCACATGCCTGCAGTTACAGGGAACTCATTCCCCTCCAAGCAGCTGGTCCCAGCTTTGCAGAGTACTGACTTTCCTTAGGCTAAGCTGAAATCTGCCTCCTTGCAGCATTTCTTGGAGGCTTCCCTATCCAAAGAAATGCCTGAGGCCAGGAGTGCCCCTGACTCTGGGTTATCTGGGTGGGAGGGATGGGATTTCCTTCACTTATAGCCATGCCAGCTACATTTCTGGTGCTGCTCCCAGGAGTGAAGGTTGCATTTTCTTTCTCACAAAGTAGTCCTCTAAGTCACTTTGGATCCAACGTGGGGCTGGGCCCTGGCAAGCCAGTTGGATCTAATCTGTGTCCCTGAGGAAGGGAGAAGCTGGGGGAGCCTTGCATTCCTCATGCCCCAGACTACAACACTATCAAAACTGGGTTTTAAAGTACAACCCCCTTCATCTCCCCGATTTGGAGTAACAGACCCATGTGAGCTCAGTAGTCAAAGAGCAAATCTCAAGTCCCAGTTCTGTCACTTTCCAAGTATGAGATCTGGGGCATTGGGGGTTAAATGAAGAAATGGGCGTGAAGAAGGGAGAATGTAACAAATGGCCTCTTCCTTCCTCCTTCTGCCCTTCTCCCTAGGGAATCTCTATTTCATTGGTGCAGAGTTAGTGAGAAGCAACTGGAATGGGCATTTAGTGAGTATCTGCTATAGAGGCAGGAGTTCCAGGCATGTGCAATCTTGACAAGATCCCCAATTCAATATGTTAAACTGGGTTGCCCAAGCTAACACAGCTGGTAAGAGATAGTGCCGGAAATGTCTTAGTAATGGATGATGGTGATGGTAGCACGACATTGTGAGCATAATTACCAGCCTTGAAATAAATGTCTGAATGTGATTTTAAAAAAAGAGAGAGAGAGTGCAGGATTTGAACCCAGGTCTGTCTTCCCCTAAGTCCACATTCCTGCCCCTGCATCACACTGACCTCCCTGGGCAAGAGAGGAAAGGATGACACTTTCCCATAAAAAGCAGCTTCTCCTTTAGGGTGTTTAAGAGTCACCGTTTTGGTTGTACTGGGAAAAAAGGAGCAAAAAGATCATTGGATTTCCTTAGCCCCGAAGTCCACACTTAGCTGGGCTTGGAGTGACACCTTCCACACACACACACACACACACACACACACACACACACATTGTCCCCACTGCCACCCAACCTTCCCGCGTGTGTGAGACCATTTCCATGGAAAGGAGTTGAGCCTGACTTCTGGGGCCTGACGTGAAATGATTGGCTCCCTGCTAGGCCTTGAATAAACAAGAGGGCCCCTTCTTGACCTCTCCAGAAGGAGCCAACTGGCTTGAGCATTCAGGTAGGGAAGAGAGGCCCATGAAAGGAAAAGTTTGTTCGACTCAAATTAAGAGAAACAGATACTTCTTGGGTGGCCGGGTGAGGCATTTGGTGGCCTGGGTTGAGTGTAAGAATGGGGTGGAGGGCCAAAGCAGCCTGGGAAAAGACTAGACTGGACTAGGGCCTGCCTAAGGCCTCCGGGCCCCTGGGCTGTTAGGGAGAGGGGGCTTCCTGTGCCTGACCTGGCTGTGCTCTGAAGCTCCCTCTTCAGCCTCACCCTCCTGCAGTGCCTGCTCAGAGGCTCAGTCAGATCCAGGCAAGGCATTCCAAGGCTTTCGATGGCAGACCTGGCAGGTCGTCTCTATGGTAGCCAGGGAGCTGGGAAGGGATAGCAGGGCGAGCAGCAGCTTGGGAGGCCACTACTGAAGGGAGGCACTTCATGGGTTCTTTGGTGCTTTTTGATGCCTCACCTAAGGGGCTGTTGCTGTCTTTGGCTCCTGGTTGGGAATTGAGGCTGAGGCTTTCCTCAGCCCACCCAGGGATGGTCTCCAAAAGGATTATGTGTGAATGTGTGTGTGTGTGCATGTGTGTTCCTGTCAGTCTGTAAATATGTGTGGGTACACAGACCCTGGTGGACCATGGATGTGTATGTACACGTGCATATGTTTATATTCATGTGCGTACATAGAACACTGGTAAAGTTGGGAGGGTGCATATATATGTGTACATCTCTGTGTATGTTTCTGAAACAGTAGGGAGAGGGGGAAGAAAGACAGAACCCCTAAATGACTCTGGCTTGCAGAGGAGTCAGCCTGGTGTGGCGGGTGTAGGCCACAGGCCGGCCAGGGGCATGATTGGAACCAGACTCTGTAAGGAGGGGTTGTAAATGTGTTTTGCTGCCTGTCCTGAGAAATTTATGTCACACCCACTCCATCATCCTGGCGGGGGCAGCCTCTCCCGGCTGCTTATGGTTTTGGGCATTCCAGTGCAACAAGCAACCACTATGGGGGTCCCCTGAGCCTCCCCCAACCCCTGGCTTGAGTGGACCCCATCTCATAATGGCCTGAAGCTGATGGAGATTAGCCATGGATGGATGAGGAGGGGACAGAGAAAACATGGATCCCAAATGGCCTGCCGTCCCTGGATGAGACAGGCAAGCATTAGGGAGGTAGAGAAAGAAGAGGGTGGGCTGTGCTCCATTCAAAATAAATATCTTTCCTGTCCTCCCTTCCTTTTTATGGGGGTAGGGCCTGAGCGAAGACAGTAAAGAACAAGATAAACCCTGAGGTAGCTTTCAGAAATCATTCAGGATACAGGTGGAAACTGAAGTCCAGGGAAGGAAGACCTGCCCAAGACCACTCATCAAGGGAACCAATGGGAGGGCCAAAACCCTATCCCCAGCCACTTTGATCGATGTGGCCCTTCTCCCCACCTCCCAGCTGGAGACCCATCCCCACCTAGGATTTGGCCCTGTCTTTTTCTGATTATGTTACAGCATCCTTAAAACTCTCCTTGGATTTCCCTTTGTTTTTAAGATAAAGATAAGATTCCAGGACATGGATTAAAGGGTCTGCCCCAGTTTCCCTGATTGCCAGACACTCGCGTTGTGTTCTGAAGCAGAAATGAGTCAAATGGATAGAAAAGGGGAAAGAAGTTCATCCCAGACAGAGGTCATAGCAATGCAAAGGCCCAGTGGTGGGGGTGAGCTTGGTACAAGTTGTGGATGGCCCGTCTAGCTCTCCATCCACAACTTGTACTAGATTTTTGTTTGAGCTGTATAAACAAAAGGTTTCTAGGTCAAGTGAACAGAAATCTAACTTGAATTAGCAATCAGGGAAACTTTCCCGTATCTTGCTGGCTAGGACAGGTTTCCTAGTTTTTCACTCTCAGGGCACTGTGCATCTCTCCTCCAAAACAGTTCTCACTGCTGCAGTTTTACTTTAGTTGTGACTTTATGATTAATGCCACCCAACTCACCATACTCCAAATTCCACAAGGACAGAAACCATGGCTTCCTTTGCTAGCTGATGCTGTCCTAGTGCCCAGCACAAGCCTGACAAATGACCACAACAGTGACAAGGAAATCAAGAGCTAATATTTTGAAGCTTGCCATATGTGAACTGCTTTACGTAAAATAAAGCATTAAATTTTCACACCTGAATGAAGTAGTTGCTATCACTATCTCCATTATCCATGAGGAACCTGAGGCACAGTAAGCAGTGAAGCTGGGATTTAAACATGCAGTCTGGCTCCGAGCCTGCATTCTTAAACTTGATCCCTATGAGGGCTTAATAATAAATATTTGTTGACTACATGCTTTGGTTTGAGCTTCCCCCATTCCAACCTGGAGGGGGATACTTTTCTGGATCTTGGGGTGGCCCCTGCCCCAGGAATCCTTGCCACCTGCCCATAGTCCCTTTCACCCCACATCCCTGTATGCCCTGCTTTCATCTGCCTGCTCCCTTGGATGACACGAGAAGGTTCTAGGGATGCACGATGGCCCTGAGTTTAGAGAGGCATTTGTCCACCCTTGAACACTGGTCCTGTTCATTGTATTTCAGCCAAAGTCCACTGACCTGCTTATTTTACCCAGGCTCAAACACTTCCCAGCTGTATGACAAGGCAATTCACCTCCCTGAGCCTCAGTTTCCTGTTCTGTAAACCAGAATTTGGTCACAGTAAAATGAGACCAGAAGTAACAAATTATACTAAAGGGTAAGTGCTCCACAGACCCTGTGTACAAGCCTGACCCTGGTTCCCAAACCTGCTCTCCCTGCCCTCACCACACTCCACCACTCCCAAGGCAGACTTCAGGCTGGTTAAGAGCCCTCAGCCTTTCATGGGGGAGGGAGCAGAGCTCTGCCTCTGCTGTTGCTTGGCCTCCCTGTCAGCCTCCCCACCGACCTTGCTGTTTCTCTACCAGCCCAAGAGCAAGGAATACACAACCCCTAACAGCCTCCAATGCCCCCAGCTTCAGGAGCCAAGCTCCCCTCCCCGCTTGCCTTGGCATCTTGAACAGAGCTCAGTCTATGGCTCTTGGTAGGGGGTGGCTGTGGGATGGGGGGTCACGGAGGGAGGAGGGTTACAAAGGCTGTGCCTTGCTTTCCCAGTGGCCTCCCGGGGGCCAATGAATGCACAGAGCCACAGCCGGGGGGCAGCCAGCGTGTTTTCATTTTGCTCTGTTTGTTTTCTGTTTAGATCAACTGCTCAGTTCTGGTTTGGGTCTCAGAGGGCTGATGGGGTTTGGCAGGTAAGGATTTCTGGGGCCACCCATCTCTGCCTTCTGCAGGGCTTGTGGGCTCGGCTCCTGCCAGCCCCTACAAGAGCAGGAAGCCTAGCCCTCTCTGCTTGCTTGTTGGTCCCTTTCTTTTCTTTTCTCTCTCTTTTGCTATTTTCTCTTTTCCTTCTCTCTCTCTCTCTCTCTCCCCCCCCCCCCCTTTCTGGCAACAGTTCTGTCTATCTTGCCGTCTTTCTCCTTTTTCTCTTTCTCCAAAGGACAAAAAGAATTCCAGTCTTGGGCATAAGGAGGCCTGAGTTCTGGCCCAGTCTCTGAGTAACCTTGAATGAGTCCTTTCCTATCTCTGTTCTTCAGTCTCCCCATTTGCACAATGAAGACTCTAACTTAAGTGACCTCTGAAGTCTAAGCTAGAAAACCTTGCAAATATTTACTCCTTTCAGGGGATAGGAAGGAAGAAATGGATGGGATTCTCTCTTAGGAAGCAGGGTCCCACCATATATCCCAGACTGGGGGAGAAAGAGAAGTCAGTGGAGCTTCCTTTGGCAGTGAGAACTTATTGGAAAAGGCAGAGATGGAAGAGACATCTTTACTGATACCAACTACAGAGAATCCAAGGAACAGAGCTGGGGCCTGGGGTCTGGAAAGGGAGACTGCTGGTCCTGGACTAGAAACCAGACCACTCAGTTTGGATTCTTGGTCTATCGTCTGCTTTCCACACAGTGGTGGACCAGGCCAAAGGCCAGTTGCCTCCTACAAGCTTTCCTTTTGTCTCATTATGAGATTTACCCACCAACCTCTGGTGACTTGGGCATAAATGACATGGGGTTAGGGAGCGTAGCACATCTTTGCATTGCATTCTTTCCTGGTGCCACCTCAGATGCCTCAGACTAGGCTCTGCTATCAAAATTTCTTGCTTGGACTCCAGCAATGGCCTCCTCCTGGTCTTCCAGTCTTTTCTCTCACCATCTCCAATCCAGCCTCCATGCAGCTGCCAAGATGAATGCAATTTATTGAGCCATTATATTCTTTGGGCCTATTGGCAATTTTAGGATTCTGGCTATTAAAAATAGTGCTGATAGAAACATCCGTGTACATAGCTTTTGGAATGAGATTGCTAGACAATGGGGTAAGCATATGTTCAGCTTTAGAAGATACTGCCTTAAACTTTTCCAAAGTGGATAAGTGGTTGCTCCCCCAAATTTACCAATACTTTGTAATTTCCATCTTCTTTCATTTTACCCATTCTGGTGGGCATATGGTGGCATCTAATTACAGTTTTAAATTGCATTCTCTTTTTGACTAATTAGGTTGAGCAATTTTTCATGTGTTTGTTGGCCTTCTTGATATTGCTTGTGAAGTGTCTGTTAAAGTCCTCTGAACATTTTTCTAATGAGTTGCCTATCGCTTTTTCCAATCGTAAGACTTCTAAATATATTCCAAATTATGAGTCCTTTGCCAGATATATCTACTACAAATATTTCTCCCATTCTCTGGATTTTCACTCTCTCAAAACAGTCTTTTGATAAATAGAAAATTTTTATTTAACATAGTTCAAATTATCAAATTTTTCCTTCATGGATAGCGTTTTTCTGACCAATTTTAAGAAATCTTTGTCTACTCCAAGGGTACGAAGTTGTTCTCCTACATTTTCTTCCAAAATCTTTATTGCTTTGCCTTTCACATTTATATCTACAATCCATCTGGAATCGATTTTTTAAAGGGGGGTGCATGGGTCAGGAATTGAACCTGGGTCTCCTGCATGGCAGGTGAACATTCTACCACTGAACCACCCATGCACTTTGGAATTGATTTTTGTGTATACTATAAGGTAGGAGTCAAGATAAAAATTTTTTTCCACATGGCTACTCAATTGATCTAGCACCGTTTAATAAAAAGAAAGCAACCATCCAGCCAACAAATAAAAAAATGATCTTTCTTCAGTATATGTCAGTATCATTTTTGCTGTAATTTGGGTGTCTCTAATATGTGTGGGTATGTTTTATAATTTTCTTTTCTTTCCATTTGTTAGTTTCTATGTACTTGCGCCTATGCCACAACAGCATAATTACTAAAGTTTTATGGGTCTTGATATCTGATAGTGAGAATCTTCCAGCTGTGTTCTTGTCCTTCCTATTTTTAGCCCTTGGAATTTCCATCTGGATTTTAGGACCAAGTTGTAAAGGTCCACCCAAAAACACACCTATTGGAATTTTTAAAATGAGATTGCATTGACTTTATAGATTAATTTGGATAGAATTGACATTTTTACAATATTGCGTTTTCCAATCCATAAATATAATTTGTCCCTCCATTTATTTGTCTTCCTTCATTTGTGTCCATAACATTTTGTCATTTTTAAAGTAAATAATTTCGCTCATCTTTCATTAGATTTATTCCTAGGTATTGGGGTTTTATGTTACTGCCAGTGGTAGGATTTTTAAAGATATTTTTATTGACAAATCTTAACACACAAACATTCCATACATGGTACACAATCAAAGGTTCACAATATCATTACATGGTTGTGTATTCATCACAATGATCATTTTTAGAACGTTCACATCACTCCAGAAAAAGAAATAAAAAGAAAAACGAAAAACTCATACATACCATATCCCTTGTCCCTCCCTCTCATTGACAGCCAGTGTTTCCTTCTACCCAATTTATTTTAATCTTTGTACCCCCTATTATTTGTTTATTTTTATTCATATTTTTTTACTCATTTGTCCATACCCTAGGTAAAAGGAGCATCGGACACAAGGGTTTCGCAATGACACAAGTCACATTGTAAAAGCTGTATCATTATATAATTGTCTTCAAGATTCAAAGCTACTGGAACACAGCTCAACAGTTTCAGGTACTTCCTTCCAGACACTCCAATACACCATAAACTAAAAAGTTATATCTATATAATGCATGAGAATAATCTCCAGGATAACCTCTCAACTCTGTTTGAAGTCTCTCAGTCACTGAAACTTTATTTTTTCTCATTTCTCTCTTCTCCCTTTTGGTCAAGAAGGCTTTCTCAATTCCTTGATGCCAGGTCCCAGTTTATCCCATGATTTCTGTCTCCCATTGTCTGGGAGATTTACACCCCTGGGAGTCATGTCCTATGTAGGGAAGAGAGGGCAGTGAGTTCACCTGCTGAGTTGGCTTAGAGAAAGAAAACACATCTGAACAACAAAAGAGGTTCTCTGGGAGTGACTCTTAGGCATAATTTAAGTAGACTTAGCCTATCCTTTGTAGGAATAAGCTTTACAGGGGTGAACCCCAAGATCAAGGGCTTGGCCTATTGATTTTGTTGTCTCCACTGCTTGTGAAAACATCAGAAATTTTCCAAACGGTGAAGTTGAATATTTCGTCCCTTCTCCCAAGTGCCCCAAGGGGACCTTGCAAATACTTCCTTATTCACTGCCCAAATAACTCTGGGATATATCAGGGCATTGTAGTAACCTGGACAAACCAACGAGATCTCATGCCCTATTCAAGATTCAAGTATTATGGTGTTCAACTAAACTGATTATACAAGTTAAATTAAGAAATGCACTGCCCAAAATATAAATTTTGCACCAAATAAACATCTCTCCCTTTGGTCTCCCACAGAAGTTGTTTTAAAATATGGAAGATATCATCCTTTACCTTGTATTCTGATTTACCTTAGTCCTACACAAATCAGCTTCATTCATATCTCTCCTCGAAGTCAGATCCCTTTTTCAACTTTTTAAACAATTCCTGTACGGGGTACTGCTGACATTCATAACTTCAGAGCTCTAACTCTGAGTCTCAGGTGTCACATAAATCAATGGTAGGATTTTCTTAAAATATTTTTCTAGTGGTTACTGGTATATAGAAATACAATTTATTTTTGTATATTGACCTTATATCCAGTGTTCTTGCTTTAAAAAACATTAATTGTAACAGTTTGTCTATAAATCCCTTTGGATTTTCTATGTGCACAATCAAATCAAATGCAAAAAATGGCACTTTTACTTCTTTCTTTAAAATTTCTCCTTTCTTTTGCTTATCTTATTGCACTGACTAGACCCTCCAGCCCAATGTTGAATAGAAGTGATGAGAGTGGATGTCCTTGGTTTACACCCAGCCACAGGAGGAAAACTTTCAATATCTCACATTAAGTATGTTGTTTATGAAAACTGAAGGTTTTTCATAGATGCCCTTTATTAGGTTGAGGACGTTCCCTCTCCTATTCCTAGTATGCTGAAAGTTTTATAATGAATGGGCATTGGATTTTGTCAAAAGCTTTCTGCATCTATCACCTAATAAAATGATTTTTCTCCTTTTTTTCTATTAGATGAATTACAATGATTGATCTTTGAATGTTAAATCACCCTTGAATTCTTTGATTGAAACGTACTTGGTCATGATGAATTATTCTGTTAATATGTTGCTGGAATTCATTTGATAATATTTTAGACTAAACTTTTTATTTTAAGGCAATTATAGATTTACATAAAGTTATAAGAAATAATACAGAATTTCCCCCAACTGTAACATCGTATAAAACTATAGTACAATAGCACAACTAGAATAAGATATTGACATTGATACAATCATGATACAAAACGATTCCATTACCAGAAAGATTCCTCGTGCTACATGTTTATCTTCTCACCCTTTCGTTTCTCTTCCCCTTCCCTAACCTTAGCCCTCAGCAACCGATAACCTTTCTCCATCTCTATTATTTTGTCATTTTAAGAATGTTATGTAAATAAAAGCATATAGTATATAACCTTTTGGGATTGTCTTTTTTCATTCAGCATAATTCTCTGGAGATTCATTAAGGTTGTGTTTATCAATAGTCCATTCCTCTTTATTGCTGAGTGGTATTCCATGGTATGGATATACCACTATTAGTTTAATCATTCACACACTGAAGGACATATGGGCTGTTTCCAGCTTTGGTTATTATAAATAAAGCTGCTATAGTCATTCATTCACAGGTCTTCCTGTGAACATAAATTTTCATTACTCTGAGATAAATGCCTAAGGCGCAACTACTGAGCTGTATGGTAGTTGTATGTTTAGTTTTATAAAAAACTGCCAAACTATTTTCCAGAGTGGCTGTATCATTTTATATTCCCACCAGCAATATATGAGGGGTCAAGTTTCTTTGCATCCCAGCCAGCATTTGGTGTTGTCACTAATTTGGATGTTTGTTTGTTTTTGCCATTCTAATATATGTTTGGTAATATCTCATTGTAATTTTTATTTGCATTTCATTATTGGCTAATGATGAATAATTTTCATGTGCTTATTTGCCATCCATATAATCCTCTTTGATGAAATGTCTCTTCATGTCTTTTGCCCATTTTCTAATTGGATTGTTTTTGTTTGTTTTCCTGTTGAGTTTAAAGAGTTCTTTAAACAATCTAGACATGAGTCCTTTGTCAGATAAGTGGCTTGCAAATATTTTTTCCCAATCTGTAATTTGTCTTTCATCCATTTTCATCATAGAGCAAATCTATTATTTTTTTCTTTTGTGGATCATACTTTTGGTGTCATGTTTGAGAATTCTTCATCAATCCGTAGGTCTTACAGATTTTCTCCTGTTTTCTTCTAAATGATTTGTATTTTACATCTTACATTTACATCTATGATTCATTTTGAATTTATTTTTGTGTAACATATGAGGCTGGGTTAAGGCTTTTCTTTTTGCTTGTGAATGTCCAATTGCTCCAGCAATTGCTCAACATTTGTTGAAAAGTCTATCTTTCCTTCATTGAAATGCTTTTGCACCTTTGTGAAAAATCATTGGGCATATTTGTATGGATATATTTTGGGGTTCTCTATTCTGTTTCATTGACCTATGTATCTCTCCTTCTGCCAATATCATACAGTCTTAATTATTGTAACTATGTAATAAATTTTAAAATCAGTCAGAGTGTTTCCACCTGTTATACTCTTTTTATTCAAAATTATTTTAGCTATTTTGGGGCCTGTGCCTTTCCATATAAAATTTAGAATAAACTTCCTTATGTCTACCAAAAAAATTCTGAGACCTTGATAGGAATTCCAATAACTCTATAGATCAATTTGAGGTGATGTGATATCTTTATTATACCGAGTCTGCCAATCCATGAACACCTGGGTAGATCTCTTCATTTATTTAGATCTTCTTGAATATCTTCCATCAGAGTATTATAATGTTCAGCATACAATCCCTCTACATGTTTTGTTAGATTTTTTTTCCTTTTTTAAGCAATGATAAGTGGTATTGTATTTTTAACTTCAGATTTCATATATTCGTAGCTACGATATAGAAATACAATTGATTTTGTATGTACATCTGACATCTTCTGACGTTGCTGAGCTTATTTATTAGTTCTAGGAGACTTTTTGTAGATTCCTTGGGATTTTCTATGTTGACAATCATGTCATCTGCATAAAAGAACAGTTTTATTTTTTCTTTCTCTGATCTGCATACCTTTTCTTTATTTCATTTTGTTTCCTTATTGCCCTGATTAGACTTCCAGTATTATGTCGAACAAGAGTGATAGGGTAGACATCTTTACCTTGTTCCCACTCTTTGGAGAAAAGCATCCAGTTTTTCACCACTAAATATGTCAGCTGTAGGTATTTTGTAAATGTTCTTTATCAAGTTCAGGAAATGCCCCTCTATTCAGATTTTCATGAGAGTTTTTTATCACAAATAAATGTTGAATTTTGTCAAGTCCTTTTTCTTCATAGAATGATATGTCCATGTGATTTTTTTACTTTTTAGCCTGTTGAATTTAGCATTGTTGAATTTCCAGATACTGAACCAACCTTGCATTCCTGTAATAAACCCTACTTCATCATGGTGTAAAATTCTTTTTATATATTGCTGAGTTCTAGCTGCTAATATTTTGTTGAAGATGTTTTTCATCTATATTCATGAGGGATGTTGGTCTTCAGTCTTCTTTCTGTGTGCTATCTTTGTCTGATTTTGGTATCAGGGTAGTGCTAGCTTTGTAAAATGAGTTGGGAGGTACCCCTCCTCTTTCATTTTCTGTAAGAGATTGTAGAAAAGTTGTGTTGATCCTTCTTTAAACTTTTGGCTGAATTCTCTAGTGAAATCATCTGGACCTGGAGATTTCTCTTTGGGGAGGTTTTTAATTACAAATTCAATTTCCTTGATAGTTACAGTGCTGTTTAAATTGTCTATTCATATTGGGTGAGTTGGGGTAGTTTGTGTTTTTTGAGGAATCAGTCCATTTCCTCTAACTTATCAAGGTTATGGGTGTAAAGTTGTTCATAGTGTCCTTTTGATATCTGAAGGATCTTAATGGATATACTCCATTGCATTCCTGATATTGATAGTGTGTGTCTTCTCTAATATTTTCTTAATATTTTGGCTTTAGATTTTGTATCTACTTTTACAAAAGAGATTGGTCTAAAGTGTCTTCTTTTTTACAATGCCCTTGTCTAGCTTTGGTGTCAAGATTATGCTGGCCTCATAAAAAGTGTTGGGAAGTGTTCCATATTTTTCTATTCTCTGGGAAGATTTGTGTAATATTGATGTTATTAGATACTATAATTTTATGCACTTAGCTATGCCTTAGGGATGAACAGTTTCATCTCACTGCATGGAGATAGGTAGAGGGGAAATAACATTTTTGGATGCCCTATCTTCTTCCAGGCACTCTGCTAGAAATTTTACATTCATTATCTTATGACTTTCTTATAATAATCTCTTTGAACAAGTATTTTATGTATGTCTTTGAGCTCAAAAAACTGAGAATGCCTGCCTAAGATCACAGAGCTAGACAGTGGGTGATGTGGGACTCAAGTTAAGTCTTATATACTGATCTTCTATTAAGTATCAGGCACTGTGCTTTGAGATGGTCATTTGATGTAGCACTAACTCTTTCCTCAGCTCAGTAAGTTACTAATCATAGTTTTCTTAGTGGAGGCAAGGAAACTGAGGCTTAGAGAGGGTGAGGAACTTGTCCAGGGCTGTACATCTAGGAATTGGTGAAGCTGGACTCCAGAATGGTATTTTGCCATTCTTTGACACAAGAGTGTGTTCTTTGTGTTACAGCAGAATATTCCTCTTATGGCAATGAACACATTCTGTGTAGTAATGACAGGCACCGTTGTTGGCAGCTAAAGGGGAAGGAAAGAGGTCTTGTTGGCCAGAATAGCCACTAGTCGCAGATTCCATGTGCAACAATGGATCATAGCTGAAGACAGAGTTGGGCAGCTGGAAGAAAAAGACTCAAGAAGCTGAACCCTGAGGCTAGTAGATTGGAAAGTGGCTTCACAGATCCGCACACAGAAAGGTATAGGATAAGAGGTATGGAGGTGGATAGGGAACTGGACTCTACTGGTAGAACTGAGGTCTCAGTGCCTACTTCTCCAGCATAAGAAACAGCTCTCCTGAGCAAGACCTGCCTGGACTTCTTGCAATCTGTCTTTACCAAGCCCAGCCTGAGCGCCTCCTAACTCCTAGGACATGAGGTGAAAGATGGTGAAGAAGTGCCCTGAAGCCACAGAGGCATAGGGGTCAAGTCTGGAGAAGAAGATATATGGAGCTGGGGGAGGGGATTGCGGTCTTTACAGATCACCTGGTCCAATCTCTCCATTTGAAAACCAAGGCCCAGGAAAAAGAGAATTAAGTGATTTATTTATCCAAGGTCATCCATAAGCCCAAATGGCAGACATCTGGGAAGGACACGGGCCCAGACTTAGTCATGAGGGGAGTAGGCTGTGTTGAGAATGTATGTGGGAGGTAGTTTCATTCTATAAGGAGTTGTATATTGAGGTGGGGAAAAGCATGAACTCAGAAACCCTACTCCTTGGCATGTTAACGTGTGACATTGGAAACAAGGTATTTAAACTCTCTGGGCCTCAGTTTCCCCATCTGCACCTCATCAGAGTAACTACCTCATAGTTGTGTTGTAGAGATTAAATGAGTTAATATATTTAAAGCACTTAGAACAGAGTCTGACACAAAGGAAATGTTATGTAAATGCTATTGTTATCCTTATGATGGTGTGTCCTTGGGGGGATGGAAAGAGCAAGGGCTCAGGAGTCAGCCTGCATGGGCTATAGTCCAGATTGGCCACTGACTGTCTGTGTGACCTTGGGAAAGTCCTTTCCCTCTCTAAGTCTCAGCAGTCTCATCTGTAACATGTGTAACATGGGGCTGATAAAAGTCCCTCATTCCCAGGGCTGTTGGAGGAATTCAGTGACATCACAAGGCCTCAGAAGGCACTGGAGAAATGGTGGTTGTTATTTTAACTACTGTTTCAACCCATTGGAGGACAGAGAGGTATCCTTTGTGGTTTCCGAGCCCCAGACCCCACTCTTCCACATCCATCAAGCTGACCCCTCCCTCTTCCCCCCACAAGCTTAGAAGGAGCTCTAGCCCTCCAAGTTCCAGCCCCTGGAGCTTCTCTGTTCCTACCCACAGGCTGGCTTCCTTACTTGACAACTTCCTTTTTCCTCACAGCACTGAAAGTTAAAGAGGGGGGCCTCCCTGGAAACTGCGAGAGCTTCTTCAAGGAAAGGAGATTGCTGGAGTGTCACCTTACTGATGGTCACTTGAAGTGGAAAGATAGGGCCTGGTTTTACCCTGGTAAGAACCAGTTTCTCCAAAGCCTTCCCTCCTGATGACCCTGGTCCAGAGCTCAGAGGCTAGAGCAGAATGAGAATGAGAATCAGAGTCTCCTAGGCCTTCCGGAGTGGAGACCATCAATGCCACCTCCCCATCCCCACACACTTTGGTTTCATTGAACATAAACCCAGATTCAGAAAGGAAAAAGAATGTGGCCAAGATAACACAGCAATGATTCCTAGTTTCCTGAGTAGGAAGTTGTGCACCAGACCCATCCAATGTGGAATTAGAAGCACAGCTCAGTTCTCCTAAATGTTTTCTTTTCTAGAACCAGAGTATCTCAGAGCTGGAAGAGATCTCAGTTTAGGAGACATTTGAGTGTGATTCCATTTTGTAGAGGGAAAGGGACTTGCCCAAGGTCCAAAAAGGAACTAGTGACAGATGTCAGACCCAAACCCAGGGCTCCTAACTCCCTGTACAGAGGTTCTTCCCACACCCCACAGCTTCAAAGGGGTGGTAGTAGACCCAAAGACTGCATGCAGGGTTGGGGGTGAGGGCACCTAGCACAGGACCATGATGCTTTCAGCTCCCGCTCAATCAAGAATACTGTCTTCCCATCACCCTGTGTATCTCTGAGGACCCTCTCTTACCTGTCTTGCTGGTACCCTGGGGAAGGTCTTCTCTTGTTGCTGAGCCCTAAGGAAAGCCAGGGTCCTGACTTCTAGCTCTGTACCCTCGAGTGAGTCTCTTCTACTCTCTGAGCCTCTGCTTCTCCAACTTTAAAATGGTGTATATAGAGGGTGTGGGGAAGGAGGACGAGCTTAGTCTGAGCATTTGAATTAACTGGGGAGCAGGGGGAAAACATCCCAATGCCCAGGTCCTCCTCCAAACCCATTAAATCAGAATGTCTGCTGGTGGGTGTTTTGTCCAGTCCCCCAGGTGATTCAAATGAGCATCCAGGCTGGAAGCGTTCTGAAAGGGTTCCTCAACCCGACTTTTTCGGTAGGTTCTGTGACTGACTTAGGGTATCTATGGGTGAGGGGAGGTAGGAAAAGGATAGGAGGACCTGACAGCTCCCCTCCCACAGCTTCCGCCCCAAGCATGCCAGCCCAAACTACAGGCCGTTTTCCCAGGGTTAGAAAATTGCTTTGGGGTTTCCGGCATTGTCGGAATTCCTACTGGGACGCTGCTTTTGTGGTAAGTCTGACTGTCCACACCCCTCCTCCTCTCTTCCTGACACCCCCACCCCCACCCCACCCTGCTCCCTTCCTGGTCTGGGAGCTCCCTGTGACAGAGGAACAACCAAGCTTCAGAATCCAAATGAATTTAGGGTGAAGTACCTTCTTTACCCTGGATAGTTCTGTGACCTCCAACATATCATTTCACCTCCCGAGGCCTCAGTTTTCTCCTCTGTAAAATGGGGCTAACACTAGTACTTAGCTCATAGCATTGTTAAGAAGACTAAGAGAAAAAATAATACATGTAGCATGCCCAGCATTCTGTGAGCATTAACTACTCTTCCCTGATGCCTGCTGCTCAGTCCCAGGGGCAGCCTGGCTCCCTGACTCCCGCAGACAAACCTCAGGGAAATCCATTCATCCTCTTTGGATGGACACAACCCTCCTGAATCAGGTCTCCATTCTAAAAGAGAAGGAAAATTGTTCATCTACTTTTGACACATTCTATTCCTTGAAGCTTGTCCATTCCATTTCCACTTATATATATATATATATATATATATATATATATATATATATAGTGGTCCCAACAAGCCTGTGAGAGAGTTATTATTATCCCCATTGAACAGGTGAAGAAATTGGAGCTCAGAGAGGTCCAGCCATTTGCTCAAAGTCATTCAGTTTATAATTGGTCATGCTAGGATTTGAACCCAGGTCTCTCTGGCTCCAGAATCCAAGCCATGCCCATTGGATCTTCACTATCTTAAACCAGCAAAGATCATGGGAGGTTCCACCTCCCATGGCAAGACCTACATTAACGCCAATCTACTCTAGGCATGGAGGAGACATCTATTGTAGGTGCATGTGAGGGCATCAGTCACATACCTGGAAATGCGCATGTGCACGCATGCACACACATACACACACATACAACAGGCTAAAGCATGGCACCTATGTGTCAGATAACCTGAGGAGCCCTCTGACAATGATTATTGCAGTGTTTTGTTGGCCGGCAGGATAGAAGCAGGCTTTCCACACCAGCTGCCATGGAAGGAGATTGGCAAGTTGCTATCTGCTAAAAAGGATGTTAATGGAAACAATACATGAGTCCCCCACCCTGAGAACACGGACAACTTTTTCCAGACACGCACATGAGCACACGTGCATGCTTATACATGATAGTAAAACTACCAATAAACAACCATTGTTTCTGTTTGATTTTTCAACATATGCAAAACTTGCTCCCATCTGCCATCTCATTTCCTCCAATAATATATTCATTCAACAAATATTTATTGGGCACCTACTATATGCCAAGCACTGTTCTGAGTACTGAGGACAAAACAGTAGATACACAAAATAGATACACAAAGATCCTTCTTGTGAAGTCCATAATACAGTCATAGGAGGCAATATGTGTGTGTGTGTGCATAATGTATATTGTACATTAGAAGTTAATAACTGCTAGGGGGACAAAAAAAGCAGGGGGAAAGAGGATCAGCGTGTCTGAGGGGGAAGTTTGTAAATTTAGCTATCATGGCTGCAAAGGCCATACTGAGAAGACAACATTAGCAAAAGCTCTCAAGAAGATAAGGAAGCAAACCGTGTAGATAGATGGTGGAATATCATTCCAGGCAGCCATTGCAAAGGACCTAAGTTGATTATGTGCCTGGAAGGTTTGAATGGGGCTGGAGCAGAGTGAGCAAGTAAAAGAGGAGCAGGATATGAGGGCAGAAAGGTAATGAGGAGCCACATATTGGAAAGCCTTTTGGCCATTGTGATGACTTGGGCCCTTATTCTTAGAGAGATGGGAGTTCTGGGAGGATTTTGAACACAGAACTGCCATGGACTCAATGATTTGGGTTTAATAGAAACCTTTAGGCTTGGAAATTAGGCTGTGAGGAGAAAGGACAGGGGGTAGCCTGGACTAGGGTGGATGCACTGGAGGTGAGAAGTGATTGGATTCTGGATGTATTCTGAAGATAAAGACAAGAACATTCGCTGACAGATGGGATGTGGGGTGTTGAAGAAAAAGAAGCATCAAGGACAACCTCATGTGGTCTGAAGTCCACATCTGTCTCCACCTCTGCTGTTACCACCCTGGTTCCAGACCTCCTTCTCACCTGGAACTCTGCAAAGCTCCCTGGTCCCCACCTCTGCCCCTACAATCTACTCTCCAGCCAGGAGCCAGAGAGAGCCTTTTAGAATGGAAATCAGGTCATGTCATTTTCCTGCTTCAAACCCCCCGGTGGCTTCACATGGCACTTCAAAAAAAAATTCAGGGGCCCCATGATCTGACCCCTGTCTGTCTACCCAATGATCTTCCCTGCCTCTATCTCCATCCCCTGCTTTAATCCAGCCTGCTGTGCCGTTCCCTGAGCCTGCCACACTCATTCCCACCTCAGGCCCCTTGCGTTGGCTGTTTTCACTGCCTGGAATGTTCTTTCTCCATTCTGCATGATTGGCTTCTTATACTTCAGGTCTCAGCTGAATCAGAAAGATCATACCCTGCAACACCATCCTGTTTAAATTAGATTCCTCACTCTGGGGTTTTCTCTCTCATAGCTCTTTGTTTGTATTTTATTCCTTTTATAGTTTGTTCCACAGATGTGCAATCATGCATTTGTTTCTGTGACTTTTGTATCCTTCACTACACAGTCAGCTGAGGACGAGGGCAAGAACCACACACACTTTGCTCAACCCTGTGTCTAAGTGCCTGGTTCCAAGATTGGCACTCAATGTTAGTAGGTGTGTGGCTGTACGGTAAGTGATTTACAATCTTTGATGGTTAGGTTAAGTTGTCAACTTGGCCAGGTGATGGTGTGCAGTTGTCTGATCCGGCAAGCACTGGCCTACCTGTTGCTGCAAGGGTATTTTGTGGCTGGTTGATAAACTGGAAGGCTAGTTTATTAAAGCATCAGTCAGTTGATTGCATTTGTGACTGATTACATCTGTGATCAACTAAGGGTGTGTCTGCTGCAACGAGGGAATTCAATCACCTGGATATAGTCCAATCAGCTAAAGACTTTTAAGGAAGAAGAGAATTTTCACTACTTTTTCAGACAGACAGCCTCTCTTGCAGAGTTTGTCAAGAAACTTCAACATTGGTGCCAGCCTCGTGGCCTGCTGTACAGATTTTAGACTCTTGCAACCCCACAGTCACATGAGACACTTTTACAAATCTCTTATTTACAGATATCTCCTGTTGGTTCTGTTTCTCTAGAGAACCCTGATTAATACATAAGCATACACTTATTTAATACCCACAGCAAGCCTGTGAAATAGATGTTGCTATTATTCCTATTTTCTCGATGAGGAAACTGAGGTGCTGAGACATTACATGATTAGCAAATGGTAGAGCCAGGATTCAAGACTGTGTTTCCCTGACCTTATTACTGCTTGTACTTTCATGATTCCACTCCCACCCTGCCATCCACACACATATGAGCACTCAGGAAAGACTTTTTAAATGGATGAAGGATAAGAATTTTTTTTAAGTTCTCTTTAAACTCAGGTCTATTGGACACAACATCCACATTCAAACTCCATCTGTTAGGCTGGCATACTGTGATGGCCCATACTAATTTTTATATGCTTTAGAACAAAGCACATTGAAGTTCAAGTCTCTGCCCCACTGATTACTCTATGACTTCAAACAAGTCACTTTACATCTTAGAACCACTGTTTTCTCATCTGTAAAATAGGAATGGTATTCATCCCTAATATTCAGGGTTGCTGCCAAAAGTGTGACTTTGGACGAGCCTGAGTCTGTTTCTTTCTCTGGCATTCTCTAATTTCATGTAATTTGTGATTAATCTTAGTCCATCCTGCTGTAGCTTGTTGTACTCATCCAACCTGTCTATCCATCAATCCACTCATCCACCCACCCATCAACCCATCCATTCATTCATCCATTCAATGCATCAATATTGACGAATCCCCCAGCTATGCACTAGGTCCTGTGATAGGCCATGAAGTCCAGAGGAGAGCAGGATATTAACAAAGCCTGTAGCGTGTGTTCAAATAGAGATTGAGGTCTATATTACATCCTGTGGGTCCATGGAGGATGACTGGCTAGTGCTGCTTGTTGAGTGAAGGCAAGTGTCATGGTCAGGTTCATGTGTCAACTTGCCCAGGTGGTGGTACCTGTTTGTCTGGTTGGGCAAGTGCTGGCCTGTCTTTTGCTATGTGGACATTTCATAGAATTAAATCATGATCACATTGGCTACATCCATAACTGATTCCATTTGTAATCAGCCAAGGGGAGGGTCTTCTTTAATGCATGATGCTTAATCTAATCACTGGAAGCCTTTTAAGGAGGATTCAGAAAAGACAGGTTCACTTCCTGCTTCAGCCAGCGAGCCTCTCCTGTGGAGTTCGTCCAGACCCTCCATCGGAAATGTCAGCTTCACAGCCTGCCTTACAGATTTTGGACTCTACATTCCCATGGTTACGTGAGACACTTTTATAAATTTTATATTTACTAATATTTCCTGTTGATTCTGTTTATGTAGAGAACCCTAACTAATACAGCAAGCTAGCTGGCTTGAAGACTGCAGTAT
Organism: Tamandua tetradactyla; assembly: GCF_023851605.1. Taxonomy (NCBI): domain Eukaryota; kingdom Metazoa; phylum Chordata; class Mammalia; order Pilosa; family Myrmecophagidae; genus Tamandua; species Tamandua tetradactyla. Next base: position 103,460,734 of record NC_135353.1, on the reverse strand, counting down.
GCCTTCTTTGAAATTGTGTTGGCTTAACTTTTGATCACAGTGCCTAGCATGCGACCTTACTATCTGCCAAGTTGCTTCTGAACTATGAAGACTGCATGGTTAAGGGTCTTGAATATAGTTTGAACTCTAGCCTGCTGCCCACAAAGTTTCAAGCAGAAAAGTTACCAAAAAAAATTCGCTTTATAGATTTAACTTTCAGATCCCCAGTGTCTGCTGGATTAGACGGGATAGAATTGGAAGCAGGGAGGCCAGTGAAGAAGTTGTTGTACTAGTATCAGTGAGAGATAATGAGTGATTGATCTAGAGTGGAAACAATGGTGGCGGAGATAAGTGAATGGATTCATGAGACATTTAAGAAGTAGACTCATTTTGTTGTGGTGATCAAGAGGTGGTAAGGAAGAGAGAGATGGAAAAAATGGATTCCAAATTTCTGCTTTGCACACTAGGGAGCTGGCTCCTGAGGTCCCTGGAGGGCTCCTGGAACCCTCCAGAGGCCTCAGCATGGAGGCTTGTGACAAGGGAGTGGGTACAAATCCAGTGGTTTTCCTCTCTCTCTCTCTCTCTCTCTCTCTCTCTCTCTCTCTCTCTCTCTCCCTCTCTCCTTGTTTCTCTCTCCCTTCCCCTCCTCCTCTCTTCCCCTCCTCATCTTCCTCCTCCTCCTCTTCCTCTTTTTCTTCTTCTTCTTCTTCTTCCTTTTCCTCTTCCTCTTCCTCTTCTCTCTCTCTCTTCTTTCTCTTCCTCTGCTTTTTTCTCACCTCCCTGCTTTACACACAGATACTCTCACACCTACCCTTACACCCCTTATATTTACACTTCCACAGACTTGGGAAGATGTCTGAGTATGTATGTATGTCTATATGCGTACACATGGGAATGGAGTGTAGGGGGTAACAGAAGCTTAGAGTATGAACAGTTTAAAAATTTTGCTTTCAGACCAGACTCCCAGTGAAGGTCCAAAAAGAACCCCCATAGATAACATCCTCTATGACAGTCCTATACTAGGCCAGTCTGTAAAGATCACAAAGATAAAGCTCAGTAATTGCCCTTGAGAAGCTAGTGAGAGAAACAGTCACCTCCCCAAACTGCTAGGATGTGATCAGAGAGGTCACTGTAAGAGTACTGAGGAAGGAACCACCAATTGCCTAACTGGGTGGCAGGTTCAGAAAGACTCCACCTAAGAAGTGCCCCTTAAGATAGGTTTTGAAAGATGAGAAGGAGTTCATCATGCTGATAAGAGAGGAAGTTAATCCCATGTAGAAGGAACAGCAGAGGCAGAGCCTAGAACCATTAGAGAAAATGGCAAGTAGTTCATGGAGATTGAGTAGCAGACTAGAAGTAGGAGAGGGTGGTAGGAGATGAAAGCTCGGGATAATTGGGCCCTGAGTGACACAGAAATGAATTTGAATGGTGGGCAATTAATTGGTACAGCTTCTTAGGACATACTGGCAGCTTATATAAACATTTCAGATACGCAGACCTTTTGACACAGCAGTTCCACATCTCAGTATCTGCCCTGAAGAAACACTTGACATGAAACAAGATATGCACTTGGACTACAGCATTTTGATAACATAAATTAAAATGCATAACACTATGAATTGCCACTAATAGGGGACTGGTTAATAAGATTTTGGTCCATCTCTGCTAAGGAATACCACGAAGAAGTTACGGTTAATGGAGTAGATCTCTTGAGAGAAGAACAAGAGTAAATGACATATTTTTTAATTGCAGCAAAATGGGTTGGTATAGCCACATTTATTTCCTAACTCTATCCTCTAAGAGGACTTAGGAGCAATGACATTCCAGTAGCAATGAGTACACTTAGCACCTAATCTTAGTTTCTATATACCAATCTCCAATAAAAGAAACACAGGCTCCTTGAACAAATGACTGAATCCAGGACTGGAGCAAGGAAAGTACAAGATGAACCTGGACCATCTTGTGGACCCAGAAAGTAAGGAAGTACTCAAAAAAGAATGGAGGATGAGAGAAACTTCCGGGGAAAATGGTGGAGTAGGCTGTTCCGGGACACAGTTGTTCCACCAAAACAACTATTAAACAGATATGAACTGTCTCAAACAGCTATTTTGAAACCTCAAAGGCCAGAAGAACACTGTACAGCTTACAGGGAAAAGCAGAAGATAAACTATGGTAATTAACTGTAAATTACTCTATCTGCATGGCAGCTGCTCACACACATCCCCCACTCTCACAGCAGGCTGCCACGGGGTCCAATCCCTGGTTAGCTGCTGGGGACAGTGAAGGACATAAAAATTCTCTTCCCCAAGAACTAGGGTATGCATGGCCAACCACTGATCACGGCTTTCAGCCTGCCTCCTATAAAGGTGGTAGTACCCATTGTTTCCACCTTCCCTGGGCATGGTGGAGGTGGTGGAGATTTAAAGATACAGCGCTTCCTAGGGGCTGCAAGGAAAATTTAGCTGAAGGGCTGCATTTGCTGGGCAGGCCAGGAAAGCTGAGTTGGGGGGAGCCATAGGAGAAGGTTTTGACATCCTCCCTGATCCCCTCCCCAGGGCACTTTGGAGCCAGTCTGCACTCCTTTCATGTGTCTCTGGCCCTGTTTTAGCTGGGAAAGACCAAATTGTGAAAGTTTTCCCCTGGGTGACCTTCTTCCCAGAATTTGCCCTCCAGATAAAAGCAGCCTGAGACAAGGAAAGAGCCTAAAATACTATATAAGCAGACAATCTGAGACAAAAGCCTGCTGGCTCCAGATACCCTGGAGATAGAGGCATGTCCCCGGGAAACAGAGGGGTCACACAAACTCCTCTAAACAGAATCCCAAAACAACTAACAAGCAAAAGCCCAGGACAAAACAGAGACACAGAAATACAGGGAAAACCCTGCACACAGCACTCACCTTGGGCAGACCTTCCTGATGGGCTGAAGCTCAAGAAAATCTCTATCTTATCACCAGCTGGTTACAAAATAAAGAAACAGACATCTTTGGGAACAAATTTAATAGTTAATATTTCAAAATATTAAAATGTACAATGTGGAACAAAGGAGCACAAGACAAACAAAGAAACAGGAAATGATGGCCCATCCAAAGGAAAAGGTTAAAAATACGGAAAATACCAACAAAGAAGATAACGTGGACATACCGAACAAAGCCTTTCAAACATAGTCTTAAAAATGTTTAATGAGATGAAACAAAGTACAGAGGAAGAACAACAGGATATCAGGAAAGCAATAAATGAACAATATGAGAGTCTAAGAGATAGAAACTTTTAAAAGAAACCAAACAGAACCACTAGAGTTGAAGATCACAATAACTGAAATGAAGAAATGCTCAGGAGAGTTTCAAGAGCAGAATGGAGCTGGCAAAAGAAAGAATCAGTTAACTTTAAGAAAAGACACTTGAAATGAGTCAGGCTGAGGAACAGAAACAAAGAAGAAAAACTAAAAGTGAAAATAGCCTAAGACAGCTATGAAGCATCATTAAGTCCACCAATATAGGCATTATGGGAATCCCAGAAGGAGAATAAAGAAGAAAAGGGGCAGAAGGAATAGTTAAATAATGACAGAGAACCTCTCAAACTTTAGTGAAAAAAAATTAATAATAATAATAATAAATGTACACATCCAAGAGGCTCAGAGAACACCACATGTGATAAACATGAAGAAAAATACACCCTGTGTTGCCGTTTGCTAAAGCTACTGGAATGCAATACACCAGAAATGGGTTGGCTTTTTCAATGGTGATTTATTAGTCTACAAATTTGCAGTTCTAAGGCCATGAAAATGTCCAAATTAAGGCATCAAGAGGAAGATACAGTCTCTGGGGAAAAGCTCCTGGCATCAAGGTTCCTCTGTCACAAGAGAGGGCACATAGTGACGTCAGCTGGTCCTTCCCTCCTGGTTCTGATTTCAGTGGCTGTCTCCAAAATGTTTCTGGGCATTTCTTTCTCTCATAGCTTCTCCTGAGGTGTTTACTCTCTAAGATCCTCTTCTCTCTCTCTCTCTCTCTCTCTCTCTCTCTCTCTCTCTCTCTCTCTCTCTCCCTCCCTCCCTCCCTTTCCCTCTCCCTCTCCCTCTCCCTCTCCTTCTCCCTCTCCCTCTCCCTTTCCTTCCCCACCAAGTTCTCTTAAAGGACTCCACTATAGGATTAAGACCCACCTTAAATTGGGTGGGTCACATCTCCACAGAAACAATCTAATGAAAAGGCCTCGCCCACAACAGATCTGCCACAAGAATGGATTAAAAGAACATAGTCTTGGGTGGGCCACTGTGGCTCAGTGGCAGAGTTCTCACCTGCCATGCCAGAGACCCGGTTCGATTCCCGGTGTCTGCCCATGCAAAAAAAAAAAAAAAGAACATAGTCTTTTCTGAGGGCACATAAAAAATTCAAATCAGCACACTCCATCATATATTGACTGCCTTATAAAATGCAAAAGACAAAGAGTCCGAAAGCTATGAGAAAAAACCAACAGGTTACATACAAGTGAATCCCAATAAGATTGAGTGGCAATTTCTCATCAGAAATCATGGAGGCATGAAGACAATGCATTGAAATACTTAACGTGCTGAAGGGAAACAACTGCAAGCAAGAATTTTATATATGGTGAGACTCTTCTTCGAAAATGAGGGCGAGATTAAGACATTCTCAGATAAACAAAAGCTGAAGGAGTTCATCACAATTAGACAAGCCCTACAAGCAATGCTAAATGGAGTTCTTCAGACTGAAAGGAAAGGATACTAGAAAGTAGTTCAAAGCAGTATAAAGAAATAAAAGCATATGGTTGGGGCCGCGGTGGCTCAGCGGGCAAAGTGCTTGCCTGCTATGCCGGAGGACCTCGGTTCGATTCCCGGCCCCAGCCCATGTAACAAAAACGGAGAAACAAAATACAATAAAACAAGAAAATGTTTCCCTTTCTTCCTCCCTTCCTTCCTTCTATCCTTCCTTCCTTCTCTCTGTCTTTCCTTTAAAAAAAAAAAAAAAAAAAAGCATATGGTAAAGGTAACCATTTGGGTAATTATAAATGCCAGTATTATTGTATTGTTTAGTATGTAACTTCATTCTTCCTACAAGCACTAAAATTCAAATGCATGAAAAGGAATGATAAATCTATGTTTTGGAACATATAATATATAAAAACATAAGCAGTAGCAAGTACAAAAAATGGTAAGGGACAGAGGGATATAGGAAAAGTATATATGCATGCTACTGAAGTTAAGTTGGTATCAAATGGAATATAATTGTTATATATTTAGGAGGTTAAATTTTAACCCTATGGTAACCACAAGGAAAACATATATCCAAAAAGAAATGAGAAGGCACTCAATAATGGTACAACACAAGAAAACAAATAAATACAAAATTAAGCTTTAACAGAAGTGAAGGATGAAGAGAATTACAAAAGCTAAATAGCAAAATGACAGATAAAAGACCTGAATTATCAGTGGTGTCTCTAAATGTAAATGGATTAAACTCTTCAATTAAAAGGCAGAGATTTGGCAGTGCAATGGTGACTCAGTGGCAGAATTCTCACATGCCATGCCGCAGACCCGGGTCCAATTCCCAGTAACTGCCCATGCGAAAAAAAAAAATGCAGAGATTGACCAGATGGATAAAAAAGCATGACCCAAATATATGCTGTCTGCAAGAAACTCACCTTGAAATCAAAGATACAAGTATGTTGATGGTGAACGGATGGAAAAATATATGCCATGTATGCTGGTTTGAAAGGATGTGTATACCCTTGAAAAGCCATGAATTAATCAAAATCCCATTTCGTAAAGGCAGAATAATCCCTATTCAATATTGTATGTAATTAGATCATCTCCCTGGAGGTGTAACCAAATCAAGAGTGGTTGTTAAACTGGATTAGGGGAACTGTGTATCCACCCATTTGGGTGGGTCTTGATTAGTTTCTGAAGTTCTGTAAAAGAGGAAACATTTTGGAGAATGAGAGATTCTGAGAGAGCAGAGAATGCTGCAGCACCACAAAGCAGAGAGTCCACAAGCCAGCGACCTTTGGAGATGAAGAAGGAAAACCCCTCCTGGGGAGCTTCATGAAACTGGAAAGCCAGGAGAGAAAGCTAGCAGATGACACTGTGTTCACCATGTGCCCTTCCAGCTGAGAAAGTAGCCTTGATTGTGTTCGCCATGTACCTTCTCACTTGAGAGAGAAACCCTGAACTTCACCAGCCTCCTTGAGCCAAGGTATCTTTTCCTGGATGCCTTAGATTGGACATTTCTATAGACTTGCTTTAATTGGGATATTTTCTCAGCCTTAGAACTGTATACGAACAACTTATTAAATTCCCCCTTTTAAAAGCCATTCTGTTTCTGGTATATTGCATTCTGGCAACTAGCAAAGTAGAACACCATGCAAGTAGGAATGAAAAGAGAGCTAGAGTAGCTATACTAATATTGGGCAAAATATTCTTTATATACTGAAAAAGAGGAAAATATATATAAATTTCATATAAAACAATTATAAATATATATGCACCTAATGATAGAGCCCCAAAATATATGAAAGAAATACTGACAGATTTGAGGGGAAAATTAACGGTTCTATTGGTAATAGTAGGAGACTTTAGCACACCATTCTCAGTAACGGATAGAATGTCTGATCAAAAGATCCATAAGGAAGTACAGGATTTGAATGATACACTATACCAACTAGACTTAACAGATACATATAGAACACTGCACCCAACAAAAACAGAACACACATTCTTTTTCAATAGACATGAATCATTCTCCAGGATAGATGATATGTTGGGTCACAAACAAGTTTCAATGAATTCAAAGATATTGAAATCATACTATGTGTATTCTCTGACCATATTGGAATGAAGCTAGAAACCAGTAACAGAGGGAGAAAGGGAAAATTTTTAAATATGTGGAAATTAAACAACATATTGTAAAACAACCAATGGGTTATAGAGGAAATCAGGGGGGAATTATGACATATCTTGAGGCAAACGAAAATGAAAGCACATTCCAATACTTATGGGGTGCAGTGAAAGCCACACTGAGAGGGAAATTTATAGCTCTAAGTGCTTACAGTAAGAAAGAACAAAGACTTCAAATCAGAAACCTAACCTCAAAACTGAAAGAATTAGAAAAAGAAGAGCAAATTAAAACCAAAGTGAGAGAAAGAAGGAAATAACAAAGATTAAAGTGGAGATAAATGAAATAGAAAACAAAAAACAATAGAGAGAATCAACTAAAGAAAAAGTTGGCACTTTGAAAAAATCGACAAACCTTTAGGGGGCCTGACAAAGATAAAAAGAGGATACAAATAATGAAAATTAAAAATTTTAAGAGGGGCATTTTACTGACCCTGCTGAAACAAGGGGATCAATTAGTGGATACTATGAACAACTGTAAACCAATAAATTAGATACCTTAGATGAAATGGACAAATTCTTAGAAACACATGAAATACCTACATTGACTCAAGGAGAAATAGATGATCTCAATCTAATTACTAGTAAGGAGATTGAATCAGTACTCAAAAACCTCCCAACAAAGAAAAGCCCAGGATTAGCTGGTTTCACAGGGGAACTCTACCAAACATTCCAAGAAGATGTAATTCCAATTCTGTTCAAGCTCTTCAAAAAAACTTAAGAGGAGGGGACACTCCCTAATTCATTCTATGAAGCCAACATCCCCCTCATATCTAAACTGGATAAAGATACCACAAGAAAAGAAAAGTACAGCCCAATATTTTTATAAGTATAGAGAAAATAATAACAAACTGAACCCAACAGCATATGAAAAGAATTATACATGATGATCAAGTGAGATTTATCCCTGGTATGCAAAGATGGTTCCACATAAGAAAGTCAATTAATGTAATACACCACATTAACAAAATGAAAGGAGAAAACCACATGATCATCCCAATTAATGCAGAAAAGTCATTTGACCTAAATAGAGCACCTTTCTTGATAAAAACACTTAGAATGCCAGGAATAGAAGGAAAGTTTCTCAACATGATTGTAATGGTTTGCTAAGCTGCCAGAATGCAATATACCAAAAATGAAAGGGCTTTTATAAAGGAAATTAATAAGTTACAAATTTACAGTTCTAAGGCTAAGAAAATGTCCAAATTTAAGGCACCAACAAGAGATTACCTTCACTCAAGAAAGTCTGATGCCATCCGGAACACCTCTGTCAGCTGGGAAGGCATGTGGCTGGCATCTGCTAGTCCTTGTTCACAATTCCATTGATTCCAGGTTCTGATGTCAGTGGTTTCCTCTCTAAGCATCTGTGGGCCTTCACTTGGCTCCTCTGGGACACAATTCTGGGTTCTGGCTTGTTTAGCATCTCATGGGGGAAGACACATAGTGACATCTGTTGGGCTCTGCCTGTGTCTAGGCATCTCTCTCTTTCTGTCAGTACTCTATGTCTCTGTCAACTCTGAAGCAACTGTTCTCCAAGCATTTGCATCTATGTCTGATCTGAATTCTTTCCGAAGTGTTTCTTCTTTTAAAAGTCTCCAGTAAACTTATCAAGACCCACCTGGAATGGGTGGAGTACATCATCTAATCAAAAGGTTACACCCACAGTAGGGTATGCCACATCTCTATGGAGATAATCTAATCAAAAGTTTCACCCCTACAATATTGAATCAGGATTAAAAGAAATGGCTGCCCCCACAAGATAGGATCAGGATTAATGCATGGCTTTTCTGGGGTACATAATATATTCTAACCAGCGCAATGATAAAGAGCATATATGAAAAGTCCACAGCTAACATCCCACTTAATAGTGAAGACTGAGAGCTTCAAGACAAATATGCCCACTTTTACCACTACTATTTAACATTTTACTGAAAGTACTTGCCAGAGCAGTTAGGCAAGAAGAATAAATAAAAACCATCCAAATTAGAATAGAAGTAAAATTTTCTCTCTTTGCAGATGATATTATCCTATATACAGAAAATCCTGAAAAATTCACAGCACAGCTCATAGAGCTAATAAATTAATTCAGCAAATTGGCAGGGCACAAAAACACCCCCAAATCAGTAATGTTTCTACACACAAGCAATGGACAATCAGAAGAAGAAATCAAGAAAAAAATTCTATTCAGAATCAAATACCTAAGAATAAATCTAACCAAGGATGTAAACGATTTGTACATGGAAACCAACAAAACATTGTGAAAAGAAATTAAAGAGGACCTAAATAAATGGAAGGATATTCTATGTTCATGGATTGGAAGACTAACATTGAGATGTCTGTAATACCCACAACTATTTATAGATTCAATGCAATTCCATTCAAAAGTCCAACAACCTTCTTTGAAGAAATTGAAAAACCACTCATCAAATTTATATGGGAAGATCCTGAATAGCTAAAGTCATCTTGAAAAAGAAAAATTACATTGGAAGAATCACACTTCCCGATCTTCAAACTTAGCACAAAGCCACAGTAATCAAAACAGCATGATACTGGCGACATGGACAGACATAAAGATCAATGGGATAGAAGTGAGAGCTCAGAAATCAATACTCACATTCATGGCCAATTGATTTTTTACAAAGTAGCAAGGACTACTTCTCAATTGGGGAATAATAATCTCTTCAACAAATGGTGCAGGGAAAACTGGCTCTCCATTTTCAAAAAAAATTTAAAAGATGGAGAACCTCTACTTCATACCCTATACAAAAAAAAAAAAAAAACTCAATATGGACCAAAGATCTTAAATAAAGAGCTAAACTATCAAAGTCCTACAAGAAAACATAAGGAAGCATCATCAGGACCTTGTGTAAAGGAATAGTTTCTCAGACTTTACACTGAAAATACAAGCAATAAAATGAAAAAAATAGATAAATAGGTAAATGGCATCTCATTAAAATAAAATCTTTTGTTCCTCAAAGGACTATATCATGAAAGTAAAAAGAGAACCTACATATCTCCATTTATCCAGGTACTGCTTTTGGGCTATTGTGTTCATATATTATATTTCTTTATATGTGTTCCTTCCCAGTAAATATGATTATTGTTTTATATGGTCAGTATCCATTTAGATTTACCCACATATTTATCATACCCTTTGTTCTTTATCCTGCCCTCCATTTATTTGCTTCTATTTAACATCACTTCTTTTCTACCTTGGGAACACGCTTCAGGGGGAGGAAAAAGGGCTGTTACGTTGAATGGGTGTAGAGTATCTGTTTGAAATGATGAACAAGTTAAGCTATCAGGTGTTGGTGTTGGTAGCACAATATTGTGAATGTAATTAATCCCCTGACTTGTACACTTGAAAGTGGTTAAAATGAGAAAATTTTAGTTGTATATATGATATATGCAATAAAAAAGTTTTGTTTTGTAAAAAATAAAATAAACAAAAGACAACCTACATAATGGGAGAAAATAATTGGAAATCACATACTAAGAACACATAAAGTAATCCTTCAACTTAACAAAAACAAGCAAACAACCCATTACAAAAAAATAAGCAAAAGTCTTAGACATTTCTCCAAAGAAGATATACAAATGATCAGAAAGCACATGAAAAGATATTCATTACTAGCCATCAGGGAAAGGCAAATGAAAACCACAATGAGATACCATTTCACATCCATTAGAATGGTTGCTATTAATAAAAAATGGAGAAATAGGAACACTCATTCATTGTTAGTAGGAATTAAAATTGTGCAGCCACTGTGGAAAACAATTTGGTGGTTCCTCAGAAAGCTTTGTATACAGCTACCATATGACTTGGAAATCTCACTACTAGGTATATACCCAAAAGAATTGAAAGCAGGTACTAGAACAGATATTTGCACACCAATGTGCATAGCAGCATATTCACGATTGCCAAAAGATGAAAGCTACCCAAATGTTCATTAACCAATGAATGAATAAAGAAAATATGGTATATACCTACAATGGCATAATAATTCAGCTGTCAAAAGGAATGAAGTCCTGATGCATGCAACAACATGGATGAACTTTGAGGACATCATAATGAGTGAAATAAACCAAACACCAAAGGACAAATATTGTATGATCTCAGTGATATGAAACAGAATAAGCAAATTCATAGAGTCAGAATATAGAACCTAGGTTACCAGGTGATGGAATAGGAGTAGGGAATGGAAAGGTAAGTCCTAAAATGTACAAGATTCCTATTTGAAATGATGGAAATGCTTTGGTAATGGATGGTGGTGATGGTAACACAACATTGTGAATGCAATTAACAGCTCTGAAGTATATGTCTAAATACAATTAAAAAGGAAAAATTTATATTGAATGTACAGTAACAATGTTTTTTTAAAATCCATGGATTTTAAAGAACACTTTAAAAGTGTTCTTCTTTACATTTCTAGTCAAAATTAAGTTTTTTCATAAACTTTTTCAAATCTGCATCAAAATTGTTCGTTATCTATGTTAATTTATTAAACTTCTTTCCCAGTTTCATTTTTGCATGTCCCTTTTTGACATTAACTTCAATTAAACTAAAATAAAACTGTTTACATTCTTAAAAAAAAAAATTACATGGATTCAAACAGTGCACTCTAAGCTAAACCATGGATTCTAATTAGCAGTACAATTATCAAAATGTACTATCACCAATTGAAAGAAATGTTCCACACCAATGCAAAGTGCCAGTGTTAGGGTGCTATATGGGAATCCTGTATTTTATGTGTGATTGTTCTCTAAACCCACAACTTCTCTAATAAAAGACAAAAAAAAAAGACTGGGCATTTGTCAAAAGAACTCAGGAGTCAAAATGAAGGAAGTCCTAATGGCTAAAGCTGGAACAATTTGGAGGAAAAAAAGTATAATATTTTAATATTTTTTATTTTATAATTACTTTAGATTTAAACAAAAAGTTCTAAAATAATACAGAGTTCCTGCATACACTGCATCCAGTCTGCCCTATTGTTAACATCCTATGTTACTTTGGTACACTTGCTATGATTAATGAGGCAGTATTGATACATACTTTGTTCAGATTCCCTTAGTTTGTACTTAATGTCCTTTCTCTTTTCCAGTAGTCCACCTTACATTTAGTTATCATGTCTCCTTAGGCTCCTCTTGGTGGTCACAATTCCTCACACTTTCCTTGTTTTTGATGACCTTGATGGATTTGAGTAGTATGGAGCAGGTATTTTGTAGAATGTCCCTCAATTTGAATTTGTAAAGTCATGGTATTTGTCTCATAGTTGGACTGAGGTATGGTTTTGGAAGGAACACCGCCGAGTTGAATTGCCCTTCTAGATATATCGTATCAATGGTGCATAATATGAACATGACTTGTCTCTGATTATATTAATCTTGGTGATGCATCTGAGGCAATGTTTGTCAGGTTTCTCCACTGTAAAGTAAGTTTTACCCTCTTTCCATACTGGGCTCTTTGGAAAGAAGTCGCTATGCACTGCCCACAGTTAAGGAGTGGGAAGCTGTACTCTACCTCCTTCAGGGGAAAGATAAGTATGGGATTTTAACCAGTAAAATAAAATAAATATCCATAAGTTCATACTGCTATAAATATATAATTGAATAAGTAAATAAATAAAGAAGAAAGAGAGAGAGAGAGAAAGAAAAAAGGAAAGAGAGGAAAGAAGGAAGAAAGAAAGAGAGAGAGAGAGAGAAAAGAAGGAAGGAAGGAAGAAAGAAAAAGAAAGATGGGACAGCACTTCCTTATAGAAAATTTCCAGTTGATGCATGTAGAAAGAAAGAGGGAAATGGAGCATCACCATTAGGGGGGAAAAACACGGTAATAATTGTCACAGATGATATCCATTGAAGGGTGCTAAAAACTCAGGGACAGCCGTTTAAGGAGAAATAGTGTTTGCCTAGTCTCAGGGGGTCTCCCCCAACTACAACTCCCCCAACTAAAGAGAATGTCGGAAACTTTATCATGAAGAAATCCTAGAGGCATCAACTTAACCAAGTGACCGAGGTAAACATCACCAGTAATAAAATACATGGACATTATAAGTCCCTTGATACGATGTGCTGAGAAGGGCACAACATCATTTCTGTGATATTCTTGCTAAAAGTACATAAGTTCATTTGGGTCCTGAGAAAACATTGGGTGAGCACAAATGAAAGGACAGTCTATAAAATAACTTATCAGCACTCTTCAAAAAAAGGTCAAGATCATAAAAGATAAGGAAAGGCTGAAGAACAGATTGAAGGAGACTAAGGAGAAATAATTAAATTCCATGCGGAATCCTGGATAGGATCCTGAAACAAAAAAAGAACATTAGTGAAAAAAACCGGTGAAATTCAAATAAGACCTGTAGTTTAGCTAATAGTATCATACCAATGTTCATTTCCTGGTTTTGATCATTGTACTATGGTTATGTAAGATGTTAATATTAGGAGAACCTGGGTGAGAGGTGTACGGGAGCTCTCTGTTCTTTTTTTTTCAACTTAACTGTAAATCTAAAATTAGCTCAAAATAAAAGGTTAAATACTTTCAGCATAAAAGATTTGGTGCAGATACCTGGGAGGGCTCTGGTGGCAGAAACATGAGATGTTTCAGTGGATTTTTGAAGGATGCTTGTCTCAGGCTGTTAAGAAAAAGAGCCAGAGAAGAGACCTGGGAGTTCAGCCATTGGGTACTGAAAGACGCCTGAGAACACCCTGGTTCTCTTTGGATTTGGGGGTGGGAAACCCTTTCCTCAGAACCTGCCATTCTCCAAAAGTCTGGTCAACATGGTGGTCTCTAGGAGATCAGACCCTGGGCCCTGTGTCAGGGGCTGAGACTGCAGTAATACTCCCCCTTTCCCCTCTCCTGCTTGGTGCTCAGAGGGGCGGTCCTATAACCACCACCACCACCACCACCACCACCACCACCACACACACACGCGCACACGCACACACACACACACACACCACCGCGACACCTTCCTCCTGGGGATTCCAATCCTGGAGGGAAGGTAAGGCGAGGTGAGGCTGAAGTCGTTGAGGGAAGGCTTGGCAGGCAGGCAAAACGGCAGAACTCGGTACTCCGGAGGGAGGGCAGCTCAGACAGTGGTTAGCTGCAGAGTGGGGCTTAGCAGAGGGAAGGGGGAAAGGGAGGGGGGACTCTCCTTCTCAAGGGGCCCTTTCATGTTGAAATCAGCCAGCGTGAATGCTGGCGGCCCAGGAGCCCAGCCGGGGGAAATGTGAGAGCCCCCTTATCTCCCCTCATGTCACTGCGCCGTCTGCGGTTCCCAGCCGGCCAGCAAGGATGCATTAGGAGAAGTGTTGGTGGTGGTGGAGGTGGGGGGTGGGGAGTGTTCCCATCAAGACCTTGAGCTGAGCCCATTCAGTTAAGGGGGGCTTGGGGAGCAGGTTCCAAACCTTCCTGGTGCTGGAAGCAGGGGTGGATGGGAGCGCCCTGTGTCTTGGAGCAAGGAGAGGCAGCGGGCTTTGGGGCCATGGAGTGGAAAGAAAGCCTCAGATCCCACCTCTCACAAATGCCAGAATGCCCTATAAGTGCTCCCCTCCCCCACTCTGGGTGTCCAGGCCCTGCTAACACACCTGCAGGAATGAGGTGTTCACTCCCTCTTGGGAGAACCCTAGAGTCTGGGGTTAGTTAAAACCCCAGATTCAGTTTGCATTTCTGGGCAGGAAATCTGGGACATTTGACCAGGGAGGCTGTGGCCCCACCTTCCCTGGGACACTCTCAGCCCAGGAGTGACCCCTGCTGTCCAGACAACCCTGAAGGCAGAACACTGAGTCTGCTCGCTCCCCATTGCTTCAACATGGTGACCCTGGCAAGCCCCTTCTGAGGGCCCAATCTTCTATTTCTCTGAGATAGGCCTGTGAGGTTCTTTGTAAATCTGCGGTGTCAGGAGGGAGGTGGGTGAGGCCAACATCTGGACTGTGGGAGCATTGTTGGCCTCCACAGCTGGAGCGTTCATCAACCAATGTTTCCAGAGACACCATTTACCAGTGCAAGTTCCTAACCCTGTCCTCTCCATCTCACTGCACTTTCCAGGAGAACCCCAAGCCTCCTCCTCTCCAAAACTGTACAGGGACCCAAGAGAACCCTGGCTGGCTGGAGCTTAGATGATCCCAGCAGCCTCCATTGCCCAAGAGAGAAAAGGGGTGAGAGGCCAGAAGGAGCCTGTGGAGGCATGGGTACTTTGAAGCAGGGCAAAGTGAGGCAGAGAATGCAAAGAGACCCCAGAGACAGCTTGGTGCAGGGAGGAGCATGGGGGCTGCAGACCTCTGGGTTCTGCCGTAACCTTGCTGGATGATCTTGGGCCAGTCTATGCCTCTGCCTCTACGAGTATCAAGTGGAAAGAATCCCTTACCCCCCCTACTAAAAATAACCGCCCCCACCCTATCATTCTCTTTCCCTTTATCTTGCTTTATTTTCTTTCATAGCATGTATCACACTGCAATTTGATTGATTTATTTGTTTACTAGTATATTCTTTTTAATTTTTATTGTCAAAACAAAACAAAACAACATACAAACACAAACATTCTTAACGTATGAACATTCCATATATGGTGCACAATCAATGGCTCACAATATCATCACATAGTTGTATATTCATCACCATGATCATTTCTTAGAACATGTGCATCACTCCAGAAAAAGAAATAAAAGGAAAAAAGAAAAACTCATACATACTATACCCCTTATCCCTCTCTCTCATTGATCACTAGTATTTCCATCTACCCAATAGATTTTAACCTTTATTCCCCCTATTTTTTTTCTTACCCCTCTCTCTCATTGACCACCATTTATTTGCTAGTA
This sequence comes from Tamandua tetradactyla, assembly GCF_023851605.1. Classification (NCBI taxonomy): domain Eukaryota; kingdom Metazoa; phylum Chordata; class Mammalia; order Pilosa; family Myrmecophagidae; genus Tamandua; species Tamandua tetradactyla. The sequence continues at coordinate 103,445,038 of NC_135353.1, read as the reverse complement.
TATTCTGTCTCTTCCACTAGAGCACAATCTTCAGGAGGGCAGGAGGCCTTGTCTTCATCATCACTGCACCCCACACATGGAGACCAGGGGGGTGGGCCCTTCTCAGCTCTGGACACTCCTATTCTATTTGTTCTAGGTGAGATTCTGGGTTTGAGCCAGGGAAGGAGGAGCCATATTCTGGAGGTGGCAGATGTCTCACAAAGGAGAATTTTTCTCCTGGAGCTATGTGAGAAGAGCAGACAGCAGGGAGGGGTCCAGGGTGCAAAAGGCTAGACCAAGGCTGCTGGGTAAGGCAGGTCCAGACCTGAGATAGCTCCTGGGAAGCAAGCCCATATGGGCCTGGGCCTTAGAGGCAGGAAATGGGTTTGATTGCTCCAGACATCCTCAGCACCAAGCTTTGGATCTGGCAGGGGAAAGGGACTCTACCAATGTTTGCTGGTTAGAGAGAATTGCTCACCATTTTGCCCCTGCCCTGGTATCTCTCAGCTTTGGCTCCAGGACTTTCTGACACCTTCCTAGGTGGCCCCTGTCCCACTGCTTCTGCTATCTGCCACAGGCTAGCTAGACTTTATGCACCATCACAGCAAACCCTTGTCACAGTGTGGTAGGTAATATTATCATCTTCACTCGACAAACGAAGTTTAGAATCTTGCTCAAGGTCACACAGCCAGGAAGTTGTGGGGCCAGGATTTGAACCCAGGTCTGTGCTCTTGCCTCTTTACCCATCTGCCTTTATGTAGGAGGTGTTCAGAGTTCCAATTTAAATTGTCCAGAATATGTGGATCCCACATTACAGAGTTTTCACACCTTTTTGCTGTCTCCTTGCATCCTTCTACCCCCTCCCCAACCTGTGTGGCAAGCAGAACAGGCACCATTATCCCCATTCACTGACCAAAGAGGGGCTAAGAGTCACCCAGACAAAAACAACAGCACTGGGAGTCAAGCCCAAGTCTTCCCCTTGCCCTTTCCTTTCAACCAGGCTGGGCCTAAGCTTTTGGACTCCACTCACTGGACTCTTAACCTACGTGCCAGAGGTTCCCGTCAGGTCTCCAGTGAGATGGATAAAGATGGAGGGTGGGTAGGCTGTCATGGGATTGACAAGAGAGGCAAACTTTGAGGCTCTGCAGAGTATGTACAAAGCTCCCTGACCAAGGGCTGTGTTTTGACTTTGTCACAGGATCCAGCATGAGTTCAGTGAGTATTCACTGAGTGCCTGTGATATGCCTAGCGTTTAAGAAAATGCTTTCTAGAGAGGCAATTGCCATTCATGGCAAGCCTTCCTTGTGCTCTCTCTGATTGGGCCCTCACATTGTCCTCTAAAGGGTCCTGTGAACATCATCCAAGTTTGCAGATGGGTCAAGCAAGAGTCAGGGAAGCCAAGCCACATGCACAAATTTGCCCAACTAGAAAGGAACAGACCTGGTAGTAGAACCCAGACCTGTGTGACTCAAAAGTCTGTGCACTTATCCCCTGTGCCGTTTGTCTTAGGGGAGAACTCTGCTCAGGAAGCAGGAATGGGAGTCTTTGCTCTATGAGTGAGGAGGGTGGGAAGGAGGAGGAAGAAAGAGAGACTGCCCCGCCAAGGGGCCAGCTTACTCCCTAAGCACAGGAAACATCCCCAAAAACCCCACCCTAAAAGATTTATCGCGCCTAGGAGCCCCAAGTTTGACTGAGGGTGGAGGTTGTTGGGCAGAGGAATCCAAGCATGATTGCACTGAGAACTTGGCTGCTGTTATCTCCAAGGAGCTGATGGGCCCAAGGGATGTGGATAACAGCACAAAGGACCTCGAGAGGACAATAGGGGTAGGTCTGGAGAGGAGGGTCTTTTAGAGAAATTCTGGGTGGGTAATCACTGGAAAAGCCTTCAAAGGAAAAGATGAAGCTTTATAATTTTTTTTATCAGGAATAGCTCTTAGGACTCCAGAGATTGGAGGAGCTCCTAAAAGCCTAGCTCAGCAGAATACTCTTTGCCAGGTGATCTATACAGTTATTATCTCCAGAATTTCTCATATCTTGGAGAGATAGGGCTTAGGGTTCCCATTTTACAGAGAGTAAGACTGACACTCTCAAATGGGATATGATGGATCCAAAGTGGCCCAGTTAAGAAGGGAACAGATCTGGGTTGTGAACCCAGGTCCACCTGGTTTCAGAACCCATGCTCTGAAAAGCCCAAAGGCAGGCTCTCAGAGAGAACAGCCCAAAGGTGGGTGGCAGCAGAAAGATCCCCAAAGCCCAGAGTTGTGTGTCTGGAGCCTGAAAGTCTCAATCATCAAAATCCAGTGGATTTCTCTGACCAGAAGGGAGGCAGAGGACATCTAGGCCAAACCCCTCCCTCCATTCATCAGTCCTCTCCAAAACATCCATGAGATAAGTAGCATTTCGGGAGAAGGGCATTCCAGGCAGCAAGCACAGCCTGAGCAAAGGCATGGAGCTGAGAGAGGGCACAGAATGGGGAAGGATAGGTGAGATCAGTGTGGCTGAAGTATGGCTACTGGGAAGGATGAAAAAGGAAGTAGGGAACCTGCCTGAGTCTCAGGCTAAAATGAGCATCTGAGATTCACTAGTCCAGACTCTCACCCTGGCTTGAATCACATACACCCTCCCTCCATTGCAGCCTTTTGTCACACTATAAATGCCTGCTCCTCTTTGCCCATGGCCACCCTGTAGGCACTGAGAAGCTGGAAGAGTACTCACAGCTCTTCTGGCCTGAAGCCTTCATTTGCAGATGGCAAAACAGAGGCACAGAGAGGGAAAGTAACTCATGCAAGGGCACACACAGCTGGTCACCAGTAACCCTGGGATAGGCATATTGTGGACAACTCAGGAAATATCCATTGAAATGAATCATTGCTTGAAGTAAGAGTCATGACACAGCCTTTGGTAGAAGACCTTTGTGAATGTTTTGCTACCCTCTCTTCTACTGAGTGAACATCTTCAGCTCCTTCAGCCCCTCTTCATATTCAAAACAGTGCCTGGTACACAGTAGGAGCTCAATCAGTATTTGTTGAATGAATAAAAGTTTAGGTCACCAGATGGTAAGGCCTTCAGGACTGCCATTAGGGCACCCAGCTGAGGGGAACAGTGGGAGTTGGCTGTACTCCCCAAGCCACATGCCCTGATGCAAGGCAGCATCCACCCAAAGGGCACATTTTGTTAATTTGCACTTACACTGTATAAACTAGTGGCAGTGCTGGAGACCTTGGAGGGCCAAGGAGTCAGTCTCTTCTGTGGCTTGTTTTTTTTTTCCAAAGAGGTGCCCACCTGGCCATGGTCTACCCATTCCACCTTCAGACAGATCCCCAAGTGAGCAGGAGGGATCCCTTGCCCCTCCTGGATGCCAGCCATCGGTTAATGCAGTCTCTCTCTTGGTTGCCACCTCCCATTGCTAGGTCAGACCAAGTTTCTGGTCAGCTAACCCCAAATCCTTCTCTGCTCACTCCTTCATTTGCTGCCTCATTACACACAAGCCTCCGTGGCAGTTCTTTCCCCTGGTGCATACGTACTCCAATTGTGTGTGCTTATTAGACATTGCCCTCCTGGAACTTCGAATGATGAGGGGCCTGGGCACTTTACAGATGGGGAAACCGAGGCTTCGGGAGGTTGAGTAATGTGGCCAAGATCACTCTGTAAGGACATCCCAAATTGGCTTGAAACTGAGCTCTGTCTACCGCAAAGCTTCTGCTCTGCCTATTGTGCCCCTGCAGGGCTCCTCCTCCCGATGCCAGGTCTGGGGAGTCCTGCTGGAAAAGTACTAGATGTTAGACCCTTGGCCTTTATCTATTACACAAGGCTTCCGTGTCAAGTTGACATCAGGATGTCTGGCCCATGTGCCACAAATGCCACCTGTGTGACTCTAGCCAGAGCTCCCACCTGGCTCCTTGGTAGGGGACAGATGGATTTTTGTCCTGCCCACTGACCCTACCACTTAGAGCTATGGGTATGGCAGGACTTCTGAGTGCTGGACTTGGGCTTAGTTGGGAGGGAGACCAGGCCAGGTTCAGTTCCCCAGCCTGTCTACCATCCAGCATATTCAAACTGGGGGCATAGGGTGGGGAAGTTTCTCAGTAGCCAGACCCTGATTATATAAATCCCTGTTTCTAACCTGAGAAGGATTGTCCTGGGTATGGATTATGAGCCAATGCCATGTCCTCACCAAAGTGAGTGTCAATTCAAGTCCCTCCTTAAACCCGGGTTAGTCAGGCAAGTGGACAGATGAGAAGAGGGATGGCTGATGCCCCATCTCAGAAAGACCCAGAATCATGTGGGGCTGGGGATGCCTGCTTGGTGGCCTGATCTGACTCTGGTACTAGAAGGGGCTAAAAGCAGGCTGAGTTGGACTGAACGACACCAAGGAAGATTGATTTCACACACACACACCTCCAGCCACCATGATGCTCATCTTCGGCAACATGGGACTGGCCCCTTCCCATACATTATCCTACTTAATCTTCTAAACCACCTTTTGGATAAGGACTTAGCATGCTGGGAACCAATGCTCAGAGAGGTGACTTTGCTAGCCCAAGATCACATAATCTGTAGGTCGCAGAGCTAGAATTTAGAATTCAGGTATCATACCTCTGCCACTGGCCAAGGGTCCTGGTGGAGTTAAAGCTGGGGACTTCCCTGACAGTTGGAACTTGTCACTCTGACTGGCAGTTCCCTTGTCCCGGCCTGGCTGTGAGGCAGGAGCTCTGGCTGCAACCTGAGCAGCTGAGGGGAATGAGCCAGACGGAAGGAGCTGCCCCAGGGAGACCTTGGGGAAAATGGTAGGGCAATTTGCCAGCAGGGTTATGCCTCTCTGTGCCTATGCCCTTCCCCTTCCCCTAATAGGGATGGCAGGTGCTGCCCCAGTCCCTGGATCCTGGGAAGGCCTGAGTGGCCCTGAGGGGCCGTGGAGCCCTGCAGTTTGGGTTTCCCTTTTGTCCTGTGAGGGAAAAATAAGAGTTGCTGCTGAGCTTCCATCCTCCTGTAACTGGCAGACGGGCACAGGGGACAGGACCGAGCAGCTCCCCCCCACAGAGAACTGGAGGCAGAGAAAGTATAAGAAGCAGCAAGACAGAGACACCGAGAGAGACCAAGAGAAAAAGAGAGACAGAAGCAGCCCAGAGTCAAGGAGGAAGTGAGAGAGAGACAGAGCCAGAAAAAATATGCAGAAAAACAGAGACTGAGAGAGACACGGAATCAGAGTGACAGAGATAAGACAGGGAAAGGTTAGAGGCAGAGACAGAAACATGGAGACAAAATCAAAGATGAAGACGGAGAATGCAGGGACAGAGTCATGGAGAAAGCCAGCATAAGGTTGCAGGAATTGGTGAGAAGGCAGTGACAGGGAGGGGCCCAGAACCAGGTAAGACAGATAGAGAAGATGTGGGAGAAGGAGTTAGCTGGGCTCAAGAGAAAGCACTAGGGCACTAGAAGCTAGGAGAGCAGGCATTCCAGATTCCCTAACTCCCTCCTCTCCCCCACCTTTTTCACTTCATGAAACAAAGAGGGAGAAAAATACTATTTTTGTGACAAACTGGGGTAAAGGGGCCTGGAAGTTCAGGCCACCTCAGGCCTCACATCCCCTCCCTGAAGGCTGAGGGGGAAACTATCCCAGCAGACTGTGACTCATTCGGCGCAGCAGTTGGAAAGCTCGGTCCCAAACACTGCTGCTCAGCGGGATCCCAACTAGGGACCACAACTAGCTCACAACTGGGAGAGTGGACACCAGAGCCCTGGTGTGAAGTTTTCCCTTTCTCTCTGGGTTCTATTTCCCCAGTGTCATGAGGGCTTAACATGCCTGGCCCATTAGCTGAGCCTAGAAGCCATAGGGAAAAGGCCCCCAAGGCATTGTGGGGTCTGCCAGGAATCCTATAGTCAGCCTCAGGTACAGCTGGCCACCGTTCCTCCCTTTCCTCTCAAATTTATTTGGACACCCCTCCCCCACTCTCGGCTCCATCTTCATTCTCAGCAGAATGTGTGCCATCCTGACCTGCCTCTCCTTCTGGCCACCACATGCCCATAGACCCACGTTCCAATCCTCTCCTTCCCAGCCACCTGGGTCCCAGGAAACCAGGCTGAGTTCAAGGTTTCCATGGCTGCTGCTTATCAAGCCCTTCACGGCTGCTGCTTATCAAGCCCAGGGCCTGAAGGAAGGAACTTTTTCTAAACATCTGAACCCTGCCTGACCAAGCCAGCGCGGCCGAAGTGTATAGGGCCTAGATTAGGGAATGGCCAATGTGAGGGTCCTTCCCTCCCCAGCCATCATACTTAGCACATTTCAACCAAGAACTTTGGAGCCTTTATAGTCTGCATCTCCTCCAATGGTGCCTGCAAAAGCAGGGCTTGTAGCCAGAAGCACCCCCATGCCTGCTGCCCAAAGTGATAGGGCCCCAAAGCTCCCCGAGGCAGGGGTTGAGATTTCAGGCTCCAGGCTAAAGGCTGTGTGTGTGTGTGTGTGTGTGTGTGAGAGAGAGAGAGAGAGAGAGAGAGAGAGAGAGAGAGAGAGAGAGAGAGAAAGCCTCACTCCTAGCAGTACATTCCCAGAGAGCCATGTGCTTTGCAGGGAGGTGGGGGGCAAGGAACCTGATGAGCTCTGCTCTCAAGGGCCTGGGGATGACGTTTTACTTGGTGAGATAAAGCAGCTGCAGAATTGTCCACCTCAGCCAAAATGTCTCTACCTAGGGGGTGGGGTGGTGAGAGGGGACACCTGAACCTCATTTACTCACTGTCCAGGAGGGCAGAAAGACCAACTCATCCTTTATAATAAAGGAAAAGGGAGAGAGGGAAAGATGCCTTTCCTCCACCCCACCTGTCCCCTCTGCCCTGCAGCAGGCTGGTGTGATACTTCTACCAAATGGTCAGGTTGCTCAGAAGTGGCATGGAAGGGAGACAGGTCCCAGTGGGTGCAGATGAACCTGGCAGTGATACATGCCAACCTCCCTCAGGAAATTGGGGTCTTCCCAGTGCTTTCTGCTCTCTCCCAGCTCATGGTCAGGACCTGGGCTGGCATAGGTTTCTCAATTGGAGCCACAACCCAGGCACCACAGGAGACCCCTTGTGATCTGGTCACCCATTTCATAACTTGGAACACTGAGGCCCAATCAGTAGGATTAGCCCAGGCCTCAGAGGTCCCAAGTGATCAAAGCCTTCATTTAACTAAACAAGGTAGCCATCAGTTAGGAAAAGTCCCCTAGAGCTCCCTCAGCATGACTGCCTCCAAGGATGAGCCTTTATCTCTGTAGTCCCTCTGTCCACATGTGCCCATGGTGACACCTGCCAGAGAGCCAACCAAGAGCCAATCTGCTTGCTTTGTTTTGAAGAGGCAGTAGAATGTGGGGAAAAAAGAGCATCTGAGTTTGTTAGCCCTGAGTTGAAATCTAAGATCTGCCATTTCCTAGCTGTGTGGCATTAAGCAAGTCATTTAACCTCTCTGAGCCTCCATATTCTCATCTACCAGAATGAGGGTAATCGCTAGTACCTGTCTGCCTTAAATACCTCACAAACCCCAGATCGGGGCAGGAGCAGGGGTGGTCATTCACTCATTCATTCAAAATGAATTCATCAAACACCTGTTCTAGGGCCTTGGGGTATCACAGTAAACAGAATAAACAAAGCCCTGCCTTAAAGGAGCATCTTTTCTAGATGGGGAGGACTGTAAATAAACAATAAATACCTAATAAAACATCAAATGGTGATGAGAGCTAGAATAAATATAGCCAAATGAGGGGGCTGATAGCCATGGGGCCCTGGATGAGTACACTCCATCTTCCTGCCCAGCCAGCGCCCAGTGATTTGCCCTCCAGAACCCACCCGGTTCCTTGCTTGTGAGTGGCCCAGCCTGGCTGGCAGAGTGGGACACTGGTCTGGAAACCCAGTGGCCTGGCCTATTTCTGTCTCGGGCCCTGGCCTTGATCCAGCCCAGATCCCAGCCTCCCTTGCTTCCCCAGTTCCTCTTCAAGAGTCTGCCAGAAACCCAGCTCTGCTTTCCCCTTTCCACCAGTCTCGCAGCCATCTCCCAGCAGTCACCCTGGGCAACCTCTCCGGCCTGGTCTCCCCAGTATATGCTGCCCCTGTCTCCTAGCTCTGGGTGCAATTAGGGTTGCTGCTTCTACCATCCAGAACTAGAAGTTGGCAGCTCAGAAGCAGCTCCTGGCATCACTAACACTCCCACCGGGACAGAGAGGCAGTGAGAGTGTCCTCAGACAAGGGACCTGAAGTGGAAGGGCAGAGGTGTTTTTCTCTCCCAGGGCACTGCACCTCTCTGGGCCTCCCCGCAACAAATATGGTCTGAGACTAGGGCCCAGTGGCAATTCTCTCTCATTCCCCCTTTTAAATGTGTTAACATTTGTTTTTATATTTCTGTGACCTAACATGAATGAGACCACCATGTACAGTTGAGAAATTGTTTTCTGTTTGCAAAAGTCAATTAAGTTCTTATAGAAAATTTAGGAGATGCAGAAAGAACAAAAGGAAGACAAAAAGGCATTTCCCACCACTCACTTGGCAGAGATAATCCTTATCACGTTTTGGCTTATTACCTGCTATTGCTTTTCTACGCCTAGCTCTGGAGCTCTATGGACTGATATCAATATCCACACAGACATGTGTTTAAATATTACTCGAGAACATGTATAACAGCAGTAACAATAGCTAACGCTTATTGTGCACCCACTGTATGCCAGGCCCTATTCTCCACACTTCACAAGGATCAACAGATTTATTCTTCCCGACAACCCTTAGAGGAGGGTACTGAGTTTAACCCCGTTTTACTTCTGATGAAACTGGAGTAAAGGAGGTTGAATATCCAACCCAAAGTCATACATCTAGTAAGTGGAAGAGCTGGAAAATTAACCCAGACAGTCTTGACTTCTGGAGTCTGGGTGTTCAATAGCTATTTGAGATTGCTTTCATGTTTTTAAAACTATAAAATACACATACAAAAGAATATACCTAATATCTATACACAGTTGGAAGAATAGTAATAAAATGAACATTTGTGATATCACCACCCAGCTTGTGAAGCAGAGTTATAACCATTCATGCTTTTTTATTTTTTGCTTTCAGCTTCACAAGGAATCAGGTGCATGTTGTTACATCATTTCAAACTCTTGGAATGATGTGGTTCTTTGGACAGTAATGAGGCCCCCACCTTCTTAGCCCACAGTGGCTACCATGCCTCCTGAAACCCCCCACCCCTCCACCCTCTAAGAGCTTTCTTTGCCATCAACTCATAGTAAGGCCCTGGGGCCCACTTCCCCACCCCTCCTTGGGCAGGCCCTATTGGTCATCTGGGATGGTGGGAGGCCTGGGTAGGCTGCAGTCAGCCTGTCTTGGCATCAGGTACTGTCTCAGCCAGGCAAGCATGAGATGTCCATCAGCTTATCCTTCTGGCAGATGGAGGAGGAAAGGAAGAAGGGAGAAGGAGGAGAGCATAAGGGCAGGAGAGGAGGGAGGCAGTATGAGCTGACTGAGCTGCCAAGGTGGGGCCTGGAGCCCAGACAAGGAGCTGAGGAACACTGAGAGAGCCTGACTGGCTATTCTTTCCAATGCAGCTGTGGGGGCTAATGGGAGGGGGTCAAACATTAGGTGTATACTAAAGCTGCCTCCCCCCCCCAATGGGTTGGCAGGCATTCCTGCATCCAAATCTTTATTAGACACCTACTACATGCCAAGCACTATATCTTAAGAGACAGTGGCAAAGAACACTGATACCATTCCTACACTCATGGAGAGTCTATCTGGTGGGGGAGACAGTCAATGACTAACATCCAAACAATGATTTAATTATGGTTGGGAGGAGTACTCTGAAAAGGAGGTACAGCCTGCTAAGAGGGTACGTGATAGAGGTTCCTGACTTAGCTTGGGGTTTAGCTTTGGGTCCAGGGGTCCTTAAAAACTTGGCTTGCCTCTTCCCTTGCAGGTGGTGATGGTGAGGTGGGGGAGTGGAAGGGCAGGCACTGTTCTCATTCACTTAAGTTGCTTTAAAGAGCCAAAACCTGCTGGCCAGTGGCCCTTGGCCTGGACTCAGCTGAACTGGGCAGCCTTTCTCTCTTCTCCTTCTCTTACAGTTGGTGCTGGTGCAGGGAGAATGGAGGGAAGCTTGGCCCTGCTCCTTTGTGGAGTTTTACAACCTAATGACACTCTTGGTGGCCACCAAGTCACTAGCTGCTCCACTTAAAAGCCACCTAGGCAATTGGACATCAGGTTGCCAAAGACTGACCCAATCTCCTTTTGACCCAGCTTATGTGGCCTTGAGCCTCACAGTCAGAGTCCACCTGCTTGGGGACCTCTTCTTCCCAGTCTGCACCTGCATGAGTTCCCAAACTCTTGAGAAAGGATACTAGCCTTTCTTCTGATCCAGGAGACACAGGGAAAAGAGAGGCTGAAGAGCCAGGTGCCCAGGGCCAACCCTGATTGGCCTTTGGGGACCAGTGGCAGAATATGGACATCTCTTTCTCTTGCTGATCTATCCATCCTTTGTGGAAAGCACTTTCGACATTGCCTAGTGCATAACAAACAACATAGCACAGCGGTTAAGAACATAGACTCTTGCATCAGATGGCCTGGTTTTGAATCCAAGCTGTGCCATTTACTAGCTATACAACCTTGGGTAAGTTACTTAACCATTCTAAGCCTCACTTTCCCCATCTGTAATATGGGGATTGTGATGGTAATACTTATACCATATAGCATAGAGTGGTCCCAAATATTATATGGATTAATGTCTGCAAAGGGCTCAGAACAGCACTTGGCATTTGTGCTGGTTTGAAAGCATTATGCACCCCAGAAAAGCCATGTTTTAATCCTGATTCAATCTTGGGGGCAGCCATTTCTTTTCATCCTAATCCAATACAGTAGGGCAGAAATTGTTGATTAGATTATCTCTACAGAGAGGTGGCTGCCCAATTGTAGGTGTGACCTTTTGATTAGATGAAGGTGTGACTCTGCCCATCCAAGGGAGTCTTGATTAGTTTACTGGAATCCTTTAAAAGAGAAAACATTTTGGAGAGAGTTAGAAATGACAGAAGCCTCAGGGCTGACAGAAAGTGAGCCAACAGAAAGAAAGAGCTGACATAGATGCAGACACTTGGAGAACACAGGCAAAGATGTTTGGAGATGCTTGGAGCCCAGCAGATGTTGCCATGAGATGTTAAGCAAGTCAGAACCTGGAGAGAGCCAAGGGAAGCCAAGAGATGAAAGCTGTCCCTGGAGAAGCAAAGTGAGGAGCCCCCACAGGAACAGAGAATGAAAGTAATGGAACTCAGGAGCAAGGGACAAGCAAATCCCAGCCATGTGATTTCCCAGTTTACAGAGGTGTTCCTGACCCAACGATCTTTCTTGAATTAAGGTATCTTTTCCTGGATGCCTTGATTTGGACATTGTTATAGGCTGAGAACTGTAAGCTAGCAACTTATTAAATTCCCTTTTTAAAAGCCATTCCATTTCTGGTATTCACATGCTGGCAGCTTACAAACCAATACAGCATTGAATAGTAAATTTAAAGAGTAGTTGTTTGGAGCTTTACTGTCTCCCAGTGTCTGAGGTAAAAGGCAAGTATTGCTCTGAGCCCGGCCTTGGGCATCCCCAAACAACCCTATTGTTTCAGGGCAGGAAGGATGAGAAGAGTTCATTTCTAGGCCTTCCTTTATCTTGTCAGAGAGCCATAGGATCTGCAGCTGTCTCAGCGGGAAAAACCCTTAGAGACCATCCAGGTCAACCACCACCAATTCCAACTAATAGAAAACTGAGGCCCAAGTTGGAGACAGAACTGGCCCCATGTCACACAGAAAGTGAATGATAGAGAAGGAACTGAAACTCTGGTCTTTTAGTCACAAGGGCTAGTTAGGCTGGTTGCTAAGTATTCAAGTTTGAATTCAAATCCAAGATTCAGTCCTTGATGGCTGTGTGACTTCAAGCAAGGGATTAAACTCAAGACCCCTGGCCAGGTCTCTTTTCTCATCCTTTACCACATTCACTTTTTTTTTTTTTTTGAGGGGGGTGGTGCGTAGTCCAGGAATCAAACCCCGGTCTCCTGCATGGAAGGAGAACGTTCTACCACTGAACCACTACCACATTCACCTTTGATCGCAATGTAAGAGCAGGGGTTTAGCAAACCTCTAAAGACTGGCCTCCACATTTTAGATCCTGGTCCAAGCCAACATCACAGGAATGATTTTGGAGGGCAAAGTGGTCTTTGCTCCTCACTTCTGCCTGTTCTCTTCCCCAGGCCCTACGAGTTGGGAGTGGGCAGTTTTGGAAGAGGAGTTCAAGGAGGCTTGGGGAGATTCAGAACAAGGGGACATGACTCTCACCACAAACCCCACCAGCCATTACTATCTTTCGCCTGCCTGGCTCCTCCCACCTCTTTATTTCTAGGTTACAGAGGCTACAGGATTTACGGCAGCTTGGGCAGGGGGAGAGAGCAAGAGTTAGGAGATAGGAAGGAAGGCCAGCTGTCGAATAGCCGTTCTGGGTCAGACACGGGCTGCTGGGGCCTCTGTAGCCATCTTCTCTTTCATCCCACACATAAGACCGTGCATGTTGGAAGACCTATCAGCCCCATTTGCAGATGAGAAACAGGCTTAGAGAGGGAAGTGGAGGCAGGCACAGAGCACCTCAGCTCCTAAGACTCCAAGTTGTGGATTGAACGCAAGACCATCTCTTATTCTTTTCTCCCAATCTTGTTGTCTCAAGGGGCCGAGAGAATACCCAGGCCAGCTGAGTTCAGCCTTGTCTTTCTGGTGGGCATCCATGGGTAAAGAGCCTCATATACTAGAGCTTGAGCACCCACCTCCTGTCCCATCTAGATCTCAGGCAGGCTGTATTGGGAATAGCAGTCACCCATCCAGAGGGGGTGGTGAAACCACAGCTGAGTTTATTAAGAGCAAAGGATGACTCCAGCTGCACAGGAAACTCAGTAACCCTGATTATGTGTTTATTCTTTCCCTTCCTTGCTTTGGCTCCCTCCCTCCCACCTCCTTCCCCTCTTTCTTCCTGCCTCATACCCGTCCAGCTTCTCTACCTTCTATCTTCTTTCAAATCTGCCTACTGTCAGATGCCCTTTATCTCCTCTTTTCCCAGTCCCAGCCCAGTGAGCTTGGTTATAGTTTGCAGGAGACTCCCCTGCCTCTTGCTTCCCACCCTACTCACCCCAGAGGTGAGAGGCTGCTTGAGCACCACACAAAGAAGCATGGAGTCTCACCCCTACACCCAGCCCCCACAGGACACAGCCCCTGCCTTAGAGATCAGCTTGCCTAACCTGATGGTAGAGCCCTTTTTGTAGGTGGGGAGACTGCAGCCCAAGAAGGAGAATTCCAGATGCCCAAAACAAGATTTTAGGGGGCATCTGTGACCTAATATCAGTCAGACTGCCCATGGGTGCTGGGGGAACACCAGAGATTTCAAACCCCTGGACCCATGCCTACACCAGCATGGTGCAGCATGAATCATCTCAACTCCTTCTGTCCATCTAGACTCTGAGAACTAAACAGTATCAGAGGTCACAGGACCCCCTGAAATCATCTAACCCAACCTATAATTGTTCAGATAGGGAAATGGATGAACAGAACCAGGGAGATCTCTCACCCCAAGCCACACAGACCTGTGGCAGGTCTAGAAGTCCCAAATGGCAAAGAGCAATAAATGGATCAGGAAGGGTGCGTGTTTGACCAGGAAGCACGTCCTGCCAGCAGACCTTGTGAGTGGGTAGAACAGGGTGAACAAAGGTGGCCAAGACACCTCTTTCCCAAGAGCTTTCTCAGAAAGAGAAGAGGCTTGCCTGGGTGGGGTTGTGAGCACAGAACCCAGGGGCAGGGAGACAGGGTAACCTCTAAGGAGCCCTTTAAAATCCTTGTCCCTTGGAAGCAGCTCTCTGGGTGGTGGGTGGTAGAAGCACTCTACTTTTGGGAAACAATCCCTTTCAGGACGGAGGCTGTGGGTGGTGGTGGCAAAAGGAGAAGGGGCATTTACTCAGCTCAAAAAAAATCTCTATTAACCCAACCTGACACGTCGGTATTAGCTTTTCCTACGCTAAATTACACACGGATAAACTTGGGGCTGGGAGAGAAACCACACCGATTAGCATCAGCTCCAGACTCACCATACCATAACCAGGGACAGGGGCTGGGGCAGAGGTTCATGGGGTGGCTCTTTCCCCCTTTCATTTTATTTTATTATTATATATATATATATATTTTTTTTTGAATGGGCAGACACTGGGAACCGAACCTGGATCTCCGGCATGGCAGGCAAGAACTCTGCCTGCTGAGCCACCATGGCCTGGCCTCCCCCTTTTATCCTTAACTTGGAGCTTTTAGTCCCCTGTCTTTCTACAGAGGACTAGGGACACAGAGGAGACTTGTCACATTATTTGCTGAACCAGCAGGAGCCCTCTGCAACCTTGGAAAGAGGGCGGCAGGAGTGAGGCGCCTTCCTTAGGAGCCTGGGGTTGGTGGGACTGGAGGAACAGGAAAGAAGAGAGGAAGTCATCATTTAGTACCTCCGTGGAGAATAAAATTAAATAGGAACTTTAATAAAACCGACTGGATCTCACTTTGTTGCCTGAGTCCATTCCCAGCCACCAGTCATTGGGCCCTGGGGCCTCCAAGAGGCTGCATGCCAAGGGCAGTAGGACAAGAAGTGATGGGGGGCCTGGAAGGCACAGCTGGGGTTCTGCTCTAGGGATCGGGGGAGGAGACTAGCACACCAAGCACTGCCTAGGGGCCAGGAACTTCGCCAAGCCTCATGCTCCAATTCTCTCCTTGAAGTCCCACCACACTCCTGTAGTGAAGATTAGCCATTCTGCGATGAGGAAACTGCAGCTCAGAGAGGTTAGACAACATTCCAAAAGGCATACAGCTAAGGAGTAGAAGAGCCCATTTAAATCCTGGACTTTTGGACCCAACTCCCCATGATGTTTGACACGTGGCTTTGGAAGGGAATGGATGAGAAACCGGAAGCAACGGTGGGATTCCTTTCTTTTCATGCATGACTGATGTTCTGGAGACCTCTGGCCTCACCTAGCCTGAGTGATACAGCACCTCAGGTTCTGCCCAATCTGCTCCTCCTTTGCTGACTGGTTCCCTCCTATCTCAGTCCCCAGGAAATACCCCCTCTCCCTCTGGTTAGAGGTAGGAGCAAGTGAGAGCACACCTCAATCTTTCCTTAGCCCTTGGCCCAGGATGGTTCAAGGCCTCTGACTCAGAAACAGGAACAAGCTGGAAATGTAGATGCAGCCGAGTGGTTCAGACGGGCTGGGTTCAAATCCTAACTTAATGGTATATTGCTCGATTCCCCTATCTCTTAGTTTCCCACCTTATAAAATCAGGATGATCATAGCACCTACCCCATGGACAGTTAAGAGGGTGACATGGATTAATAGTCACACAGTACATAGAACCATGTCTGGCTCATGGTAAGTGCCACGTAAGTGTTAGCTGTCATTATTCAAAGTCACAAGGAAGTCCTGCCTCATCAGCAAAAAAAGTGCCCGGTAGGAAGCCTCAGGGGACCTAATGCAATGATTCAACAAGAACCAGGATTGCCCGGTAGCAGGGCTTAGGGTGCCCACTACCAGTGATTCAGTATGAAGGGCCATTGCCAGAGCAGTACTTACAAGATCTATTTTAACAATTAGCTCAGAACAGTTGATAGCTGTCATATTAAGCCATATGAACCATGTGAAATTGCCAATGCTTAGCCATTTCTGACCGAGTAAAATGGCAATTTCAACTGAACAGTTCACCATGTTCAGGATGGGGTAGGGTTGGTTCAGCCCCTCAACTCACTTCTTCCTTTTCTGCTGAGAGAGGCTTGTAGGCATATCTGACCCATGTCTATGAAGGGTAAATATTTGGTTCCTAGTAGTGCTTCTAAAGTGCTTAAAAACTATATTTCCTTGAGGAGAAGAAACATTCATCCTGCAACCAATTTTACACTATTAGATCCCTTGATATTTAAAGCCAAGGGAAGGCTTAGCAAACCTTTATTTGGGGATGTCTGAAAAGATGATGAGGGGTCAACAATGTTGATGGCTTGCTGGAGGTGCTGGAAGGTAGGGACCACTGCAGATGGGAGTCCGAGACATTACCAAAGCTTGTAGCAACTAAGTAAAAGAGAAGACAAGGTCCCTGTCATCAGCCCCTTGATAGACCCCGGATTTATGGAAAATGGCTCAAGGAGGAAGCCCATGTACAGGTGTGGTGTGTGCACACATATTCCTCTTGAATCCATACCTTGCTGCTCTTCCTAGTGGTGTCGGTGACCTACTATGTCCTTTACGAACCTCAGGTTCTCCTTTCTAAGCTCCCTGAAGTCAAGGGCGATTCTTGTCATCAATGAGTCCCCAGCACTTAGTATATTGTGGAGAGCAAAGTAGTCACTCAACAAATGTTTTCTGAATGAATGCATTAATGGAAAAAATAATGAAACAAAGGGTTCTGCTTTGCTTATCAATCATGATCTCCAAGGAGAAACAAAGAGGTCCTAGAAAAGTTCTTTGTAAGAACTTGAAGTCCTACCCAAATGCCTGGGAAGGTCACAGGTGATGTGGAAGTTATTGTGGTCAAAGCTCCCCAAAGTAATCAGGGCCCATGAGCTTAGGATGGTAAAAGCCATGGGAGAAGGGGAGTCTGAGACAGCAGGACAGGGATGTTTTCAAATCCAGGAAAAAAGTTAGTATGGGTCAGAGGATCCCCTGAAGGGTGACCAAAAAAAAAAAATTTATTTGCAAAAAGAGGGAATTAGATCAGATCTTCTATACACTGTAGGGAGGTGACGGAAAGTGTGGATGCTCTTCCCTGACCGTCTTTAAAACGGGAAAGCCTCCACTCTCATCACTACCACCCCCAACTACTCACCGGCAGTAGGACCTTGGGCTAATCTCTTCTCTCTGGGTCTCAGTTTCCCCATCCATAATGGGCAGTGCTAAGGGTCCTCCCAACTCTTAAAGTCTGGAATTCTGTCTGGAGGCTGGGCCAAGCTGGCACAACTTCAGAAGGATATAGACGTCCATAAAAGTGGTGAGATCCCTGAGGATGGAGAATCCTGCAGGGAAGCCCCCCTTTCCTGGCCCGCCACCTCCTGCCCTTTTAACTGCTGCAACCACAACCTCCCCTGCTCTCCCAGCTTTCTCCGCCCCAAACCCCTGCAGCTCTGTCTGGAGGCCCCATTTTCTGACCAGCTTTGTTTGCTTTTAATAAAGTTAATCGCACTCCTAATTTGTATGTAATGAAAAGATAAAAGAGAGACATGGGGGTGAAACCTCCATTGGAGTGGGAGCAGTCCAGTTCCCGGGCGGCCAGCCACCTCCCTACCTCCACCCTCACACTGCCCTGCCCATCCCCAGAGCCTGAGTAGGAGGTGCTGTCTGGACCCCAGACCAGCCCAGCGGTCCCTGCAGCTCCCCCCATGGAAACTTCCTAGGGCCTGCTTGTTCTGACCTCAAGCTTGTGTGTGGAGGGCAAAGATCCCCCCACGATCCTGACAGCGCCCCAGATTCCACCTTTGTAGTACTCCCCAAACCCCAAAGCCAATCAGGACTTTGAAAGGAAGGATTGGCCATTGTCTGGGCAACAGCAAGTAGCAGGAAAACGAAGTTCCTCCATTCTTAACCGTGTCCCACCTGATCTCCGGGAATGGCTTGGATTCCTTCGTGAAAAAGGCAAGGAATGTCTTTGGGAGGATGTCCTGGTTTGCTTTTACTCAACTACGGGTTGTAGATTTACTCAATTGTGGATCTATACTTCTGTCTGCTCTGCCCATTGAGCCATCTCTCACTCCTTGGCACACCTTTGCCTTCACAAGTTCCACTCGACTGGTTCTCATGCCAACCCTGACACCAGCAAGTGACCTTGACCCACACCTCTCACCTACCTGAGCCTCAGCCTCCTCAGTTATCTCAGAGACAGGTAAATCGTTCAGTCTCTCTGGTGATGGAAGATGGTGGTGGACGGAGAGATGAGTAATCATAAGAGGGGGAGGTAGCCAAGTCCCTGCATTGGGGGAAGCTCAGGAGGCAAGCTCCCCAGGGCAGAGTCCCTGATTCCCAGGGTAATTCCCCTGCACCCACCCACCCTCATAGGCAAATGACATAGAAACCACCCCCTGCAGTGGTGATTCATGGGTAGTGGTGGCGGATGATGTTTTAGGGGGAGCTGGAGCAGGAACCGCAGGCTGACCATGAGGACAGCTTGATAACACAATTCAGTAAGGCCCATAGCAGGGGCTAAAGGCAGAGGTCACCTCCATCTCCAGCCCTTGTCTCAGAGATAGCCCAGACCCTTGACTGTTCCCTGAGGACAAAGGAGAAGTTTATGGGGGATGCCTGGGGAAGAAAGGAAGCTGAAAAACAAGTCCCCTTTTCTTTGCCCTCCCAGGGCCAGGGGCAGGCAGGGCACAGGCTGGGTTCCAGACCCAGAAGGGGGTATGGAGTGAGCAGCTCCACTGGAGGGGGAACTCTCAGCATGGCACGCCTGAGCAGCAATCTGGAAGCTATTGGGCTGGTGCATTTCTGCGATCCACCGCGAATGCCATGCCCAGTTCATTTCCTCCAAGGAAACACAACCTCAGGGGATAATTAGAGCTTCTTTGCGTACACAATCCCATATTGTTTATCCAACACAAATTAAAAAACGTGGGCCCTGAGAACATGGAGCGAGAGATAAAGGAGACCTCCTCCTCCTCCTTCTCCTCCTCCTCCTTCTCCTCCTCCTCCTCCTCCTCCTTTTCCTCCTCCTGCTTCTCCAGACCAGCTGGATCTCATTACCCGCCTGGCCAGGCCGAGCCCCAGCCCCAGCCTTGCCCCACCCTACAGAGTCTCCATAGTTAGGGTCTGGGAGCCTTCCTGGCCTTTCCTCTGTGTCTGTCTGTCTATTACTCTGTCTGTTGTGAAAGGTGCCGCTGCAGCAGGCTTCCCTGGGCAGGGAGTACTTGACAAAGAGTGACCATCTGTCCATTTGTCTGCCTGTCCATGTGTCCTCTCAAGGACCCTTCCACTGAGGGACGTGGGAAGCACCAGCCCACAAATGCAATCCGGCACCCAGAAGCAGTGGCAGGGCCTGTGCCCTGGGGGGTTCTGAGAAGGAAAAGCTGATTCTGTCAGCCCTGGCCTTGGCCCTAGTTCCCTTCCACTGCCCAGATGTGCTCCACCCAGACAACAGGGAGCCCAGTCAGCATGGCCTGGGGGCCCCCTCCACAAAGCCCAGCCCCTCTCTCCTCAGGGCTCAGCTCAACAAAGGAGGATTCTCAGCCCAGGCGGCTCAGGGTGGGAGGAAGAAGGGCTGCGGGTGGAAAATAGCTTTGGAACCCAAGGTTGGCCATCGCCATGAAAGCCCTATTATTGCTTGGGTTGCTAAACATCTTGCTCAGCATGGCCAATTCAGCTCCCCTCACTTCACTGTCTCCCCCTAGGAATAGCTCTACATTCCAACACTGCACAGCCAGCCTTTCTCAACCATGGGGAGGTGGGGAGAGGAGGTGGTGTGGGCATGGAGGGGGTGAGGAGAAGGAAGGGCTACAGATGGGGAACTTACCTTTCCTAAGCATTTGCTTGCTTACAGGGCAAACATGACCCTGCGGAATTAGTTCATCCTCACATCTGACCTCTCTGCTTCTCTTATATCACAGCCCGCTTCCCAGGGGCCGGGCACTTGTGCCTGGGAGGCTTGTTGGGGCTTTCCTTGGGGGGCTGGGAAGGTGTCCCTTTATCCACTGGCTGCTAAGTGGTATGGCTTCTCTGCCTCTCTAGGCCTAAGTCCTGCAAGGCCAGGCCTCCCTGTTCCATGCTCCTTGATCACCACCCCGCCCCCACACCCCCATCCCTCACTTCGGAAGGCCAGAGACCTGGGAAGAGGAATGGACTCTCTCTTGTGGGCCTACTTTCCCCCACCCCGCCCCCCTGCAAACACAGAGCAGGCAGCTGACCGGCCGGGTGAGCAGGGAGTTTGACTTGAGGTAGAATTTTCTGTGGTTGAAGTGAAGAGGAAGTTGTGTGAGCTGAGAACACATTCCCCGTCTGGTCTGTCCTTTCAGCTCTCCTGGGTTTTTTTTTTGTTTTTTGTTTTTTTTTTCCTTTTGGTTTGTCTCTGAGCTGGAAGGAACATGTGCTTGGCAGATTTTTTATTAACTCTGTAGCGCACTCTCTCTCTCTCTGTCTGTCTCTGTCTCTCTCCTTTTCGCTTGCTTGACAGAATTTAGATTAGACAAAACATGAGCTCATTTCTCCCTGAGAAGAAAAAAAACCTCTCCTCCTCCTCCCTCCTCCACCAGGCGGGGGTGGGGGCGGGCCTAAATAGCTCACCCAGACATCATCTCTAACTCAGAGCAAAGGCAATGCAGAGTGGGGGGGGACAGGGTGGAGAAGTGGCCATTGCCCCCAGGATGTGCCACCCCCAGCTCTGAAAGGCTAACAGTCCCTCAGTCTTGTAGTCAGGAATCTAATGCCTAGAGTCTGGGCAGGGACAAGAGGGGTTCAATCTAGAAGGAACATGACTGGTGTCCTGAGGGGTAGGTAGGCAATGATGAGCCTTGCTGGAGTTGGCCAGGCCCTGGACTTTAACCCCACCTGTACCTCCCACTCCCTTTCCTCTTTTTTCATTCCCATACACATTCCTGGACAGTTGTCACCACTCTCCATCACAATGCCACCTAACAAGAGGCCTGTTTCTCTGGCTCACCCCCTCTGAGCCCTTGTTGGGGGTTCCCTCCCCCAAATGCTGACCAATTCACTGAAGCCCCTTGTTTCTCTCTTCATGAACCCTCAGGCATATGGGATCCTGGACTAGGGGACCCACTTGAGTTGAAATCCCAGCTTTATCATTCACTTGCTAGGTAATTGCCTTGGTCCAAACTTTTCTGTTCAGTGAACCTTGGTTTCTTTGTTAAATGGGGATAAAAAAATTTACATTACATAGTTGCCATGAGGATGAAAAAGACATTGAAAATCATTTTGATGTCTTGAAATTGGTAAAACCAACTAGCAAGGTCTCTGATACATTGTAGATGTGTTATAAATCTCTTCCTCCTCCCCTCTTCTCTTTCAATCCCCCTCTCTCTTTCTCTCTCTCTCACTCTTTCAACAGACAGCAAAAAAGGGTGGAAGGACAGAGAAAAAAATGTGCTTAGATGTAAGAACAAAACTTCCTAGGAGGGCAGTGGTTAGCACCTGAAAGAAATGCTTACTGCATCTATAGATTGTCCTTCCAGCATAAGATGGGGGGGGGGGGGGACTGTCCACCTTGGAAACAGGAAGATGGCCGGTGGCATGCCCTGAAGGCATAGTCAAAAGTCATGGAATAAACACAGACTGTGGTGGGACAGAGCCTTGGGTTTGGGTCCCTTTTTAACCATTCCTCATGTGATCTTGGGCAGGGCATTTCACCTCTCTAAACTTCAGCTCCTCATCTACCCAATGAAATGAAGGATTCCTCCTCTCAAAGCTATTGTGAGGTATCTTTATGAGCTTCTGTGGGCTGCCCAGATGGGAGTCTGCCTCGTCATTCCACGGTGGGGTGGGGAGGAAGGCCAGAATGGGCTTCTGGGGCTGGTCTAGGAGCTGAGGCTGCTGAGGCCTGGGGGACCCTCGCAATCAGCCTGGCAGGCAACAGTCCAGCTGGGTGAGGGCTCGTCAGCCTTAATTCCAGGACTGGTGATCCTCTTGAGGCAGTGAACTCCCCCACCCTTCAGAGCTATACTCACTACCACCCGCCCACTGGCTGTCCCTTAGCCAAGCTGGGTAGTATTGCTCTTTTAATCTCATTTTATAAATTAATCCCTCTCTTCCTTTAATCATTTTCATTGCCTGCCTCTGAACCCACTCCAATCCATCTCCTGCTCCTGCACCCTCTCCCACTTATCATCCCCTTTCCGTCTTCCTGCTGGGAAGGGAAGCCCCCAACAGAGTCTTCTGCTGTTGTTGCATTCCTGTCCCCAGGGAAGGGGGTGGGCTCATTGGGTTAGCCACCTTTACCTTCGGCCCATTAGAGACAACCAAGCAAAGCAGAACCACATGGATGGATGGAATCCAACACAAGGGGTCAAATCCTAACTCTGAGGCTCACCGGCTAAGGAGCCCTAGGGGTGTCCTTTCACCTCTCCAGAATTTGTCTCCTCCATCTATAAAATGGAGTTTCTTGCAGGGACTCAGGTGAGGAAACAAGTGCTTTGCAAAGAACTGGGTATATATTAGTCATTCTTTTCACTTCTGGCAGGAGCAGGTGCAGGTTTCCAGAGTCTGCTCTGCCCTGAGCCCTCTCTGTTTATTTTCTAGCCAGGACCCTTCCCCCAAAGGCCTGGAGCTCCTCAGCATGCTGGGCCCAGGGCCCCACGAGTCACCTGAAACCCCTTGGCCACAAACTTAAGAGCCTCATTCCTCAAGCTGCTGTCAGCTTCCTTGGGGAAGGATAGGTTTCTCCTGCAGCAGGAAGGAATAAAGCTAGACCTGAGACAGCAATGGAGATGGTCGGAATGGGGCTCTGGGTGATATGTGGTTACATCTTCAGGACTCAAAGCTCAGAGGTTTGGCCAAGATGCTGGAAGTTTCTCCTCACTTCATTTCCTATATTCTCTGTGGAGAAGACAACCCCTCTATTTGGCTGTTTGTGCCTCAAGGTGATAGAGCTGGGGCTGAGAAGGGATTCAGTTTTGTGGAGTACCTACTCTGATAAGTCTTTGGATTTTCTCTATAGCCCAGTGAGGTTGTCTTACCCCCATTTTTCAAATAGGAAAACTGAGGCCCCTGGAGCTGAAAAAAGCTTGTCTGATTAAGTGCCTCCTCCATGCCAGGCACCCGTGGATTCGGCAACTGTGAACGTGACAGACATGGCTCCCACCCTCATGGAACTTACAGTATAGAGAGGGGCAGAGACAGGCTTTGAATCTCATGCCCATGCTTATTGTTGGTACACTAAGATGCTTCATGCTTGAAAAAAAGTAAAAAAAAATTCTAGTCGTATGACAAAGGAGGAAAGCAACAGTGACTAAGGGCTTTCTCAGGGCCACTCTCAGCCCTCTAAGAGCTGGTGATCTAGGGGGCCCAAAAGAGTGAGCCATATCTGCAGGAGTAGAGCAAGGCACGGCATGCCCTTACTTCTAAGCTAGCTCTTAAAGGATACATAAGAGTTTGCCAAGCTGACAAGGGAGGAAATGGCATCCTAGAAAGAAGGTCACGCGTTGAGTAAATGCCAGAGCTAATGCCAGCTCACCCATGACTGAGGGGCCCCCACGTCTTCCTCCTTGTCAACCCAGTGGAAACCCCTGTCCTCTTAGAGTTTGGGGGAAGGGGCAGCAGTTAAGAAGAGCCTGGGTTTATGGCTCTGCTTTGCTGTTTATTGGATTTGTGGCCATAGACAATGACTTCATCTCTCTGAGCCTCAATTCCCCAATTTAAATGCTGAATACTTAGTTGGTGTAGACAATAGTTATTATTATTCTCACCATCATCATTATCTCCACTAAAACTCTACTCCCAAAAGGCGCTTACTATACAACAGGACACCTCACCCCAAGTAGTCTCTGCCCCATCTCCATCTTGCTCAGCCTTCCCTTTCCCCCAGGTTTTTCTGCCTATTCTTAATTCACCCCAACCCCCAGCTCCTGCTTCTTACCTGAGTCCCACCCTTGCCCCTTCTGTGACAGATTGGCTTGGCTCTAGCCAGAGTCTGAAAGGTCAGGCCCTAGCAGGTTCCTGGCAGATTTTAGGGTAATTGGCATCCTTCCTGCCCAGCACCCACCATTTTGAGCCTGGGAAGATGGATTTGGGGGAAAGAAAGATTTTTTTTTCTCTTCCTGTTCCAGTTTGAATAGGTTCTGCCCTGCAGAATTCATCCTCTGGGTTGAAGCCTGTCTCTTTCCTCTACTTTGTCCACCTCAGTGGCAGGCAGGAGGGGACGAGAGATTATTTAGAGAGCATGGATGCAGGATGCCCCCAATGCGCACACAGCCCATGCTAGACCTTTACCACTGATACCTGAAGGCAGCCCCTTCTCCAGGCTGAACAAGACATGCTTACCATCCCTGAGATCTCTGGGCTGTTGCATACTGAGGCCTGGCCTTCCCCTGCCCTCTCCCTGAGCCAGGGAGACTGGGGGTGGGGTGGGAGAGTGAGGAAAGTTATGGGGGTGGGAAGCCAGGGCCAGAAGTCCAGTCTGGTTCTGATTTCCCTGGCTGGGGCTGGGAACCAGAGCCTGGTCCGTCTTCACCACCCCCCTACCCCACCACCTCCGCCCTCTCCCCACAACCCCCTGACGCTTCTCTGCTTTCGGGAGCGGCCCATAACCGCAAACACATTTGCTAATGCAGCTAGCCTGCCCGCCCTGGGACAGCTGGCTGGGCCCTTGCACATGGGGCCAGGCCAGGCAAAGGGCAGGGGCCTGGTTGGGAGAGAGGCCTGAGGCCCCTCCTCCTTGGCAAAGCTGCCTTCACAGCCCTGGTCACTGCTTCTCTGGCTCCACAACCTCTCTCCACCATGATGCTTTCTAGGACTGGGGAAGGATGTGAAAGAAACTAAAGCCTCTAAAAGGGAAGGTCTGCGTGTCTGTCTTCATGCTGCCCAGCCCTAAAACAGGGCACCTAGATATGCTCCTTGACTAACAGGACACTGTCTACCAGGCTAAGGGGATTTCTTGCCCTGAGCCTTCTCACCTAGTAACTCCTTCTGAGACAAGTCACTTATAAGAATGGAAAATCTTAGGGCTCAGGGAGGGCCGGGCAAGAGCAGAGGTTAGCTGAAACTTCCTACCTCTGCACCTAATGCCCTGTGTAACCTGGGTAACCACTTTCCTTCTCTCAGCCTAGGTTTCTCCATCCTGCCCTGATAATTTCATAGGCTTGTAATATAGGAATGGATAAGCCAGTGTTTTGTAAACTGGCAAGTGCTACACCCATGATAGGATCATTCTTGAAACTATAAGCTCTGTGAGGTCAGGAATCATGTCTGAGCCCCATCCGTATCCCCCATCACTCCCCCTTTGAGAGTCATTGTGGAGGATGGGTAGAGAGATGGGCCTGGGGACTGAGAGAGACAAGTCAGTCCTTTTTTTTGTCAGCCCCGAGTTCCTGCAGCTTCTGAGAGCCCGAGGTCCCTGAATTCTAAAGCATTCTGTGACTGGAGCCCACCCCTGACCAGATCTCAATCCCAAAAGGCCCCAGCCTCGCTCAGCTGCCTCCATCCACTCCCCCACTTCCCTCCCTCCACACACAAAGCATGCAGCTCAACTTCCCCTGCCAAGGCACCCCCACCCCGGCCCCACAGCCCCTCTCCAAAGACAGGGGCCTTTCTCTGCCACGTTCCTGGAGGCTTTTCCACTTAACAGGGCCTTGAAATCCATTTGCCGCAGACTGTGAACTTCCTCTCCACGCTCCTGCCCGCTGGCCCTCTTCTAGGCTGAACCCCCATTCCCACCCCCACCCTGGCGTCTGCCAGCCTATGGCCTAGCAGCTGTCACCCTGATCTCCCTCTCCCCAGGCTTCTGAGTCCAAGCAGGGGGCACCTGGAGGAGGTACTTGGGGCCCAGGAAGCAGTAGCCTGGGCTAGGAGGGGGAACAGAGAGCTTCCTTCCTGACAATGTCTTAAGCTCCAACCTAGATACAAAGGGGCGCTTTCTCTCCTCTCAGCCCACCAGAAAAGGGAACCACTTCCTTCAGGACACTGAAGCCATCAGGCATCCCTCAATCCTTCAGATCAAACGACTGTCCTCCATGGTCCCTGCCTCTGTCAAGTACAAAGGATGACAGTGGCCCAATAACCCTCTGGACAGAGCTGGGAAGGTTGGAGGTCGGAGTTCTAG
Source organism: Tamandua tetradactyla (assembly GCF_023851605.1). Taxonomy (NCBI): domain Eukaryota; kingdom Metazoa; phylum Chordata; class Mammalia; order Pilosa; family Myrmecophagidae; genus Tamandua; species Tamandua tetradactyla. The sequence continues at coordinate 103,419,272 of NC_135353.1, read as the reverse complement.
TCCTGCCTCAGCCAAAATCCATGAACCTGAGCCTATCTGATCCCCTCTCTGGGCCTCTGACTGCCTCTAATGGCCTCCCAGCTCTGATATTCTCTTGTTTCTTGAATTGAACCATCCCCTCTGCTTCCCCAGGGTGGTCAAACCCAGGACTGTGCACCCTTCTTCCTGGAGTCCAAAAAGCTTTCATGTCCCACCACAAACTTCATTCTGAATTCTGCAAGTTCCTCTGAAGCTACCATCCACTAAGCACCGACCATGGGCCAGGCACCTTCAGATGGCCCACCTTTCACACCTTGATGTTAATAACTCCATGTTACAGGATTAGGAAACTCAGGCTAGAAAGGAGAAGTGACTGACCCACAGTCCCAAGGCCAGGAAAAGAGGAAGCCACACTTGAACCTGGAGAGTTGGGCTCCGCGATCCGTGTTCTGTCATTGCCTTCCCCCAGCCCCATGCCCTTGCCTCCACATTAGCATACCCTGTAATATAAAGAGGATTCGCTAATCCATACTTCCATACCTGCTTTCCAGTAATTACTCACAGAGCTTCAAATCCTGGTGAGGCTCTGAACAAGGAAGCTGTGGGCTCACACATGCACAACTTGTAACCCACTCTGATCTAAAGCCCCATCTCAAATATAAAAGAACATTATTCTAAGACTGAAGTCAGAGCGAAGAGAAGTATGCCTCTGAGGACACAGCACTTGGGAGGGCTGGAAATGCCTGGTGGACCTCAAGTCACCCAACCCAATGAGCACCTACTAGGTGTTAGCCACCTGTAGCCACTTTCACATCTCTTATCTTGCCCATAACCCATTTGGGCAAGTGATTATCATGGCCATTTTATAGATTGGAGAACTGAGGCACAAATGGGGAAGTGACTTGCTCAAGACCACAAAACAAGAAAGTGGCACAGTATTTCTCTAAACCCACCAATACCCTTCACCTCAGCCTAACCAGAAAGAAAAGGTGATGTCTGTGGGAAGAGAGCCCCCTGTCTCCAAGAGCCAGAACCCAGACAAGAGAGACAGGAGCACAAAGAATCTATATGGCAGGGGGCAGGGCTACAGCCCTTCTCTGCCAAAGTTTGCTCTCACCCTTGCTGCCTGGCTCTGAGGGATGCTTGTGTTTCTCCCCATCTGTCCTTTTCCTCCTTCTCCACTTTGGTTCTCAGCAATGAATTTGTGTGAAACCTGGACTGAATTACCACCCATTACCCAACCTGCCTCGTTCCAAATCCCTGGCATTAATGCAATCAATGGAGGGGAAGCCGGCTCCCATCAGCTGGCTGGCTGGCCAGCCCAGCACTCACTTCATAGTGTGCTGAAACCCTGTGTTCCAGCCCCTCCTCCTTCTTGCACATATACAGACTCCCCCCACCCCCATCCCAACACACACACACACACACACACACACACGATTCACACATATACCTAATCGAAACTGAGCAGGTCCCACAGAGGAGGCCCTCCAGAAAAAAATAAGTTCAAGGAAGGACTATATGTGCATATTTGTTTGTTCATGAACAGTTATGGAAGACCAACCAGGCGTCAAACAGTGTTTCAAGGCACTGGATATACAGCAGTGAAGAACCCAAAGTTCCTGATTTCATCAGCATTATAATCTAGCCAGTAAACCAGAAATCATCAGGATAATCCCCAGACTGCGATGGAAGCTATGAAGCAAATAAACCAGGGGTATCGATTACGGGAGAGGAGGCAATTTTAGATTGATGGTCAGGCCAGGCCTCAGTAAGGAGGTAATGCTTAAGTTGAAACCTGAATAGCAAGAAACAGCCAATGATTTGAGGGTCTAGAGGTAGAGGTTTTGAGGGAAAAAGAATAGAAAGTGTAAAGACCCCTTGAAATGTGGGATGAAAGTGATGGAGAAAAGGGGTGAAAGATGAAGTTGGATAGATAGATAAGGACCAAATCAAGTAAAGCCTTTATAGGTCATGATGAAGAGTTTGAGCTTTATTCTAAGCATGAAGAGCTTTATTCTAAGCATGAAAATGTTTTTCAGCATGTTTAAGAACATGACTGAATTTGTGGCTTATGGAATGACTGACTGTTACAAGGAAAATGGATTGTTGAAGGGCTAGGCGAGAAGCAAGTCATCCTAATGCACTAGCTGAGATGCCTGATGAGAGACGATGGAGACCTGGACTAGGCAGGTAGCCACAGAGAGAGGTAGATATCAAATAGTAGTTCGATAGACCAATTTGGACTTCAGTGGACATGTTAGGCTCTTTGAAATAACCTTCCAATGGATGATTCCCCCCCATTTTCACTAGGATGTCTAGTTAGGCATTTCAAATATACCATGTCTGCACAAGAATTCTTGATTTCCCACCAAACCAGTCTGGTAGATATGAAAGCATGGGCTTTAGCGGAAAGATCAGTGTTGGAAAAAAACATAATTTGGGGAGCCTTTGGCATCCAGATGGTTTCAAACCCAGAGGAGGTGATGAGATCATCTGCTAAGAAAGTATAGGTAGAGACAACAAGAACACCTAAGACTGAGAGAAGGAGCCCACAAGGAATTAGCAAAGCAGCTGTCAGGTGGGAGGAAAAGCAGAAGCCAGAAGAAAGAGTGGCTCTGGGAAGGAGAGGTCAACTGTATCAAATGCTTCTGAGAGGTCCAGGAAAGCAAGACAGACCATGGGGTTGGGGAATGTACGATTAATAGTGACCTTGACAAGAGCAATTTCAATGGGGCTAGAAGTCCAGTGGAGTAAGTGAGAGGGGAGAATGGGCTGAAAAGAAGCAGAGACCTTAAGTGTAGATATCCTTTTTGAGAAGTTTTGCAGTGAAGGAAAGCAGAAAGATGACGCAGAAGCTGGAGGAAAGCGTGGATAAGGAAGAAGTGGTAGGGTCGATGGATTGGACCTCTAAGTGAGGACAGAGCATTGTTAGAGTAAGAGTACTGTAGGGAATGAGCTAGAATAGGTGGTAGAGTCAGAGTGTGATAATTGAAATCACGATCTTGAAGGTGATGCTGATATTAGCGATAAAAAGAACAAGGGTATGGCCTGAGATGAGGTGAAGGACCAGAGACAAGGTAGTTCAGGAACAGAGAAGCCAGGATAATGGGTGAGTCATCTATGCTAATTAAGTTGTGAAGAATGTTTACAGGATTAGGGAGTAGAAAGGAGATAGTGAGCCACCTATAGATATCTTCAGCGAATGAAAGTCAAAAGATGACAGCCACAACAGCGGAAGGGAATGAGACCATCTTTGGAGGAGCCATAGTTTTAGAAGGAGGAAAGGAGAGAAATGATCTGGGAGAAGCCATGGGAAGCAAGGAGAACATCTTCCCGCCTCCCTGTCTAGAGGCTTCTGTGGTATGGGAGAAAAGGAGAGCCCCCACTTGAGAGAGTTGCCCAAGATGTGTCCTCAAGGCCTACGGATAAAAAAAAATGATTATCAAAGATTGAGGATACGCTGGGGAGGGAATAGTTGTTCACAGCAGACTGTGGGTCCCCTAGGGCATAGTGGCAGGGTTTCAGGAGCTGAGATGAATGCTAGACTATGAAATTCATAAAGGAATATGGGAATTAGAGTTGGAGGGATGCTGGAAGGCCAAAAAGGCCTGGGCTTCTGGTGGTGATTAAGGCAAATAGGGATGTGGTAAGCCTAAGATAGGCATATTGTGGACCACTCAGCAAATATCCATTGATGTGGGTCCTGATGGGCTAGATCAGGGTTTCTTAGAAAAGAAAGCCTGGTCATCAGTTCAAGCCAGAAGACTTGGGGATACTGAGTAACTGACTTCCTGCTGCTGGCTGGCAGTGGTGAGGTCAAGGGAAAGCAAGGACCTGTGGACCAGGGGACACTCCATAGGCCTCCCAGATGTCTCTGCTGAGGGAGAAGAGATGGAACCCAGAACCAGCAAAAGCATGGAAGCACGTGTCCAACTAGACATACATGACTACTTACCCTCAGAAACACATAGACCCTGACTCCCAGTCACCGCACAGCATGAACATGTGAGCCAAAGGCTATGCATATGCAAACATGTACACAGGCAGGCATGCATGCTTTTACATGTACCCAAGCACACAGGCCAGGCAGGCATATCCATGCACACATGCCCAACACACCACACATGCCCACATTTCCCCATACTGTGTACACACGTGCGTGCACACACACACACACACACACACAGGCAACTGAGACTGGGCTTTCTTAAGTTTTGCCAAGCCACAGACAGCAGAAAACCAAGCTGAAGTTGAACAATCCAACCCAGAAGAAGGGTAAGAGAAGAAGGGGCATGCGACTGAGGTGTGTGCTGGGGGAGTCAGGCGGGTGGAGCCAGGGAGCCAAGTGCTGAGGGAAAAAAAGAATAAAGAAAACTTAGACCATTTGAAAAAGGGAAAGCCTTCAGACAGAACAGGAATGCAGGCTGTAATTAGAATCGCTTCAATCGTCTCTAGATTCAGAGAGGATAGGCAAACTGGTTGCACATGCGGCATGGCGATCCCTAGCCCAGATAATGTTGGGAAAGCATGCGCATGTGTGCGCGTGCGTGCATGCATGCAGGGGAGCCTGCGAGGGTTTTGGAAAATGCACTTGACTGCCCGGCATTGTGCCCTGGGGAAACCATTGTTAAGTGCCCCCACTAGCTTCTGGGCCACCCAAGGCCACCATCACAAACACACAGGTGGCCCAGAGGGGTTAGGATTTGCTCAAAGCCACACAGCTCGCTAAATTGGGCCTAGGGGTGAAGTGGTGGTAAAAGCACCAGATCAGGAGACAATATCCCTGAGCTCCAGTCCCAGGTCGGCCACCGACTGGTGGCCTGACTGTGTCCTCATCCCTTCTCTTCTGTAGCTTGAAGGGAGATCTTGGGGTTCTTCCAAATCTGGCCCTGAGTGTTTTTTCTGGGTGGCTGGAGGTTTTCTCGGTGTTTTTCCTGGGTGGCTGGAGGTAGGAGAAAGAAAGGGATTTGTGGGGTGCCTGCAAGATGAAGAACTAGGCTGGGAGGGATGCGAACGTCTCTGGTTCCCTCTGGCCCTGGGTGGAGACTTCACTGAGGAAAAACCTTCCCACACAGGCCTGGTCAGTGTGCTGTGGATGCCTGAGGACTGAAGCCCGGCCTAGTGGAGAGGGCCAGGCAACCAGCAGGGGCCTAGCCTGCCACAAACATAATCTCACATATTCCCTCTGGCCCTCCTCTTCCCTTCTTCTCACCTTCCTCCTCACAGGCTTGCTGGCAGGGCCTTTAGGCCAGCTGCTGCAGTCACTAAAAATAGCCTAGCCATCTTTGGGTGTGAAGGAGCCCCTCTGCCTTGCAGGGTCCCAGAGGCCTGGCAGGTGGCAATTGGTGTCTATGGCCCCTCCAAGCCTGAGAGATCAGATTCTTCTTTTCAAGTGCAATCCTCCGTTCCAGCCCAAATCTCAGATTCCCCACTCACTGGCCTCTTTGTTCCCCAGTATCCCAGTGACTCCCATACTGTGGGCAGCTATGCAGAGAATAAGAATAATATTTTTTTTTAATTTTTTTAAATGCTAACTGAACGTTTACTATGTGTCAGGCACTATGCTAAGGTCTTTGCATGTATTTATACATTACCCCTCACCCCATTTTACAGGTGAACAAATTGAGGCATAGAGTACTTAAGTAAATCACCCAGAGTTACACAGCTAGTAAGCGGAAGAAGGGGCATGCTTCTCAACCTCCTAATTGCAGATTTGTTCAGGGAGATAACATTCCTGATGACAATAATAGTAACATTGAATATTTATCCATCTTTGCCGTGAGCTGCCCTGAGTTCTTCTAAACTGGCTTTATAGCCCACTGGGGCAGCCGAAAGAGCTTCCCCTTGCTAGCTGTGTGAGCCTGAGCAAGCACCTTCCCCTTTCTGAGCTTGAATTTCCACATCTATAAAATAGAAATACTAAGAATAGCTGGTTCTCAAGGTTACATAAGGATTCTAACAGACAATGGGTATGAACATACTTAGCACAGGGCCAGGCTAAGCGTGAGTTCATATGCCCTCTTCCCCCTTCTCAAAGAAACTCAGGGAGCTTCTTTGTTTCATTCTCTCCAGTGTCTGGATGAAGACCACTTAAACTCTTGAGTTTTTTTTTAGTGTCCTGTTCTTTCCATGAGGCCCCAGGCCGTCAAGCTTTTCAGAGGCCTATGAAACCATTTGAGCCCCAGGAAAATGTATTGACTCTAAAATACGAAAAGAAAACAGCAGAAATGAAATTAATAAATGCTCTCTTATATGTCTACAACACGTACTATAATAGCAACCTCATTAATTGTTAAATTTAGTATTCCTAAAAATTTCATTACATTCGAAAGCAATTTGTTGGTTAAATTTCCTCACTTTGCAAGAATTCCCAAGTCTGCCTGATGATTACCAAGAAATCATAGCCAATCGGGAATGAAACGAGGTATTCACGGGCAAATAATTTCAAAAGCGATATTATAAAAGTCCTTTGAACTGTTTTACAGCAAAAATTATATTTAATATGGGATGTGGGTACATTTTAATATATTTGATATGTTGTGGGGTAAGGCCACTGAAAGTAAGAGTGCCTAGGGCCTGAGAAGGTCTGGAAAGGGCCCTGCCCTGCGTGGTCAGAGGAGCAAGGCCCAGTGAACAAGGGAATAAAAGCTCCTCTGTGAGAAATGCTATTTGGGGGAAAGAGTCTATGGTCCATGGCGGGCGCCCACACCTCTGGTCGTTCTCCTTGTCTCAAGAAAAAAAAAAAAAAAAGAATCTGCAGTGGCCACATGCATGTAGGCGCTGGCAGAATGGCCCGCATGGGGCAGCCCTTTCATGTACTGCCCTCAACTCTTATCAAAGGCCCTTTCAAGAAACAGGCATGCCTGTGTGCCTTTCATAATCAGGAAGAGAAATAAACATTATCTGACGAAAAGCAAGAAGAAAACAGCCATGTGTAAACAGTGGCTGTTGGGTTGTCAAGCCATTGCCCAGGACATTGTCCACTGGGCTGTTCGTTGCCCCCCAGGCAAGGGTCCACGTGAGGCACTCCTCTCCCAGTTTAGCACCACAGTAAACTTGGGGTCCCTCGAGGACCTGTCTGCTTCCTCTTCTCTGATACCAAGAGTAGCAGAATGCTCTACTTCTGGCAGACTCGCAACGGGAGGCTGTCCCTGGGCAGGCAGGGAGTGGGAGGCACACAGGCCACCACTTATTTCTACATGACCCAGGGCAGGTCTCCTCCCACTGAGCCACATATGCAAAATGGGGTAAGTCACAGGGTTAGTGTGAGGGTGCACTGAGATAAAAAACTTCAATTGTAAAGGAATCGGCCTCCGCGCAGTTAAGAACTTCAGGCCGCTGGTGGATTTGCTCTCAATTGCAGAGATCCGATGCCCCGATTCTCCCCCATCCCCCACCCCAAAATGCCTGCCTGTTCTGTACAATTTCTGACACTTCAGCTCTATTCCTAACAGATGTCAGCAATTTGGCCGGACATGAACTCAGGGGTTGGGAGCACAGACCCCACCCTACCCCCCTCATCAGGTCTCCGGCAACCAAAGTGGCTCACCACTACCTACTTGTCCCACTCAAGCTAGTTACTCTTTCCTGGGGTCTGCCCTCTCCTCAGCACCTCTTCAACACAGAAACCCTAAGAAGATAATGTTCTGCTGAGAGCTCTCTCTGTCCTGCTTATTGAACCAGCCCAAGCAAGAGGCTGATGGCATTATGCTTGCTCAATAGTGACAGGCCAGCATTTTGGGCTAGGCCACGATCTGCAACCAAGCCACCCACTCTCCAGGCCCAATGCCATGCTACCAGTTTAGGAAGAGCTTTGCGTATTCTTGAATGCCACCTTTCCTCTGCCTCGAACTTCTCTCCCTCAGGCTCCCTGACTCCTTCAGCCCCCAAAACACCAGCAGCACACCCTCCACCCTGCCTACCTTTGTGCTCTTGTCACACTTTGTATGAGCCTCCATTGCAGTTCTTAGCAGCTTTTAGCAACTTGAGCTCCACATTTCTGGATTCTCATGTCTGTATGCCTCCTTAGTCTGCCTCAAGGGCTGAGTCTGTGTGAATTTCATCTCTGTATCTCTGGTGCCCTATATAGGACTTGGTACAGGGTATATCTGCTGAATGGAGCTCAGCACAGGTGGAGGAAGAAGGGGGTCCCACCCTTAGCACTAGATAAATGCACATTTCAATGCCTTCACTGCCTCCTGCAAAGGCTGTTGTGGAGACTGAAGGAGAGAATCGCTGGGAAAGTACATTAGACATCATTATGAACCACTGTGCCAGTGCTTCAGGCTCAGTTCCTTTGCCTGCCCTGGGGATGCCTCTGAGTTCATTTTCAAGAGGAGATTGCCAACTCCCCATTGACAGGCCAATAGCCAACTGCACACAGCTAAAGCCCTGCCTGCCACACTGAACCCTCACAAAGGAAACCCAATGTACCTGTTTATCACATAGCAATTAACATTTGTGCAGTGCTTTCCAGTTTATAACATCCAGAGGGCTTTCTCTGCCCTTCCATTCCTTGAATCCCTGCTACCACCCCACCTTCCAGGCCTCCTAAATCCCATTTTATGGTTAACAATATTAATAATAATGGCAGCTAGCACTTCTCAAGCACTGACTATAGTTCTGAGGGTTCCGCATTATTAACTCACAAATACCATTATCGCCCTTTTGGTAAGTGGGTAAACTGAAGGTCAAAGAGGTTAAGTAATGTGCCCAAGATGACAAAATCAGCCCAGGGCAAAGTTGCAGTTTGAACCTAGATATTCTAGCTCCAGAATCTGGGAGATTAACCACTTTTCTACATTACCTCCCAGACAAGACAACGAGGCTCCAATGGTGAAGGTGACTTGCCCAAAGTCACACAGACAGTGTGTTAGTGGTATTGTCTGGATCCTCTCACTCAAATTTGTAGTGCTTTCCACAACCTGGACTTTTCTGTTCAATAGTTAATCATCTGTAGATGAACACTTTACTGTACTGAATGTATGGAAGGGAGAGGTAGCAAAGGAAGGGTATCTCAAGCAGGGAGTGGCAGGGGATTGCCCAAGCAAAAGTGCTGCTGTGGGAAAACTACAGCCTCCAGATGTGTCTCTGAACCAGATATGTCCTGAAACGTGGAGGGGCCAAGCTCTCCAAACCATCAGCTAGTTCCATTTCCCTACCCCATATTATCGACAGCCCCTTCCAACATGAAAAAGTTAGAATGGGCATAGCCCAAATACCCTTAAAGAGTGGGAGAAAGATCAAAGGTGATGGTGGAGTTATATAGAGAAGGTAGGATTTAACAAATGTATATGATTGCTGAATCATTACAGTGATTTTTTTTTAGTCTCCAGTATCTTAGAGCAGCTATAAGTAAAAAGGTAAAATTGTGGAATTGTAACCCATATCAAACTCTGAAATCTGTTCTCCAACTAATTGTGGTGATATGCTTTGAAACTTATTACTTTTTTTCTATCAGCATTATTTTTCACAAAAAGGAAAATAAGAATTTTTTAAAAAGTACTGCTGTGGGAAAATGCAGGGTATATCCTGAGAATTGTGAGGGGTCCGAAGTGGTTTTTATAGAAGGGAAGCAGAGGCCATATAATCAGGGCTTTGAATACCCAGCAAAGACATTGGGACTTGATTTCTGCAAGTTGCAGAGAATCAGCTTACCTTCTTGCTGCAGAGACAAGCCATACCCAAGGTGCATTTCAAGAATATTACACTCAGAGAAGGAGGGCCAAGATGGCCGCTTAGCCGGTGTGGGATTTAGTTCGTCCTCCAATACAGCTAATAAATAGCCAGGAACAGTACAGAACAACTGCTAGGGTCACATCATTGACCAGACACACAGCATACCCCATTCTGGACCAGCTGGACCAGCAGCGAGCCCACCCAGAACCATGAGTTCCCCAAGCCACGGAGGCCGGCGCCCCTCCGCCATAGACTTCTTCCCAGATGGGAAATGAAAGAGAGTTTACCAGCAGCAGGGGCTGAGTGCAACCAAACTCCAATTGTGGAATTTATTAACAAATTCTGATTACTAAAAATAGGCCCCCAGCTCAGCTGAACCTCAGGTAAAAGCAGAAGTCGCTGAGTTTTGCCCTGGCACAGAGGGGGCAGGGGTGACGGAAAAAGAAGAAACACAGGGATTTTGGAAGTGAAAAGGTCTGGGTCCTGAAGGAAAGGAGGGGGCACATAGGACCTGGAGATACACAGAGCAACATACCAACTTAAGCTCTTGATTGGCAAACCTGAGGAATGGGGGTCCTGCTCTGAAAAGGATTTTTCTCTTTCGTTTTGGTGGCTGTGTTTCTATGGCTTGACTGCTCTTTGGATACAGGTACAAGGCATCCTGGGCTCCACTGCCCCAGGCATAGGCAGAATTAAGCTTGTTTGAGTGTTTGTGTGGAGCCTGTCCCTTCCCCAGGAGAGGGGTGGGGCCCAGCTCAGGTGGAATCCCTCCCTCAAGGAGTTCAGACTCCAGGGTCTGGAAAACTAAAGGATTAAAGCCAGCCTACAGCCTCTCCTCTGTCTCAACCATGCCCCAGCAAGGAGAGTCTGCTGAAGTTAAAGGTACTGCATCACCTTTCCTATGAAAAGGCTTCATAGGAAAGACTTTCAATGTGCTGGGTCTTGCCTTGAGGGAAAACTGATGCAGGTGACTCTTTCCTCCTGAAAGGAGGCCAGTATGGTCTGGGAAAATCTGTCTGGGGTCTAGAATACTTAAGTAGACCCTCCTAAGGGGAGAAAAAGGCACCACACAGGCAGGGAAAGAAACAAGAAAATGAGAACTGAAAATTCTGATCTGTTAAACAAAACTAAGCTAGAGGTCCAGAATTAGCTGAACTGAATGCCAAAGAACAGATAGACAACAAATTCATCCAGCAAGAAAATCTAAGATTAAAAAAAAAAGTGAAAACAATCTCCTAAATAAGCTAATTAAGTAATTAGATGCCCAGACACCAGAAAAAAATAAAGAATCATACTAAGAAAATTGAAGATATGACCCAGTCAAAGGAACAAACCAACAATTCAAATGAAATACAGGAGTTGAAACAATTAATTCCCAATGTTCTAACAGACATGGAAAACCTCATCAAAAATCAAATCAGTGAATTGAGGGAGGATATAAAGAAGGCAAGGAATGAACAAAAAGAAGAAATCGAAAGTCTGAAAAAACAAATCACAGAACTTATGGGAATGAAAGGTACAGTAAAGAGATAAAAAAAAAAAACAATGGAAACCTACAATGTCAGATTTCAAGAAGCAAAAGGTAGGATTAGTGAACTGGAGGGCAAGATATCTGAAATCCAACAAGCAAAAGAAAATATAGGGAAAAGAATGAAAAAATATGAGCAGGGATTCAGGGAATTGAATGACAGCATGAAGCGCATGAATATACATGTTGTGAGTGTCCCAGAAGGAGAAGAGAAGGGAAAAGGAGGAGAAAAACTAATGGAGGAAATTATCACTGAAAATTTCCCAGCTCTTATGAAAGACTTAAAATTACAATTCCAAGAAGTGCAGCATATCCCAAGCAGAATTGATCCAAACAGACATACTCTAAGACACTTGCTAATCAGAATGTCAGATGTCAAAGAGAAAGAAATCTTGAAAGCAGCAAGAGAAAACCAATCCATCACATACAAGGGGAGCCCAATAAGACTATGTGTAGATTTCTCAGCAGAAACCATGGAGGCAAGAAGACAGTGGGATGATATATTTAAATTACTAAAAGAGAAAAACTTCCAACTAAGAATTCTATATCCAGCAAAATTGTCCTTCAAAAATGAAGGAGAAATTAAAACATTTTCAGACAAAAAAATCACTGAGAGAATTTGTGATCAAGAGAGTGACTCTGCAAGAAATACTAAAAGGAGCACTAGAGACAGATAGGAAAAGACAGGAGAGAGAGGTGTGGAGAAGAGTGTAGAAATGAGGACTATCAGTAAAGGTAAAAAGAAGGAAAATTAGATAGGACATATAAAATCCAAAGGCAAAATAGTAGAAGAAAGTACTGCCCATACAGTAATAACACTGGATGTTAATGAATTAAACTCCCCAATCAAAAGACATAGACAGGCAGAATGGATTAAAAAACAGGACCTGTCTATATGCTGTCTGCAGGAAATGCATCTTAGACCCAAGGATAAACATAGGTTGAAAGTGGAAGGTTGGGAAAAGATATTTCATGCAAATAACAATCAGAAAGGCCCAGGAGTAGCTATACTAATATCCAATCAATTAAACTTCAAATGTAAAACAGTTAAAACAGACCAAAATGGATACTATGTATTAATAAAAGGAACAGTTCAACAGGAAGAAACAGCAATCATAAATATTCATGCACTGAGCCAGAATGCCCCAAAATACATGAGGCAAGTACTGAAAAGAGAAATAGACGCAACTACCATAATAGCTGGAGACTTCAATTCCCCACTTTCATCAATAGACAGAACATCAACAAAGAGGATTAATAAAGAAACAGAGAATTTGAATAATACAATAAATGAGCTAGATTTAACAGACATTTAGAGAACATTACAACCAACAACAGCAGGATATACCTTTTTCTCAACTGCTCATGGATCATTCTCAAGGATAGACCATATGCTGGGTCACAAAGCAATTCTCAATAAATTTTAAAAGATTGAAATCATACAAAACACTTTCTCAGATCATAAAGGAATGAAGTTGGAAATCAATAATAGGCACAGTGCCAGAATATTCACAAATATGTGGAGGCTCAACAACACACTCTCAAACAACCAGTGGGTCAAAGAAGAAATTACAAAAGAAATCAGTAAATATCTCGAGGCAAATGCAAATGAAAACAAAACATATCAAAATTTAGTGGATACAGCAAAGGCAGTACTAAGAGGGAAATTTATTGCCCTAAATGCCTATATCACAAAAGAAGAAAGAGCAAAAATTGCGGAATTAACTGTGCACTTGGAAGAACTAGAGAAAGAAAGTAAACTAACCCCAAAGCAAGCAAAAGGAAAGAAATAATGAAGATTAGAGCAGAAATAAATGAAACTGAGAACATGAAAACAATCAAGAAAATCAACAAAACCAGAAGTTGGTTCTATGAGAATATATATAAGATTGATGAACCCTTAGCAAGGTTGACAAAAAGAAGAAGAGAGAGGATGCAAATAAATAAAATCAGAAATGGAAGAGGAGACATAACCACTGACCCCACAGAAATAAAGGAAGTAATGACAGGATACTATGAACAACTTTATGCTAATAAACTCGACAATGTAGATGAAATGAACAATTCCTAGAAAGGCATGAACAACCAACATTGAATCGAGGAGAAATAGATGACCTCAACACACCAATCACAAGTAAAGAAATTGAATCAGTCATTAAGAAGCTCCCCCAAAAGAAAAGTCCAGGACCAGATGGCTTCATATGTGAATTCTACCAAACATTCCAGAAAGTACCAATTCTGCTCAAACTCCTTAAAAAAATTGAAGAGGAATGAAAGCTACCTAACTCATTCTACAAAGTCAACATCACCCTCATACCAAAGCCAGACAAAGATATTACAAAAAAACTACAGATCAATCTCTCTAATGAATATAGATGCAAAAATCCTCAACAAAATTCTTGCAAATCGAATCCAACAGCACATTAAAAGAACTATACACCATGACCAATTACGATTCATCCCAGGTATGCATGGATGGTTCAACATAAGAAAATCAATTAATGTAATGCACCATACCAACAAATCAAAGCAGAAAAACCACATGATCAACTCGATGGATGCAGAAAAGGCATCTGACAAAATTCAACACCCATTCCTGTTGAAAACACTTCAAAGGATAGGAATAGAAGGGAACTTCCTCAACATGATAAAGGAAATATATGAAAAACTCACAGCTGACATCATCCTCAATGGGGAAAAACTGAAAACTTTCCCCCTAAGATCAGAAACAAGACAAGGATGTCCACTATCACCATTGTTATTCAACATTGTGTTGGAAGTTCTAGCCAGCACAATTAGACAAGAAAAAGAAATACAAGGCATCCAAATTGGAAAGGAAGAAGGAAAACTCTCACTGTTTGCAGATGATATGATACTACATGTCGAAAACCCTGAAAAATCCACAGCAAAACTACTAGAGCTAATAAATGAGTATAGTAAATGGCAGGTTTCAAGATCAACATTCAAAAATCTGTAGTGTTTCTATACACTAGTAATGAACACTCTGAGGGGGAATCATGAAAAAAATCCATTTACAATTGCAACCAAAAGAATAAAATATTTAGGAATAAACTTAACTAAAGAGATGAAAGACCTATACAGAGAAAACAACAAGAAACTGTTCAAAGAAATCACAGAAGACCTAAATAAATGGGAGGGCATACCATGTTCATGAATTGGAAGACTAAATAAAGTTAAGGTGTGAATTCTACCTAAATTGATTTATAGATTCAATGCAATACCAATAAAAATTCCAAAAGCTTACTTTTCAGAAATAGAAAAAACAATAACCAAATTCATCTGGAAGGGCAGGGTGCCCCGGATAGCTAAAAGTATCCTGAGAAAGAAAAATGAAGTCGGAGGTCTCACACTACCTGCCTTTAAAGCATATTATGAAGCTACAGTGGTCAAAACAGCATGGTACTGGCATAAAGGTAGATATACTAACCAATGGAATCGAATAGAGTGTTCAGATGTAGACCCTCTCATCTTTGGACAATTGATCTTTCATAAGGCAGTCAAACCAACTGACCTGGGACAGAACAGTCTCTTCAATAAATGGTGCCTAGAGAATTGGATATCCACATGCAAAAGAATAAAAGAGGATCCACATCTCACACTCTATACAAAAATTAACTCCAAATGGATCAAAGACCTAAACATTAGATCTCTAAGACCATAAAACTGTTAGAAGAAACTGTTAGGAAATATCTTATGAATCTTATAATAGGAGGTGGTTTCCTAGAGCTTACACCCAAAGCATGAGCGTTGAAGAAAGAAAGAAATGGGAACTCCTCAAAAGTAAACACTTTTGTGCATCAAAGAACTTTGTCAAGAAAGTAAAAAGATAGCCTATACAATGGGAGACAATATTTGGAAATAATATATCAGATAAAGTTCTAATATCCAGAATATATAGGGATTGTTCAACTCAACAACAAAGACAGACAACCCAATTACAAAATTGGCAAAAGACTTGAACAGATACTTCTCAGAAGAGGAAATACAAATGGCCAAAAGGCACATGAAAAGATGCTCAACTTCCCTGGCTATTAGGGAAATGCAAATGAAAACCACAATGAGATATCATCTCACACCCACCAGAATGGCCATTATCAATAAAACAGAAAACAGCAAGTGCTGGAGAGGATATGGAGAAAGAGCACACTTATCTACTGTTGGTGGGAATGTCAAATGGTACAACTGTTGTGGAAGGCAGTTTGGTGGGTCCTCAGGAAACTGAATATAGAATTGCCATATGACCTGGCAATACCATTGCTAGGTATCTACTCAGAGGACATGAGGACAAAGACACAAATGGACATTTGCATACCAATATTTATAGCAGCATTATTTACAATTGCCAAGAGGACAAAGACACAAATGGACATTTGCATACCAATGTTTATAGCAGCATTATTTACAATTGCCAAGAGACAGAAACAGTCAAAATGTCCATCAACAGAAGAGTGGCTAAACAAGCTGTGGTATATACATATGATGGAATATTATGCAGCTGTAAGACAGAATAAAGTTATGAAGTATGTAACAACATGGATGGACCTTAAGGACACTATGCTGAGTGAGATTAGCCAGAAACAAAAGGACAAATACTGTATGGTCTCACTGATATGAACTAACATTAATGAATGAAATTGGATAATTTCAGTTAAGAGCAGAGGTCATCAGAAGATAGAAATAGAATAGATATTGAGTAATTGGAACTGAAGGGATGCAGATTGTGCAACAGGAGTGAGTGTAAAAATTTAGAAATGGATAGCACAATGCTACCTAACTGTAATACAATAATGTTAGAATACTGAAAGAAGCTGAATGTGAGAATGATAGAGGGAGGAGACCTGGGGGCACGAATGAAATCAGAAGGAAAGACATATGATAAAGACTGAGATGGTATAATCTAGGAATGCCTAGAGTGTATAATAATAGTGACTAAATGTACAAATTTAAAAATGTTTTGCATGAAGAAGAACACAGGAATATCAATATAATGAAGGGTGTTGAAAATAGATGGCAATTAATATTTTAAAACTTTAACCTATGTGTGAGAATAAAGCAAAAAATGTTTATCTGGTACAAAATTTATATTTCAACTAGTGTATTTCCTAATATAATTTATGTGGACAGCTTAATTGAATACCATAAGTACATGGAACCTTGAGTAGGGCATAAGATTTTGTAGGTTTGTCCAGAGTGATGCCTCAGTAAGTCCCAGAAGGAATTGAACGGTCAGTAAAAAAGTATTTGCAAAGTCTCCTTTGGGGAATGGTGAGAGGGGGGTAAAATTCAACTTCCCCAAGTGGAGAATTCTTGACATTCTCACACGCTGTGGAGACAACCAAAGCAATAGGCTGAGTCCCCCAATCTTGCGGTTTGTTCATATGAAACTTAACCCCACAAAGGATAGGTCAAGCCTACTTAAAATTAGGCCTAAGAGTCACTCCCAAGAGAAACTGTTTTGTTGTTCAGATGTGGCCTCTCTCTCCAGCCAACACAACAAGCAAACTCACCACCCCTCCCCTCTCTACATGGGACAAGACTCCCAGGGGTGTGGACCTTCCTGGCAACATGAGACAGAAATCCTAGAATGAGCTGGGACTCAGCATCAGGGAATTGAGTAAACCTTCTCGACCAAAAGGGGGAAGAGCGAAATGAGACGAAATAGAGTGTCAATGGCTGAGAGATTCCAAACAGAGTCAAGAAGCTATTCTGGAGGTTATTCTTATGCATTAAATAGGTATCATGTTGTTAGTCAAGAGGTAATGGAGAGGCTGGAGGGAACTGCCTGAAAATGTAGAGCTGTGTTCCAATAGCCATGTTTCCTGAAGATGATTGTATAATGATATAGCTTTTGCAATGTGACTGTGTGATTGTGAAAACCTTGTGTCTGATGCTTCTTTTATCTACCTTACGGACAGATGATTAAAAAATATGGATTAAAAATAAATAAATAATAGGGGAACAAATGTTAAAATAAATTTAGTAGACTGAAATGTTAGTGATTAATGAAAGGGAGGGGTAAGGCATATGGTATGCATGAATTTTTTTCTGTTGTCTTTTTATTTCTTTTTCTGAATTGATACAAATGTTCTAGGAAATGATCATGATGATGAATATACAACTATGTGATGAAAAAAAGAATGTTCATATTGTATGTTGATTGGTTTTATTAATTAAAATAAAAACAGAAAAAGGGTATCACACTCAGAAGGTCATGGTATGTCACAGTTGGAAAAGGGACAAGAAAGGGGACAATGACTTGAGCAAGGTCAGCCTGTGAGTTTGTGGGATCAGGCCTTAATTTGGGTTTTGGGAGAACATGGGGATTTGTACAAGTAGAGAGGAGGAAGGAAGGACATGACTTTGGGCAGCCCCACATCCCATTCCTCCCTACCCCAGCTGTCAGCAGTGACTTTGAGTAGGGGGCTCTGTAAAGGGGCAGTCAAGATGCTGGAATTTTTGTTGACTGTCCAGAATTCTGGGGCAGAGCCATACTATTTTAGGAGGGCACCCCGGAGCCAAGCCCTGGGTGCCTTTCCCCTCTGTGGAGAGCCCACAGGGAAGGGTTTCATTAGGGGGATGGAGGTGCTGGCTGGACCTGGCTGGCTGGGCAAGCGTCCTGGTTTGATCGAATCCAGGCCTAGCTCTGAGCAAGCAGCCACTGCCTGCTGGCCTGGGAACCAATTAGAGCTGGGGTGAGGTGGGATCCTGGCGGCCTCTGCCCTGGGTCCTCTACTCCCAGCTGGCAATCATTAGATTGGCTCAGAGGATCCCTGTCAAGAGAGCTAGACTTCTGGGATGGATCAAGGTGAAGGGCAGGCTGGCAGAGAGGACCCTTGTGCCCAGACCGCACACCAAGGGCCCCCCACGGCTGCCGGTTCCCTTGGGCATGTTAAAAAAGACATTTCAAAGGCCCAGCCAGCCCCTTATCAAGCCGTGTATGTACCCCCATGTGGCAGGCCATGTGTCCAACTCTAATGGGGAAATAAGGACGGTATGTGCTTGAAGGGGCTGTTTGTCAGAGCAATTGGCTGATGAGTGGGACCAAAGCTGCTAGAAAAGTGTTAAACTCTGGGACTGGAAAGGTGGGATCCAGAAATTCCCAGGATGCAGCCCTGGGGCAGCATGCATAGGGGCTGAGGCCACAAATCTTCTTCCCCTCAGTTCCACATCCTTCCCAGTCTCAATGTCCTCATCTATAAAATGGAGATAATTCTTTCTTCATAGGCTGGTTGTGAAGTTGGAACAAAGAGGATACAAATTTCCCAGCACAGTCCCACGCCTAAAGTAAGTTCTCAGTAAATGTTAGGCCAGCCAAACTTTTTCTTTCTTTTTTTTTGGTCCCTATGGAGGGCTCAGAACAAAACAGGTGAAAAATCCTCCTCCCCCATATTAGAACATGGAGGACCCATATCATCTAACCCCTACCACTTCCATCCTATTGATGTAGCAGTGGAATCCCATAGAGGTTAAGCAAGTTATCCAAAGCCACACAGCCCATCAGTGGTAGAGGTGGTACCAGAACCCAGGATGCATGCATCGTCACCAGTGCACTTTGCAGCACATTGGAGTGCTGAGTGTTTCAGGCCCCCTCCTTCTAAAACAGGATATGATGAAGAACACCTCTTGGAAGCGGGGGCGGGGGGATCCTTTGCTAGATCCTCTGCTACTGCTCTGTGCTCCAGCAGCCAGACCCCATGCAAGCCTGAGAGAGAGAGAGAGAGAGACTTTATTGGGCTCCCATATCACATTGCAAGCTTATATCTCATTTGCTGTTCACCAGTCCCTGGCCCCCCTTCCCTTACTCCTTTCCCGGGCAGATCTGCATGGTTTGCATTATTCCCCTTCCCGCCCAACCTCCCCCCCCCCCCCCCCGCCCCGGATATCTTGGTTCCATATTTTCCACGCTGAGGCTCAGTTTACTCCTGGCTGGGCTCCGGGCCTGCACCTGGGTTCTAAGAGAATGTTCTGGGGTGTGTGAGTTTGTGTGTATGTGTGTGTGTGCGCGCACAGCACAAGGGCGTGTGTGTGTGTGTGTGTGTGTGTGTGTGTGTGTGTGAGAGAGAGTTAACGGGAGGTGGGGGAATGCTGCTGGTTACCCAGCCTTTCCATCTGCCCGACAGGCAAGCCATCAGAACAGCTTTTCGTTGTTACTGGCACAGCAATTCTCAAAGTAGATGCCACAGTGCCCGCTCTGGAACCACTCGAATGCTAATTAGCTCCACCCAGACCTGCTGAATCAGGAATCTACATTTTTTAAAAATAATGGGTTCAGTGAACTCTCATCAGATCATTTATTTATTTATTTATTTTATTATTATTACTTTTTAATATGGGCAGGCACTGGAAACCGAACCCATGTCTCCAGCATGGCAGACGAAAACTCTGCCACTGAGCCATGGTTGCCCGCCCAGGAATCTACATTTTGACAAACATTTTTCCCTTGTAAAAATTCCACTTGATTCTCTGCCTCTAACTCTTCGCTGGCTGACCCTGGTCACTCCTATTACAAGTGCATTTAACAAATATCCTCTGATCCCCACCCCACCCCTCACCCCCACACACCACATGCTCTCTTACTCTCCCTCCTAGCTCTCTGATGATTTGGTTTCTCTGCTGGCTCCTCTTCTTCTTCCGTTCCTTGAATGCTGGAGCGCCCAAGGCTCAGTCCTATCCATCCTCCCTGCATGAGCTCATCCTCCCTTAGCTTCAACTCCTATCTTTGTGCTGATAATCTCAACCCCACCCCCACCCCCGCCAGCCTTCTTTTCCCAGCTTGGGCCCCATTCCATCTTGAATATTCTACAGACCCCTCCAGTTCAGCAGGACCCAAACTGAGCTCATCTTCTTTCCCCCACCCAGTGAACTTTCTGAAGCACAAATCTGATCCTGTCACTTACAAACCTTCTGGGGGCCCTCCTTGGCCTACAAGATAAACTCCACACTCTATAGCCAAAACCCAGAGCTCATCCCCTCTCTACCTCTACAGTCTCCTCTCTCCCCAACTCTTCTCTCTTCACCCGTCACCCCTGGCTGTGGCTGAATGACTCACAGTTCTATAAATGCACCTGATGCCCTCTCACATCTACCACCCCCACCCCGGCATGTGTTACTCCCAATTTCTGGAACACAGGGGCACAGTGAGGGGGGGGGCAGTGGGGAACAACTGTCTTCAAGTGCCAGTCTGTGGGGATGCTGCAGAGACTCTAGTCTTCATGCCCTTAGCAAGTATGTAGGGACAAAGGGTACAGACTTGTTCCCTGGCACCATTTGCCTTGGCTATGGTATTGTTGGAAACACTCTCCCCCCTCAGCTCCACCAGGCCAAATCCTTTTTATCCTTCAAGCATGTCTTCCTCTAGGAAGCCTCTCCTTACTCATCTAGTCTGGATTATTGATATGATATTGATCAGAGATAAGCCGCTAGGAGTAATGCCTGGCATGTAATAGGTGCTCAATAAATGCTTTTGAAATAACCAGATGAATTGTGTTCCTCTAAGCTTTCCTCTGTGAATATATTATCTTAAGATCAACAATGTGAAGACTGCTACCCACCCCACCCCCAGACAATGCATGCACCGAGAGCAAGGGCAGCAGCATATTCTAGAACTACGTGGCCCCAGTGTCCAGCACACATCAGTAGGTATGTGCTCAACAAATGCTTGATGAATGAGCTTACTGAGATCCCTCTGTGTTTGGTGCTGAACTATGCCCCAGGCACTTAAACAATGACTAACGAACAAAATACCACAGGCGTCTGTTCCTGAGTCCCTGGGGATTCCAGTCGGTGTGCTAAGGATGGAAGAATGGCAAATTGTTCGATCTCTGGAGATGGGGTGGAGGCAGAGGGAACAGGTGGGAAGCCAGCCTTCCTTGAGGGGGAAGCTTGGACCAGAATCTTGTTGAATATGGAGGGCTTTTCAAATCTTTTTCTTTGATTATAAAAAGTAGACTTCTTTTTTAATCTATTAAAGCTAAGGACTACTCATACAGTATATCCATTAATCAAGATACCAATCCTAAGATTGGATATTATCATCATCCAATGATGAATGGTGGACCAATGAACAAATAGTGGCTCAGAGAAGGCAGCGATGTGCCGCAGGGCTGTTCAGGTAATGAGTGTTAACATTGGGGGTTGGTCCCACATTTCTGTGATGCCAAAGTTTGCATGCTTAATACTGCATTCTTGTGTCTCAAAATCCATACAGACTGAAAAAAAAGGAAAAACCTCACCAATGCCGGAGGCCCAGGTTCGATTCCTGGTGCTGCCCATGCAAAATTAAATAAATAAATAAAATAAACTCCATACAGACTGCAGAAAATTTCAAACATGTTCCCTCCTAAAAGTGACCCCTTGCCTGCCACCTGGAGATCACACCACTGTTAAGTGTATATGTGTCCAGGCTTTTTTCTCTTCCTATAGATCCACAAATGGGAGGCAGCAGAGTGTGATGTTTCAGAACCTGGAATCGAGCTAGATGGCCTGGTGCACATCCCAGCTCTGCCATTTATTAGCTGTATGTCATTGATGCTGTATGTCTCTGGACCTCAGTTTCTTCATCTATAAAATGGTGATGGTGATAATAGCACCTGATTTATGGGGTTGTTCTAAAGATTAAGTAAATTAAGCCATACAAAAGCCTTTAGAATCATGGCTGAAGTATAATAAGTGTTCAACAAGTGTTAGTTATTATTCTGCACCTTTCACCAAAAAAAAAATTGGAACTATATTATATATGTAGCTTGACATGCTACTCCTTCTGAAGGAGTAGGATTTTGTTGGGGGAAGAAGGGCATTCTAAGCAGGTAGGGAAACGAGCGTGAAAGCATGAAAGTGGTGAAAATACATGATGTGCGTTCAGGGGAAATTCAGAAAAGGCCAGTACAGCTGGAGACGTACTTGAGAATCAGCTCACCCTGGCCTCATTGACAGGGTAGCAATAAGAAAACCCAAGACTCCAGGAGACCCCTTCAGGTTCTAGTCCAGCCTGCCCTCAGGCTGTAGAGCTGAGTTCTCAGCGCTGAGTTCTTTGGCTCCTGGCAGAACCTTCAACAGAACAATTGGGACAGGGGCTGGCCCTCCCTGGGGGCCAGGATTTATGCCGTCCGCACAGTGGTCTGTCCCTGTCTGCCCGGGTCCTGGGCTCCAGGTTCAGTTCGCACTCAGGCATCTATCCGACTGAGGCATTCTTCCCACCCCACAGAAAAGCGGAGGTGGAGGGAGTGGCAGAGAGAGAGCCCCCCTCCACATCTGGAGGCACCACCTTGGGTGAGCTTGCTTCTGAAGGCCCAGGATGGGGAAAGCAGGGGGAAGGGGCCAGGACAGTCAGCCAGGGTGGGCTCCCTTTCTCAGCCAAGGTCTAATAGGAGTTGACAAGAGCAGCTAGGGGGCCTTTGATCTGCCCTTCAGGTATGTGTCCCAGCTAGAGATGGGGAAGTGGGAATGAGGAATGTTGATGAGGGTGGAGATAAGAGAGGATCAGTCCAATCAGGCAAAAAGGG
This sequence comes from Tamandua tetradactyla, assembly GCF_023851605.1. Lineage (NCBI taxonomy): Eukaryota > Metazoa > Chordata > Mammalia > Pilosa > Myrmecophagidae > Tamandua > Tamandua tetradactyla. The sequence continues at coordinate 103,396,562 of NC_135353.1, read as the reverse complement.
CCTGGGCCACCAAGCCAGCGCTCTGAGGAAAAAGAGAAAAAAAGCCTAATCTATTGAAAGACTGGGGGCACAGCCCTCAAGTGAATGACCACCTGGCCCCTTCCCTCCCCACTGGGTGGGGGTGGTGTGGATGGGGGCAGGCCCTGAAGGCTAGAGAGGCTTCTCTGGACTCAGCCAGACCTCTTTTGCATGGGTTGGGTTCAGCCTGCCCATGTGGTTTTCATTTCAGCTCTACGCACACCCACACACACACAGACACACACACACCGCTCTGCCAGCATCTTGGCAGACATGAGGTGGGGTTGGGGCTAGGGACTGGAGTCAGCCTCAGCAGGTGAATTGGGGTGGAGGCCTCCTGTAGCTGCCATCCCAGCCCAGGAGACACTTTCTTGGCACTGACCACACAGATCCTCAAGTCTTCTAATTGCACATTCTCAGGCCACCACGACCCCCTCGAGCATTCTTACCAGCTGTGAAAAACATTTGCTTGAAGACATCCAGGGACAGGTCGCTTTCTACCTCTCCAGGTACCTCTTCTAATGACAGACATACCAACCACCCCAGCCTCAAACTAGAATGCATCCCATGACACCTCTCTAGGCTGATTCTTTCTGCCTTGCCTTTTGCCTCTTTCAAATGGGAACACCCACCCCTCCCATCCCCCCCCCAAAAAAGAGGGGAAATCCCCAGACACTGATCTAGAAAAAATCAGCATGTGAACCCTAGGGAAATCAGGTAGCAGACAGAAAAGATTCATGAGGAGCCAGCTGCCTGAGTGGGATTCCTCCAGGCTCAGAGCCATTTTGATACAAGCAGACTTGGTGGGGTCTGAACCCAGGTCTCAAGGGAGGGGAGATGGGATAGTGCAACGAGGAAATGGAAGCCCAGAGAGGTGAGGTCACTTGTCCAGGTCACACACTTTCTTTCCAGCCCATGGACTACTGTCATTCCTGATCCACTTCTTAAGCTATTCTCACTTTAGCATGAGTGTGAAGACCAGTGGCAACCTTGAAGACCATCTCATCCTGCTCTCATCGAGTACCTGGTCAGGACACTTCTAGAACATTTCCAGCCTCAGGGAGCATTCTTGGGCTGTTCTAGTTATTAGAAAGTTTCTCTGTTAATAGTCTGCCTTCAACCACCCTGTAACTTTCCCCCTTGCTTTTGAATGCTCACAGATGGGGAGGCTACTTGGGGTAGTAGAAAGAACCTTGAGATTTGAGGGCCTGCCTCAACTTGTTTCTAGCCTTTGGGCAGTCCCTTCCCTCAAGGTTAGGCTCAATGATGTTGAGCCAGCTCAAAGATATTTTGTTGAGTTCTCTGCCCATGACATCCCTTCAGAGGTCTTCAGGTAAAGACTATGTCCCCTCCTTCCCCACAGTTTCCTCTTTTCCAAAATAAACACCTCTAGTTCCTTCAGCTGTACCTCCCAGGATGGGAGCTCCTGCCCTTTACCTCTGCCAGCTAACTCCCCTCAATAGGGAAGGAGGGCAGGGACAGAAATCCAGAGAGACCTTACCTCAGGTGCTAAGAAATATTTGCTGAGAGGAGGAAGGAGGAAGGCTAGTGTTGAGTTCTCATCTTCACCACCTTGCCCCATCTTCCCCTTGACCTTGTAGCTGCCACTCATTCTTGGGACACAGGGAAGCCCCAAGAAGCAAGACCCCAAGAAGCCCCCTGACACATTTGTCAAGTCTCTGATGAATCCACAACTGTGTATACCCTCCAGACTCCCTCTCTCCCCTTCTGCCAGGGGCCTCATACCTTGCAAACTAGGAAGAAATCCCCCACTACTAGGACTTAGATCTCATTAATTTTCCGGAACAACCAAGTTCCATGTACTAGGTGGGCTTGGCGATTTCTGTTTGACTTGTCTGTCTTTACAGGTGCCCCTCCTTCTGGAGCCTCTGCAACTTCTTCGGAGGCCAGGCCTAGAGATCTGACAGATGCTCTTTGGGGAATCCGGGATCTGCTTCCATTTAGGAAGTAAGCGCTGGTCACTCTGAGCTCCTCTGGGTTGCCACAGCAGCAGGGTGGAGCTGGACTTTGCAGTGATCCTGAACCAACGCCTGAGGCCCGGCTCACAACCTCTGACCCCTCGGACCCTGGCCAGCCCTCCAGGAGATGGCAGCATCAGCACCACCCTCCTTTCCTCCTCTGTGGGGGCTCCAGAAGGAGGGGCACCTGTAAAGACAGACAAAACAAACAGAAATCACCAAGTCCACCTAGCGCATGGAGCATGGTTGTTCCAGAAAATCAACAAGACCTGGGTCCGGTTGGAGTGCTACCCTCTCTCCCTGAGGTGGTCCCCTGCTTCTCCCCGCCTGAGCTCTAGCTGTCAAGTAGGGAGGAGGGCCAGGAAGAGGCTGGGGAGCACCAGCTAACCTTGGTCTGGAAGAATGTGCAGGCAACAGAGCCCCTTTCCCATTCAAGGGCCCAGTGATAAGGCAGGAGGGGGCAGCTGGAGGCCGGGAATGGGAGAGAGAGAATGTGCTGTGTCAGCCTGCTGTGCTCTGCTCTGAACTAGCAACACCATTCTCCTTCTCCCTCTCCCTTCCTTCTTCTGTTCCTTCCTTCTTCCCTGCCTCCCTTCTCCTCTGAGATCCCCCTCTGCCTTTTCTTCCTGTGTCCACAACTCTTTGTTTCTTTCTTTCTTGGTCTCGGACCCTTTCTGTCTGCCTCTGTTTCTCTTTCTCTTTCTGCCCATGTCTCACTCTTTCTTTGTCTGCCTGTTGATGACTCTGCGTGTCTGTCGCTGTTTCTCCACTCTCTTTTTCTGCCTGTCTCCTTCTCTTTCTTTGTTTGCTGTTCTCCCAGTCTGTCTCTTTCTCTAGATCTGTCCCCTCCTTCTGTTTCCGGGTGTGGGTCTTTCTCTACCTCATCTCTTCATCTCTTCCTTTGTCTCCCTGCTTTTCTCTCTCTCTCTCTCTCTCTCTCTCTCTCTCTCTCTCTCTCTCTCTCTCTCTCTCTCTCTCTTTTTACCGTCTCGCTCTGCCTCAGGCTCCACACTGGCCCCCTCACTGCTCCCTCTCCCTTTCTCCCGTCCAACTCCCAAGAGGCTCTCAGCAGCTGCTGAAACACCAAGTGTGAATCCAGCTAGCTGGTTACACCTCCGAGAGGGGCCGGGCCCCTGGCTGCCTTTCCCAGCACAGAAAGTGGTGGGCTTGTGAGAGAAGGAGGGAGTGAGGAAAAGAGGAGGGCACCAGTCCCTGCACACAGGTGGGCCCAGGGAAGGCTTGTGCGGGGAAAATTGGGGAAAGAAGCAACAATTTTTCATATCTCTGACGAACCAAGTACTCTGTTGAGTGCTTCCAGAAATCCTTCTTCTTCTCCTGCAACAGAAAGACTCTGTAACCCCCATTTCTCAGTTGAGGACACAGAGTCTCAGAAGGGGAAGTGATTTGTCCAAGGTCACATGGTGAGTCAATGGCAGAGTTCCTGGGATTTGAATCCAGGACTGGCTCCATTGTTCACCAGAAGAAGGCTCGGTCTTTGGCTGTCCTGATGCTATCCTCTCTAAGTCCTGTGCCTACCTCCAACTAAGGGTCCTCTTTCTCTGGATACCAGTCTTCAAGCTTTCTTAGCAGAGAAGCCATTGAAAACATCCTGAACAGCAGGGCTGGTGAGGTTCAAGGTATCACATAGAACTCTGCTATGAACTGACCTGACACCTCCACCCCCACCCAAGAAATAAGACCCTAGGGCCTCTTGAGAGACACGGCTGAGAAGGTAACATCAGAAGGGCAACACAGAAAGTCAATGCTGGAAGGACCCTTGGAGCCCACTAGTCCAGCCACTCTGATTGCACTGATAGAGATATAGAGGCCCAGAGAGGCAGAGTGGCCCCAGGCCACCTGAAGATATGGCCCAAGGGGGATCACGGACAATATTTGAACAAAGAAATTGACAGGAACTAGTTTGGTTTGTATAAACAGCATGCAAATTATATGCAAGCAAATCCACCTCCTCTCACTCCCACCAAGCCATCTCTGTTGCATCCTGGACCAGGCATTTGGGGAAATGTCTGGGATGAATCCCTGCTTCAGTCCTTCTCATTTCTGAGACTCCCTGGGGTTGGGGTCAGACTGGCTTGGAACTCTTCTGGTCCACAGCCTCGGTTTTTCCTGCTCCTCTCCTCATGGGGGGCACCAGCCCAAGCTAGCAGTGCAGCTGGTAGGGAAGAGTGTTCTTTGCTGAGACAGAGACAGCAAGAAACTGAGATTGAGGACAAAGGAGGGAGGCGGGGGGAGGAGACACAGAGAGAGATTATGACAAAAAGAGGAGAGAGAGGCAGAGAGAGACAGGGGCAGATAGACATAGAGAAAGAGACTGGTCAAAAAAAAGACAGAAACAGGCATAGACACAGAGAGAAAAAGACAAAGAAGGAGAGTCAGGACCTGTGAGCAGGCGAGCTAGGCTAAGGGACTGCACCAGGCACGATGGCATAACAGACTGTAGTGACTCCATTCTTCTCAGGTCATAATCGCCCTTGGCTCTGTTCACACACATGATCTCTTAATCCACAGGCCTGTGACATCAGCGGGCCTGAGATTAGAGTTGCCCATTTGCCAGGTGAATAAACTGAGGCCTAGAAATCAAAGCCACTGGGCCAAACTCCCATGCAGCAGCTGAGCTGCTAGCTTGAAGCCTCAAGCAAGCTTCTAGTGTAGTAGCCTTTGCCACTCTGCCCTTGGCCTTGCTCCGGGATGCCTTGGCATCTGGGTTACACTGAAGAATTCTCTGCTTGAGAAACAGGAGAGATGGAGAAGCAGGGAGCCAGACTTGCTGGAGGGCGTTTAGAGGGAGAGAGAAAATGATTAAGGGAGGAGAGGGATTGGCTAAGGGGGAAAGATTAAAGGAGCCAGCAGACAGGTTTGGCTCTTGGATGAATCAGGCCAAGGGCCTCATGAGATAGTGATCTACAAATATCTCTGAGGTGTAAACAGCCGAGCAGGCTTCAAGGAGGAGGAGGAACACAAGCAGGAGCAGGAAGAGGAGGGACAGGGGGCGGGAGAGGGAGCAGCTTGGCCAGTCAGTGCAGGGACACCCATCTTGGGAACTGTGCTGGAAGAGGTAGGCTTGGGCCAGGGGCAGGGCCCTGGAAGGCTGCCCTGGAGAGGAGCCGAGAACCCTAGCCGGGAGCCTCATGTGAAGGGAGCTACTGACCTCCCACCTTAGCCCCTCCCATGGAGCAGGCAGGCCACTGCCCGTTTTCTGCCCCCCATCTGGGAGCGGGGCCCCGTGCCAACTTGGGTCTCTTCCATCTCTAATAGGACTGACTCTATGAGCAAATTCCCAGGCCTGGGCCTGATTGTCCATCCACATGCACTGCCTCAGGGCTGCTCTGGATGGATTAGGAGGGCCAGGGAAACTGAAGGTGGAGGCTTGTGGGTGAGAGTAGGAACCCACCTCCCTAAGCCAACCCCCTCCTGCCTTCCAGGGACCCAGGTACTGAGAGGCTGGGCCTGCCTGAGCAGGGCTTAGCCCCTTTACCTCAGCCCATCCAAGACAGGCCACAGAGATGCTGCCCACAGAGAGAGTTGAGGCAGTGCCACAGCCTCAAGCTCATACATCCCTTTGTATTTTGCTCAGTCCCCTGAGGAGAAGGCCAGGGACGCTGACCCTGCTTCAAGCAGCAATGGAAACTGCTGCTCAAAGAGGGAAATTATATTCTTGAGTTTGAGGTGAAATTTTGCCTGGAGAGAATAGAGCAAATGGAATGGAAGCCACTCTCCTTGAGGGGTTAGAAATAATGTCCCACCCCACCCCCACCAACAACTCACTTTTACTCACAACAACTCGCAAGCACAGATACACATGTGCACACACACACACACACACACAACTCATAAAAATGCTGGCATTTCGTCTGCATTCTCCTCTGGAGTAAAATGGGGGAATCTGTCTGAGGTTCAGAGGAGACCAGAAAGGCCCTGTATGTTTCTTATTCAGGCCCCGTTCCATGTGCTATCTCACTGCTGCCTCACCGCCACTCTGCAAGGTAGAATTTATGGTGTCCATTCCACAAAAAAGGAGATGAAGGCTTAAAATAATTAAGTGACTCACTGACACCCTCACAGTCTGAAAGTTGTAAAGCATGGCCTCATATTCAGGTGTGTTTGCGTCCAGAGTCCCTAGCCTTTGCTGCGTGCCCCCCAACTGCCTTCTTCAAGTGTGGAGATTCTGCAGCTTCCTCCTTTCCTACCTCCCTGCTCACTTTGGAATTTCTAGCCCAGCCCCTCTGGAAGTCACCCCTTGGGTCTCCCCTAAACTTCACCTTCTGGGGAAATGAAAGCCTGACCCAGTCCACTGGCAACGGAGAGATATCCCAGTTCCTGCTGTTCTAGCAGGTGGGCTGTACATTTGCTGGCTGCTCCTCTTGACTCCCCTGGGAGGAGAGGAAGGGCAGAGCTGGGCAGTCCCTTCAGGAACATAATGCTGGGGCTGTCCCATTTGCAGCCTGACATAGCCCCTTTACCTCAGCTTATCCAAGACAGGCTGCAGAGAGAGACAAGGCAGGCCCTTGGGATTAAACAGAAGCATGGAGAGGGTGCACACAGACGGAGCCTGTAACCTTTTACCAGAATAATAACTCCTATGTGCACACGGCAATGCTTGGTCTTCCAAGCATGTTCAGAGACATGCCACACAGACCCCACCCCCAGGAATGAGGGAGATGGGGAGGGATTACTACCCTTATTTTCCACAGGAGGAAAATGAGGACCCAAGAGGAGATGTGGCTTTTTTCAAGGTCTCCCAGCTAGTCTATGGAGCAGTGCTGTGAGGTTTGCTGTTTTGTTTTTTCATTGCAACCCACAGTATAAAATAAATTTTTTGAAATACCTTCAAGGTCCAGCATACCTTTTTACTGATATAAAACCAGGTATACATAAAATGGAAATAAAGGTTTCATGAAACAATGCTGACCCTTACTGAATGGAGGGTCTCTGAAATTTTCACTTTTATACTAGTTCATTAAAAAAAAAACCTCAAGATTCACTGAATTGATTTCACAACTTCCGAGTGAGTCGCAATCTGTAGTTTGCAAAAGATTGTGCTGTGAGCTACTGACCTCTGACTCAGTTTCCTGCCTCCAAGGCCAGAGCGGGATTTCTGCATCTCTACTTTGCTGACTGGCTTTGGAAGAGAGAAGAGGCCTAGGAATAGGCATAGCCGAGTGTGGTGATCACTTGGTGGCAGAGCACTGGACTGGGGAGCTGGGGCTTTGGAGTCCAGAAGGAGCCTTCATCTCCTACCCTCCGGCTACTGCTCGCTGCTCCTCTGAAACAAGGGTGGAATATAGATAAGAGTTAGTGATGACTCAAAATGTCTGCCCATGAAGTTACATAGAACCAGGATGAAAATACTGAGGCCAGATGAACTGATGGACAAGAGCTGATAGAAGGGAAATGAATACTCCTGTGAGAGGTGCAGCCAGGCAGATGTGCATGCACTTACACACACACAGACACTGGTAAAGAGATCCCCAAGACTGGCAGGGAAGGGGGTACTTGAATGCAGCTAGGAAGAGAAAGGAACAGAGTTAGGAGTATGTTAAAGGCCACCCAGACATCCAGAGATCCAGAGGAGGCACATGATACCTTCCTGAGGGGGAATACAGAGCATGATGGGGAAATCTTCCCTCTTCAGACTATTCTTCCAGTTGAAGGTCATCCTCGTGAGAACAGAGCAGTCGTGGGAAGCGGTGGGTGCTCCCTCTACCACTGCCACGGGTGTCGGGTCCTTGCTGCTAGAAGGGCAACAGCTGCCCCATTCTTGGTGGCCCCTGATGACCTTGAGCCTCTCAGAGGACAGGAGATGGGGTGAGGACAGTGGCTCTTCTGAACCTGATTTGAGCCCACAAGAAGGACCTGGCCGGGCAGGGGGAAGTGCTTGGATCCTTGGGAGAAAGTGAGCAGGTCTGCCCAGGGCTACTTTTCACCTGGAGGGAGGAGCTGGGCACAGGCGTGGATCCTGAGCACGAGGGAGGCAGGGGTCAGAGATGCCAGGAAAAGATTGGAAGAAAGGAGTTCATAGCTCCAGACCTTCAGAAGTTAGGCTCAGGAGGGATGGAAGTACCTAAATATTAGACTCAGTTGGTAGAAGTGCCCACAGTCAAGAGATAACTGGGGGAGGTATTGAAAGGAACAAAACAAACAAACTACAAAAGGAATTTCTAAGGCTAACAACGTGGGGCAGAAAACCAAGCCATGGGAGAACAGAATCAGGGAGGGCTAAAGTTGGGGGGCACTGAGGCCAAACCACAGGCCCAGGCAGCAAGAAGACTCTAGAGCTCTACTCAGAGGCAAGAAAGATCCAAAGGAAGGGGCAGGCCTGCTGCTCACACAAGACAGGCAGGAAGTCCACAACCTGGATCTCCCTCCCTTCTTGCTTCTATATCCCAGAAACAGTTGTACACCTAGGAAGGAAGAGGAAGCATCAGCAAAAGGGCAGTGGAGCTCAAAAAAGGCTAGAAGATAGAGACCTAAATAACTTTGGGTCAAGAATGTGGGTTTTCAAGTCACACAGTCCTGGGCCAAGCATCTGGCTCATACAACATCCTAGTTGTGTGAACTCGGGTAAATCTTTTAGCCTTGCTGAGCCTCGGTTTCTATCTCAGAGGGGGCATTTTGATCCCACGATAATGTATGTAAAGTGTGGCATACTATTCCTGGCACATAGTCAGTGCTTAATACAACAGCTATTACAGACACCTTACCGTTCATGTTATGCTTCTCAAGCAAGGTTTTTTTACCTCCATGCCTCTTACTCGGGCTGTTCCTTCTGTCTAGAACATCCTGCCCCCCTTCACCATACACCCAAATCCCACCCACTCTTTAAGAACCAGCTCAAATGTGACTTCCCCAATTGCCTCTCAGTTGCCCATCAGCTCTTTTTCCTCTAAACCTCTCGACACTGCATCTCTCCCTCTTTTCTGGCACTTGCCACCTTCTGCCTTTTATTAGGACTACTTACTGGCATGTCTTTCCGCTCCTATTAAGTGCACAGCTTATTGAACAGAGAAAGCCCATCCTCACCCTGTGCTGGCTCACCAGTGTAGTGCCCAGTGAGAGTTAGCACATTTGTTGCCATTTTAAATGATTTCGCCTCTAAGTCCAGGTTTCTAAAGGCAACTGCAGTTCTGATAATAGAACCCCGCCCCAGCTAAGAACTCATTGAGACTGGGCATGGTGAGCCCAGTAGAGCACCAACTTTCAAAAAAGAGGGGAAGGTAGATTTCGACAATATCGAGTCAGTTCACTCCCTCAGGAACCATAGCAGCATTCTCAAAAGAATTGTTAGGTTGCTGGTTGTCAGGAAACCTCCTGCTGACACAGGGAGTATGTGGAAGCAATGGGTTCACTAAGGACACGTCAGATCCAGTTAAGCCTCATTTCATTTTGTGATTGTATTAGTCCCGGAACTTCAGCAGAGCTTCTGACAGGATCCCTTGTGTGATCCTTCTGAACCAGATCCGAGAACTGCAGGTTGGAGAGGGTCAGAGTGAGGCGACTTTGTAGCTGAACAATTGAACTTTAAAGGGCCTTGATCGATGTTGACCAGGAAGAAATAATTTAGTAAGCTGCCACAGGGCCCTAGGCTTTCGATTTCATCCTACCCGTTGAGGTTGTCAGCGACCTAGATGAGAACATGCAGGGCCTGCTTTCCACCAGGTTACTGAAGACACAGAGGGAACAGCTAATATACTCAACTAAAAAATGAAAACAGAACTCTCGACAGCCAGGAACCAGGGGGCCAAACACAGCCAGAGAAAACTGAACGGGGTGAAATGCAAAGTCTTGCCTTGAGAGTCAAAACCCAACTGCTGCACAAATACAGGCTGAGGAGACAGGGCTTAACAGCCGCATGTGTACAAAAGACCGAGGGTTTTGAGTTGACCACAAGCTTCACAGAAGCCAACAGTGTGACGTGGTGGCTAAAAAAGCTAATGAAATCTTGGGCTGTATGAATAGAAATACAGTTCCCAGATGCAGGGAGGCAATAGCTCTACTGTACTCCTGCCTTGTCCAAACCATCTGGTATATGGGGCTTGATTGTAGGCCCCACGTTTGCCGAGGCACATTGATAAACAGCCAGGGGAGGTCACCCAGGCTGGAGAACCACAATGTGTGAGAGATGGCTGGAAAAACTGGAGCTGTTTCCCCTGTTCAAGGTGGGGCACGTGAGGCTTGCTTCAAAATAACAACACTCTGCAGGGATAAATCAAATGGTGCACTCACCTTAGGCTGGACACTTGTGCCACCCCCACAATAACCTATGAGGAGGGGCTCTCCCCCTCATTTGACTCAGAGAAGTGGGGTATGGTGCCCAAGGTCCCAGAGCTAGAAGTAGCAGAGCCAGCACATGACCTCAGATCTGCTTGGCTCTGAAGTTCACGCTTTTGTCAACATACCTGAAGGCTACCATAGGGTAGAGGGAACAAGAGTGGTCTTGTGTGGTCCGAAAAGGCATATCCGAGATCTATGGGTGGAAACCACAGGGAAGTACGATTTAAACTCAACACGTAGATGGTGTTTGGCGGCGGGGGTGGGGGGTGGTGATGTTGTTTTGCTTTGTCCTGTTTTGCTTTAACGATTTCTTGTGGAAACTTTCGGGTACGCATAAAAGTAGTCAGAGCCCTCACGTGTTCATGACCCATCCCCCAACTTCAACAGCTATCCACTCATGGCCATTCTTGCTTCATCTACAACGACTCCCCCTCTTTTCACCCAAGGATTATTTTGAAGCGATTCCAGACACCATATCAGTCTATATACAGACTGTGATTTTAACAGTCAGCACAAAGGAGGGAGTTCATTGTTACTGGAAGGGTATAAATGTCTCTGAAGCCATTCTGGCCTTTGCTTGCCCCCATATAAATGGAGAGTGGCCGTGGCCAGCTCCCTCTTCTTTTGGACATAACTGAATTGATGGAGCACAGTTCAAGGAACAGAGGCTGATGCTGTCATCTGGGCAAAGAAGGTGACCAAGGTATATTGCGGTTGCAAGACTTCTTCTCAGGGGCACAAGCCATCCATGGGGGTCCCTATTCCCTTTTCGGACTGGAGCTGGCACCGTTCTAGCTCTGGTATCAAGTATTTGCTCAGAAAAAGAAGGTCACATATTTCCCCCACCACACACACATACACACACACACTCACACGCACTCTCTTAAGCACACTCACCCACCCTATTAGAGTCTTAGGGAGGCATGTCTTAGGCTGCCTCTCACACCTTGCCTTGGAGCCTGGCATGAGTCACAGTGGACATGTGGGCACAGGTTTGCACAGGAGCTGTGGGAACAAGGAAACTTCAAGGCTTCAGGGGCCGCCAACCCCCAAGCATAAACTATGCCCCTAGTAGGTGGTTCCTCTTGCCCCTGCCCACACCCTCCCAATGTCCTTGAGTACCTCTTCTTTACTCCCTCAGCCTTTGCTAGGGCCACCAACCCTCATGGTGGGGAAAGCTGGAAACACAGGTGCGATGCACATAGCTCCAGGTTCTGCAGTGCCCAGCTCTACCAGCGTAATGTTGCTTGACCCAGGCGAGGCATCGATTCCTTCAACACTGCCCCTAGCTTTGTACCCTGGTCTTTGGCGGGACTCTGGTTCCCAACCTGAATATACCCTCACACACTTATCGATTGTGTGACAAGAATGCAGACTGCTTTTATTTTGGGGGGTGGGGGAGTCCCACCTGTGCATGTCTATGCTATTCATCAGTCTTGGACTGGAGGGCAGGGATTGGGTTTCTGGTATTCTCTCTGAAAAGAACCCAGTGGCAATTAGACTTTTCAGTAAGTAAATACATTACACAGAGGGTGGTGAAGGAGATAATAGTGGGTGGAAATGATGTGATTGGCAACAGGAGTGGCTGTTGGTTGTAGCAGTGATGGTACAAATGTTAAAATTGACGTCAATGAGGAGAGAGATGATGGAATGTGATGAAGTGAGAATAGAAGAAATCATGGTGGTGGTGGTAATGGTGGCAGTCCTAGCCATAGGTTGGGCTCCAGGCAGCTGTCTTTAGCCGAGCGGAGCAATGTTCTCTGCAGCAATTCCATGAAACAATGGCCCCATGGACTGCCAAGAACCAAGAAACCTTCTGCAGGGTCAGAGCCTGACTTGAGAGCAGTTCTCTGGACAGGAGCTGACCTAATCACTCGGGTTACAGAAGTTTGTCCTGGTGACATCTGTTTAGTTCTGTCCCACCCCAAGGCTGGAGGGTAAACCATATATATGACTTCGCTGGTGGTCTCTAGACTTCTTGTGCCCAACCAGAGAATAGGCTCAGCACCACACACTGGCCTCAGGCCAAAGAGACCTTTTTTCCCATCTCTTTTCCCATCTCTCCCAACCCACAGTTGCAGCTTCACAAAGACAATCAGGAAGAGCATTGTGCAAGACTCAGGGCTTCTCTGACATCTGAAAGCCCTCGGGGACAAGAGGTTGAACCATCGATACAGGTCTTGGAGGCTTATTTCTGTCCTCAGGAAGACAGCTGGGAGCTCGGTAGACTGTTCCCCATGTCTTCAAAGAGCCCAAGGTCCCTCGGGAGAAAGGGATCAAAATGCCTGCCCAGGAGGAGGTATTCACATTGGCCTTGGCTATGCCTGGGTCACTGATGCCAACCTGGTCTTCTCTGTGAACACTGGCCCCATCCATTCTGTGGTGGAGTGAAAAAAGTAGAAAATAAATTTTTTAAGCCAGACAGATCTAGGTTTGAGTTCAAGCTTGACTACTTCCTAATTTTGTGCACTTTCTCAAGTCCCTTCCCCTCACTGCACTTTAGTTTCCTCATGAAGGATATGGGCTAATGGTCTACAGCCTTGCAGGGGTTTGTTGACATATTTCTATACCATGCCAGACAGAACTCCCAGTGCATGATAGGTGTTCCATAACTCTTAGTAGCTCCTTTACATCCCTTTGAGTCTCACTGAGAGACCAAAGCATCGCTGAGTAGGAAAGCAGGTGACCAAGAGCCTCGAGTTGCCACCACTTGACCCAATTCACTGGGAAAACTCCAGATTGGGCATTGGTCCATAGGGAGTTTTCCCAGAATGCCAAAACGTGATGATCTCGTCGTGGCTGGGGGAGAGAGGAAAACAGCCCCTCCCCACTCCCTTGGGCAGATGTGGCAGTGTCAGCAAAGAAAGGGCACAGTGCGGCCTGGCACAGAGCCCATGCTGTCTGGTGATGAATCTGACATTGTTGAGCCCTAGTATTATTTAACTTGGTGTGTGTGTGTGTATCTCTTTGTGTTTGCCTGTGTGTTTTCTGACTCTTGGACTAGACTGCAAGGCCCCCAAGAGCAGGGGCCACCTCTTCATCCTTGTCTCCCCTCTTAGCACAGGGAAGGCACCTGGTTATTTTCAATCCAGTCTGGCTCTCACTTCTATGATTGGGCAGATGCTCAGGGTTCTTCCAAAATGTGTGAAGATTCCAAGTCCCTCCTCAGTTCTGCATCTCGGGACTGAGGGAGCCTTCTTTCACTGAGCCTGTCTTCCTGGCTCTTCCTCTGGGAAAATCTGCACAGGCCATTGGGTTGAGATCTCAGGGTCTCTCTGGGTGTGTCTCCATGCCACTGTCTCTGTGAGTGAACGTCTTCCAATCTCTGGGAAATGAGGGCGGAGCCAATGCAAACATCGCAGCTGAATAGAATCTTTGTGGCTTGATGATTTTGGAAAACGATTTGCATGGCAGGCTTATTATTCAGAGGATGGGAACCAGCTGTTCCCCACCCACCCCCCTCCCTGACAGCAGGATAAGAATAAGTGGACTAAAACAGCAGTTAGAGACAGGTGTCTGACCTAGGGAGACCAGTGATGCAGGGATCCAAGGGCCCTAGATTTGGCGGGGAGTGGGGGTGGGGCAGCATCCTTTCTAGTAAGCTTTAAGAGCATATCACCTTCTATTCTAGCTCAATCTGGCTGAAGGGTCCTTTTCGTTGGAATCAGGGGTGAATTCAATGAGCCTCAAGAGGCTCAGGGAACAAAAAGGCACAGATTAAGCAGTGATGGGCAAGACATGTATGTGACCTGGGTAGGAAGCCAGAAGTATGAAGTCCTAGGGTAGAGATTTGGGACCCTTTTGACTAGGAGCGAGTTCTGAGACTATGGGTGGCCCAGCAGGGACCGTTCCTAGTTGTAGGCTAACTACTTATCAGGACCTGGACCAGCTTCTTTTGAATATATTAGTCTCATTCATCCTTCAAAGCAAGCCTTTGAGGCTGGGAGGTTATTGCATTCATTTTACTGAGGAGGAAACTGAGGCTCACTCAGAAACGTGAAGCAACTTATCCAAGGTTACGCGCAGATAAGAAATGGCAGGGCCAGGATTTGAGCCCAGGTTTCTGTGACTCCAGAGTCAGCACTTTTTCTACTGGCCCACAGACTCCAGCATCTGAGGAGAATAGTTACAAGCTGGGCCAGTGGTGCTGGTGGAGAGGGAAGCAGTGAAGAGTGTGGCATCCATTCATTTGTGCTTGTGAGAAGCAAGGTTGCATTGTCAGGCCAGGCCTCCATGGGGAAAGTTCCTTGAGTCTGAAGCATCCTTGACTCTTGGTGTCCTAGGCTGGGTGCCAGAGCTGGCTGGGGGAGGCTTCTATGCTGGAGCACTTCCTGGCCCCAAGGAGAGCAGGTGTCAGGACCCCAGATTCGGGATTTAGGGCCTGCCAACCTCCTGCCTCATTCGACGTAAAGTTCAAGCAGAGTATCCAGTGCCATCTGCAGTGCCTAGCTAGTACTCTCCTGAGATGCAAGACTAGCCTAGTCCTCACCCCCTGGTGAGGAGCTGGAGCTGGTGAAAGACTGAAACAAGAGAGCATACGAGCTATTGCCCAGGTACAATACTAAAAACTGGGAATTGGTGAGGATTAAAACTCTGCATGGCCATCTCTCTCCAGCCACACAACAAGCAAACTCACCACCCTCCCCCTGTCTGCATGGGACATGACTCCCAGGGGTGTGGACCTTCCTGGCAACATGAGACAGAAATCCTAGAATAAGCTGAGACTCAGCATCAAGGGATTGAGAAAACCTTCTAGACAAAAGGGGAAAGAGTGAAATGAGACAAAATAAAGTGTCAATGGCTGAGAGATTCCAAACAGAGTTGAGAGGTTATCCTGGAGGTTATTCTTAGGCATTAAATAGATATCACCTTGTTAGTCAAGATGTAATGGAGAGGCTGGAGGGAACTGCCTGAAAATGTAGAGCTGTGTTCCAGTAGCCATGTTTCTTGAAGATGATTGTATAATGATATAGCTTTCACACTGTGACTGTGTGATTGTGAAAACCTTGTGTCTGATGCTCCTTTTATCTGCCGTATCAACATACGAGTAAAGCATATGGAATAAAATTAAATAATAGGAGGAACAAATGTTAAAATAAACTTAGATTGAAATGCTAGTGATCAATGAAAGGGAGGGGTAAGGGACATTGTATGTATGAATTTTTTTTCTGGTGCTTTTTTCTTTTTCTGAATTGATGCAAATGTTCTAAGAAATGATCATGAAGATGAATATGCAACTATGTGATGATATTGTGAATTACTGATTATGTATGTAGAATGGAATGATCATAAGTTAAGAACATTTGCTTTTGTTTGCTGTTATAGTTATATATTTTTTTAAAAATTAATTAAAAAAAAAAAACTCTACATGGCCAAATGAAAGACAAACAATGTCGTGAGGAGACTGGGGCCCTTGAGAAGAGGGGAGCTGGAAATCCATCAGACCTGGGGCCTGGTACACTCTGATGTCCACTTCTTCCTTGAGAGGGCCTTCATTTTCCTCCCACAGACCACAAGCAGCGGGCTCAGTTTGTGTCATTCCACTTCTCAATTGCCCCCGCCAGCTCTGTAGTCTGCCCACTGGGGAAGGGCAGACCATTCCCAGCATCTCTCCTCCCCACTGTGTCTGCAACCAGTCCACGGGTGCTTTCTGTGTGAGTGGGTGCTTTTGTGTTTAAAGGACTCCATGGCTACTGCGGACAGAGAAACAAGCAGGGAGGTGGGGTGAGGCCACCAGAATAACAATGTGGGGAAGCCTCAAAGGGTCAAGAGAGTAGAGTACCAGTTGCCCTTGGCATTCATTGAAATGGAAATGGGGATGGGGCAGCCATTCTCATGGGTCTTTCCCAGACTCCTTTTCTTCCATAGCCCCATGGCCGTTGCTTCTAACTTCATTCTCTCTGGCTTTCATGCCTGGGCTTGGGGCTCCTGTGTTCCCGCCAGCAAGCATCCCGGTGGCCAGCTCCCACCCCCAACCCTCCTCACCATCAAGAGACCCTCTTAGGCTAGAATAATAGGCATTGCAATTGCATCATTCAAGTTCGCCTAGACTCAAGTGGGCCATTTACATGAACCCTAGAATGTCAGCGCTGGGAGAGAGTTTCAGGATCATCTCTGTCATCCTTCCCCACTCTCCCCACCATGTCATGGAACAAAGAAGGAAACTGAGGCTTGGAGAAGGGAAGGGAATTCCCCCAAGGTTATAGAGAGTGGAAAAAGTTGAGCCGGATCCAGAGGCCAGGGCTCCTGTGGGCTAGGAGAGCACTCACTGCTACTTGCTGCTTTTTATCAGCCTTCCCAACTTTGACGGCAAATGATTCTGGGCCTCTGAGAGCCTTCCAGGGCACCTGGCAGACAAATCCCAGCCACTCTACACAGGAGTTTTCAGAGGAGGTTTTCCCCTAGCCAAGGGGCAGCTGAGGAAGTTCCTCAGGCCTCAAAGAAGGAAACTCTCTTCTGTTGCGGGCCCTACTGTACACCGAGTGCTTCCACTGAGGTTATTTTAATTCGTCTTAATGAACAACCCTGCCTACTTTCCCCAGTTTGAAGATGACGAAATGAAGTCTCAGAAGCATAAAGGGACTTGGCCAAGGTCACATCACAGAAAGAGAGGTTCTTGGATTGGGAGCCTGTGCCCTATGTTCTACAGCCTGCTGCCACACAGGGCTCTTCAGAGGTCACCTCAGCCATGCCCCAGCTCCTGCCCCTGCGGGTTTCCTCTCCCACCTTCAACCTACCTCCAGTTCCCCTGGCTTGACCTGGGTAGGAGAGGCTAGGGGAAGGGACCTACAGAGCATTGCTCCTGGGCACATACAGCCCCTGATTCAGCCACCTCTGTGTACGGTTTGGGAGATCAGACGAGGCTCGTGGAACAGCGAGGGTGTGTGCAAATCTTGTCTGTCTATGGTTCTCTGTGTGTGTGTATGCATGTGCATGTGTGTGTGCACGGACAGGTGTGTGATCACAAGGTGTCTCCATTTATTTGCCATTGTGCATCAAATTCTGGGTATGTCTATAAGTACATGGAACCTTGAGCAGGGCATAAGATTTTGTAGGTTTGTCCAGAGTGATGCCTCAATAAATCCCAGAAGGATTTGAACAGTGAGTAAAAAAAGTATTTGCAAAGTCCCCTTGGGGGAATGGTGAGAGAGGGGGAAAATTCAACTTCCCCATTTGGAGAATTCTTGATATTCTCACACGCTGTGGGGACAACCAAATCAATAGGCTGAGTCCCCCAATCTTGGGGTTTGTTCATATGAAACTTAACCCCACAAAGAATAGGTCAAGCCTGCTTAAAATTAGGCCTAAGAGTCACCCCTAAGAGAAACTCTTTTGTTGCTCAGATGTGGCCTCTCTCTCCAGCCAACACAACAAGCAAACTCACCACCCCTCCCCTCTCTACGTGGGACATGACTCCCAGGGGTGTGGACCTTCCTGGCAACATGAGACAGAAATCCTAGAATGAGCTGGGACTCAGCATCAGGGAATTGAGTAAATCTTCTCGACCAAAAGGGGGAAGAGCGAAATGAGACGAAATAAAGTGTCAATGGCTGAGAGATTCCAAACAGAGTTGAGAGTTTATCCTGGAGGTTATTCGTACAAATTAAATAGATATCACCTTGTTAGTCAAGATGTAATGGAGAAGCTGGAAGGAAGTGCCTGAAAATGCAGAGCTGTATTCCAGTAGCCATGTTTCTGAAAGATGATTGTACAATGATATAGCTTTCACAATGTGACTATGTGATTGTGAAAACCTTGTGTTTGATGTTCCTTTTATCTACCTTATCAGCAGATGAGTAGCATATGGAATAAAAACAGATAATAGGGGGAACAAATGTTAAAATAAATTCAGATTAAAGGCGGGCCCCAGTGGCTCAGCAGGCAGGAATGCTTGCCTGTGATGCCAGAAGACCCGGGTTCGATTCCCGGTGCCTGCCCATGTAAAAAATAAACAAATTCAGATTGAAATGCTAGTGATCAATGAAAGGGAGGGGTAAGGGGTATGGTATGTATGAATTTTTTTCTGTTGTCTTTTTATTTCTTCTGAATCGATGCAAATGTTCTAAGAAATGATCATGATGATGAATATGCAACTATGCAATGATATTGTGAATTACTGATTATATATGTAGAACGGAAAAAAAATTCTGAGTGTGTACACGAGCCCAAGTCTAAGCCTTTTGTTCTCTGCATTGAGATAGATGTCTGAATCTGTGTGTCATTGCAGACATGCGACTCTGTCCATGTTATCACTTCATATATAGATGGATATTTCTTTACGTAACTTTTTTGCCTGTCTCTGAGTGCCCCTACAACTGTGTGTGTGCATGGTCGTGAGCGTGTGAGATAATCTCTACAATGCCTACATGTGTTTGTGAATGGGTGTAGGTGTCTACACCAGTGTCTGTGCCTGGTGACAGTGTGATGTGTACAGGTGGCCAGGTGCACCTATAACATTGTGTTTGATTTAGACCTGTCACTGTCCATAGGTACCTAGTTGGCAGGGTCTCTTTTTATCTGTGTATCTGGGGAAGGGGAGGGAGGAGTCAACACAACACATGTCAGGGTCATACATGTGCCTGGGTCTTGGTACCCCTGAGCTTCTGAGGGCACTTGGCATCCACGTACATCTGTGGGAAACCAGACCCAATTTCGATCTTTACCAGTACGTCTCGACAGTACCCCCAAACCCCCTCCTCCATCCCTACTGCCCTGACCCGCCCCTTCCCATGCCAAGGAATCAGGACCCATTGGGTGTGAGCATCCCTATTACACCCTGCCAAGTGCACTAATCCCCCTGGGGAAGTGATTACCAACAACCATACACAGCCGGAGTTGCTTAATCACTCTTAAGAAATTTCTTTATAATCTGAGTAAATTGCTTTAATTACTCGCAACTACCAATTAGTGTTTGAAGGTTTCCCTTCCAGAGAAACAAGCCTCCCGCTCCCGGACTTCCAGACCCCTCCTCCTCCTCCAGGGTGAGGGCTGCTCACCTGGCCGCCCCTCCTACCAGGCGCCAGGCTGCTCCTTTTCCACCCCCAGAGGGCTCCAAGCACAGCGGCCTGGCTTCAGAGGAGTGCTCAGATTCTCCCTGGTGTCCTGAGCTCTCCTTCCCCAACCCCTGGACCCATGCCTGAGGAGGCTGGGGAGCCTAGAGGTTAAAATGTCAGTGGGACCCCAGCTCAGCCTCCCCTGACTCACCTTCGTGGGGCCTGGCTCAGCTCTGGTCTTGATCTGGGCTCTGCTGCCTATGGCCAGGCCTTCCCCTCTTCCCCATACCGCCCCCCCCCGCCCCCTGCCAGCCACTAGCGCCCTTCCTCTCCTGATACCTGGGAAAAATGGCCACTGCCTCTGAACTCCTTGCAGAGGGGGGACAGAGTGGGCATAGATATCTGAAGGCCAAGAAGTCCTCCAAATTAGGGCACTACCCGCTTCTTCTGAACCCCCAGAAGAGGCGCTGACCCCACCCAGCTTCCGCCCCCGCCCCAGAGAACTCTCAGAGAAGAAGCAGCGTGCTACAAGAGGAAGAGGGAATCTGGCTTTGGTGAGAGTCCTTGCTGCATTTCACCTTAGTGATGTCACCTTGGGCAAGTCATTTCCGCTTTCTAATCTTGTTTCCTTATCCATAAAATGTGGAAGGTGCTGCTTACTCCCCACTTCGACATAAAGATGAAAGACACTAGCATATGTAACCTTCCATTCCGGGAGCACCATAACAAGCACAGATAGGACACACAGTATATGCGTATCCCCAATATGCCTAGGGCTGGGGATGAAGAAGAAAAGAGTCCTGTCACTGCCTTCAGGAAACTTCCAGTCTCGTAGGGGAGATAGGACGTGGATAAATAACTGGAACCAAAGGAGAAGGGTAGAAATAGACATACAGTGTTGGATGTGGTCAGAAAAACAAGAGCAGGAAAGGAAAGAGCTACTTCACTGCTACTGGATGCGCCACCTAAATTACAGGTAGACTTTGAACACCTAGGTGTGGGCATCTTTGTGTGCCTGGATTGCTGTGGGTGCAGCCATTCAGAAAGTTACAAGATACCCCAACAGGTGCGCTCATGCTCATTTGGGCACCTTCACATGTATGCATGTGTGTGTGCTTGCCTGTGTACAGATGTGTGTGTGTGCATATTGTGTGAAATTTGGGGGAGAAAAAGAATGGGTGGGTGAAGACGAGGAAAGAGAAGAAGGCTCCAGGAAGCAAGGCTATCTCCTCCCCTCTTCTTCCAAGTCTGTTCCTCTTTCCCTCTCCCAAGTGCTGGGCGGCAGCCCCTGATCACAAAGCTCAAAGTGCCCCAATTACCCACTCACTGTTCCCTTAAAGCCCCTGTCCTGCACTCAGCCCCTACGTGCTCTCTCCCTCCACCACTAAGACACCTCCCTAATACTTCCTCTGATTTCCTACAATCATTCTTTGGATGCATGAGATTGTTCCCTGACAACCAGGTTCTGTGAACCTCTCTGTTTCAAAGATGAGGGAACTGAAGCACAGGGCAACGATGTGACAAACACAAAGAGCTGCCTTTGCAGATGAGCCCATCAAAACCTAGTCCCACAGCTGCATGGCGTGACCTATGGGTGCCCTGGCAGCCAGTTGAGGGATGGGGTGGGAGGGATTGCTAGGAAACATGCTTCCTGCTCTGGGGGCCTGTGATCATTTCTATCCCATTTCCACACCCTTCCTTTGGGCTTCAGTTTCACCTGGTCCTGCCCTTTCCCCACCCCATGAAGATGAGGGAATCAGCAGCCTCCTGGGCAGGTGGTGGGGCTGTGAGGGCTAATTAACTGTTTCTCAAAAAGCTTTGAAGATGAAGGCTCCTCTGTGTGTGCTGGGGCGGGGAGAGGGGTAGGCAGGCCAGCTTGCAGACAGGCAGAGCCGCCTGTGAGTTGGGCGCCAGTTGTTATTAAGGAAAAAACCCACAGCTTCTGGCCTTCACTCCACCCACCCCCTTTCCCAGATCGGCTAGGGGGGCTCTACACTTTGCAAGTTCTCCAGACTCCGTGTCCTGCCATGCCCAGGCATGCTTTTTTGGAGGTGAGCAGCCCTGGTGAAGGGGAGGGTGTGTGTAACTGAGACCCTGGGCTCTGGTGGTCAAATGAGGAAGAGGAAGGGCCCTAGGTTGGGGGCCACATAGGTCCCAGAGGGCACATGGAAGGGAGGGTGGAGGCAATACCCAAACATCCTGCCTCTGAGCCTGTTCCAGCTCAATTTGGGAGCGAGGCTGCTGCCTCTGGCCGGGGCTCAGCCCAGCCAGGATTCCTCTGCAGGGTGCCCATCTGTAGATGTAATCCCAAGGTTCAGAAAGAGCTCTTTGGATTTAGCACTCTATGTCCTCAGATGACCAGAAGTGGGGTCTAAGATGTTTTTTCCTAGGAGAACCAGGTGGAAAGTAAACATCTTCCAACCTGAGAGCCAGAAGGTTTCCATAATTCCCACCGTGATCTTGTCCTCATATCCCTCCCTCTCTCTCTCAGCTCTGCAGAGGCAGAGATGCTAACACCTGACCTTATCCCCTCAAGCTTACAGCCAAGCTGGGGGCACAGAGCTGTGAGAAGATAAAACAAAACCATCTAACCTGGCATTCCTTTCCTGGATAACTATCCTTCAGAATTATGCATGCACAATGATATATGTACAATGACATTACTTATAAGAGGGAGAAATTGGACACGACCTAAATGCCCATCATTCTGGGACTGGCTCAATAAGCTAGCTCACACTATGGAGTACAATGCAGCTGTTTAAGGAACTAAGAGACAAGGACATATGTGGACATGGAAAGACACCCCTCACATACTGCTGTTAAAAAAAAAAGTACATCATAAGAGTTGCATGCACGTGGAGTAGGATCCCATTCGTGAAAGAAGGAATCCAGCTTGACATGTCTATTTGGACTTACGCGTGTGTGCAAATGCATAGAACAAAGTTTTCCGTGGCTACCTGGACTGCTTCACGAGCCCCGGCCTGCGGGGGCTGGGGGAAGGTTGGGAGGGTGGGGAGCCCTGATGCTTCCTTACTGACCTTTGCCTTCCTAGTCCAACAGTAGCCCAACTATAAGCCAAGAACAAATTAACTACACTAACTGGGTGCCTGCTCTTGGGCCAGGCCTTTGCTATAATTGAACAGGTGTTTCCCAAGGACAACTAGTGAACTCTTCATGCCAGTAGCTCTGCTGGCAGCTGCCCAACCCCTGTGGAAGTCACCCTGTCCAGACCCCTGCCTCCGCATTGGATGGCTCCTTCCCACACCAATCAACCAGGGCCCAGCCTGAGCTGAAGGAGTTTGTCCAACCTCTGGTAGAGCACATTTCCTTTCTCCAGGTCAGTGACCAGGAGTCAGTGAGTGAGTGTATGCTCCGAGTGCCCTGTGCTAGGCACAGAGAGGGGAGACAAGAGAGCAAGAAGACAGAGTTGTCGCTCCTGCAGTCTAGTGGGAGGAGCAGATGAGTGAAGGTTCCAATTGCACATGCAGAACTCCAACTCTGGTCACTTTGAACCAAAAGGGAATTTGGATCGAGACTTCTTAGAGGGGTGGGCACGATTTATGGAATTCGTGAGAGCTGGAGAACCAGGATTGAGAGAGAGAAGAAGCCAGAGAATCTCCAAAGATTCAAGAAACAGAAAGCACAGTGCCTGTCTTAAACCCACCCAGCCAGTCAGTACGCCATCACTGGCGCACAGCTTATGTGGTGAATAGCCACCTCTCCACTTGTGTCACCTGCTCAAAGAAGGAGCATCGTTTTGGCTGAGCTTCAGTCATGTGTCAGCTCCTTCAACCTCCATAGTTGAAGTGGTCTTTCAATTACCCCCCGCCCCCCCCCCCCCACATACACATACTAAGACCACATAAAATGGGAGAGAGATGATTCCTCAAAAAGAAATCTGGATGCTGTTACACAAAGGTAAAGAAAAGTGGGTAGTCCCTAAATGAGTATGGCAAGGGACGCTAGAACACAAGTATCAAGCATAGCAACCCTAGGCCAAGAAAATCCGTTAGTGCTGAGGGTAATGGCTACACAGAGCCTGTGGACAAACCTCCATGGTGCTAGCCCTGTGCCGGGCTCCTTCCATATAGCATTTCTTTCAACCACACGGGTGTGAGAGGAACTGTTGCTGCTGTTTCTGCAGCCCCTTGGGACCCCATCAGTTCCTTGAAAGCTCTGTATCAGCAGCATTCTCTTGAGCCCCCTTTCCCTCCTTTTTCTCTCCCACCTCTAGCACTCAATCCCCAGCAAATCTCTGAGCTCAATTTAGAAAGGGTGCTTGAAACCCCTGGTGTCAGCTGGACTTTTGGGCAGGACAGAGCCAGGACAAGGCCTGGAGGCCTTGTCAGCCAGCTCCCTGCAGGACTGGTCCTTTGGTTATGGGCAGGGCCTGGGAGAGAGCCTCGGGCATGGAGGGGAAAGAGCAGGGATGACACAAATTCCCATGTCTTTCCGGTCTCCTACCTCATCCAGCAGGGCCCAGAGCAAGAGTGGGGCTGCCTGAAAATCACAGGGGAATGGAAGGTGACTATAGAAATTGCCCCAGGCTATCCACGGGATAAAGGAGGAATATCCTTTTGGCCAGACTGTAGGCTTCTGGGTTCTTCTGCTACTGTACCCCCTTCCCTCAGTTATCTATCCAATGCTTGATCAACCACTTTGGTTTGATTCTCCTGCCACCCCACCCCAACCCCCACCTGCCAGGGCACAACTATCAGGACCCAAACCCTTTCCTGGCCCTCCACTTCTTCATGGACTCCTGGCTTCTCAGTCCCAGGAGATGAGTTACCCCTTAGGGAGGTGAGACCGGGGGCTCCGTGGGTGGGTCTGCTGTGGCTGGCAGCCCTGGGCCACTGACGTTGAGACCTACACCCTCTCTCTGCAGCCCTTGTCCTATGGGATTAGCAGTCCCTTGGACTCACACTGAAAAATCCTTGACCTGACCCCATGGCCCATCAGCCATGTTGCAAAAGTAAGAATTGTGCCCTAGACAAAAGTTGCTTCCCACTGTTGTCGGCTAATGCTGAGCCACCACGGGCAAAACGAAGAGGTGTATGGGTGGCAGGGAATGGTACAGAGATACTTGCAGAGCCCAAGTCCCAGCCCTGCCACCATTTGCTGCATGATTGGGGTAAGTCCCTCCCCCTCTCTAGCTTCCCATTGCAATCCCTAGGTCCCAAGGTTGCTGCGAGGCTCAGAGGAGTCAATGGAAGTAAACAAGCTTTGCAACAATAGCAATTTTTGAGGTGCTCTGTATGTGCCAGGCAGTATTCTAAGTACTTTACACTTATTAACTCATTTAATCCTCCTGACAACAGCCTGATGACCTAGGAAACTTATTATCTGCAATTTTACGGGGGGGAGGGGGGTTGGAGTTAACCAAGGCACAGGGAGGCCAAGTAGTTAGTAAGCAGCAGAGCTGGGATTTAAACCAAAGCAGCCTGCTCCAGAACCTTCACTCTTAACCATGATACTATACTATAAAAGACTGCATATCTCAGCCTTATTCTTTAATAACTGCCTCTGATTAAGACTGGTTCGTGGTTAGAGCTCTTCAGAGAGGGGACTTCATGGGAGAGCAAATGAAGATTAGGAAAGGGGGAAAAATAGGAGTCAGATTTTTAAAGCTGGTAGAGGTCTGCAGAGGTCGGCTTCTGCCCACCCTGGCTTGGAGGAGAGGGCTCCTGGCCGCTTCCCTCCCTCGTCCCAACCCCCGCAGCCTTGGATTTGGGGGACTATCTGGGCGGCTCCCGTCTGCTTGGGCTGCTTAGGAAGGGTGGTGGGGCAGGAGCCGCTAATCAAAAGCAGCGGGCGGGCCGGGGCTGCGCCCCGAAGGCTTGGCTGGCTCCTGCAGCATCCAGTGCCTACCGAAAGGCCCCTGCTCCACCCTGGAGCTACCGGCGGCGGCAGCAAACTGATGGAGAGCCCCGGGGAAGCCCCTCCCCGGGGCCGCGCACCACTCCGCCTTGAAAGCCCATCCCGTGCGGGAAATCCATAGTACAGCAGCTCGCACATTCTTCCCGGCCAAGAAGGAACGCAGCGAGCTAAGAGGATCCAGATGTGGGGCTGTGCTGGGCTTGAACCCCAAATATCCTAAATACCAGCCAGGCCACTGGAAGACCTGGGAACCTATAGGAGGGGTGTGGGGGACTCCCGGCCTCCTCAAGGGCCTGGATCTCAGCCTCATGCCTCTCTAGGTGTTCTCCAGGGGTCTGGGGTGGGGGCCTGAAACCCCAGACCCAGGTTTGGAGCTCTCTCTTTGGATTCTGTGCTTCATTCTGATGCTGGGCCTCTTAGGGTCACCAGCAACCTCATGGCAGTTTGTGAACCTGGTAGTTCAATGCTAACCAGTGCTAACGGATGCCCCAGAGGGAGGCCAATCCAGGAGGTTATCGGCAGTTTATCTTTCACGGCACAGATAAAGTAACTGAGTCCTAGCTTCATGGCCTTGAGAATATCATTTCAGTTTTCTAGGACTCTCTCTACGATGGGGAGGGGTAAAAAGCCCTGTGCGTGTGGGGGCAACTCTACCAAGTGAGGAAACATGGACCCTGGCCCTGAAAACCAACCCTGGCACCTGTTGGCTAAGAGGACAAGGAAGCCGGTTCTCCCGGGAGCTCGACCCAGTGCGGTGGGCCCTCACTCTTACCTGCTTCCTTCTCTTACCACAGGGCCAGGGTGTGCTAAGCAAAAGGAAAGGAGCTAGTCGTGCTTGTCTGGGACGTTGCAGCTGGAGCCAAAGGGCTGGGAAGAACATGAGGGAGGGCAAATCTGGGTGCCTCCTTGGACCTGTTCCTTTAAGAGCTGGTGCCACTCAACCCATGGCAGCATATCTGCCAATATGCCCAGACCAGTGGGCAGTCCCTGAGTACCTGGCAGCACGAGGTGCCTGAGAGATGCTTTTTAAAATAAAATGACAGATTCTAAAAGGGTCTCCCTGTCCCCACAGCTCTTTTTCAGCCTTGGACAAGCACAGAGAGCCTGAAATTGCACTATTAGCACTTTGCAGCGAGTTATTATTTGTCATTGACACCACAGTGTGAATTAGTTGATTAGCTGGCGGGAGGACTAGGAGGGATGGGGGTGGGGGAGATCATTTTAGAACCACGTGGGACTGCTTGAAAGGATAGATCTGAGTCTGACTCAGGAGCAAGGTAAAGCAGTCCTAGGCACAGACTGGAGAACCAACACGGCAGAGGTATTGCACTTTCTGGAGCTTGGGACTGAGGGACAGAAGACCCAGCTCCAAGTTCTACCATTGCCACTGACCAGGACATATGACCACTGTCAAGTAACATCCTTTTTCTGAGCTTCAGTGTTCTTCTCTGAGCAGTACATAGGGAATATACAGGGAAAGCAGAGTGATGTCTAAGCACTGTCTTAAGGATGACATTCAAGGATGTGAATTCGCCAAATGCAACTCTGAGCTGGGCCCAGCTTAGGGTCTCCTTATGGCTCTGGGAATGTGGAGGAAACCAAAGAAATTCTGGGCCAGAGGAGTGGGGGATAGGGGGTTTGGGTTTGTGGGAGATCCAATTCCTGGTCTATACAGGCTCAGAGAGGTAGATAAAGAAAGAGGGGAGTAAAGGAGAGAGGGAGTGAGAGGGCTAACCCCATCCTATCTCCCTCACTGCATTCACTTTTAAAATAAAACCCATTTATATATAAATGTTGGCCTGATGCCCAGTCTCTGTAGAAAAGCTTTTCTGTATTAAACGCTACAATGAATTAAATTAACCATAATGATTTCTTTGTGAATGGAAAGCCCCCTTCTCCCTCCTCCCCCCTCCTGTGTGACATGGTTTTGATCAAGTTTTCCCCTCCCTCCTCAACCCCAACACCACCCACTCCACTCCCGCCAATGGCAATGCCCTCCTAGCAAGTAACCAGCTCTGTGAGCCATTCCCAAAGCTAATCTGATGCCTGCTGGAGTCCAATGTGG
Organism: Tamandua tetradactyla; assembly: GCF_023851605.1. Lineage (NCBI taxonomy): Eukaryota > Metazoa > Chordata > Mammalia > Pilosa > Myrmecophagidae > Tamandua > Tamandua tetradactyla. The sequence continues at coordinate 103,369,338 of NC_135353.1, read as the reverse complement.
AACAGAAACCAGTCAGCCCAGGGAGGTCATGTGCACAAACAAGGCTGAAGGCTCGCCCTGGGAAAGCATGCGCCCACCAGGGCTTCCAGGTGAGGCTTTTCTGGTGGCACAACACCTCTCTGAGCCTCACTCTCTTCATCTGTAAAATGGAATGCATGGTATTGGGCTCCAAAGAATATGGGGAGGGGGACTGTGGCAGAGCCGCTCCTACAGGCATGTGTAGGCATGGGCCATGCACAGAAAAGGAGTAGGTGGGTACATGGGCATTAGAATGCATGTAGCCACGGGGGCATTTCCAAGTAGTGGCACTTGTACTCTTGTTCACATGGTGCGTTTAGCCGTGTGTGTGCATGGCAGGAACCTGAGTGCAAGTCTTGATCTGCAGGGAACCTACCTAAGGGCTGGGCTCTGCACAGGCAGAGAGAAATGGGACATGAGCTCTGCCTCCAAAGCCGTCACAGATACTGTGCAAGGGAGGGTTGGAAGAAGGGTGATGGCTTCTGCTAGGAAGAACCTAGGAAGCTTCTCTAGGGTGGTGGCTCTTAACTGGGGGTCTGAAAAGAGGGGTCCCCCTAACAAAAATCTTTCCCCCAACACAGTGCTTCCTAGTTGTCAATGCCCTTTGATAGGCGTTTGGTCATTTCCTTCAAACATGAACTATCAAGTAGCTCTTATTATCCCCATTTTAGAGATGAGGAGACTGAGTGTTTTAAGCCTCTGGTACCAGTTGACTCTGCAGCCACTGCCTTGCCCCAGCCCCCCCCCCCCCCCCCATTCCATCTCTGCAGAACAAGTTGCCCTTGGCCCCTACAACCAACTTGGTGGGTTCAGTCCTCAAGCTCTGGCTTGTGCATTACTCCCCCTGCTTCTTCCCCATCACCTCACAAGGGTAAAACCTCAAGAGAGGACTTCCTTTCCATCTGTACCACTCGAGGTACCCAGAGCCCAATCTGCATCCTCTCAAAACACCAGGCCATTGTAGGCCTGCAGGCGTCTTCCCACACTCTTTTCTCTTTCTCCTTGTCCACCCCCCAAACAACTATTTACCTTTCAAGTCTCCCCATGCTCCTACTTAGAACTCCATCACTCCCTCCTTCATGTTCCCTCCCTCTACTCTCTACAATGTCCCAAGCCAACCCCTAAAAGGATGTTCTAATTATGTGTGGACATATCTGTGTCTCCCAGCAGATGGTGAGCTCCACAAAGGCAGGGACTATATCGGATGCATTTCTTTTTCTCCAGGACCCAACTCAGAACCAGACACTGAGATGTTGGCAGAAGGAAGGAAGAGAGTGGGAGGAAAGAGTCTTCCTCTCAACACAGAGAAGTTTAAAGTATCCATAGCCTTCCTTCTACTCCCAAAACAGTCGAGTGAGATGGACAGTTTATGATAGTTCTAGGGTTTATCAGCTTTGAGAGGGTGAGGTCAAAGCCAGGAGAGTTGCCATCAAGTGCAAGCTTGAAACAGGAAAGAAAATTGTACTATGATTGGGGATAGTGAGGTGAGATGGGTGGCTCCCAGGACTTTGAAGTTTTCCTTCCAAGGTCGAAAAGCATCTAGAAAAATAAGGTCCCACCGGCAATGGAGCAGAGCAGTCAGATGTTGTGGGCCCAAAGAAATCAATCTCACAGACAAAGGCAGATTTATTTTTAAGGGCCAGAGCCTGGTAAGAGGATGACATCTTGAGTCACACAAGAAGTGAAGTGCAGGGAGGTGGAAGGGAATCATGCTCTCTCCCTTTCCTTTTTCACCCAATCCTTGCGGTCCCTTAAACTGACGGGCACTGGCTCAGCCCTGGGCTTGATAGGGCTGAACCTGACTTTGGAATGCATGGGCATCCAGCCTGGGCAGAGACCAGAGAGCTCTGCAAGACCTCCCCCAGCCTTCATCCCCTTGGAGGCCCCTTCTTAGATGGTGGCCGTGGGGGCCACATTGGAGGGAGACCAGACATTGGGATTGGCCCAGAAGAGTTTGGCAGAGAGCCAGAAGGCCTGCTCTGGCACAAAGATGTAAGCGGATGGCCGTTGCAACTGGTCTAATTGCTGTCTCATCAGCTTTCCCAGGGGCTCATGCCAGAGTCAAGCAAAGGGAGGTTTCTGCTGTGAGACTGGAGGGAGCCGGAGGAGAGGTAGAGGGCCTGGTACTTTGAAAAGCACTCTGACAAACCCAAGCATGCCCAGGGCAGAGACCCAATTCCGGGGGTGGGGAGTGGGAGGGGGTTTGTGGGAGCAAAGAAGCCAGGAGGGAGGGACCTAACATTCCCAAAATCTGCTCTTAGCCTCCCCCCTTGACCCTGTGTCTCCCCCTAGCTATGGCCTTGGATCTTTCCTCTTCTTTTCAGTGTCCTCACTGGCTGTTCCCCACTTCTCCACCTGAGCTTGACACCTCAGACCACGTGCTATTCCCATACCTGCTGCAGCTCTCACCAGGGACCTAAAAGACCTAATTATGTGAAGCCAGTGAGAACTTCTCTATCCTTAAGTCAATGAACCACTCAGCCATATTTGTTATTTTTTATTACAACACCCCACCCCCCATGAAAATCTCTAAGTCTATACTCTCTACTTAGACTTGGCTTTCCTGGTCCTACTCCTACTTTCTGGACCATTCTCTTTCAGTCTCTTTCCATGATTCCTCTTCTTCTGCACACCCCTTCAATGTCAGGCACCCCAGAGTGCTGTTCTAGACCTCACCTCCCTGGAGATGCTCCCCCAGGTGCTCTCAGCCACTCCTGTGGCTTCCACCACCTTCTCTCGGCAAGGAAATCCCAAATGCAATCCCAGCCTAGACCGCTTCCCCCAAGCCTCAGGGCTGTGTTAGGTGTTTTCCCAATGGTCATCTCCAAAGACACTTCAAACCCACTTCACCCAAAATGGAATTCATCGTGCCCACTCCCAATCATCCCTCTACCAGGTTCATTTCTCAAGGGGCAACCCCACTACTCATCCAGGCTCTCAGGCTAGAAACTTCCACTCCTCCCTCTCCCTCACCCCTCTCATCTAATTAATTACCATGACCTGCCAATTTTACCTCTTTAATAGCTCTGGAATCAATCCCAAGCATTCCATCCTTACAAACACTGCCCTAATTCGGGCTTTTATCATTTCTCTGCCGCCAGAGTGTGTCCTTCTCTGACCGGCCTCCACACTGCAGCCAGATAGACTTTCTCTACAGACAAATCTGAGCACGTAATTCCCTGATTAAAATCTGGAGGCTCCCCATTACCTCCAGAGTAGAGTCTAAGTTCCTCAGCCTGGCACACAAAGCCACTTAGGATCTAACTTCTGCTCACCTGCGAGCTTCATCTCTCACCCTTGGCGTGTCCCATATTCTTTCAGGTCATGCTAAATTCTCTCTACCACTTCTTCAATTGCTTAGGATAAGATATATGCAAACTCCTACTGACGTAGGCCCTGTGGTAAAATTGTCAAAAGTGTGGGCTCAGGAGCCTCACAGCCCAGCCAGGCAAATCACTTAACCATTCCGGGCCTCAGTTTCCTACCTGTAAAATGGGGATAACTACAGTTTTTCTCTCATAAGACTGTATTTATCTCAGAAGGGAGTAAATCAGATCATGCATGTAAGACACCCGGGCACACAATAAGTGTTGGGCACGTGTTAGCTGCTATTAGCTATTATTCACCCTTCGAGGGCCAGCTCAGATATTACCATCTTTGTGAAACTACTTCCTCCTCTAAGACTAAGATAGCTGCCCCTCTTCTGGGCTCCTAGAACCCTGGTTAACTTCCACCACAGCACCTGAGACCACCTGCCTCCTGTTTGACCTTCCTTCCCTGCTACTTGATTTCAAAAACTGGGGCCTACTTATCTTTGCACCTCTAGTCTAGTCTAGATAAGTAGCCTAGCCTACTTATCTTTGCACCTAGCATTGGACGTTTCATCTGTGCTTCAGACCAATCTGAGAGGATGATTATCACTCCCCATTGTGCACATGAAGATGCTGAGGCTCAGAGAGGGAAAGTGAATTTCCTAAGACCATGCAGCTAGAAACTGGTGGAACAAGGATTTAAACCCAGTTCTGCCTGATCCCAACTCCCATGATCTTTCTACTATATATAACTGCCTTGAGCCGGGGGAGGCCTGGAAATCATGTCCTATAAGAAAGGATTCAAGAGATAAGAGGATGCTCTACTTGGAGGAGAGAAGACTCAGGGGGCAAGGACCATCCCCTCTCACCCATCTGCTTAAAGCCTACCAGTATCAGTATGTGCGTTTTGGCATCAACACATGTGTTAGGTACGTGAGCAGTGAAGTCATACCAGAATGTTCATCTCCCAATCCCCACTCACCTCTGAATAGCTCTCCAGGGTGGAAAAAAGTGCTTTCCCATCTTCTTTTGTCACTTGGCCAGCCTCACCAGCACCTATGGCTCTGATGGGGCAGTGACTGGCCTGACGTTACCCATCTCTGAAGTTGCTGAGCTGTGCCTCCAATTCACATCTATGGATATCTCAGCAATTGCTTTCATTTTTGCTCTTTTTATTTATTTATTTTTATTTTTCAGGCATTGCTTTCTTTTTTTTTTTCCTGTGACCTTCTTGATACATTTAATTGACATGTAAAGTCTTCCACAAGACACCTTTCCTTCTAGCTGGGAATCTGAGGAGAATGGGAAGGTTATTTACCCAGAGAAATGGGAGTGTGAATGATGGGTGGTTTCTGAGTGGTCTGCCTAAAGGAGGGGGGAAGACAAGGTGGAAAATTTCTAAGACACAGTGTTCTCATCTGCAAATGGGAATAACACCCCCAAGCTCATTCCAAATGAGATGATATATGTAAAACAGCTAGACAAATCCCTACTGCCTGGTAAACATCTAATAAAAGTTCATTGTATCTGAAATCTTGGAAAGCTCTTGACAGTGGCAAACATGTTCAATGGAAGTCACCGTGTCAAAAAACAGGCAGAGTTGGGTTTTGAAATACCATCTCTGCCCCTTACCAGCAATATGGCCTTGAGAGTCACAGAACCTCTCTGACTTCTTCATTGCCTCATTTGTAAGACAAAGACAATCATGAATTCAGATGTAAAATGTCTGACCCAGGGACAGACACTAATAAGTGGCAGTAGATGTTATTATACCACAGAGTACAAAGATTGAGACTCTGGAGCCATACTTCCTGGGTTCCAAGCCCAACTCTTCCACCTAGAAGCTCTGTGACCCCAGGCAAGTCACTCAACCTCTCTGTGCCTTGGTTTCTTCATCACGGGGGTACTTAGAAGCATTCCTGGCACAAAATAAATGCTCTAGGCATGTTGGTGATTACTGCTGTCATTGGACAAAGGCCCAAAAGGCATGATGAAATAGTATCGCCAAGGCACCAGCTGGAGAAGTGAAACTCCTTCCTCCCATCCCCTTCATGAGGAAAGTCAGAACAGATTAATGGGGTTTCTTTCATTCTGCCTCCTGAAGACATAGAATCATCCCTCCAGATTTGGGGCCGTGTTTGTATCAGTTGCCACAAGGAAAGCAGACCTCAGTCCAGATTTGGCCTGAACTGTCTAGAGCTCTCGTAAAGATTTTTGTTGGGCTCAGAGAGCTCAGAATTCATTACTCGCTATTCCACTCCCTCCTCGGGGGGCCAGAGGAGGGAATTAGGAAGTGAATCCACCTTCTTTCACACACCTCCTAACTCTGGACCCCAAAGCTGTCTGGCCACAAGGAGCTTGGCTTACTGGGCCCAGCAGCATGAGGAGGGCAGGGCCGGGTCAAGGGCATGTACTGCCCTGAAGTTCTTGTTCTGGTCCCATGTACAACGGGTTTCTTGAAGACATGTTGCATTTTCCCAGGCGCCTGCTTTAGGCCTTTGTAGCTCCTCCACCCCCAAACTGCCCCCAGCCACCCAAGCCCACGCTAAGCCTTTGGGCAGCCGGAAGCAGGAGCATAACCAAGTCCTGGACCACTTGGGTCAGCGCTCTGGCTCGGCTTGGGTTGGGGATTTGACACACAAGCTGCAGTTGCATGTAAATGACCCTTCCCCTCCTCTCCCTGGTCTCCGATCCCAGCCGGCTCTGGCCCCGCCCCCAGAGCCTTGCGAAGGGAAATCAGGAGAAGCCGAAGAATTGTTTGTAATTAGTGTGTTTTTAAAGGCTTTTCTATGAGCCTTTAGCAGATTTCGGGGGAGGGCAGCTTGCCAGGGAGCTCTAAGATGGAAATCCTGTGTTCTAGCTGGGACCCTCTTGGAAGGAGCTTCTTCCCAGAGAAAAAGCCAGAAGCCCCGCCCCCTCCCCCAGGTTCCCCCTGGGCCCCTGTGGTCGGGGCCGGCTCAGCTTTACGGAACAGTATTCCCGCCCACAGGCCTCGGCTCTGCGTCAGGACCCCTCTGTTCAGCCCCCACGCAAAAGGCTGTTCCACGGGCTGCGAGCTCACTGCTCATAACCGTCCCGCCCCCCTTCCCACCCCCCACGGCTACTCACCCCCTTTCCTCAAAATAGGAGGAACTGGCTCTAGAGATGGTACATGCAGGGTTACCACCTCGAAGTTACCCAGAGGTCATATGCACAACCAGCAATTCGAAGAACAGAACAGTCCCTCACGGGTGAGCAGCCTTTTGCAGTTTGCAAAGCCTTTGCACACCCACATGTCCAATTCCTCCTCACAGCGACTCCACCATATAGCTACTGTCTATTGTTACCCTCTCACAAATGGGGCTGGAGGTGGGGGGCTGACTCGCTCAAGCTTCATCAGCAGGCCAGAAATGGTGCAGGGGCCTAATCCCAAGCACTGTAGGATGACCTCCATTCCCCACCCCAACCTGCCTCTCCCCCACACTGGCTGACACGCAGGCAGAGACGTTCTTCTGGTGCAATCCCTAGGCCTTGTGGTCTGGGATCGTTTCCTGTGGCCTGAAATACTTATTTGCAAGTTGTAAGGACTGCCCGGTTTCTGGAGGCCTCGCTGAATGCTTCCAGCTGGGAATTTAACCTTCTCTCAGACCCAGCTGTGGATCTTGAGCACTCACTTCGTTCCCACCCATTTTCCTGGAACACCGCTCCCCCCCTCCCGCTTCCGTCCCGAGGTAAATTAGTTGTGAACGCTGGACCCGGATCCAGAAGACCTGGTTTGGGCCGGCTCTGCCACCCACTTGCTCTGTGACCTTGAGCAAGCCCCTTCACTCTCTGACCTTGGGAAGCTTGCTTCCCTGCCAGCGTTTGGGAGCCCTCATTTTCATCAGAATGTGAATGGAACTGGCCTCCCCTTCCTCAGCTCCTCCACAGCCTGAAAACTAGAGAGAACCCTGGAATTATCACATATCTGAGCTGCCATACCCTGCCCTTCCAGCATTATACAGATGGACAACCTGAGGCCCAGGAAAGGTGAGTGACTTGCCCAGATCACTCCAAAAGCTAGTGCAAAACTCAGTAGTGGTGGTACCAAGGGTGGCATGGGAGATTTTAGTCCCTTATAATTTCCACCACCACCAACCCTGAAGCCATTCCCAATAAATAGTAATAGTAATAATAAATGCATATTTAAAATCCTACGTGAAGTGTGACTAAAAGCATATTCAGAAAGTCTAGGTATTTCTGTGGATCTGTAACACACAATCCTCTAAGAAAATATAGTGTTCTGTGTTCATGGAAGACCCTTCTAAAGAAAAATGCTGGTGGTGACCTCACAGCCGTGGGCTCTTCACACTCCTACCTCCCACCCCCACCCCAGCAGCCTCCTGTTTGTGTTTGTGAGCTTGTCACCGCACTGAGTACCTCTCTTTGGACTCAAGGCTGACAGTCCTGGGTCTCCTGCCCCCCACTTCCTCCTTAACTAGGTGGTTTATTGAATACCAGCCCCCTCCCCTCCACCTCTGTCCTTACACTGGTTCTAGAAAAGCGAAAGTACAAGGAGGAGAGTCAGGGCCTTACAAAAGAGTAAAGGATTTTGTATCACCAGTATTTCAGAACTCACTCCAAGTGTCTTTCCCTGATGTCTTTTTTTTTCACAAAGGGAGCATTTCTGTGCCTGCCCTAATACACAGAACGTCAGGGGATCAGAGCACATCACTGCTGCAGTAGCCCTTACACACTTCCACACCAACCCTCTCAGGTCAGAGATGGAAAGACTAAGGCACAGAGAGAGGGAAGGGGCTTAGAAACCTGGCAGCAAGGCTAGGACCAGAAACCTCTTCTGCCTCCACAGCCAATGTTTTCCTCCAGACCTCCCCTGTCCCCTGCTGCCTCCTGCGGACACGTGCAGGCTCACCCATGTGTGTGCTAATGCAGGCTGACGGCTGCTGGGAGGGTCACACATGGAGCCACACACCGGCCCATTCACTCTGACACATACCCCAGCTGGCCATCCCCCGACACACACTCCACCACCCCCGCTCTGCAGCACCTACCCACCCTCCATCCCCTCCACCGTCCTTGCCCAAGTGCACAGCCAGTCATACATAGATTTGCATGCCCCTCCCTGCTGGCTGTCCTGGGTCTCTCTTTGTTGACCTGACTGCCCACAGCTGCACAGAGAAGAGCCGGTTTGGGAGGTGTGGGGGTGGGGGGTGGGAGGGAGCGGGGGCGGGGGGCCTCCTTGTATCACAGAACTGGGATGAGCGAGCACGTGTAGTGTGTCCACAGGCTGGATCCAGAAAGCAGAGGCGAGGAGGCCCAGGTTCCAGCCAACACTTTGGAGAAAGATAAGCAAGGGGAAGAATCTCCTCTCTATGTTTGAAGAGAACAGAAGTGAAAAGGAGAAAAGGGTTAAATTGCCTGAGACAGAGTTGAAGACTTGTAGGCTATTGTGTGAGAGATGGAACAGGGTCCTGGAAAAGCAGCCCTGCAGCCATCCAGAAAGTTCACAGGCTGCTGGACATCAGCCTAGGCTGGGGGTCAAGGAGGATCGGGGAGGAGACAGAAGTTGCTGAACTGGGGAGAAGTAGGGCAGAAGCCTCCAACCAGAGCTCTGAATACGACAGGTCTCTTGGGCCAGATGAGGCTGATACATGATTATTAGATGAATGAGTGGATGAACTAATGAACAGCTTCTTTATCCTTTGTCATTTTGATGGCTGGCTGCTTGAGGAGGGTTTAAAGCAACCACAGCTGCAAAGAAATTGAGTCCCTGGGGGATTGCCAGCAGTAGCGAATGGCCTGGCACAACATGTGGAGCCCTGTTACCACTGTCGGAGCTAGCAGGGCCCCTGATAGTCCTCTACGTTTGAGGTGGAGAAACCGAGACTCAGGTTGGGGAAAGAATATTCCAGGATCCTTAGCGCATTTGGTGGCAGAGCTCAGCCTAGAATTTGCTTTTTTTCACTGGTTTGGGTCGCCTGCTATTTTCCCCTCACTGCTGCCCTCTCTCTGCTGCCTCTCCAGCAGCACCCTCAGCCCCTGGTGTTTGCAGACAAGGGGCTTGGGAGCCTTGACTCAATGACTCCTGACCTGAGAGAGACATGGAAGAAATGTGAAAAGGTAGGAAAGAGGAGAGATGAATTTCTATGGAGGAGCAAGGAGGGATAACTGGTTTTCAATAAAGGTAGTGTCACCACCGAGGTCAGGCTAGCTTCCTCTCACTCCCAAAGTGTCCATGGACAAGGTATGTTTCCCATACCACACACACACACACACACGTAAGGGATACACGCACATAAACAGTCCCGGGGTATATGTCCCACTGTGCAACATAGGTGATAGTTTTGGGAGGCAATCCCCATCTCTTCAAACCACAGCTAGGCCTGGCACTGCATCTAGAAAGAAAGTACTGGGTTTGGCTTGGGGGACAAAGGCCCTTGGAGTCCACACACTACCAGTAGATATTTTCTTGTTAACACAATACTGCTTGCATAACTGGAACTGGCTAGATGCTGTGAGAAATGTTTAGGGCTTGAGAAAAAGCAGGAGGAGGAATACATAGCCACAAAGCCACAGGGTCCCAGGGGCAGTGTTCCCGAGGACATCCTACTTTCCCCACCCTCCCATATTCCCATGGATGGGGGTCTGGAAAGATGCTGCAAGAATGGAGCAAGCTCTCCTTCTCTCAGCGGTACAGTCTGGCCCATGGAGCATTCAAGGCTGGGTTTGCATCTGTGGACATAACCCGAAGTTCTCCAGAGCTCCTCAACTTTTTGGCCCAGCTGGCCTGGAATCCCACTACTATTGGGCCTGGTGTCCAGTCGGATCCAATCTCTAGTCCAGGCACTGGCTGGGAGAGTGGTGGTTGGATGACTGTGAGGCCGGGCCAATGGGATGGCCCCATGCACCCTGGTTGAGATGACATGGTGAAACCCTCACCCGGACTTCGCCCTAATTCCAGCGACAAAGCAATCCCTGGAAAGGGAAGCAGTGACTTAAGGGACTGGGGAAAAAAATGATCAAAAAAACCAATTTTAATGGGATGATTTGGGAAAATTCCTTTGGCCAAAAAGTGGCCATAGTTTGGAATATATAAAGGAATTATGTACTCTAAAGTGCTCTTATATTAGTTTTCCTAATATAAACCCTTTGTCTCCTCAGGTGGCCTCTCTGCACTGTGGAATGTGTTATCTTTAAACAGAAGGCCAGATGCAAAGGAAAAGGTACTGGGATGCTTAAATTCAAGTGTGCAACAAAGCGCCCATAGGAATGTAGGGGTAAGTGTACAAGACAAATGAGTAAAGATGGCCTGATACCTTCCCTTAGTGGCCCAGAGCCAAGAGATCCTAAAACTACCTTCTTGACAGAGACTTTCTCCCTGGAGGGAACAGGTTCTCTAGTTGATGATTCCTAAGACACTTGAAAATGCGTGCCTGCTAGAATTTGGGGTGGGGAGGGTCCGAAATGTGACATTCCTTGGCCTCTACCTCCTCAGTCATTTTGCAGACAGAACTTCCCATCTCCGTACCCTTAAGCCTTTTCTGGAAATGGGACTTCCTGGGACTTCATTTCCCTCATGCTCACTTTTGCCTTTCTCCTCAGAAAATTCCCACCACCTTTGGGGAGGTGGAACTCTGAAAAGGGCCCATTCTAGTCCCCAAGCAGCCGCATTCCACTTCTCACTCTGCTTGCCCCCTAGAAAATGGGCAAGGCAGATCCGGTGACTGGCACCCCTGGGTCCCGAAATGAGAAGCATGTTTGTTTACGGCCAGATGAAATTCCTCCCTCCTCCCCACCCCGCTCCCGGGCCACATCTGCATATATACATACGTTTCAGAAGTTCCTGCAGCAAGCTGGCTGGGGAGGTGGGATCCCCTCCTCCCACTTCTCCCAACCCTCCTACCCCTGGATCCCTGAGAGGTGGGGCCAAGGCAACTGCCACATTCAGCATGGCAGAGCCGCTAGCTCAGTACAAATCAGAAACACATTGGAGGTAGGCAGGCTGGGGAGGGGAGCAGACAGCCTAGGGCTGGGGCCCATTAAGGCCGGAGCCCGGGCTGTGCTGTTTACCGTCTCCGCACAAGGTTTCAGGTTTGCCTCCTGATTGTTTGTTTGTTTCAGGAGATGAGAAAGGCCAAGAAAGCAACTGACAAGGACCATGGCGGTGGTGAGGGGGGTGGAGAGGTGGGCGATGGGGGTTGGGGTGGGGGAGATCCATGGCTCTCACCAGTTCTCCCCACGCTGGAACACATACAGTGCAGGAGAAGCAAGCGGTCTTGGTTCCCTACCCCCACCCCCAAATCCCCAAATTCCAAACAGATGTGCAGTCAGATTCTTCCTCTCTTTGGTTGGGGGAAACAAAAGAAATTAAAAATGGGACCCCAGAGACACTATATTCAGGAGAACCCTAATATAAAGGAGGGACAAAAGGGAGACGTAGGAAGGACTTCCGGTGGTAGAGATGAGGTAGGAGAGGCAAGGGGGGAAGGTGGGGCCAGGTCACCCCTTTCCCCTAAAGACAAGTTAGTAAAGTCCCTATCTGGGTTTGGGTGGTTTGGGGAGGGGTGGGGTGGGATGGGAGATTGCTGCCTGGAAGGATTATTGCTTTGGGAGATCCCATTGAATCTCAAATGTAAGGGATCCAAAGATGTCCACAGACATGAATCTAATCTATATATTTCGATTCAGAGAGTCCAGACTTAATTAGAACTGGCATGAAAGATCATTGAGCCCAATCCCCCTCATTTCCAGAAAAACACTCTAAGGCCTGGAGAGAGAAAAGGTGAGCTCAGGGTCGTGCCACAGATGCAGCTGTGAACGAGGTCTAAAATTCAGACCTCCTGACTCCCAGGCCAGTGTTCTTTTCATTTTACACCACTACCCATTCTTGCTGTACTGATGGTCTTAGGGAAGCAGATTCCTTGCCTCTCTAGGTTTGTCTTGCCCCAGCTCAAACCTAGGATGATTTCTCTTTCGTGGCGTCTCCTTGAAATCCAAAATGTTTCTCTGTGTTTGCTCTGCAACAAGGGTTCCCTTAGTGAGGATACTTCTACTGGTACCTCCCTGCCCAGCCCTCTTCAGACACCCACACTTGATGGTGGTGAGAAATGGGGTCAATTGGTGAGTATCTGGGTCTAGGTGACTGGGCCAGTGACCTTGTTTCAGGTGGCAGAGCTTCCAGTGTGCCACTGACCAGACCTTCTTTTGTGTCTCATGTGCAACTCCGGCATGGTCTCTGCCCAGTAACTCCACCTCTAAGAATTGCATGCCTCCTTTCTAGGTCTGTCCTAACCCTTGCTTCCATCCATGCCCACCATGAGCCAGGAGGAGAGAGCAGAGACCCTCTGGTCTAGCCTGTAACACACTCCAAGTCTGTCTCTAGATACCCTCTAGGCTCAGGGAGAGGGCTTAGCAGATGTCCCCCTCAACCCACACATGTTTGTGCACATGCACACAGGTACTCTGTTTACAGAAGCATCTGCTCTGCTACTTGGGTTGAGGGACCAGGCCATGCCTCACCTTACCATTGTCTGCTCAAAGCCCTTGCCCCTAGGGGCCTTGAAAACTCCTGGTTATGTTGGTATCCATGCCAACACTGCCAAGGATCAATGCTGAGGGACAGGTTGGGGAGATGCTGGCTGGAAGATTAGACTCTCTTTCAATGCTCTCGCTCGCTCTCTCTCTCTCTCTCTCTCTCTCTCTCCCTCCCATCAGGCACACATGCTCACATGCGTGTACACACACACACGTTCCAGTCTCTCACTCCCTCCCCATCTCTCTTTTTTTTTCTTACAGTAAATTCCAAACAGATGGGTGAGACTTCTCTCCCACTTCTGAAGTTGAGGAGGAATATCAGCCATGAGGGAACCAGTAACCACCCCTTTCCTCAGACTGGATCATCCCAACCACTCTGGGCCTCCCTTTCCAGTGTCTCCGACCTCAATGGATTAGGCCAGATATTTTTATTTCCAAAGTCCTTTGTGTTCAGAGCTACTATTGACACTTGGGCTTTCCTCTCAGCAGGGCCTCAAGCAGAGTGGGGTAGAGGAGGAGGGAGAGGAGAAACCCCAACTTTCTAGGACTCAGCTATCTGAAGAGCCAGGCCCAGGCAGCAACCCCATTATCATGGGGGAAGAAAAGCTGAACTCTTGGGCATGACTGAGAATATCAATGGAGTGTTGTGTCTGCCTATACAAGTTCTCTAAGCCTAGAGACAAGCACAAACAGAAACAGCAGCGTTTGGAGCAGTCAAGTGCGGCTTCTTGCTTTGCAACAAGAGCTGGGTCTTGTTATTTGAGCTATCGACAGAAGGATTTATAGTCTCTATGCGATCTTCCTTCTCAGAGCCAAGGCCCAGAATCCCTACGCATAGGCAGGGCTGGGACAAAACCTTACGTCTAGGGATGTTTCTGGAAAAAGCAGCAGGGGCCTGAGTTGGGCTGAGATGCCTGGTTTCCTGGGGCCTGTAGCTTCTTATGCCCACAGCTGTGGCTACACAGCCATGACCTTGGCCCCCCAATCTCAACTGGAGCTCCACCTGGACCCCTGGCACCCTGGCTTAGGGGTCAACATCACCCATGACTGGTCTCAGAACAATTTCTGCCTCCGCCTTACAACCCAGATCTCACAACTGGCCTCCTACCCCATCACCCTGGGCCCGTATAAGAATTGTAAAAGAATGGCGTAAGAGGGGACTGGTTCCTGCTTCTTCCCTGACAAGTATTAATCATAACAAAGACAGCTAACACCTTTGAGCACTACTAGGTGCCAACCATGGTTCTAAAATCTTCATTTGTACCCTATGACCTACAAACACTTAGATTATCCCCATCTTACACATGAGGAACCTGAGGCACATTGGTTAAGGAACTTGTTCAAGGTCATGCAAGCCAGCAAGTGGCAAAACTGGGATTCAGCTCAGTATAGATATCATGCCCTACTGCCTTCCAGGGCTTCTGGTCTCCCCTGACCCTCCCAGGCTTCCCAAGGATGATGATCAAGCCTCTGAATCCCGTGGCCTGAAGCTAAACCTCAATGAACTGCCTGTCAGAGTCTCCCTTCCAAATATCATCCACCTGCCTGCCTCCTGCCCAACCCTCTCCCTCTGGACTCGCTGACCCTCCTGTCTGCCAGACTGAACCTTGGCTTCTTTTCCCCTGCTGGGATTTCCCCACCCCTTCCCTGCCTCTGTCACCTACCCTTCTCCTTCTAGGGTATCTCTTCAGAACTGACAACATGGTTCCTTTTCCCAGAGGGTTTAGTACAGTCCTGTCCAATAGAAATATAATGTGAGGCACATATGAAATCTTCTAGCAGCTCAGTTTAAATAGCTGAAAAGTGAAATGAAACAGATGAAATTAATTTTAATAAAATATTTTATTTCGCTCATGCAGCCAAAATATTATCATGTCAGCAGAGAGTCACTATAAAACTTACTAATGATATATCTTCCTTTCTCTTTTTTTCATACGAAGTCTTTGAAAGCTGGTGGATATTTTACCCTTGTAGCACGTCTCGATTCTGATTATCCACATGTCAAGGGCTCGATAGTCATCAGTGACTGGTGGCTACTGTATTGGACAGCATGGCCCTACAGGCCGGGCATGGACCTGAGGAACCCAGGGTGCAGAGGATATATAAAATAACATGGTGGCAGGGTTAGTGCATAGAAGGTGGAAAGGATGTGGACCTGGGATTTAAGCGAGCTGGGATCTATACTTGGCACTGATGCTAAGTCACTGGGTAAGCTTGAACAATTCCCTTACCTTCTCTGGATATTACAAAGAAAGGATTGGCCTAAAGACCAACTGGCTGGAACATTCTACCATCATCCTTCTTGTCCACCCTACACCCCCAGGGTATCTAGTTATCGATAAAAACTGAGACGTCCAAAAAGCGAGGCAGCACTCGAGAAGCATCACAAGTGCCCAGAGAACCCCATTTCTCATGACCATAAAACTGTGGCCTCCATCACCCCTTCTGGAAATAGCCATGGTCACGTGGGGCTTTGCCCCATCATTCCTCATGGGCAGTGGATGCTGGGACTCGGCTGTGGCTCATCACAAACAAACACCTAAGTCTGTACAAAGACAGTCAGGTCCTCTTTCCACTAATGGAAGCAGTTTGAGCAGAAGTGAGCCCGGTGATATATCAGGCCGTCGGTTCTTACTTTTTTAGACAACTGCACTGGCTCAGGGCTTCTCAACTTTCATTCATTCATGTCCCCCTCCATCTTCTGCGTATCCTAAAGCAACTAAAAAGGTTTTGACACAAGTTTGACTTTCAAGAGGCTATGCCACAGGGAAAAAAAATAGGTATACTAAGTATGCTTTTACAGATGACATATGCACTTGGGAATTCTGTAACCCACCCCACCAAACCTCTACCTCCCACCCCAGTTCAGTCACTGGCTTAGACTGGAAAATGATACCCATTCGAGAAGGGTTTTTGCTAGGTTTCTCATCCTCATATTTGAGGAGACAAGGGAGATTTCAAGCAGTGTGAGCTGGTTACAAACCAGTCAGAACAACATTAGCCTGTGAGAGTGATTATTTTAAAGAAAATATAACCTCCTTAAAGACATCTTTGGATTAAAGAGACCTCTGGTCATCAAGGTTAAAAAGTTGCTGTAGGACTAACATAGGTATTCTCTGTCCAGTTCATGAAAGAAATCATTTTTACTTGGTGATTCAAGACTTCGTTTATGAATGGGAGATGGGCTAGTGTCTATATTTAGCAGGGTGAAACCATGAAAATATGTAGCAGGACACAGAAAAATGCTGCTTGGATGTTATCCCCAAGAGCAGTGTTTCAAGACTGGCTCTCAGCTTCTGGCTCTGAGACCTGGGGCATGTTTCTTCCCTTCTCTGAACCTTAGCACCCTCATCTTTAAGATGGGACTACTAAAGCCTGCCATATCCAGCCCAGAATGGTTTCTAGGCAGGGTTCAATGGGATTGTGAGTAGGGATAGGCTTTGCAGACTTCAAAGTGTTGGGCACATGTGAGGGGTTATTTCCCTACCCAGAGGAACACACAGGTTCAAACTTGGAGATTACTGTCCCTTCTGTCTTCTCCCTGTTCAGGGTCAATATGGATGCTTGGGAAAAAAAAACAATTCTACTATGGCCCAGAGATAATTCTGACACTAGGAAGTAACTGGAGCCTGGGAGGGTTAAGAGGCATCACTGAGGCAGAGATGAGACAGGAGCAGACAAAGGGTTTAAAGATCTTGAATAGGATCTTTAACAGAATTAATAGCAATATTTTATAAAAGCATATTGTCTCTATAGTGTTTTACCTTCGGAGAAAACCCTGATGCAAACACCAAGCTTCATAACCACTCTGGAAAGTTCGAACCATTATTATCTCCATTTTACTGCTGAGAAGGCAGAAGCCCAGAGAGGGTAAGTCATTTATGCAAAGTCACACAGCTAGTTAATGATAGAATCAGCATTTGAATCCTAAACGGTCTGATAGCAAAACTATTCTCTGCCGCACCTTGCTGCCCCTGGAATTAAGAAGACTTTGGAATGAGCAGGGAGACAAAACAATGATAAGAGACTCATTTAACGCCCACTACAACCCTATTATCATCCTAATGTTATAGAGGAGAACCTGAGGCACTTGTTTTAAGGAAACCCAGCCAAGCAGAAGTTAAGTCACTTATCTAACGTCATCCAGCTGCTAAAGTGGCCAATCTAGGATATGAAGCTGGCAATCTGGCCCCAGAGTCTTGAACTGCTTCACCACGCTGCATTTTAGGCAAGGATACGTTCCACAGGCTGGAGCCTGAATGAGGCGCCGCCTACAAATCCCTCCATTGGTAGCAGCCGGGAAACCACCCAGAACTTCCTCAACAGGCAGGATCCAGCATTCCTTCACCAGGAGAATCCAACCACCATGCCCACCTTTTAAGGAAACCCAGCCAAGCAGAAGCAGCTCAGCCCAACTGAGAGACAAGGTGGTACGGTGGAAAAGAATGCAGCCTCTGGTGTCAGACAGATCTGAGTTGAAATCTTGGCTTGGAAAATTACTTTGTGACCTTGGGCAACTCACCTAATGTCTCTGGATTTTAGGATTCCACCGCTAAGAGTTGTTGTGAAAAGCATATGAAAATGGCATATAGAGAAAAGGGAATTATGCACTCTGAAGTGCTCTTGAAGGCTAGTTGTAATTATTGTACTATAGGGCTAAATTCCTCTGCCCAGGCTGGCCCAAAGCAGTGACTAGAAGCAGGCTTTAGAAATGCTAATGCTGTGCATGAGTGACAAGCCCAGGACAATGGAGGAGGACCCTGTGAATGGGGCAGCCAGGCCTGGGAGCCTGGCTGCCCACGTGTGAGCCCGGGTGGGGGGAGCAGAGAGGGAGAGGCCATTCCCTCTAAAGGGCATCAGAGAAGAGGCTAATTGGAAGGGGTTGGAGCTGGAGGCACAGGAAGGAGGAGGCAGCTATCTGTGGGTCGACAGGAGGGGTGCCCTGCAGAGGTCGGGCATGGGGAGGGCTAGGGGAGCCTTGGGGAGGGGACCACAGGGTGCAGGTCCACTGAGTTGCAGATCCAGAGAGAAAGGGTGGGGATGCTGGGAAGAAAGGCCTGGGCCAGCATGGAGGGTGGGAACTGAACCAGGGGTTCTAGAATGGGCAATTCTGTCAAGCCCCATCCCAGGCTGTACAGTCAGGAAGGTTCAGGTAAGCTCAACTCGGCTCCTGATTCCCTTAGGGTGACCCAGGAATCAGCCTCCCTAATGCCAGGATATGAAGGCGGTGTATGTGTGTGTGTGTGTGTGAGTGTGACAGAGAGAGAGTGTGTGCACAAGTGCAGGATGATTGGCCCTGGGGAGGGAGAAGGAGAGCTGGGTCCTTACCCTCCTCCTCCCCGGTTTCCCCTCCTCCTCCCCCTCTCCTCCCTCTCCTCTTTCCTTCCCTCCCCTCCCCCTCCACCATGAAGGCTGTTTTTGTTCCTCCTCGGGGCCTAGCCCCCCGAGGTGTGCAAACAGGAAGGACCTCTCCCTGGGCAGTGAGTAAGGAGGGAAATATGAGGTGTTGAAAAGATGACAAGTCACCCTGTCAGAGCTCACCTTGGCAGGGAGCAGGCGGCAGGGGCTGGCGGGGTGGTGATGGTGGTGGGGTGGGGGGATACGCCCGGGAAGCCAGCCTCCGTGTGCCCACAACCAGACAAGCTGGTCCTCAACAAGCAGGCACTGTGTATGGGTTTGTTTGGTTTAGAGAAGTACCCCCCCCACACACATTCCCACCATCAGAGATTCCTTCCTTTCCTTCCCAGTAGGAAGAGAAAAGGCCACTGGACCAGCGATTTAGTCTGTGATTAAAGGGGGGAGGGGCTATGGGAGGGGGGTGGGCAGAAGGCCCAAATCCCTCTTCTGAACTCCAAGGCCGTATCCTGGGCATCACTTGCATGTCCCAAAGGCACCTCAAACCCAAGACATCCTGCACGGAAGCCCCCAGTGCCGTTCTCCCCACCCCTGCCTGCATTCTGTCCTTCCTATAGGGTTTCCATTTCAGTAGATGGCCTCATCATCATCCACCCAGCCTCCCAAGCTAAACTACTGGGAGACATTCAAGACATCCTCATACCCCATTCAGGTCTCCCTCTTATCTCTCGAATCCATCTCTTCTGTCCTGCCCCATGGCCACCACCCTAGTGTAGTTTCATCCATTCATTCACCAACCATTTACTAAGCACCTAATGTGTGCGGGCTGCTAGTCACCCCGAAGCGGCTGTGAACAAACCCAACGTGGTTTACCCTCCCCTGGGTTTTTGTGTCAGCACGGACCACAACACGGTTGGGCTGACTGGATGAACCAGACTCCAAATCTCTTCCCTCCAGAGCATAATGGTGAAGAGCAGGGATACTGGAGCCAGCCTTCCTGGGTTGGGATCCAGGCTCTGTCACTTATAGCTGTGTGGCTTTGGGCAAGTCGCTTAATCATTCTGTGCCTCAGTTTTCTCATGTGGAAAATGGGGGTGACCATAGTACTTAACTCATAGGGCTGCTCTCAGGTTTGAATACTTTGATTTTTTTTTTAAAGTTGCTAGAACAGTGTTCTATTCGCCTTGCTGATTGCTATTTAAAAGCAGGGGTGAGGTAGGGGCTGATGATAGCTCAAGCTATAGGAGCCTAGGAGGAGTTTTGCTTGGGAGGCAGCAGGTAAGATCCGAAGAATATGGCAGTAGATACTTGCAGTCGAGAAGTTGGCATGGGGAAATCCAACAGAACCTTGATGGCTAGCAGATGCCTGTCATAGGAAATCCAAGCACCGAATCCAAACATCCATAGGGTAGGCAGCAAAAGCTTGCACATGAGTTAGTGTCAGGAAGACTGGGGTTCCAGCCCCAGCTGTGTTGCTTCCTGTGTGACTCTGATCAGGTAATTTCTCTTCTCTGAGCCTCCATTTCCTGAAGATGGCAGCTACGGAGTACTGAGGGTAATATGTGTCAGACACAGTACTAAGCACTTTGTTCTCTGCAAAACAAGCTACTCTGTTTAACTCCCATTCTACAGATGAGAAAACAGAGGCACAGAGAAGTTAACGTCCTTGTCCAAAGTCATGGGGCAAGTGAAATGCAGAGCTGGGACCTGAACCCAGGGATCTTTGAGACTATTGCTCTGAGCACCTTCTTTGTCAAGCAACTGGAAATTCCATGTTACAATACTTAACTGAAGTGTTTAGCAAATCGAAGGTATTGAATTGGTGGCAGGCTGGTGGGCCACCCAGGGAGGCCTGTTTCCATGGACGCTGTGGGCTTCAGCCCAGTTACAGAAGCTGACTGGGCTAAGGTTACAGAAGCTGGACCATGAAGAAAATGCCGGAACCTCAGGCATCAAACAGGACCTGAGGTAATGCCGGGAGTCTTCAGGACAGGTCAGATCTTTCTGATCTGTCAAAATCAGGCTTAAAGATCAAGCCTGAGCCAGCAGGAACTTAAGCCCCTGAGATTGCTTGAGGGCAGAGTGTCTTAGTAGCTTCTGGATTTTCACAGTGCCTCACAAGAGGAAGCACTTAATAACTATAGAGGGAAATACCACTTACTGAGTGCCTCCTATGTGCCAGCCACTACCCTTGCCCCTGATGGCCTCTTCACAGCAGCCCCGTGAGGTTGTCACCCCCATTTCACTGATAAGGAAACTGAGGCTCAGAGAAGTGAAGTGACTCACTCATGGCCCAGAGAAACCAGAAATGGCCAGGAATCTCTCCCACTCCAAGGCATTTTAACATGGGGAGGAAAGTACATTTTAACACCCCAATGATAAACTTCTCTGGTGAGCATGGGCCTCCCCACCTCTGCCTCATGCTATCCACCAGCAGTCAGTGAACAAGCTCCATCTCTGCAGGACCATTCCAGGTTGGGATTTGGGGTCCAGCAGATCTGCACATAGATGTACTAGGCCTTCACTGACAGTCCTAGGTACTGGGGTCACAGAACGTGCCCCCACTTCTCACTGGCCTTAAATCTGGAGCTCTGAGACTTTTCTACTTCAGAACCCAGAGCCCTGTAGGGGCTGTTAACTCCCACAAGGCCCAGATGCAGATCCTGGGTCAGCTATTCATTTAGCTGTGAAGGCTGTGGGCAAGCCTCGGGCTTTTTTCCTTTTTCCCTAATGCCCAGCCAGCAAGGGAAGAGTCAACATGGCAGCCATGTCTAATGGCAGGGGCCGCATGACACAGAAGCTCCTTCAGCTAGGCCCTGAGGAGGGGTCAGGCTGGGGCTCTGGGAGGGGCCAGAAGGAGACACCGGGTCCATCCAGCTTGGACCAGTCCACATTCCTCAGCAGGCCTGAATGGGGTGAGCAAATGGCTTCGGCCAGCAGAGTCAATTGCACAGGAAAAAAAAAAAGTAGAAAATATTTTGCTTCCTCCTCCTCCCCCGTCTTGTCACACTCTGCTTCCAAACGGAACGTTGGACTCCTGCTAAGTATTTTTTCTCCAGACTGGGGCCAGGCATCAGCAGTCAGCTTTGCTAAATTGCTGAAGAGAGAACCATGGGGGAGGAAGGGGATTCTTTCCACCCTGGGAGTAGTCTTTTTTTTTTCTTCTGAGCCCTGGGTTCCTACTACTCCTGCCCAGAAAAAAAAAAAAAAAGCCGGGAAAACAACAACACTACAACAATCCCCTTATGCTTACATAGCACATTTTGTCCATCCGTTATTTCATTTGCTCATTCCAACTGCTTTATTGCATAGGGATTCGCTCCCCCCATTTTATAAATAAGCAAAGCAAGAAGGTATGTGCCTTACTCAAGACTCACACAGTTAATAAACATTAAAATTGGACTTCAGACCCAGATATGATTCCAAATGCTGTGGTCTTTCCACCAGCCTGTACGACCTGGGATAACCCTGAAGGAGAACCAGGGCTGGCTTTTCTTGGGAGGTGCCATTCTTGAAGGGTTTAAGAATCAGTGTTCCACCAACATTCCAACTTCCTTTTTAACTTTTCTCCCCATCATTACCTGCTTGTTGAAAAGAATTTGAGAAATGCCCCCCAAACGGAAAGAAAATTAACATGACCTATAATCCCATCACCAAGAGAGCACTACAGTTAGGTTACAGGATAGTAGCTTTCCTGATAATCCTTTTGTTCTGCACAGCCACAATCTGCAGATGTATTTTAAACACCTGAGGTTATAGCAGACCAGCTCTGGATGCTAGACCCCCTTCCGGCCCCCACACCGTGTTCCTCATGAGGCTGGCCCTGCTGTGCTTTGTCTTCTCCCAAGGAGGCCTACCCAGGCCTCTGTTTCTGGCTGTCAGGGGCCCTAGCCTTGTGGTGTCCTGATTGCCATTTCCCCACTTTTATCCTGACAGTCAACTCCCCACCTCATTACTGGAAGTCACCTGAGGAGTCTCTGTTCCGCAACGCAGAGCAGTACTATTTCCCACCTGCAGGCTTTTGTTCCCTCTGCCCGAGATTGCTGCCTGTCCGTCTGTCCTCTCCCTCCCTTTCTTCCTTTTTTGACTTGGTCACGTATGCACACGGTAGAAAACAAAAGCAAAAGCAATGAACAAAAACTCCAAAAGAGAAAAAAATGAGGCCCCTTGTCACTCTGACCTTGGCCCCTGTTTCTTGTGTATTTTTGCAGAAACATTCTATGTAGAGGTCAGCATATATGTATCCATTTCTTTTGTGAAATAGGAATGGTCACAATCATGCCCGCTGTTCCGGCCCTTGATTTTGTTACTTTTGGGTTTAGGGGTACTGTTCCTCAACAGTGCATGTGGATCTGCCTCATTCTGGGGAAAGGGTGTGTAGCAAAGCCTATGGCTGTGCAATAATTTATTAAACGAGGCCTCTAGCGATGGACTTTTAAATGCTTCCCAGTCTTCGCTGCTGCAAACAATGCAGCAGCAAATATCCCTGTACAAACCACCTTGCACTTGTGCTTGAACAGGATGGACTCCTACTGGTGGAATTGCTGGGCCAGAGAGTGAGTGGACTTTAAATGGTAATACATTTCACTAAACGGCATTTCCAACAAATTCTGCCAACTGAACGCCCCTACAGATAATGTTGGAGAGAGCCCCTTCCCCTTCCTCCATGTCCCTCCCTTTTCTGTACCTGGCTAACGCCTACACATATTTTAAGAGTCAGCTCATACAGGAATGGCTCTGATGAGCAGCCCCAGTTCCCAGCACCACCAGCCAGGCTCCAGGCTCCCATGTCACCCTGTGTTTGTCACCACATAGAGCCCTCCACGGAAGACTGCAATTCTATCTTTCCAAGTCTGTCTCCCACACTAGATGATGGGCTCTTTGAGGGAAGGACTGGGCCTTATTCATCTCTTCCTGATCCAACACACCACAGGCAGGGGCTCAATAAATAATATTTGTTGAACTAAACTAGTCAGCTCCGAAACCCCAGCTCTGAGCCCAGAGTGGGTATGAACCCTCCTGCTGAATGCAAGCATGGTTGTGGCCAAGCAATGCCTCAGGCTGGGTTCCAATGGCTCCCTGAAGATTTCTCTTTCTGTGTTTGGTGCCCCATACCCTATCTTGCTTCAGGTTGGTTCCCAGGCCCTACTTCTCTCAGATACCTCTGACTTTCTCAGCAGCCACTGTCTCTCAGTCCCCAGCTCCTGTGGAAGAATCCTTCTACGTAATCTCTGTACCTATTCTCCTCTTCCTCCTATCATAATGACTGGTGCCCTCTTGTCTGGGTACCCCTGGCTGCCCTTGCCCTGGTAACTTCAGTGTGCAGCATGGGAGGCTGGTGGTATTTGGTGTCTGTGACTAGTTCTAGCTGGAGACAGTGTGGGCTTTTATGCTGAGGAAAAGATCCCTACCCACTCCTTGCCACACTGGGATGAGTGGGGAGAAGACACCTCTGCTGCCCTCCCACACCAAGCTGACACACTCTTGCTTGCTCCTTGGAACTGCCACCACCTTTCAAAACCTTGGTCTCCTTATCACTAAAGCAAAAGCAACATTCATCTGGGGTTGATGTAAGGATTCAGAGAAATCATGGAATGGGAGAGGGTTTGGGGAAGTCTGGTCCAAATGTGAGAGTAAGGTCTGGAGGGAGGAAATAGAGCAGGAGGAGCACAGGGACTGGCTGCAAAGTCCCATTCTGCAGATGCGAACACTAAGACAGACCAAGAGGTTGCTCAGGGGTTCCAGATCATGGCTTATATCACACCAGACCCTTCTCCCAAGGCTGGGATCTGGTGACAGATGGACAAGCACCCCATCAGCTCCACGTTTGTCAGAGGTTCAACCCAGGCCAAAGGAGGGGCTTGCTGAGGCTGGTTGGCATTTATTTCCCCATCTTTAGATAAGCACTTCCTCCTACCAACAGGCCCTGGGCTGGAAGCAGCCACTCAAACACTGGGAATTCAGTAGGACAAACAAAAAAATGGAACAGGCTCTGGGAAGACAAGGGGATGGCAGGTTGGGAGGAAGAAAGGTGCCAGGGGTCCTGGAGCCCAGGGATGGGTGGGAGTGGACCTTAATGCTGGGTCAGATGAGCCTGGCAGGGCCACGCCCCCTTGACTCCATTTGGGTTCTCTTTGAACCCAACCCCTGGTCTTAGCCTATTTTGGGAAAAGAATTCATTCACCCTGTCAGCAAGAGTGGCTGAATGCTTTGTGCCGAGCACTGCATGTCAGGACTATAGAAATGAATCGGACATAGCTCCTGACCTCAAATGCACAGAGGGAGACAAGAGACAAGAGAGAGGCAAGCAGGGAGGAAGGCAAGCCCCATCCTGAGCTACAGGCAACAGAAAATATTTTTCTGGGTCCAGCAAGTGAACAGGACTTTCTAAAGAATGGACAGAATCAAGACAGGGCTGGGAAGCACATTTCCAGTCTGAAATCCTTAGGCACAGATGCAGAACAGTTTAACTGGAAGAAAGAGCAGAGAGAAAGGTAGTGTCTTCAAGCAGAAGGGCCTTATGTTGATTCAGCTATAGTGACAGCTGGGGGGACCACCTCAGGAAGTTGGGGTGCTGTCTCGCAAGATGCAGTGCTTTATGCTCCAAGTCAGTGACCAAAATGTGGGACAAATTGTTTTATTGCCTGACAAGTCCAGAAACCAAGGAGTGAAGTGTGGTAGGTGCCAATCTTTAATGAGCACCACAAAAAAAAAACCTACTCAGAAAATACTGCTTTGTGTCTCTCTCTGTCTCTGAGGCCTGCTGTTCTAGAGCCACACCTCCAGGTGTCAACAATGAATACACTTCACTGTAAATAGAAATCGCCTGACCCTTAGCGATTTGGGGAATCTCATATGACTAGGGAACAGGCGCAGAAGGTGCTTATGGTGTTGGCAGGTGTGCCCTTGGGTGTTTTAGTTATAAACAACAGAAACCAATTCTAGGTAATTTAAGCAGAAAAAATTTATTGGAAAACTATGAGGGAGCTTGGGGGATTGTCAGGGAGGCTAGAGATTCAGAAACTGGTAACAAGGGAACTGGGCAGTCAAACCACCGCTCATCGCGGGAGCTCTTTGCCCTCAACACCATCAGCACAGGACTCGTACCACGGCAGCGGCCCAGTGCTACCACCATCATCTCCACAGCAGCACGTGAATGAAGGTTTTGTGCACCTGTGTCTCAGATTTCCTCCCTCCAGACTTAAAAATACTGGGTGTGAGTGCCTGCTAGGCTTAGCTGAGGTCCTGGGCCGGAGGTCATGCTGCTGATGGTCTGGGGGCACAGATCTCTGGCATTGTGGGCTTCCCTAGGAGGCAGGGACTAACCACCACTGAGACACTCGGCAGGGACAGAGTTCTCCAGCTCCGCAGGGGCCTTCTGGTGCTGGATTCCCTTCAGTGGATTTATTAGTTCTGACTCTCCAGGGGTTGGGGTTGGTGCCTTGCACCAGGAACAAAAGGAGGAGGCCACCAGGCCCCAAGGGTTCTCCTGGTGCTATCATACCACGTTTGGTGCCCATCAGGACACAGCAAAGATTAACTGGAACCACCAAAACCCTGCCCCACCCCCACCAATGACTCATACTCTTGAATCTCCATGACCAGCCAAGATGCTGGCTGAAGGCAAAGGGGGAACCCAGAGTGGGGTGGGGAAAAACAAAGTCATAAACATCAGCTATTGGTCTTGGCCAGCAGCAGCACAAAGGACTGTGGCCTCTGCCCATGTCTCCATACTTACAATGAGAGAATAAGAATGATCTTGCTTTTTTAAAACTGCCATTTAAAAAAATGTTTTACTTACTTGGCTAACATTCATGAATATACTGACATTGTAAAAGAAAGTCAAGCCAATTAATTACTTTGGGTGAAAATAAAAGCCTCCTTCCTCTCCCCCAAACCCCTGTCCCTCCCCAGAGGGAACCATTGCCATCAGTGGGTATGGAGCCTTCCAGACATTTTCATATAAAGTTTTTGGTTGCATAAAGTTTTATTTCACATCCAGACTGTACATATTGCTCTACAATATGCTTTTTTAACTTAACATTATGTTTTAGAGATCGTTCCACATCAGTACATACAATTTTTAACTGCTGCATAGTAGCAATCCTATACTACCAAAGTATTCAACTTGGCTTGAAGGACATGCACCGGTTTTATGTTCTGACAGCTACAACCCCAAGTACTCTCCAAAATCACTGCTATAGTGTATATTCACACCAACAGCATATGAGTGTCCCCACTGCTTCTCATCCTGGCCAAAACTACATAGTACCACAATGAAAAACTTAATTGTTTCCTAACGGACATGGTATGTTTTGCTACTATTTCAATTTACGTGTCACTGACTACAGTGAGGTTGAATCTTACCCAACATTATCAAGGCTGCTGGAGATGTGGGCAAACAGCTCTTGGAAACCGTTGGTAGGAGCATAAATTAGTACACTCGCTTAGGAAAGCAATTTGGCAGCATCTAGTTAGGGTGAAGAGGCTCCAACCCAGCAATTCCATTTCCATGTACTTGCCCTAGAGAAACTTACACATGTGCACAGAGACTCTTAGTATGTTCACTGCAGCAAGATACAGGGAAGTGCCTAAATGTCCATTAATAGGGGAATGGTTAAACTGTGATAATCCATACAACTGAATAGTTAATATACAGCAGTTAAAATGCATGCACTAGATCCTCATCTATTAAAATGACTAAATCTCAGAAAAACAATGTTGAGTGAAAAAATCAAGTTGCAAAACGATACATACATTCTATCACTTATAACCATTTTAAAAACATAAATTTTCTATATCGGTTATAGATATCTGTATACATATATACATATACACACACACACATACATATATCTAAAAACATAGACAAGTAAACACACTATCTCCAGGGTATTGCTTACCTCTGTGAAGGAAAGAAGCCAAATGTGATGGGGTGAAAAACTTCACTTATGCCAGGAAATTTTTATTTAATGGAGATTATATATAGAGAGAGAGAATCTGAAACTAATATGGCCAAATGTTAAAATCTGTTTACTCTATGAGGTGAGTTTCTGTATTTTCTTTTCTTTTTTTTTTTTTTTGGTAGCACTTGACTGGCATAGATTTTGCTATCCCTGTGTCACTGTGTTAAGATATGTAATCCGCATACAGCTTTATTTTTTCCCCATCCCATCTGAGTGTTCCTTTTTTCTAAAATGTGATTTTAACCCACTCCCACCTACACTCTGGATTTATCCCTCCCAACATGCTTCACTATTACCATGTTTCCTCATTGCTTCTTTTCTTCCCTTAGGCAGGGTATTCTCTCTCCACCCTTTTCCTTGGTAGTAGTTTGACAACCAGACACTTGATTTCTACTTTTAAAAATGATTACCTTTTTTTTTTTTGCTGCTGTTATTGGAATCAACACTCTCAATGAAAGGAAAGGTTTTCTTCTGTCAGGAACACCAAAAGCTTCTACTTTTTATGCAAATGCAAGGGCTTAATCATGAAATCACTTAGTCCCACTGTTTTAGACAAAACCAAACAATTCCATTATACCATGTAAAACCAAAAGGAGAACTTTAATAAGCTTTTACCACACTGCAATTACAGGAATGTTAACCCATAACATGCAACAAAAATGATTATGTCTTTTGGACATATTTAACAGAGAAACTTGACAATACAGTTAACAGCAACTTCAGCATCCTACTGAAGAAAAGAAATGCAACTTATTGCAACTTTCAGGTTAGAAAATTTATGTACTTTAATGCAATCTCAAGTAGCATTTAGAAAGTTTAGTTTTCTCTTTTTTAACCTCTAAAAGACAGTGTGATTTTTTTAATGCAATCATACACAACAATTTTCACATTGGAAATGATCACAAGGAATCAACAGACTTGGCTTAATTGACTGATTGGTTTCTCATCTCAATTGTTAATTTTGAGAGGGCTCCTGCAGTATTGTGGATTTTGCATGGGGAAAATGATCAGACCAGGAGTAAATCACCTTGGTCTTTAGAGTGGAGGAGGGAACATGCAGCGGCACACGGGGCAGGTGCCTGACTTCTGAAGCCAAATGGACACACAAGGCTTGTGGAAATAGTGGTGGCATGGCAGCTCTGTCGCCACCTCCCCCTTCACATATTCACTGCAACAAATCGGGCAACACATTTCCTGACCCACCGCGCTGTGATCCTCGGTGACCAGGATCTCGGGCAGACTATCGATGCTCTCCTTGCTCGCAGGCGGATTGGCCACCTCCACGTCCACGGCGAGGGACTCCAGGTGTGCAAGGGCAGTCTCCATCGCCTGAGCCAGGCGTTCTTCAAGTGCCATGTAGGTGAGGAACTGGGGATCCACATAGGAAATGGCTTCAGCCACTCCTAGTCCATCCGCGAATCCATCAAAGAGGCTCCAATCCACTTCTAGGTCTTCGCTGACACTGGAGTCATCTTCCAGGTTGTTATTTCCATCCAGCATGAACACCCCAGGTTGCATAAACTCATGACCAGACTCATTATCCCCCTCGCTGCTGCTCTCATTTTCATTGTACTGGAGCCAAGGGATTTCTCCCTCTTCCAGGGATGCCTGCTCCTCCTCCTGAAGAGAGGGCTCTCGAACTTCTTCCAGGTAATTGCCGCCATTGCTGCGAGCGCTGGCACCAGCCACAGGGCTGGCACTGCCACTGGCCTTGGCTCCAAGTTGCTCGGGCTCATGCTCTTCCTTTCCTGGTAACGTCTCCCAGCTTTCGCCACTGGAGGACAGGTTTTGTTCTTGCCCTCGATACTTGCGACGCAAAGCAGCGGTCCACTCTTTGTCACTGTCGGAGTCTTCGTCGCAGTACCTATAGTAATCATCACTGTAGGTCCAGAAGTCAGGGTCAGCCATGGTGCGCCGTCGTCTTGGCACCTTCTCTGGTTTCACTTGGTCACTCCTTGCTTCTCTCTTTTCTTCAGGGTATTTTGGCCCAGGGTAGCCACTTGAACTTTCGCCTCTGCCTCTTCTCACTAGGCCATCGGAGGGGACTTCATCAGTGGTGGCCATGTCCCTCCATCTGGAAGTACTGTGTGGCATATCATCATCATCATCATCAGTATCAAAAAATATTTTTGGTTTCACGCAGTTTGGGCTTGCCATATTTCTGATTTTAGGCCTTACCACTGGTTCCTCTGAACCTTTCAGGGTGTTGTCCCCACCACCACAAATACTCACAGGAGCCCTGCCAGGACGCTCTGGTAAATTCTGCTTCTGTCTCTCCCTCCCCAGGCTGTCACCAGTCATAGTCACCTTGCCTTTGGCAGAAGATGTCTGCAAGGCCCTGCTACTTTGCTGTACTAACTCAGCTCTGCCAGTAGAGCCTCTTGCTGCAGGGGCTGGGTCTAACTTGTTAAGCTCCTCTCTCACGTCATGCTTAAAACTAGAGAACTGTAGTGGCACCCCAGCCAAAGACCTCGCCCCTTTCTCCAGGTCATATAACTTATCCTCTTTGAACTTGCCAGTTTTCCCTCTCACTGGCAGTCGCTCAACAGGCCCAGCCCCCTCCTCCTCACTATCATCCGCCCCGTAAAAGTCAATATGTCCATAAGCCATGGGCCTCCTGCCACCCGAAGCCCTAAACTCTCTGGGCGGATACCTGGAATAGTCCTCATTATCAACATTCAGACTGCTTCCCGAGCTCTCACTGTCGTCCCAACTACGACGAGTGGTGGAAAACGGTGACCGGCTCCTCTTGGTGGTTTGACTGGGGGCGGATCTGTGCATTGGGACTTCGGAGGTTGTCTTTCTCTGGCCGGAAATCCTGTGCTGCTGGCTCGTGGAAGGCCTGAAACTGACATAAGCATGCCTTCTTCCATACCTCCTGCCTGTATTGGACTGATACCCTCCTGCTGGTTTGGGCCAGACAGGCTTGCTAGATTCCTGACCCATCGCTCTGACTTAGGAAGGTTTCCAACACAGCTGGGGCTCAGGTGCCAAGGGTCCTGGCTCCCTGCACACGCTTTGGAGATGGGAAAGTCAAATCAGTTCAGAATAAAGGAGCAGGGAGATTTATTTTCACTTCAGCAGGCAGGTAACAGAAAGAATAAGGGGCCTTTAAAATTAGTTTCACTTTCTTCTAAGGCCTGGAGTAGCATTCCAGTGACTGTCAGGTGTAGACCTGGAACACATTTTTAATGTTGGCAAAATGATTACAAAACTGTGCTTGTAGGAGAGTCAGACTTAAGGGAGAATCTGACAGAAGGTGGGGGGTGACCGGACGCTCAGAAGGTGGGTGAAGCACTTTGGAACTGCACCAATGTGGGAAGAGGAAAGACTGCTGTGGGTTTTTTTATGGAGTGCCTGCATTTTTCAGAGCCCCACAGATACACAGAAGAAATGCAAATTGGCAGAGAGTGGAAACTATGGATCATCGCATGTGTGTGCGTGCATACATGTCTGTCAGAAGGAGAGGGGCAGGTGGAAGGGGGACCAGTCATCCTGCAGTGGGGAGATGTCTGGGTTTATAGGGGGAGAGGTAGATCACAGCGGAACCAGGAGGGGATATAAGTGTTTGAATGAGATCCTTCTGGGTCTAAGTGTGAAAATGACAGGTATGGATGGGTGGGATGGCTTCAGAGGACAGAGGTGCATATGAGAAAAAGAGAACGTGTATGTGGAGTTATATGAGTGGCAGGTAAAAATCTGTGGAGGGGTGCCTGTGTTTATGTGCATGTGGCAGGCAGGGGAGGGTATGGTGGCACTGGAGAATGGTGTCTGTGAGTTTGTGTGTGCATCAAAATGGTAGGCAGACATGGGGCAATATCAGTGTGAGCAAATGTTGTGGGCCGTGGGGCTGATGGGGGGCAGTAAGCAGCAGTGGAGAAGGACGTGTGTGTGGAACAAGGGCCAGAAATGAAAGAATGTCTGGATGTGAGAATATGGTAATATGTACTTGGAGAAGAATTTGTATGAGTGTGAGTTTGAGTGTGCGTGGCCATGGGGACTGGCAAAAGGAGCACATGTGGCAGACAGGGAGCAGGAGTGGGGAGCACTTGAGGGATATGTGTGTGTGTATATGTCTCGCAGGCAGGGAGAAGGAGAGGGTGTGTGTGTTGGCCAGAGCATGCAGAGGGAGGGGGGCCTGTCTTGGAGGTGTGTATGTGGCAGGCAGTGTTGGGGGGGGAAGAACTGGAGGGGGTGAGGGTGTGTGTGTGCCGGCACACACATGGGGGCTGGGACAGCGCTGGGATCTTGAGGGTGCTGGTGGGAAAGGGGATGCACAGGAGGGCATATGAGAATGAACGGAAGGAGGTGGGGGATGGAGGGTGCAGGGAGGACAGGGAGAGAGGGTGGGAGGCGAAGGGGGCCGCAATGTCATAATGAGAGACAGGAAAGTGTCATCAGCTCAAACAGCAGCCCCAAACCTATGTGGCAGGGAAGGGTGAGTTGGGGTAGAAAAGGAGCCGGGTATAGTTTTTCCCTGGGAATATATATCTTTTTTTCCTGACAATTCTCTTCCCGGGAACAACATTGTTACCTACTAGCAACCTTAACCATTTACCATTCAGCAAAACAACGGCAAAATGCGGGAAGGCAGGCCGTGGGGTGTTCCACAAAGGGACTGAGGAAGGAGAAGGGGAGAAGTGGGGTTGAGGGTGGGGGTGGGGGGAGAGCGGCAGAGGGAAAAGGGAGAGGGCCGCGACCACCACTCCCTCCTCGAACAGCAATTCAAGCCATTCGAGTGCGCGGCCGCGTCACCCGCAGGAGGTCGGCCACAGAGGTTGAAACCCCCTCTTCGGGAGGAGGGAGGGCCGAGGACTCTGCAGGCAGGTCCCGTGCCCGCGCCCGCTCCACCCCTTCCCGAGGGGCGAACCCGAAAATCCCTTAACGAGAACCCCCCGCCTCCTGCAAATCGTTGCCTTTCCTCCCACGCCCCCTCCACGCCCGGCCACTCACCCCACCGCCAGGGTCTGGAGGACCCGAGGAAATAAGCCGCCTCGCACTCACCCACTCCGGGCGCTCGCACGGTCTTCGGTGGAGCAGATACCTTGAACCTCCGACCGCCACGACCGTCAGAGCTGCTGCTCCCGGGTCTCCAGCTCCGCCCCCGCCAGACAGCGGAAGTGATCGTGACGTAGGCTGGGATCCGCCCCCTGGATGTGGCGGGGGCGGCAGCTGCTCGCGACAAATCAGGCCCGGCGTGAGAGCATTATTTCATTTTAAATGATAAAATCGTCAAGGATACAGAAAAGGGACAGGGGAAAATGTAGCCAACAGTCAGATAGAACAAATGTGAAACATTTAGCGGACAGACCCTTCTGTTCTGGGTTTGTTTGAATATAAAATGAAATCTGCAAATTTTCTCCCACTGACTCCAATGAGAAAGAAATCATATTAATATAAGCATATTCCCATAGTCTATGTACTGGTTTGGACTGGAAATATTTAAAATGCAATTTCAGCAAACAGTGTTGCAGTAAGCTTAGATTTTTTTTTTAACTTGATGGGGGAGGCAAATTGAAGCTGTGTAGGATAGAATTTGTTGCTGTGAATCACAAAAATCAGGCCTCGCTAGCTAAGAGAGATGGTCAATCAGGAAGCACAAAACGGGTTCACATCCCGGTAGCTGCATTGCACTTAAAACATACTGTATAGTTAGTGGGAAATGGGGACTGACTGCTTAATGAATACAGGATTTTCTTCTGGGGTGATGAAAATGCTTTGGTACTAGATAGAGTTGGTAGTTGCACAGCATTGTGAATGTGTTAAATACCGCCGAGTTGTACACTTTGAAGTGGTTACTTTTGCGTGATGTAAAACTTCACCTCCAGACAAAACGAAAAAAAAATGTAGTTGTCCCTTTCGGAGTTATACCTCAGAACTTTTTCTTACTTGTACTTTATAATGGAACTCTAATATTTGCATCGAATGTGAATACTTCCAATGTTGAGCATAGTTGTAAAATTTTGTTCTTCCTGGAAGTAAAATGCGTAAAACTTGCAAACCATTAGAATAACAATACGTGGAACAAAGACAAAAACTCAGTCTAACAAAGGACAGGATATGAGGGGATCAAAAAGAAAATACATAAAAAGAGAACAAAAAAGCAGGAATAAATCCAAATAAATTTATTACAATTAAATAATGTATTTAAATGGTGTATTACGGATTAACGTCTGTTAAAAAGCAAACGCATGTTTCAAGCATTTCATTTAGAAAAAAAACAGCTATATGCTGTTCATATGACTATCATCCACAACAGAAACAGAACTGGAAAATATATACCAGTTAAAGATTAGAGGGAGAGATGGAAGGAGGGGAGGGAAGGAAGAAGGAATGGGTGACTTGTACCAACGTTGACATCAGAAAAATTAAGAATTCAAAGTAAAAAGCATTAAAGAGAAACAGACAGGTTGTTTCACTCACCAAGAAGACATGACAGTCACCAAAAATGTGTGTACCAAACAACATAGCTTCAAAATGTATGAAGCAAATACCGTTAGAAATATAAGGAGAGATCTGGAAGTCTGCCAGTACAGTGGGAGACTTTAACCACACCTCTCTGGTATAGGTACATCAAATAGACTGAAAAGTAAATAACGACATAGAGAAATTGAACAATACAATAAGCCTGATCAAATGTATATGTATTTTTGCACTCAAGAAAGGATAAATTTTATTTTATGAAAAAATTTTAAATATTTCAAACATAAAAAAGTACAGAGGGTAAAGGACACATATTCCTGTACCTGACATATAGATTGAGCAAATAGTTTTTCTTTCAGATCCTCAGACCCTTCTTGCATAGCTCCATGTGCCCCAATGGGAGAATTTCTCTAGAGCAGAGAGTCCTAAAAGGGTTATGAGTGTTTTGATATATTGATTCCCTAGGGCTTGGCCAACTACTGCCCAGCTGTTCATCCCAGTGAATTTGTACAAATATTAGCATTTTAAAAATATGAGCTCTGATGTGCAAAGGATTGGGAAAAAAACTGCTCTAGTGCATGTTTATTATAGTAGAAATTCTCATCAAAGCATATGTAGTAGTTATCTATTGCAGTATAACAAATTGTCCCAAGCTTAGTATTAAAACAATAAGCATTTATTATCTCACAGGTCCTGTGGGTCAGAAACCCAGATGTGGCTTAGCTGGGTGCCTCTGGCTCAAGGTCTCTCAAGAGGTTGCAGTCAAGTCACCAGCGAGGGTTGCAAGCTCATATGAAGGTTTAACTGGGCTGGGTGGGAGGTCCACATTCAAGATCTTTTACATGGATATTGGCAGACCTCAAAAGATCTCCTTTCAAGCTTGCTTGTGTAATTGCTGTCACACGCCAATTCCTTACCATGTGGGCCTTACCCAGGCTTCCTGGGTTTCCTAACAACATGGCAGCCAATGAGAAAGTGAGAGTCAAAGAAAGAAGCCACAGTCTTTTTACAACCGAAGCTTGAAAGTTATATCCCATCACTTTTGCTATACTGTATTCATTAAATGTATGTCACTAGATCCAGCCCACACTGAAAAGGAGGAGATTCCACAAGGGTATGAATACCAAGAGGTAGGAATCCTTGGGATGAGCCAGGGGTAGGGGGTGGGGGCATTTTCAACTTCAATAGATATCACCAATTTGCTTTCTAAGTGGCTATACCAATTTACATTCCCAGCTACAGTTTATTCACATCAATGTTTCCCCATGTCCCAACACTCTTGGTGGGTTCACAGTTTAAAATTGTTGCCAACCCAATGAATACAGGACATTGTTGTTTGACTTTGTTTTTCCCTAAATTACTTTTATTTCCAAGCAGCCAAGTATCTCTTTGTGCTTGTTGACCATTTAGATTTCTTCTTTTCCAGATTGTTGGTTCATACCCTTTGTCCATTCTTCTATTAAGGTTCTTTTGGTTATTATTGATTTCTAGGGATTCTTTATATATTATGAATATCAAATGTCAGTTATATTTGTACAATTGCAAATATCTTCTCCTAGTCAGTGTTTTCTTTAAATGTTAATATGAAATTATAAAAGTACTTAAATACGGTGATGAATGTACAACTACATGATGAGACTGTGAACCACTGATTGTACAGTGTGGATAAACTGTATGACTTGAATGTATCTGAATAAAACTGCTTTTTAAAAAAATTATTTAAACAATCCGTGACAGTATGTTTTTTTTATAACCCAGGAATGTAGAAGACCTTTACAAGTTTGACAAAATACATGGAAGGAAAAAAAAAATAAAAGATTCAACTACATATAAATAAAATGTTCTGACAGGCAAAATAAAATCCTGAGTAAAGTCAAAGACAAATGAAAAACCGGAAAAAATATTTGCTGCTCATTTCATAGACAGAGGGCTAATTTCCCAAAATGCATGAAGAACTCTTACAAATCAATAAGAACCTTACAAACCAATTTAAAATTGAGCAAAGAAATTGAATGGTCGGTATCATGAAAAGGAAATACAAACAGCACTTAAATGCATGACAATGTTCAGACTCACTCACAAAAATACGAGACACTAATTACCTCTATCAGACTGACCATGATAATGTTTGAAAAAGTTTGATAAAGCACTGCGCTGTCGAGAGTGGGAAACAATGGGCACTCTCAAACAATGCGGGTAGGAAAATAAATAGGTAGAACCTTCATACTTAGGCAAGTTGGCAATATCTATCAAAACTACCAATGCACACACTTTTGACCCAGAAAATCTATTTCAACAATTCTATTATACAGATATACTTGTACATGATGGAAATGAAATACATGCATGTATATTCATGGCAGCATTGGTTTTTAATCATAAAAAATTAGACGGAACCTACGTGGTTATCAAAAGGGGCATGGACAATTAAGTTACAATAGAATCCTTACTAGAGAGCAGCTTAGATGCAGAATCTGAATCTACATGTATTGCAATGGAGAAATCTGGAAAACCATATTGAGTGAAAAAAAATACAGGTTGTAAGAGAATACGTATGTTATAGCACCATTTATATATGCTTTTAAAACACATACAGTGAGTGTAGGGTCAAGACTGTGCTGTCTTCTCGAAAACTTGCTCATGTTTTCACTAAATAATGTCTTCCTTTATCTCTAATAATGCTTTTGTTGTTAAGGTCAGTCTTGTCAGTAATACTGCTACCAAGATTACTTTTCTTTTTTTTTCTTTAGCACCTTATTTTTGAAGAGCAATTTTGGTTTCCAGAAAAAGTGAGCAGAAAGTATAGAGAGCTCCCATATACCCCCTCTCCCTTTCCAAAGTTTCCTGGTCACAGCTGGAGCTTTGACTCTGGCTCGGGTCTTCACTGACCTCTGCTTGGCATCTCTAGTGGGTGCTCCTGGCTGCAAGGGTTGGGGGAGTGGGGGTGGGCAGGTGAGCCAGTGGATATGTTTCAGCAAAATGCACCCAGGAGCCAGGTGTTTGGACATGGATGTGAACCCACTCCCCCTTGCCCTGTATCACTCCCCTGTGGAGCCTGAGTGGAGGTGCTGTGCTCCCAGATCAAACTGAGAGGAGTTGCCATTAAGAGAGGTTCAAGCAGCCTGCAGCTCAGAGGCCTCCTCCTTTATCTCCCACAACCCTTTTTTTAATTATTGTGAAACATAACATATATACAAAAAAGATATAAATTTCAAAGTACATTTTAACAAGTAGCTATAGAACGGATTTCAAAGTATGGTAGAGGTTACAGATCCACAATTTCAAGATTTTTCTTCTAGCTGCTCTAAGACACTGGAGACTAAAAAGAAATATCCCCAGGAGGCCAGAAACACCAGTCTGCCTTGGGCCAGAGTGAAAACCCTGTTTGTTTGTTGTTTTTTGCTTTTTTTTTTTTACTGTGAAATATAACATATAAACAAAAAAAGCAATAAATTTCCATATACATTTTAGCAGTTCATTATAGAACACATTTCAAAGTTTGGTATGGGTTACAGTTCCACTATTTCGGGTTTTTCCTTCTAGCTGCTTCAAGACACTGGAGATTAAAAAGAAAGATCAATATAATGATCCAATAGTCATACTCATTTGTTAAATTCCAACTTCTCTGTTAAAACTCTTCCTTCTTTGATTCCTCTCCCAATCTTTAGGAATATTTGGGTTATGCGCATTTTCACTATTCTCATGTTGAAAAGGGGTGTTGACAGTATAGGGTAGGGGTATGGAACTGGTTGATGTTCTTGGAGATACTGGCACCTCTTCCAATCCTCTTGGCACTGCCTCGTCCAGCTGGATGGTGCCCCATGCTGCCCAGCCCCTTTGCCCCATGTCCTGCCTTCCCACAGGCCCTGAAACCACCTGTCTCCTCCTCCTTCCTTCTGATTTCCCTTCCTTCATCTTTTCCCCTGGCTTGGTTTCCCACGGTGTGCCTCCTGCTGAGTTTCAGGGATTAGGACTGTCTACTGTGTGCCACAGTTCCCTTCTCTTCTCTCCATAGCCAAGGAGATTCTTACCAAGATCTGATCCCAGCCTCACCCCCAAAGTTCTCTGGCAGGAATTAGACAGGACACGGAGATGGCTGAGGAAGCAGGGCTGGAGGGGCAAACCCAGAGTGTGGGGAGTGGTCAAACATTTGTCAGACACCTACTGTATAGGCCAGGTACCTGACATCTGCTCTCTTATTACTTAATCTTCATGGCTACCTGCTGAGGTAGCTCAGAGATCTTAAGGGATTTGTCCAAGGCTACTCAGCTAGAAGTGGCAGAGCTGGAATTAGGAGCCAGGACTGTTGACTCCAAAACCACACTTTTCCTTCTGCTCCAGGCTGCATCTGGTCTGAGGTGAGTGGAGTGGGGTGGCTACAGTTCCTGCCTAAAAGGGAGGCTGTGCCAGGCAGGGGGTTCCCTGGCAGAGGCCTAGAGGAACTTACTGGCTCCCTGTGCTTGGACATTCTGTGGGCTGAGTGGATGGTGAGGGATAACTGGGACATGGAAGCAGAGAGGCAGGTTCTCCTTACCCTCTTTCCATTGGGCATCCCCTCTTCCCTTAGTGCTTCTTTGCTTCTGTCAACCTCTGGAGAGAAGGGAGTCAGCTGACAGTGTTGGGGAGATGGCAGGGAATGGAAGAAGGCAGGGTCCAAAGGCAAGGACACAAGTTGGTTCACAGGCAAGAACCTGGGTGGATCTCTTCCCCTCTCCAAATCTTACCGTTCCTATCTTGGCAGTGGAGAGGTGGTACTAGCCTATGCAAACTCTGCCAGTCTGTGTGTGGTGGGACCTGCCTGGGCAGGGAAGTGCTGTGGCCATGTCAGCTGGAAGAGCATTGCTCACAGAACATGATGGGGGAGTGGCAAGGGCAGGAGCTGGGGTAAGGTTGGAAGGCACATCAACATCTGGCACAGGAATAGCTGCATTTGGCCCTGCCTCGGATCTAAACCCTACCTCTGGTTGCCCCCTTCACAACAGAAGGGTGGAAGATACACAAATGGGGAGCTGAGATTATGGAAAATGAGCCCCTTTGAAAAGAGGAACACCAGAGGAAGTGCAAAAGGCAAGATGGAGCTGTAAACACTTCTGGTTGTCCCCAACAGAGAGAAGAAATGGCACCTGCAAAAAAAAGAGGCCCACCTTTAGACTTCTTCAGAGGTACAGGGTATGGAGTAGCTTCTTCAATTAGGTTCTACCTCCAGGCCTGATAACTCTGCTGCTCTGAACCAAGCCCCTTAAGCCCCTGCCTCAGGCAACGAGTTTGAGTTCTAACGTGCTGATCAGCTGGTGGGGAGTCAGAGTAATATTGGGGACTTTAGGGGTCATTCTTGGCTTGAATGCAAACTCCTTACCATGACCTAGAGGCTTACAGTGATTGGTGTCTTGCCCACCTTTCCAGCCTCATCTCTTCCCACCTTTGTGCCTCCCTGCTCCAATTTCCACTGACCTTCTTTCCATGTCTGGAATACAACAAACTCCCTCTTGCTTCAGCACCTTCATACCTGTTGTTCACCATACTTGGAATGCAGTCCCCTCATTTCTTTGCTGGCTAACTCTTCCTTCTGATCTTATCAGAAATGCCACCTCTTCCAGGAAGTCTTCCAGACCCCTTAGCCAAGACCAGCTCCTACTCCTTCTCTGAACTACTCTTATAACCTCACAACCATCACAATAGCAATTATTCCTGACACGATATTTTATCCCATCTGTCTCCCCTTCCAAATTACTATAAACGCCACAAGAACAGCCGCCTTGTTTATCTTGTTTATAGTTCTACTCCTAGGGTCCAGCATGGTGCCTAGGAAATTTTCAGCCAATAAATCCTAGCAGTTTCCATGCATTGGAGACCTACTGGGGGCCAGGCTCAGACATACAGGATCTTGTTCAGTCCTTGTGTCGCACTCCCCATTCTCATTTCTTAGGAGAGGAAATGGAGAGGCAGACAGGTGACGAGTTTTGCCCTGGAATAGCCATCTGGGCCATGCCGAGCTGGACCCCACCAGCAGGTCTGCCTGCTTCGCACCTCCTCTTTTGCGCTTCAGAGAGGAGCAGCAGCTGTGGCCTCTCCTCGGGTTCCCATAGCAACCACTGCTTACCTCCCGCTCACACTGGTTCCTAATTGCCTGATTACGCAGCTTCTCCCCCGCCAGCTCAGGAGCTTCTTGAGAGCAGGGTCCATGGTGGGCTTTGCTCACCATTGCATGGCTCCAGGCTCAGTGAGTATTAGTTAAATGAACAAAAAAGAAAAAAGAAAAAAGAATACATGACCATCCATGCGCATGGATTTTTAAGAGCTTTCATTGCAAACAAGACACTTAGCAGCCTGTAGTGGCTGGAGGTGTGTATGTGTGTGTGTGTTGGGGGGGGGTGGTTTGAGGAGCTGATGCTCCTGAGCTCACCTCTGCTGAGTGGTGTGGGTGGCCAGCCCCCCCTTCTCCTCTCTCCCCTGCTGCTGGGGAAAGAAGCTCTTTAGAAAACAGGCAAGGCAGCCTGCATGGTAGCGGCTGTTGGTGGCAGGGAGAGTTGGAGAAGCACTGGAACCCTCCCCCAGTGGTCGCCCCCCACCCCTCCCCATGCACATGCAGACGCATGCACAAACTTCCTCACCAACTCTTTCTGATGGAAGCCATCTCAAATGCCAGCTTTGGCTTGAGAATTAATGGTGTTTCATTGCCACTTCTAATGCTCAGTTCACAATCTCATCCCCTAGCCCCTCCTCTCTCTGTTCCCTCTGCAACCATCTTAATTCAGCTCACCATCTTCCACCTGACCTGCTTCAACAGTCACCTCCCCAGGCCCCTGACTCATGACTGATGCCCCTCCTTCTTCCTCCCAATCTTCTATGGCACAGGCAGAATGAGGACCCCAAATTGTTCCATTTGTACCCTGTCAGACTCACAAGGGAGGCAGGTGCTGGTGTCATTTTTGTGGTATGACAAGAGTCTTTCCAAGCCACTGAAGCAGCCAGAGGGAGAGAAGGCCAGAGCTACTACTCCATTAGTTTAAATCCTTAAATGTCTGCTGGGTGCTGACTCTGGGTCACAGGTTCTGAGCTCATAGGGATGGGACTGACATGAGCTTCTCCCCTAGTCAGACAGGAAAAAAATAAAAACCTCGGTATTAGCTGCACTTTGTGGAGGGTGCTAAAGGAATATAGAGAGAAGTATGTTTGTGCAGTATCAGAGAAGGCTTGCAGAAGAAAGAAGATTTGAGCTAAGCATTATTTCGGCTAGGAATCTTTGATTGGAAGGCCATCTCTGATGAGCCTAAGAGAAAGAGGAATTTGTTGGGCGGGGGGAGGCTCTAGGGAGTCAAGAAAAAGGCCAGAGAAACGGAGAACCAGGTTTGAAAACAGACATAAGCAAAGGCAGCTTTGGAAGTGGGGGTGGAATGATCTGGGAAACAGGAATGGTTTGGTCAAGATGTGGCCAGCGAAATGGATGAAATCTGTTACGTCCACTCTAATGTTGCCCACTTCAGTGTCAAAGCCCCAAAAGAGTGTCCAGTGACCAGACTTAGTCCCACGCTTGTTCCTTGGCTAGAATGGGCTGAAGAGAGGAAGGCTGTGTTCCTTTGATTTCCATGGTGGGAGGCAGACACATAGATTTACTCTTTCACCACCACCACCCCCAATGGGTGGAGAGACAATTCACTACTCTGAAGAAGGGGAAGGAACGAATGCTGGGAAACCACAAAGCAACAAACATCCACTCCCAGCTTGATGGCTGGTGAAGAAGAGGAGAAGAGCACTTCAGTCCGAGAGAACTGAATGGACCCAGGCCCTGAAGCCTGCTGTGCTCAAGGACGGTGGGTGGCATTGTGTGATTGGAGGGCATAAGGAGGGAAGCTGGAGAGCCACGGGAAATGAGACAGGAGTGGAGAGAGGCCAGATCACAGTATGCCCTATGGAGGGGGCTGTGGAGAGGCTAGCCTCTGGGGGTTGAAAGCAAGGGGGAACTGACCAGTCTGGCATTTTAGGAGCTCCCCTCTAGAGGTGGGGAGTCTGGCAAGAAACTCTGGCAGTTGTCTGAGCAAGAAATGGTGAGGCCTGAATTCCAGCAGTGGTTATGGAAAGAGAGGAGACAATGGGTTCAAGAGTGGATTCAAGAGCAATTGAGGACCTATGATCCATGGAAGTGGAGAGGACGAGTGAGAGCGCGTGAGGAGTGAGAGATGACTGAGAGGGGGTTCGAGAAGGAGGAGGGACACGTTTGGGGAAAAGAGTTTGCACTTCATAGGATTCAGGAAGCCCAGCTAACTCTCAACAACAATTCACTGAACAGTTAATGACAGCCTGGCCCTACTTGCATTGCGTTAGGGGTAGGGAAGGAGAGAGAGAGAAACAGAAAAGAGGGAGATACATACATATACATATAATAGGCCCTCTCATACTCAGCCTGTGGGAGCTTAAACTGATACAATTGCTCTGGAGAACAATCTGGAAATATGTTTCTCTGTTTTAACTGTGCACACCTTAGCAAATTGACTTTCCAGAATTTATCAGAAAGAAATAATTGAACAAGTGAGTAGAGATAGATACATGTAAAAGGACATCCCAACATCGTTTACAAGAGTAAAAACTTGGAAATGACCTCAGTGCCCTTCAGTAGGGAACTGGTAATATCCATTACGGTGCATCCATGTGGCAGGGAGGAAAAAGAGAGAAGACAGTGAACACAGCCTGACAGGCTGTGGGAGAAGAGAAGGGAAAAGCTTTAACTTTTAATGAAGTTTGGGGTTTTGTCTATGACACTGAACTGGACGCTTTGATTCTTGAAAGTAATTGGAGGATTTTTTAAATTATCTGACAGTCACGCCAAAA
Organism: Tamandua tetradactyla; assembly: GCF_023851605.1. Lineage (NCBI taxonomy): Eukaryota > Metazoa > Chordata > Mammalia > Pilosa > Myrmecophagidae > Tamandua > Tamandua tetradactyla. The sequence continues at coordinate 103,326,926 of NC_135353.1, read as the reverse complement.
GTTATGGGATCTTAAGGAGAAGAAGCAAGGGAGTAATAGGACACAGAGAGCATTTAGGAAGGGGAGTAAATTAAGTTGTTTTCTGCTTGTGGAGTTCAGCCTATTCAATAAAAGTTACAAGAACAATGGTTATCTCTGGGGAGTTAGGACTGAAGGTGGAGGCATGGCTTTTACTTTATACTTTAAACACTTCCGCATTGTGTGAATATTTTAGAATGTGCACAAATAACATAAGTAAAAAGACAGTAAGAACAATGAAGATACTTTCATTCTCTGAGAGGGCAGATACGCTGACAAGCTGCTTGACCACCTGGAACTTCAAAAGCAGGGTTTCTCAATCTTGGCACTACTGATATTTGGGACTGGATAATTCTTTGGGGGGGGCAATGGGGGCTGTCCTGTGAGCTCTAGGATGTTTTATAGCATCTCTGGCGCCTACCCACTAGATGCCAGTAGAACCTCCCCCAAGATATGATGAGCAAAAATGTTGCCAGACACTGTCCATTGGCCCTCTGGGAGAGGAAGTGGGGAATCGCCTTAGGTGGAGAACCACTGCTCTAGAGGGATTTTCAGAATACCCAAGTGTTTTCTGGGCCTCTGGGCCTCTGAACCCGGCAGCTCCATTGATCCAGTTTCCTAAATGGCTCTCTGCCATCACCGTCCATGGTTCCATGGGGCTGAGAATCAGGAGACTATGGCTTCTGATTTTGGTTCTGCCATATTCTATGGGACCACGGGCCTTCCCTGACTTTCACTTTCCTCAACTGGCTCACAGGATTGCTGTGAAGATGAAACATCTCTAAATTAGTTAGCACAATGGCTGGCATAGGGCAGGCACTCAGTAAATATCAGGACCCAGTTAAAGACTGGGAAGAGCTGATCTCACTCACCTCCACCTAGGACCACCACAGGTACCCAGACAGGAGTGGGGCTTCCAAGTCCAGGGATGCCAAGTCCCTACCTCCTCAAGTATTTGGGGCAAAGTCTGAAGCCAGATACAGCCCTGAGTCTTTTCCTCTTGTGAGTAAAGGAACTTTCATTTCAGACCAAACTTTCATTGGTGCTTTGGATTCCATGTCACTCAGCCTCCAATGAACAATCTTTTCCCACCCATGATCCCTTTGCTCTCAAGGACAACCAGTCTCCCTCCCTCTCAACTGGGTCTTTCCCGACTGCTTTTAAAGTGCTCAGGTCTCTCTCACTGAAACAAACCCACCTTCCCAGACCCTTTTTCCAAGCTGTGGCCCTTATCTCTCTTCCCCCTCAATAGCCAGACTTCTGGCTTCACACTCGGTAAATCATTCCAGTTTGCCTTTAGCCCATACCACTCCACTCATGCTGCTCTCATTAAGGTCATCAATGACCTCCATGCCGCCAAAGCTAACACGGATCCATTTCTATCCTCATCCAACTTGCCTTCTCAGCAACATTTGACCCTGTGGATCATTTCTCCATAAAAAAAAATCCCTCTTGTTCCCTTGATTTCCTGACATTTCACTCTCCTGGTTTGCCTCCTACCTCACAGACTGCATGTTGGGTTTCCTCAGGGTTCTATCGCAGGCCCCATTCTCTTCTCCCTCTATATTATCTTCCTAAGTTTTCTCATCCATGCATGACTTCAGTGACCCCTTATGCTCTGATGAATCCCCTAAGTCTATTTCCAGCCCAGCTTCCCCTCTCCGCCGCAGCTCCATATGTGTCTTATTCCAGTGCTTGCCTGATGCCTTTACTCATCTGACTCAAAGGACCTCACACTCAGCATGTCCCAGACTGGTCCCATAATCTTCCCTCCCCAAACCTGCTGTTTCCTCCTCCTATTCCTTATCTTAGTGAAGGGCACCCCTTTGCAATTAGTTACATGAACCACAAGCCTGGGAGTCTTTCTCAAGTTCTCCCACATGACCAACCCCATGGTAGATCCTGTTCATTTTACTTCCTAAATAACTTTGGTTTAAAAAATTATTTTTTTAAATAAGTAATCCACTCAAAAAATCAAAATAATATAAATAGGAATTCAAGGAGGAGTCTCACTTCAACCCCATTTCGATGGTTAAGTTCGTGTGTCTATGTGGCCAGGTTATGGTCCCCAATTGTTTGGTCAAGCAAGCACTGTCCTGATTGCATCTGTGAGTTTATTTTGTGGATTTAAATCACTAATCAGTTGAGCATATCTATGGCTGATTGCATCTCCATATCAACAAAGGAAATTGCCATCAACAATGAGAGAAGTCTCATCCAAAGGGTTGAAGGCCTTAGGGGAGAACTGATGATTTCAGCAATCAGAAGTGAAAATTCCCTTCTCTACTTTAGCCAACCAGCTTCTCCTTCATTGGAGTTCCAACCAGCTTCTCCTTCATTGGAGTTCCTAGCTTGCAGACTGCCTTATGAAATTCAGACATGCCCATCCCCATAGTTCTGTGAGCCAATTCCTGGAATGAATCTCATAATATTTACATGATATATATATATATATATTTATTTATTTGTGTGATTCTTTGATTAATGTCTGCTCCCCCCACCCAGTATATTATGAGATCCATGAGGGCAGGACCGTTAACCACCTCTGCTTCTCATAAAGCCCTAGCATCTAGGAAGGTTGTTGACTGAATCAACAAAAGAACGAAAGGCACAGAGGGCCAAGTAGAAGACCTGACCCATAGTAAGTGTTCAATAAATGTTGGTTTCCTTCTATTTGCATTCCCTGTATCTTCTGCTCTGGAACCCGTGGCAGGCTGCCTTCTATGTGCACTGCTCAACAAAGTTGTTTTCTAACCATTAAGCCCACGGCCTTTGCACAGGCCTCCTCCTACTTGATGTGACACATTTGACTGTTGATCATCCTGTTCTGGAAATCCTCTCTCTCGATGTCACAGAAGTGCTCTACCCCTGGTTGCTTCCTCTTTTCCTCCTCTTCCTCTTTACACACCTCAGATGTTGGGGTTCCTCAGGTTCCATCCTAGGCCCTTTGCTTCTCATTTTGTATGCTGTCTGTTCAGCTGGCTCACCCATATTCATGGCTTCCACCACCATGTAGATGTAAAATTTGGGTCTCCTGCCCAGGTTTCTGTAATAGTAAAGCCAGCTTCTGCCTTTAAAAAGTAGAGCCTGGTTTGCTCTTGCTTACTACTGTTTCTCCAGTCTCTGAACCAGTGCTGGAAACATAGTAGTCCCCTAAGACATATTAGTCAAATACGTGAATGGAGGGACCCCATGTTAGGATGGAGATAGCTGCCTTCTCCAGATCCATCCTCTTTCTTGGCAGAGCAGTTGGGCAGAGGGAAGGGTTGAGTGCTGGGAGCCATTTCCTGGCCTTTCCTCTGCTGGGCTCTACCAGATAACACATACTCAGAATAAGAGGGAATGCAGAGGTCCAGGTAAGACTGGCACCAAGGAGTCAGTGGTCTTAGAACCAGGGGCTATCCCATGGGGTTGTTTCACCTCATTTGCAAGCCATAAAGCTGCCTTTGAATGGAGAGGGCAGTTCGTGAGAACAGGTGTTAGCATCACTTTGGGCAGCTTAGCCTTTAAGTGGAGGAAATGGCCGGTCACAGCCTATGACAATGTGGTCAGACAGGAGGAGGGCAAAAGGCAGAGGGTCCATCTGCTGGGACAGGGAGCTGAGGTTGAATACTTTCTCCACCTGGAGAGGGGAGCCAAGGACCTTCCTGATAAAAGTCCAAGGATGGGAGAAAGCCAGGTTGAAGGGACAGAGGAATTCTGCTTGTAGCCCTGAGACATTGCCGGTGGCACAACCTCCTACAACAGGCTGGTCTGAACTAAGACCAGGTCTCTGCCCTGTGTGCCGTGAGAACCCGGCACAAAAGTACAGAATGTTCTAAATCAGAGCCAAGAGGCCAGTGAGACCACTAGTTCCACCCACCTAATGGTTCTTATAGAAAAAACAAAGGCTCAGATCAAAGAAGAGACTGTTCTGTAGCAGGTCAGGGTATCTGGCTTATCTCTTGGCCAGTTGCCTTGGGCCTGCTCAGCCTTACAGAATTGACTGCCTGTACTTGCTCACAGTCTAGAGGCAAGGAACAAACCAAGATAATAAGAAAAAAAGAATAAATAAATTCAAGATGTGATAAGTGTTATGGAGACAAACAAAGCCGTGAAGGGGAATTGGGGTGCTGGGGGGCTTGCAATTTTCAATAGCATGTTCAGGAAAGGTCTCCTTGAGAAGGGGGCACTTGAGCAAAACCTGAAAAGAGGGAATGGAGTGAGCCACTGTTGTGTACCCTACACTATGGGGACAACAGAGAATGGGCCTCAAGCCCCGACTGGCTTCCCCCCAGGGCCACAGTGGGAGAGCCTCCAGTGAGATTGCCATAGGAATTTAGGCCTAGCCATAGAGCCAAGGCTGGGTGTATCTTCAGGAACTAAGGTTGGGCATAGAACCAAAGGCCTACAGCACCCTTGTTCAGGCCTTAATAGTAATAACAACTGCAAAACAGTAATAATTACAATTAATAATAATAACATAACTTAATCTGCATCAATGTTTTGAGCACTTTACACATGTAATCTCATTTCATCCTCACAGTGACACTTTGAGGTAGATGCTATTATGATGTCCATTTGATAGATTAGAAAACAGAGGCTCAGAGATATCGTAGAACTTGCCCCAGATCACACAGGTAATGTACAGCAGAATCAGGATTTGACCCAAGATCTTTGGGCTCCAAAGCCCATGCTTTATAGACAGGAGCAGTTTTAATAGTCTGGGCTAGAACAGTTGTTTGGAGGCAGGAGGCAGATCAGAGAATCTCTTGGATTCTCTGCTGGGGCCAAAAGGGCAGGGAAGCTCAGAGAAAGTTGAAAAACAATGTCTTTCATGGCAACTAACCAGGGTATAGGATTGTTTTCAGGACCTCTGCTGGAAAGGTGGACTTCATCTTCACTGGAACGTGAGCTCTGTGAATACAAGGTTTTTTTCTGCTTTGGTTGAAGCTCTATCACCAGTGCCTGGTGCATAGTAGGTGATCAATAAATATTGAGACAAATGAGTGAATATTCCACTCTTCTCTGACGCTTATCAAAGGCGGGTCTAGCCACTCCACTGTCATATTTCCAAACAGTCATGTAATCTGGACTTCTGCCTCTTGAGAATGCAAAGGGGAGACATGAATGAACAAGGAGCCAGGGAGATACTGCTGGGGTCAGGCACTGGAGCAGAGCCTGTAGTTAAGGTCTGGGAAGGTCATGGGAAGGGGTGCAGAGAGACTATCCTATGTGCTTTGCATGTACCATCTCATTTCATCTGTCCCACAACTTGGGAAGGTAGGGATTGCTATTATCCCTAATAGAAAGATAAGAAAACTGAGGTACAGAGGCTAAGTGTTTATCCAAGACCATACAAGCATTAGGGAGTGGAGTCTGGGTCTAAACCTCGAAATGTACAGGGATTGGCAAGGCAGGCTAGTTGCTTAATGTAGACCTTGGCTGGGGTGCAGTCAGAAGCTTCTTTCTCTTTGCTGTGTACCCGCCGCCCCACTCCAACCTCCCAAGCTCCTCTACTCTGTAGCTGTTCCCAGACCTCAGCATGAGAGCTAGATCTTGCCAGTTCAGTCTCTCTGAGGAGTTGGAGCTCTAGCACAGAAGTTCCTCCCTCTCCTCAACCATTCCAGAGTTTGGGGAGAGGCCAGTTCCATCTACAGGCCCTGCACCCCCAAAAAACAAACAAACAAAACCCAAAAAGCAACATACATGGACTTTGGAGTCAGGCAGATCTGAGTTTGAGTCTTGGTTCCCAGGGAGACCTTCTACTTCTCTAAGCCTCAGTTTCCTCCTCTACAAACTCGGGATAATGTTACCCACCCCAAGGAGTCATTGGGAGGATGAATGAGATAACTCGGGGGAAGGAGCTGGATTCTAGCAAAGCTTAGAACAGGGAGAGGTGGTTGTAATAATCCACCATTTTACAGCTTATGTCCACATTTCCATTTATTTCTAGGCTCCCCTTTATTCTATGCAACCATCCTGTTGGGCAGAGTTATTATACACAGTTCATAAATGGGGATGTAGTTTGGAAGTTGCAATGCAGGGATTCAAAGCCAGATTCATCTGACCCAAAACTCTGTTGAAAACTCTCCTCACCTCACAAGGGCCAGCACTCATTTGTCCTCAAATATTAGGTCTGGGGGAGATGTGTGTAGCTCTTGAAAAGGGCAAGGCTGGGTGTGCTGGGAGGCTGTCCCTGAAGCTGCAGCTTCTTGAGGACGATCTGCCCCTACCTCACTCTGTGGTGGTTGCAGTAAAGAAAGAAAAATGGTTGGTCAACTTTGGAAGAGGAAGAGTTGTTGGGCATGGGAAGGCAAGGACTGGAAAATTAGGGGGAGACCAGCAGAAATACTGAGCACGTGCAGCTCAAAGCTATGAAAAACACATCTTCAGCCATCTTTGGTATCTTGTTGGAGAAGTCGCAACAACATCTTTCTCTATCATCATATCACAACAGCAATCAATGGTACATGTGGCTCTGCCTCATGCTGACAGTCATGCAGTATTGTATGTAGGCTCATTCCCTTGTAGTCTTTTCTCTGCTGTAGCTTTAAAGATTTTCTCTTTACGTTTGATGGTCTGCTAATTTTCCACGAAGTCTCCAGGTATACATTTATTTTTATTTCTTCTGTTCAGCCCTTGAGGTACCTTGAAATTCTCCCTGAGAACTCACACCTTCTTTCAATTCTGTACAATTCTCAGCAATTACAGAAAAGTCTCAGCTACTATGTCTTCAAGTACTGTCTTTCCTCCATTTTTTCCACTATCTGTTTGTGTTTGGACCTTCCTTTAGATCTAGGCTAGAGCCTCTGAGTGCCTATTAACTACTTTTTCAAAATGTGTGCCTCTTTATCCCAAGGAGAATCCCTCAGTACTAGCCTCCAATTCACTAATACTTTCCATGACGGTGTCCAGGCTAAAGTTTACCTCATTTGCTGAGGATTTATTTCTTACATCAGTGACCATATTATTCCAAGATTTCTAAATGGCTTTCTTTTCATGCCTCTCTTCCTGATTTTGTGCATATTTTCTCGCTCTTTTAAGGAATCTCATTCCTTCATTTATCTCTGTGAGCATCCTAGAAATGGCTGTTTTCTAAATCTGTCAACCCATTCTCCAAAACTTCATCTGGAATAAATTTATGTGCTGATTGTAGATTTTGTTGGATCTCTCTTTGAGCATTAGATTTCCCTAACTGTTTTGGATTTTTAGTTTGCAGCCTCAGTTCGAGAGTGAGGGTGGGTGTTGTTTTGTTTGTGTTTATATTCTATTGTCTGTCTCTCTCCCTCAGTGCTTGCCCCTCCCTGTCTAGTGGTTTTGTGGTTGCCTCTACTGACCTCCCTCCACCAGGCCACCCAAAGGAGAATCAGGTCTTACAATGGCAGCTCAAGGCTCTTGCCCTATGGGATGCCTGGGCCCCTTTTCCGCTTCAGCTGTGGAGCCCTCATGGTTTGGTTCACTTCCTGGTCATAGGCTGGATCTGGCTTCTCCTAGCTCCCCAAGGCCCAGGCTACCTTGTGATCAGAACTCCCAATGGCAGTTGGCAGCTGTCTTTTCCAGCTGTTCTTGGGAAAGCACCCTTCTCTGAGTCCCAAATAGGGAACCTGGCTCCTGACTCCTATCCCAACAATGGAGCATTTTTACTACCCATGAGAGTTGAGTTCTGGCAACTCCCACTTGCATTCACACCTGGAGACTGCCAGAACCTGCTACAGCTCTGCTATCAGTTGTCCATCATTCTGTGTTTGGTACAGAGGGGCTACCTTGCCATCTTAACTACACATGTACTCTCATATTATTGTGTGTGCCATAGGCACTGTAATAATAAATTATTTACCTGGTCCCCTATTGTTGGTCTTCTAGGCTGTTTTCCTAACACAAACAAGGAGGCAATAAGCATCCTTAACATACGTGCCAAACTCCTAATGCGAAATTTCTGGATCAAAGGGTTATGCAGGCATGTTTCCATTTGATATGTGTTCTATTTCATATGTACCACCTCCACCACCTACACTACTAATTCCCCATCAGTACCATCTTGTTTATCGAGCAAAATGATAGAGAATCTGGAAATGAATGAGACTGTGTTTTTTGTAAGCCCCAAGGTGGTGTTCACAGGTGAAACATTCTTAGAACACTTCTTCCCAGTAGCCAGTTTTTCTGGAACAACAGAGCTTTCCCTTGAGTTATTTCAGTTAATCCTCATAAGGTTGTCTCATGACAACCCTACGTGTAAAGTTTGCAGAGTGAGAAAGCAGGCTTGGAGAAGTAAGATGACCATGTGAGCTTTCATTGACAGGAAGAGGAGTGCACAGGAAGCTGGGGAGAAAAGAGGAAAAAATAGGGTAGTTCCCCAGTCCACTGAGCTGCAGAGGGGAAGCCTTTAGGCATCCTCTGATCCACGTTTATAGGAATTTGGCCCCCTCAAGGGAGGCTATGCTACAAAGAGCTTGCAGACTGCTCCTAGAGTCTTCATTTCAGGCAGCCTCCACTCTATGTGGAACAAGCTCTGGCTTTATAATTCTAGCTCAGCCACTCGCTAGTTAAACAACCATGGGGTTCTTCTCCTCCTCTCATTTCTCAAATGGAGGCAGTGGATTATAGCAGAGAGCACATAGGTTCTAGATTCAGAAACCTGGATTTCAATACTGGCTTTGCCACTTCCCTGCTGTTTGACCCTGGGAAAGTTACTTCACCTCTCTGAGCCTTCATTTCCTCACCTGTAAAGTGGGGATAAGAATATCTTTCTTGGAGGGACATTGTGAAGATAGAAGGACGTCCGTGTGCCTGGAATATAAAAGGGATTCAAATAAAGTCTGTTTCAGACAACAAAGGTGAAAGGTCACTTATGCAAGTCTGCCCAGCCAATCAGAGGCAGAGCTGGGGCTATATCCTGACTTGACTCCATATCCAGTATTCTTCCCAAGGCAAGAGCTCCAGCCTTCCTCGGTCACTTGTTTCAGTGTCCTAGTGTCTCACTATGTTCCCTCCTGCCAAAAAGGAGGAGTGAACCCAAGGATCCAGATGTTCTGGCATGTGTCCACCCTGCTTCAGGTCCTGCTGCCTCTGCGGGGACACCCGTTGGAGCCAGACTTGCCGGGCTGCCCAACATAAACCTGGGGATACCCAGGAAGCTCCACCTGTGTCCCTGGACCTCACTGCAAGTATGAGCCCGGGTGCCTGGCTCTGCAAGATGCTATACACTGGGAGAGCTGGAAGGATGAGATCATCAAGCAGGGGGCCTCCATGCCAGTCCTGTTGCCAGGTCCTCTAGCCTGCGCACCACCTACGGCTGGAGCCTGCAAATAGGGCTTCTGCTCTCTCAAGTGGGGGGCTGCCAGCCGCCTGTTGGAAGACTGGCAGAAAGCAAGAAGGGGCTCTTCCTCCTCTGACAGCACCTGCATTGCCTCTGGGAGGCAGTAAGGGCTTGGGCCTGCCCTGGGAATTCCTGAGGGTGCTCAAAGCACTTCAAAGACATGAGCTCATCAACCCCCTCTGCCCTGGGCAAGACGGGCAAGGAAGGCATATGACATCTACTTCACACATGGGAATCTGACATGATAAGGACAGTTTCAGGCCCACTGTGGTCTAGGATGGGAAGCCTTGGCCAAGTGGCAATTTTCCTTTCCTTAGTGCCACAAGGCCTGGAGATGTTTGAGCATGGGCTCAATGGGAGGGAATAGGAAAGCAGTGAGCAGAGGTGAGTCAGGGACACTGGTGGAGCTCCAAATATAGTTTTCATAGCTTAAAACCTGGATCTCAAGACAAGCAGAAAGAATCTCACAGGGAGGTGGACACCAGAACTATAAAGATAAGAACTGAAGGTCCAGGCCCTCCTGTGGGTCTCAGGCCAATTTCCTTCGGGTCTGTCTGCTCATCTCTTAAAAGTAGGGGCTCCTCCATCTCTGGGCCAGACCCGCTTCTCTTCCCATTCTTCACACACTTCCTGTATGAACTACCTACCCCTCAGATTTCCACTATCACCTCTATGTTGACAATAATAACAAAAGTTGTGATGACTTGAGTGGTTATGCTATGCCAGCCACTGTTCTAAGCTTTTTACATGTATTAATTCAGTCACTCTTCACAGCAACCCAGTGAGGTCAGCAAGACTATTATTCCATTGTACAGCTGAAGAAACTGATGTCTGGGAAAGTTATGTAACTGATGACTCCTAAATTGCTCTCTTGAATGCAGCTTTCTTGCCTTTTAACCTACTGCTCAGGGCTAAACTTTACCTGGAATGTCCCAAGAGTGCCTCAGACCTACTGTGGCTAAAACCGTATTGGCATTTCTCCTGCACCCACCCCATCTCCAACCTCATTGTCCTCCTCCCCCTCTTCCTCCTCCTCCTAGATTCCGCATCTCAGATGGAGGCTCCCCATCCACTAGAAACCCGGGTATCACCCTATACTCCTTTCTCTTGTCTCTTGAAGCACCAAAGTGTCTTCCGTCCTTCCCCGTTTGAATTTCTTAAATCTCCCTCCTCTTTAGCTCCTTCCTCAGTGTTCTTTCCCTCTTTGTGGTCTTCTTCATCTCATGTGTCTGGTGTCATCTTCTCCCCTCCAATCTCTCCTCCATGCTGCTGCCAGGAGGGTCCATGACCCTTCCCCTGTCTAAAATTCTCCATAACCTCCCATGGCTTACAGGATCAAAGCTAAATTCCTAATACTGACATTCAAGGCCCCCACGGTTGGAACTTAAGCTGTCTTTTTTGGCTTCATCCTTTTATTCTCCCATCTGCTGCCTCTAGCCAGTCTGGCCTCCTTGCTGTCCTGCCAATACACCTTTCCATTTCTTGACCTCCATGTCTTTGGTTTACCCCATCCCATCCCCCACACTCCTCCACACCCCCTGAAACACTCTCTTCCTTCCTGTCTACCTATGCCAAATGTCAATCCTTAAGTCCTTTCCTGGAAACCACCCCTTCTGTGAAGCCTTCACTGACTTCTGTTTGTTGGGCTCTTTGCTGTCTCTGGACTACATCAGCATATTACAGGGTATGAGATGGGAGACTATGGGATTCAGAGGCAAAAGTGGCCCTGACCATCCCTAATTTATGAGCCACTGTTGGAAGGCCCTTGAACCAATTGTGCCTCAGTTTCCTTACTTATAAAATGCAGTTGAAGATACCTCTCTTCAGGGTTGCTGTGAGGACTGAATAAATTACGGTAGGTATAATGAAAAGGCAGTGTGAGAGCCCATCTCCTTTTCCCAATGGCACTCCCTGCCTGCAACCCTCTTTGATCCCCAGCACATTGCCAAGGATTTTTCAACCCAGCCTCTCACCCGCAGGAGGTTTTCTAACTTTTTTTCTGCTCCCAGCCCAACACTCAGTAGTCCTCAGGAGTCCCTGCGGGAGAAAGGCCCTGGCAGGACAACCCCTTGCTAGGCAGGCTCAACTTAATGCTTGATGCACAGATGTTTCTCAGCCTTAGCAAGGGAGGGTTGCATCATTGTACAGTGTAGGTGAGGGTGGGCTGTTCTTGGCTCCACTGGGCAGCACGACCTCCAGGTAAAATGTAGATTGGGCTGGGAAGTCTAGCTAAAGCCTCCATCCTTCTTTGGCTAAGAAGGATCTCATTGCATGGCTTTCTACCCAAAGAAAGGGTGCTTTGCGTGAGCATGATGTGCTCTAGGAGCAAGGCATAAGTTCTGGGTACTGAGACTGTTCCTAGAGGAAGTCTGGCCATCTCTTTCCTGGATTTATCAAACCTCAGGCTTCTTGACTTTGTCTCCTATCACTGATCTCCATACTTAGCCATGGGTCCAAGGACAGAAAGAGCATTTTAGGGTTTGATCTTGGCTGTTCTTTTCCTCTTCCAGCCTGATCAAAGCCTACTTCAGGACCCGCCTACCCTGATCCTTTAACTCTGGGTTCAGAGACATGGGGGCTAGAATGCTGAAGCATCCAGCTGAGCCTAACAAGACAGAGAATCAGCATCCCTTAGATATGAATGGATCATCATCAGTCACAAATCACATTTCCTGATTCAGAGACTCACAGAGTAGTGTCAACCTTAGTTCCCTTCTATTGCAGCACGGGAGACTGAGGTCCAGAGAAGGCAAGGAGCTGACTTAAGATCACACAGCCAGACAGTGGCTGAGGCCTGGTCTCCAGACTCCAAGTCCAGAGCCCTTTGGCTCACACCCATGACCTTGTCTGAGAAAGTGATGATAGCTGGTGGGAGAAGCTGCAGGAAGCAGGGATCAAGGGGAAGAATGTGGGAATGGAAAGTGGCTGGGAAGCAAAACCCTCAGCACTGAGTCGTGGCCCACCCTGGAGACATCAACTTAGCTATCACACTACTTCCATGGCCGAGGATTAGCACAAACATCCCCAGCTGGGGGCCTTCCTGCTGACCAGCTGTGCAGGTTTTGGGTGGCGTGCCCCAGATGTGGGAGGCCCCAGGCTGAAGGCTGGACTTTCTCTCTGGTGACGTTTTTTGCTCTCCCAGCATCCAGAGGGCATGGGCCAGCCTCTGGCTCATCTCTGCTGTCAGGCCCAGTGAAGGACAGTCAACACTCCTGGCTGATCAAAGGCACTCCCACCCTCTAGCCCCAGAAGTGCTGGGGGCGAAGGGGAGTGGGGAGAGCCCAGATGCCATCCTGCCCTGCTTTGAAGTCCTAATGCATTCTGGGAAGGAACTTGCTTTGGAATGGGAACTCTGGAGTACAAACTTAGCAAAATTTCCTGACATGTGTTAAGATGGAGGCAGGGGAGCTGAGTCTTAATGTTGTGTGACCTTTGGCCAGTCCCTTCCCTTCTCTGGGCTTGGCCTCCCCAACTGGAGGACTCAATAGAGTAGAGGTCAGGGTGAGGGTCAGGCCAGCTCTGCCATCCCATGACTCTCCAATTTTCAACTCCTTTTCTATGAGGCAGAGTGAGCAAGGAAGCCCTGAGTAGGCTGGTGGTCAGGGGTCTATGTGGTCTGGTACTGAGGACAGGGAGGTGGGACAGTGGGGAGGGAAGGCCAATGTTCTTAATCATTTATTCATCCATCCATTCACTGAGAACCTAATATGTGCCTTAGCCAGATGGCCTCGAAATAAGACACCTCAATGTGTTGCTGCACTACCCAAGAGACCTGGACTGTGACCTAGCTCAACCCTTCATTGTGTGTTGAGTCTGTTCTAGAGCTAGGAAGGGCACCTTGGTTTGTGACTTTCAGCCAACAGGGGCCATATCCAGCAGGGGTTTTGGTTGAATCTGACTCCAGCTAAGTTAAACTGAAAAAGAATTTACCAGCACACTTTGGGATCGCTCATAGTCTGGTTGGGGAAGGTGGAGAACCAACCTGGTGGAGAAAGGACAGGCACCCAGAAAGGCAGGAAGTATGTCACAGAGCCAAGTAAACAGTCCCGACTTGTGTACTACCTGATGCGCTGTTCCTCCACCACCACCCCGAGCCCCACCAACGGACACTAAAATTGGGAATAATTTCTTAAATGCTTCTTGACATGGGGAGCCACTAGGTTACTAAGAAAGGGAGCTCTTTAGAATTCCATAGTAGGGGGCAGGGTCTTCCACCAAGATTCAAAGAACAGGTTAATTCTTCCCAAAAAGGGAGGGAGGTTTCAGATGCTGACCAGAGTCGGGGGTGCAGTGCTCTTCCTCAGTGATCCTTAGACCACCATTTCTCCTTTCATCTTTTTAGAGTCCTTCTCTACAGATAATCTTTGATAACCCTCCCTACACTCAATGCCAGGGAAGGTCAAAACCCAGCACGACAAGGGCTCAGCCACTGGTTGGCTTTTAGTGAGGATGGGGGGCCATTGCCTTTGAAACACTGATGCCATTCAGTTCGACTTTGATTCAGCACCTTCCATGGCTTGGACCTTTCTGTGCTCAAGCCAGCTGGAGCCTCTATGCCCTCCCTCACCTCCCCAAATCCTGTGGTCTGTGAGGAAACTATGTGTCTTCTACTGGAGCCAAATGTTCTTCCCTTTCTGTCTGGATTCCACCTGAGGCAGTCCCTCGCCTTCTCCCCTCATGGAGACCTCCCTGATTCTCTGCTTCTTGTCCAACTACTGCCACCCAAACCCAAGCTAACAGTTTTCCAATTGACCTGAGGCTTCTCCAAATGCTCCAAGAATTCGTTTTCTGAACTCATCATGTCTTCAAAGAACTTCCTTTTCCTCTCTGTGTGTATCCTTGAGGGTCACAAGTAGAGGGCCCAGCATAGCCGTGTCCTTCACCCTCATCCCCTGTGCCTGGCCTCAGCCTAATTAAAAGTCCTGTAAAAAGTCACCCCAGGGTCAACTTTGGAATTGGGGTGCCCAAACATTCTGCCATCTTCTGAGGGTGGGGGCACCTGCTAGAGAAACAGTATAGTTAAGAACTGTGATTGTCCCGGGAGAAACTGTCAGTTGGGACCCAGTTTGCTCAAAGCCCCAGGGGTTAAGAGACCCAGGTGCCAGCCTGCCAAGGAACCAGGCTGTGCAGGGGGCCACTCCAGGCTAGGCTTGGGAACCAGGCTCTGTGATTGCGCTACTGTTGCTAATCAACCCTCTCCTCCCCATCTCAGAGCTGCCCCATGAGCCCTCTCATCACATGGCCGACTGAGATGACCACTCCCCATCAAGTTGGGGGAAGAGGGGGAAGAGAAGAGCTGGACTGGGGACACTAGGAACATTCTGTGCCTTGCTCAAAGTTATGAAGATGATAATAACAGAGTTGGAACTCACAGGTCCTGGGTCAGCAACAAAGACCACACTGTACTGACTCCCCCAGAGAGCCCTCAGGTTCATTCCTTCCTCACCTCAACCTCCTGCCTTGGGGCTTAACTTACTTAAATCAGAGCCGTAGGAGGTCAGCACTTGAAGACTTCAGAGGTCAATGGTCCAGCTCTCCCCTATGCACACACACATGTGTGCCCACACATGCACACAGAATACCGATGGGGAAATCGAGGCTTGAAGAGAGAAAGGAGCCTGTCCAATGTGGGCCAGCAAGAAAATAGGCCTAGCAGCCAGATCTCTGGGCTGCACTGGCTGCCCATGTTGTATGTTCAGGTCCAGCTGCCTTCCTGCCATTCTTGCCTGTAACCCAGCTATAGCAGCTCTTACTACCAATTTCCCTGTTCACCCTGGCCCTCAAACTTGGGATCCAGAGCCTGACCTCTTTCCAGAAGAGTCTCTACCCTCTCTCTGGGCACAGAGCTCATGTGGATCAGCTGGCACACCCACAGCTGCCTCCAGGAGGAGAGCCACCCCACTTCTGACCCAGGCCCTACACCTGTTTTGATAAGATGTGTATAGAAGCTGTTAGTACCAGAAAGAATCCATGGAAGGAGGATAGGCAGCTCTGGCTGCCAACAAAAGAGATGACTCCTACCCTTTCCATCAAAGCCCTTAAATTCCAAACTGCAAAGGCTCCAGGGAGGAAATTAAGGGAAGCTGAGTTGCTAAGTGGCCTAACCCCTGCTGCCCTGCTGATGTTGGGCTGGCTGGATAGGAGGGTAGCCCTCAGAAGTTTGAAAATAACCATTCCTCCCACCTGGAAAGGCCCTTTCACACACCTCTAACTGGCTTCCCACCCCTTCTCTTTGTGTTTGACTCACATAAAAGAGTTAGGGGCAAGGGAGCCCCCTATGTGTAATCATCCCTAGTGGCCAGAAGGAGAACCTGAAATTCAGAGAGGGCACCCCTGCCTGAGGTTGCACAGCAGTTCAGTGGTGTTGGTAGTGGCCAATCGGCATGGCAAGATCCCATATCCCATTGCCTATTCCCCTTAGCTTTCTGCCTTGCCTACAGGCCCAGGCCCAGGCCTCCTCAGGGCAAAGGGCACAGGGCACAGGTCACCCAGGCTGGGAGGGACTGTGTAAGAGTCAGGGTTGGGGGATTAAGCAAATCTACCCCAGTCCAAAGTTTCTCTCTGGTATCACCACTCTGTCATCTGCAGAACTTTCTTTAGCATCTCTTTTAGAACAGTTACACTGGCTACAAGTTTCCTTCACATTTTCCTTCATTTCCAGAAAGAGAATGCCCCTTTTCCCACTCCATCCCTGAATGATACTTTCACTGGATAGCAAATTCTGGGCTGACACTTCTTTTCTTTGGGTACTTTGAAAGTCTTGTGCTACTTTCTTCTGGCCTCCACGGCCTCCACGGTTTCAGGTGAGAAATCCACTGCCATTTATAACGCAGATCTTTCTGGTTCCAAGGGCCAGCTCGAAAGGAGGCAGGGTGTAATAGTGGAAAGAACTCTGGGGACTGGGAATGGAACAAAAGTGCCACCACTTCCTCGCCGTGTGACACTGAGCTGACTGAATTCTTCCACCTTTCTGAGCCTCAGTTTGACTTTGTTGCTGGGAGAGTTTTGGACTGGATAGTTACACTAGGGGCCTGTCTTGAGGTCCTGACATTTTTTAGGTGAAGAGGGGAGAGAAATCCACAGAGACTGTGCCTTGCCCTGCCTCCCCTTGGGGAAGTGACTTGAGTCCTGCACCTTTTGCTCCTGCTACTTCTGCCTGCCCTGGCCCAGCTTGGCCCGTTAAGACAGGGAGGGTTCTTAAGATGTTTCTGTCTTTCCAGCCCAGCTCCCAAACCCTGCTTAACTGGGGACACCCCTGCCATTCCTTCTCACCCTGGGCCAATGCAAAGCACCCCCTGGACATGCAAGGTGGTGACCTCCAGGATCACAATATTAGCCCTTTACTGCACCTCTCTGTGCCTCAGTTTTCTCATCTCTAAAAGGCGGTAATAATAGGCCTCACCTTGTAGGGTTATCATGAGGATCAAATGAGATGACACATAAGGGCACTTGGCCCAGGACCTGGCACATAATAAGTGTCTGATAAAGGTTAGCTATTATGGTATTAATCATCATCATCATCATTTCAGCTTTTTCCTTTCTTTCTTCCTTCCTTAAAGAGAAACTGACACTAGTTCACATCCCTATGCAACTCTTGGGCCACATTGGCTCTGGCTAGGAGATGCTTGTGAGATTTCCCACCTCTGTCACTTTGTCTGGCCTCTTCTCTATGCCTATGCTGCCCTGTTCTTAGGCCCAGCTCCAAGACATCCCATAAGGGAAGCCTCCCTGGTTCCTGCAGGCTGATTGTATTTTGTCCATCCTCCATGGGCACATCCAACCTGCCATGTGCATCTCCATCAGTAAGTCACCCCCCACCCCCACCTCATCTGCCTCAGATGGTGTTAATACTACATTGGATCTCTGGATTCTAATCCTGCCTCTGCCCCCCTGACTTTCTGTGTGACCTTGGGCTAGTCCCTTTCCCTCTCTGAACTGCATTTCTCTATCTATAACAAGAGAAGCTTGGTTCAGATGGTCTTTAAGGCATCTCCCAGTTGGGTAAATCCTGCCATTGCTTCCCACTGTCAGCCCAGGGCAAAGTTAGTTGGGTGTTGTACAGTAAACACTTGATGAGTTGCATCTGATTGAATCAAAGTGGGCTGATAGAAACACAGACAGAACCCTGGACCCAGTTCCTCCCATGCTGCCTGTCTGCCCTTTGGCGCAGCCTTTAGCCATCCCTGGCTGCTCAGCTCCCTAACCTCTACAACTTAGGGGTGAGGGTAGAGCCAGGCTGCTGCCTGGGGGCTGGAGTGCTGAGGCCCCAGCAAAAAAAAAAAAAAATGTTCCTAGGTTTATTTTGGTCCTCTAAATTGGAAGGCTGGAGGCTCTAATTTAGTGCTGCCTGCCCGGAGCGGGAGCCCAGGCTGCGGTGGCCCGCCTCAGCTGCCAAGCCCGAGCCTCACACCAGACCACAGCCCAACCTCAGAGCTGCCTGTGGCTGTCCCTGCATAGCAACGCCCCAGACAACAAAGGCCCCTTAACCCTCCTCCTCCAGCAGCGACCGATGTGGTGGTGGTGGTGGCGGCGGCTGCTGCTATTGGGTTCGGCAGGATGGGGCCTGGAGCGGGGCATGGGGTGGCTAACGGCGGAACACTAGGAAGACACAGGCTGTCCCTGTGCCCACACTGGGCAGCCGCCTTCCGAGCATTTTGGCAGGGCCACATGGGCTGCCCCTCAGAGCTAGTTCAGACTGAGAAGAAGTGTGGCCAATGGAAATGAAGACCGAGGGCCTGGAGGGCCAGTGGGCTTTGAGAGAAGGGGGCCAGCTGTTTTCCATCTTCACGGAGGACTGAGGGAGAGGAAACAGGCAGGAAAAACAGCAAGAAGGACTGAGGTTTCAAAAGACCAACCCCCCCTATCCTAGGTATACTGTAGAGTCGTCCCCCTTCAATCCACACCCCCACCCCCACCCCATCACCACCACCACCAACAGAGGCATCTTGCCAGTAAAGACTTGATCGGATTATTCCTTAATTAAAACATTTCAATGGCTTCCTACTGCCTACAGGGGAAAATCCAGCCCTTCATTCAAGGAGCTAAGGCCCTTCACAATGCAGTCCCGATCTCTACCTTTCTACATCACTCCCAAGGCCTCTCCTCACCCCACACACCCTACAATACAGCTACTCGGGCTGATGTGTTTCCCGCAGACACTCCCAAGCTCTTTCATGCCTCCATTTTGTTCCCCCTGCCTGGGAAATCCTTTCTCCTTTGACTCCTTGGCAAACTCCTCCTCATTGTGGAAGCCCCAGCTTGAATGTTCTTTATTCTGGGACAAAGTTAACTAGTCTCTCTTTTGTGGCCCCCATATCGTGAAGGTCAGACCTTTATTCATTCAGCCAGCATTTATTGAGTACTTACTATATGCCAAGCACAGTTCCAGGCACCACAGGTACCGTGGTAAAAAACATAAACCACAGGCCCTGACCTCATGGAGCTCACATTCTAGCAATAAAGGCATAACAAACAAGTGAAGAAAAAAGATCATGGCAGATGGTGATATGTATAGGCAAACTGGCTTTGGGAGAGGGGAGCCCTGATATGTAGCATTTCTGTGGTGTAAGTATTCTCACCGTGCCAATCCTGCACTACCAACAGTCATCAAATGCAGAGCTGGGGAGAGGTGGTCACAGTTGGCTCTCTCAAGCCAGGGAGAGACAGCTCCAGCACCTAACTGGTATGTAACAAAAATAAAAGAAAGCAAGTTGACAGAATAGAGAGTATCTGAGGTGCAGGGATGGGGGTGGGGGCGTTCCTAAATTAGATTAGTTGAGGGGGTCAAGGAAAGCCTCTCTGAAGATGTAACATTTAAAGGCAGACCTGAACAACAAGAAGCCAGCCATACAAAGATCTAGGGGGAGCTCTTGGTACGTTGGATTTTTAAAATACTTTTCTTTTGAGGTTCAATTTACTTACAGTAAAATGCCCTAAACTTAAGTCCGCAGCTTCATGAACTTTTAGTCATGTATCAACCTGTGTAACTACCACCCAAGTTGAGGTGTAGAACATTTCCAGCACCCCAGAAGGCTCTCTTGTGCCTCTTCCCAATCAGTAATAACCCCTCCAACCCAAGGGTAGCTAGTATATTGACTTCTATCCCCATAGATTGGTGTTGCCTGTTATTGAAGTTCACATACATGGAATATAAATGGCGCATACTGTAGTATTTTCTTTTTGTGTGTTGGACCTCTTTTGCCCAACATAGCATAGCAGCTGGGTAATTCACCTATGTTGTTGTATGTAGTAGTAGTTCATTCTCTTTCATTGCTGTGTAGTATCTCCATTATATGACTATACTCAGGTACTTTCCATTTTAATGATCTCTTTCCTTGTCCATCTCTTCCTCAAGCCTGAGAGATGGCAGCACAGAAGAGTGCAAACAGCACCAGCTTTGGAGTGAGACCAACATGAGTTGCAATGTGGGCTCAGCCACTTCTGAACTGGGTGATTTGGAGTAAGACATGCCTTCCTCTGAGAGCTTATTTATTTATCTGCAAAATGGAGAGAATGATGGTGCACCCCTCCTAAGGTTGTGGTGAGGAGCAGGTGAGATGATATATATCAAACACTTAGTAGAGACCTCGGCACAAAGCGTCTGCTCAAGGAATATTGGGGTGCCTCTCCTTCCGTAGCCTTCTGGGAACAGTGGGTATAGTGTGTGCATGTGTGTGTGGATGGAGACTGTAAATGTGTGGCTGTGTTTTGTGCCATGAATAGGCTGCCAGGATTGGCTTAAGGATGGCTGGGATAAGGGACAGTTTCGAGAGGCCAGCAGCGCTTCCATTGCATAGAGGGACTGTAATTTGGGCTCACACAGAAAGTGCTCTCCCCACCAGGCAGGGTCAGGATACAGAGAGGGAAAGACAGAGGCAAGGACTCAGGACTCTGCCACTGCCCATGTGGAAGGCAGAAACAGAAAGGGTTCTCGGTGCGGATCTCTGCTCCCTCCCTACACTCTGTAGAAGATTGAGGTAGGACAGGGATCATTTGCTCCATTTTACAGTTGCAGGAAGGGAAGCTCAGAGACACGAGTTACCAGAAGCCACAAAGCCTAGTAAGCCTTGGAGGAGAGATTCAAATGTATGTGTGTTCAACTCAAGCCAGTGGCTTAGGGGCATCTTGTGGGTATCCAGGCCAGAGGCCTTGAAGATGCTGGCCCAGTCTCAAGGAGACAGGGTAACAGGTCAAGCAGGATGAAGCTCTGGTCTGGAAGAGGGCCTAGTGCTGGGGCTGCCTGGGGAGCTCCTGTCAACGCATCCCCACAAATTGGGGCTCACCTCAACCTCATATTCTTTTTCTTCTCCCTCCATATCCCAGAAAAGAGAGTTGGGGTTGGGGGTGGTGGGGAGGAGGAGTGTCTAATAGGAAACATGTGTTCACAACATTCCAGCTGCAGCTTCCTGGAGGCCCGCTCCTCTGCCCTTCGCCCTAGCTTCCCAAGAGCTCACGCCCCTGAACAGCTTTGTCCTTGGTGCAGCCACCTCTGATCCACCCCCACCATCAAGCCCAATCTGGCCCAAGAGGCCTTAAAGGCCCATCTTTCTTTATGGCAGGCTTTCTCCTTCATTCACACATCACCTCTCTCCTCCTTGGCCCTAGGGAGCACCCAGCCAAGCAGGCAGAGTGGTGGGGTTGGAGGAGCCCCATATAAAGCCCAGTTCCACTTCTGCCACAGGTCCCCTTGGTGTCACTGGGCCAGTCCTTTCTCCTCTGTGGCCACTTCCCTTATCCACACTCTGAGCTTGTCTCCAAGGGCCTTGCCAGTTTTGGGTTTCTCTGGGTATCTTCGGAGACCTATTTTCCTGATGGAGAGAAGCCTGACTCACTCCACCTCAGGCTTGGGAGAAGAGACCTAGAGGGAGGGAGTAGGCTGATTGCACTCTAGTCAGGACCGAGGGCTTCTGGGTATCAGAGGGGCCTAGGATCTGGTCAACCTGGGACCTTATATCCTGCAGCTGCTCACTCAATCTCCATTCAGCAAATCATTGTGAAGCAGCAGTTCTGGACCAGGCGATGGGCTAGATGCCCGGGATACAGCAGCGGACAAGACACATGCAGTCCTTGCCCAATAGAAATTGTAACCAGCCTTGGGCTCCTCAATCAAGGCTTACAATCCCATTCATGGATGCCAAATCTCTTCCCTGCAGCCCTGGGGAAAATGAGGGCCCAATAATTGTCAAAGCTAGGCCGTGAATTAAAACCCAAGACAGGGCTCAAATTCCTGATCTCCTGACCAACATCACCTCCCTGCCTTGCCAAAATTCTTCTCCCTAGAATCCTAGACTTACCGTCTGATCTGGAAGGCACTTGAATCATGCGTCAGAGCCTGGGGATTTACAAAGGAAGCCATAAATGGGAATGACCTGGCCTGTGGAAAGCTGCCTCTGCTGGGAAATCCTCCTGGATGCCCACAGGCAAGACTCGTGGCTCCCCTCCTCTGTGCTCCCACACATTTTGTTTGCACTTGCAGGGATCACAGGCTGCCCTGATGCGTCATTTGTTTATGTGCCTGTCTCCCGCACTAGACTGGGGGGTCCTTGAGGGCAGAACCTGTGTCTTCTCCATCTCTGTTTCTCCAGAGCCTGAACCAGGTAGGTGCAGAGAAGCAACTCAGTGGGTGATTGTGGCATGGAATGAACTGTTTCGTTCACTAAGCCCAGAATCTTACATATAGGCCATCAGTGCATGAGCTCTGGAGGCAGACGGCAGGGTTTTCATCACTCACTAAATGCAACCTCAGGTCAGTGATTTAATCTATCTGTGACTTGGCTTCCCTGTTTGTAAAATGGGGATAATCATAGTCCTGGCTTTCCAGAGTTGCAGTCATAGACCCACAATAGCATCAGATATACCAGTCACTGCTCCATGGGTGTTTCCAAGTTCTATTACTGCTACTACTACCTTAAGTTAAAGAGACATAAAGCTATTTCCTGTATAGGCTCCCAGGAGTGGGTATTCCTCATACATCATGACTGTGTGAAGGCTGGGTGCTAGCTTAGCTGGTCTCAAATTTAATGTGCAGTGGAATAACCTGGGGATCTTATTAAAGTGCAGAGTCTGATTCAGCAGGGCTGGAGTGGAGCTGGAGACCCTGCATTTCTCTTTTTTTAAATATTTTTATTGACAAATCTTCACACATATACAGTCCATACATGGCATAGAGTCAATGGCTCACAATATCATCACACCATGTATTTGCCACCATGATCATTTTTAGAACATTTACATCACTCCAGAAATAGAAATAAAGAGAAAAAAGAAAAAACTCATACACCCTGTACACCATACCCCTCCTTCTCATTGACCACTAGTATTTCAATCTACCCAATGTTTTTTACCCCTTACCCCCCCATTATTTATTTATTTATTATCCTTTATGTTTTTACTCATCTGTCCATACCCTGGATAAATGGAGCATCAGACACAAGGTTTTCACAATCATACGGTCACATTGTAAAAACTGTATAATTGTACAAGTGTCTTCAAGACTCAAGGCTACTGGAACACAACTCAACAGTTTTAGGTACGTCCCTCCAGCCACTCCAATACACCATAAACTAAAAAGGGATATCTATATAATGCATAAGAATAGCCTCCAGAATAGCCTCTCAACTCTGTTTGAGATCTCTCAAACACTGAAATTTTATTTTGTCTCATTTCTCTCTTCCCCCCTTTGGTCAAGAAGGCTTTCTCAATTCCATGATTCCAGGGCCAGGCTCATCCCCCAGGATTCAAGTCCCACATTGCCAGGGAGATTTACACCCCTGGGAGTCATGTCCCACTTAGATGGGGGCGGGCAGTGACGTTCATTGGCCCACTTAGCAAACATTGATTGAAACATTTACTGAGTTAGGCACTGGGGATGCTTTGATGAGCTAAACAGAGATCCCTGCCTCCACGGAGCTTCCAGTCCAGTGGAAGAGTCAGTGGACAAATCAGCAAGTGAGTAATATCTGCACATAACGACAGAAAGTGATACTGGGGCCCCAGTTCTGTCTAGTTCAGTGTTGTTCTTTCCATAAATAGGCACAGCCTGCAATTTTTGAAGGGGTACCTGAGTGGCATTGACCACTGCATGCTCTAGTATTTAAGTGGAAATGGAGCCAACAAAACTGTAGAAGAGACCCACCATTTTGGGTTTCGGACCTCTGGGCTGGACCTATTTGTTTTCTCAAGGCCACCTCCACCCCCATGTTCCCCTTCTTAGCTCATCTGTTTCCAACCCAGACTGCCTATAGGGAACCTCACCCCACACCCTTTTCTCCCCACGGGCAGCTGTTCTCCTTCCAGCCTGCTGGGTGGGCTTGGAACCTTCCTGGGGCCTCACTCCCTGAAAAGGTCCAGCTGGCGGGCCCAGCTGGGGGTTTGAGGGACGATAGGACTCATCTGGAGGGAGCTTGGAGGGAGCCAGAGGGGTCAGTGGAGAGGGAGAGTCCCTAGGGAACAGAAGCCTGGGCTCGGGGAACTCTGTAAGAATGGCACAGAGAAGGAAAGGAAAAGCCGGGTATCTGGGTTGGCGTTCATGAGAGCCTTCTGAGGCCTGAAAGAACCTTGAAAGGTCACCTTCGCTCACCCCCGGCCTCTGTTCAGGATGTGTTTCAACTGCTTTTGAATCCAGATGCATCTTACCAAATGGTCTCGGCTGGTAATTGAATGATCTCCTGGCCCACCACCCATTGGAACAGTTTCTCTTTCTTCCCTGTGGCCCAGGCAGTGGGAGATGTCTGGGCAAGGCTGGGGAGTGAGTGGGTAAATAGTTGAAGGAGACTTCTCTCTTCAGTCTCATGGAGGAGATAGAGTCAAGTAATGTGCTCCAATGCAATGTGGTCAGTGCCTTGAGTTATCAGAGGAGGGAGGGAGTAAGTCTGTGGGGTGGGTGTGGGGGTGAGGTGAAGTGGGGGACTGGCTTGGAGAGTGAGGGAAGGATTCCTAGAAGAGGCATAGAGAAGAGGGGAAAGGCTCTATAGGGCAGAAAGCCCTCTCCAGCCTCCAGGGCACTGGACTGGGTTGGTCAAATCCCTGTTCTGATGCCTAAGTCCCTTTTATCGTATTTCAGCCAAGTAGTTGACCACCCCTGCTTTCTTGCTTCCAGAGGTGGGGAGCTCCTTTCCTTCCAAGAGGGAAATCATCTCAGGGCAGTCATAGCTCTAAGAAATCTCTTTCTTTAATTAGGCCAAAATTTCTCACTCCTTGTAGCTTCCATCTATGAGGCATAGTTCTGCATCCTGGGGCCACCTAGACCCTTTCTCCTCGCTCTGCTATAAAATAGCCCCTTAGAAGTCAGAAGCATCACCATAACCATAACACCTGAGTCGTTTTCAAGCCAAACAGCCCTAGCTCCTTCAACTGTTCCTTTTGGGACTGGGACTTCAACTTCCTCCCCATTGTCCTTTTGCCTCTCTGCCATGCTCCATCATGTCTGTGGCACCCTCGATTTGTGAGGCCCAGGGCTGACCCCTTCTTCCAGGCAGCCTGTTGCTTCCTTTTTCTAGAAACTTTGCTTCTATACTCTCTGCAGGTACAGCCTGAGGCTCCTTGGACTTAATTATTTAGACCATACCTGCTTGCCAGCCTATACTTGGAGGCTGGGTCTTGGGATCCAAGAACAAGACCTAATACTTCTCCCTGTCATATTGACTTTAGAAGATTCAACCCATACTTCTAGTCTGTCAGGATATTTTTGAGAATAGCCTTTGAAAGCCAATGAAGTGAATTTTCCCACCTACAGTTGGGCCCCTGCTCCAAATTCAAACAATAAGCAGCCAGGTCAGGACACATGCCACCAGGCACTTGTCTGCGATTTAATCCTCAAAGACCTTGACAGATGCCAGGAAGGCAGAACTCTTCTCCCGGTATGCTGCCCCATAACCTGAAGGGGGCATTAAGTACGCCCAGGAGTTCATGGTTGGCCCATAGGCAGACAAGGCAAGAGGCCAATCACTGAACCTATCTAGCCATCAATCTGCCAGCCTTTCATGAGGCTTGCTGGAGGCTCTGAGTGTAATGAGGGAGGCTGCAGAGGACATTTGGAGTCATTTGGGCACTGCCTCTGCTCTCAGGGAGCTTCCAGGCTCACCAAGAAGACAGATCAGGTAGGTTCTTGAGACAATGTATTTTGGGCTTAGTAATATCCTCCCAATGATATCAGCTCCTAATTCCTGGAACCTATGAATGTTAGCTTAATTGGAAACAAAGTTAAGGATTTTGAGATAAAGAGATTATCCTGCATTATCTAGGTGGACCCTAAATGCAATCAGTAAAATGAAATTACAGGGGGGAAATTAGACCCACAGAGAAGTGGAGAAGGCTGGGTGGACTTGGAGGCAAAGATTGAAGTGATGTTGCCACAAGCCAAGGAAGGCTGGCAGCCTCCAAAAGCTGGAAGAAGTGGAAACAGCCTCTCTCTTAGAGCTTCTAGATGGAGCATGGCCATACTGACACCTTGATTTCAGACGTCTGACTTCCAGAACTGCAAAAGAATACATTTCTGTGGTTTTAAGCCCCTGAGTTCGTGGTAATTTGTCACAGTAGCCACAGGAAACTAATATAGGCCATCGAGACCAGCAGCAGGTGAGGGGCCCAGACCAAGACCAAAGAAGGCCAGGAAACCCATGGCCACAGATCCCAGGCAAGGCTTTCTGGAAAAAGTAGGTTTGGAGCCGGGACCTTAAGAGTGATGGTGGGGTAGACAGGGCAAAGAGAAGAGAGCTCAGGCTCTCTGGGCTGTGGCAATTGGCAGGTCAGGCCTGCTATGACCAGAGGACCCCAAGCCTGCAGAAGGGAATGGTGGGAAGGTGAGGGTAAAGAAGCTAGATCCTGCCAAACTACCACTCTACCTCTCTCCTGCAAAGAAATGAGCAGCAACTTGTATCATCAGGGGACCTGTCGCCATATTGGCAAAAACCTGGATGTGGGGTCAGACAGACCTTATTCCAGGCCCTGCACTAGCACATACCAGTGCCTGCTGCAACCCTGGTCCTCAGCCTCCTTGTCAGTAGAATGAGAATGCTAACATTGGCAGTTTCTAAGAACAGGTCTCATTTTCTAGTTCCCCATGTGTCCTCATTTCTTCTCATCTACTAGATGTTAATAGGCAAGAACAGGCCCCTGCTTCTCTTTAAATGAAGGGTCTGGAGGAGGAATGGGAAAGCTAAAAAGTCCACTCCTTGGGATATGGAGAGGGTTGGGAAAGATAGTAGGCAGCAGTGATTATGTATTTAATGAAGGCCAATGGCCTCCCTGCTTCCCCCCAAGAGCCGTGCTGCCAGGGCAGGTGCCCTCCCCCCGCCCTGGTCCCCAGAGGGCCTACTTTTCCCCTGCAGCTCCTCCCTTCTGACCCCCGCCATCCTGGCTCCCAACGCAGCCATGGAGTGATGCAGAGAGAGTCGGGCCTTGCTATTTATAACATGAGATGTGATAAACACTTAGAAGAGATATTTCCTGATAGACCAGATTCGACAGAGATGACATGGGCAATTAGATCTTTTGAGCACTCTGCTAGCTTCTTGCACTGGGTCCACTGAAAGCGTGTGTGAGCAAGTCTGTCTTTATACTCAGACACTCATACTTTACAAAGACTTCATTGAATTACTTCAGGTGGGCAAGCAAAGCCTCCCTTCCCACTCAACAGCCCACAGTTTCCCATCAGCTGCCATGTATTATGTGGGGCTCTTCAGGTCCTCTTCTTTAGCTGCTTACCTGCTCCTGGGCAATCTCCTATTCCTCTTTATACAAAGAGGAAGCTAGAGAAGATGGTGTCTTTTGGGATGCTTGATGATTTGAGGACTCCCATGCAGGAGCAGAGGTGAAAGAGCCTTAGGCATTGGGGAAAGAGTAAGAGCACTGGATGAGCGACCCAAGGCCTCCTTTGGAGCCTCACTGCTCTACTAACTTCCTAAATGACCTCAGATAGGCCCCATGCTCTCTGTGTAGTGGGAAGAACAAAACCTGGCTCCCTGGGCTGTCAGGAGAACTATGTGAGAAACTGTAATGCACGTAGAGCTCCCAGCCTCACCTGTGGTGGACACTCATGATATTTTGAACCCCAGAGTTCCTTTCCCCTCTCTAGTCCACAACAGGCACACAGGATGGTTGGTAAGAAGTTTGGCTCCTGGTTCATCTGGCCCTACTCTCCTTCCACCTACTTACCTCCCACACCACTTGCTTCTCCCCAAGCGCCAATGCTTCATTTCTAATTTATTAGGCTGCTAATGGGCCTGAACAGTGGTAATTGTCTCTCACCAAGGGTGAAAGCTATCTGCCCTCGACAAGGCTCATGACTCTCCCCTCTTCTTGGCCCGAGTGCCAAGACCCAGTCTGATCCGCAGTGCTGGCCCCACTGCCACAGCAGAATTCTTTGTAAAAATGCCCAGAATCAACTCCCCCAAAGCCTTAGAGCTGGCAGCCTCTGGAGCCAGGGTCTCATTCCCTTGGCTATCATAACTTGGCCCACAGTGGCCCAGCAGGCCTGCCTACCCACTTTGTCTGCAGGGAACCGCTCATGACAGCAGTATGAGGTAGGTGGGAGCTGAGAGGAGGCAATCCCAATGGTGCCCCCCTCAGCTTTGGCTGCCCTCTTCACAGACTGTAAGCTCCCACCACACCCAGCCACTGACCCGGTATTTTCCCAGCTCCAGGCCTCTGAACATGCTGTTCCCTCAACCTCCACTCCATCTCTGTTGAATAATTCCCCACTCATCTTTCAGGGCACAACCCAAGTATCCAGGTATTATCTATCCTGTGAAGGAAACCCTCCTCAAGGCCCACACTCCCAGGCAATTAGCATGTCAACTCTTCCTGGTACCAGAGAGAGCTGTGGGTCTGGGTTTTCTCTGGTCCCCTGTGGCCAGTCTGTTGCCTGGCCCAGATGCGATGCACTGGGGACATTTTGCCTAGTCAAATGGGATTGAAAGATAGCAGCAGGGCGGTCGGTACTGAGTAAATCAGGTGGGGTCTCCTGCCCCAAACCAAGCAGAGGCAGAGCAGGAAAGTGGTCCCCTTTCAGTGGAGGAAACAGATGCAGCAGGGAGAATGGAGTCAGAGGAAAAACATTTAGCTTGAAAATTTAAGAGGCAACTCTAAGGGTATTCAGCATACACTTAAAGAGGCTTATCATGGACCCTCTGGGAAAATTTTGGCTGTGTGTGTGTGGGGAGGGGTCTGTTTTAATGTGGGGCCTGGAATCCAAAAACCACCCCACAACCAACTATGTGATCTTGGCCAAGTCACCCGTCCTCTTTGGGCCTGTTTCTTCATCTGCACAATTAAATCCCTATCTCATAGGGCTGTTATGAGGAGCAAATGGTATAATGTGAAGACTAGGGGAGAGGACATGTGGACAAGAGCTTGTCATCCCTCAGGCACCTCTATAAACTACTGCCTCCTTTCTCTACCAGGCCCCCTCCCCCCAGGAAATTCACAGTCAGCTTGGGGGTCTTATCCTATAGGGACCAGTAGCTCCCTAAGAGTCAAGGGCTGCAGAGTTGAGTAATGAGTTCCTAAAGGGACATCTTAGGAGGACAGGGCACAAACACACATGGTCAAATGACTGCAACATAGCTATAAATCAGACATGAGGAAAAATTCCTAGAGGATGAGGATCTGGAACCAAGAAAACCTTAGAGAGGAAGGATTATCTAAGGAATTCACATCTGAGCTGAGACCCGAACAATATGAAGAAATGGGCCAGGAGAAGAACTGGGAGAAGAGTGTTTCAGACTAAGGGAAGAGCAGATTCAAAGGTCCTGAGGCAGGAACCAGTTTCGTGGGTTCAAGGTGTAGAACAGAGTGAGTAAAGGGAAAGTGATCCTGGAAGGAAGCAATAGGAGTTGGCAGGGGCCAGACTATGGGGAGTCCTGTACGCCACAGGTAAGGACTACATATTTTATACTGAATGATGTGGGAAGCCCTGGGAAGGTTTTGACCAGGGGATTACTAGATTTAAACTAATAATAGATCATTCAGCTTTTGTGGGAATAACAGTTGAGAGGACGCAAGAGTAAAGGCAGGGGAGACTGCGAGGATCCAGGCAAAAGGAGATAGTGGCCTGGAGTGGGGTGGCAGCAGTGGAGGTGGGAAAAGTAGCTGGATTGAAAATTTATTTAAAGGTGAAGATGGCAGGACTTACAGATGAGTTGGAGTAGGAAAGAACACATACTTGGCATAGAGTGTAGGCGCATCCGTCATTTTGGTGAATCCTCTCTACTTCTCTGCGAGGTCAAGCTGATTTTCATCCATAGGAGGAAACTGAGGCTCAGAGAATCTTTCCCAAAGCCTGATGGCAAGGAAGTTAATAGATGGGGCCCAGGAGCCAGGTCTGTATATGATTTCAAAATACACACAATTTCTCTGACACTGGCAGGGCCCAGTGAGGCCCTCTCTCTTCTGTTCTCACTGTCCATTCCTCAGGGCCCAGGCAGATGGGATGAGTCCTATCATGCCAAAAAGATGCAGAAGAAAAAAGAAAGGGTCATTTCCTCTAGCATGATGTTTTTTATCCCCACCAAAAACAAATACAACTAACACCCACTCTGTGGGGGGCCCGTGTAAGCCCATCTGGGGAGATAGAGAGGCAGCAAAACATCCACCCCTGACTCCCCCACCCGCACCCCAAGCCTCCATATCTCATCCCACATAGGCTCAGGAATGCTCCAAACTGAAAGGAAGCATTGGCTTTCTCTAGCACAACACCCTCATGGCACATTTGGAGAGAAACTGAGGTTCAGAGAGGAAAAGGGATTTGGCCAAAGGTATGCAAGCTGGTTAATGGTGGACCAGAAATGGGATCCAATTCTTCATTTTCAGAAGGGTACTTTGGCCTGGAGATCAGGACGACACTGTAGGAGGGCAAACACAAGGCAGGGGATCACTGTACCCCTCTGGCCTCTGCCATTCCGTGCAAGAGCAAGGCGAGGGGGCTTGAGGTGTCCATCATCAAGAATCTCTCACAGTTTCCTGGCCCATGCTCCCTATCCCTGGGACATGAGTTTCCATCCTGGGTTGCCCGAGAGGAATGGTTCATTCCCCAAGCAGGGTGGGCCCAGGGCCTAGAAAATGCTACCATCTCTGCAGCGGTCACCCATCTCTCTCCGTGGAGATGCTCTTCCCCCTAAGGTTCCCTGGCACACCCATTCTGCCTCCTTCTGGCAGTCCCATCCTTGACCCCAACCCATGCTCTCTCTGTCGCCAAGCCAGGAAGAACGGGAGGGCACAGGGAGGCCATGAGGAAACTCATGCTGAGTCGGCCCTTGGGGACCTCACATTGGCGTGCAAGAAAGAGGCCATGGCCTCCGGGGGCAGGAGAGACAGCGCAGGATTACGGGCTCCTCGTTCGGAAATGATTGGTCGTGACAAGCTCACTGCGGGAACAAAGCCATGTGAAATTGACCTCATCACCAGCGATCAGATCAGATTGTTTAGTGTGAGGGGAATGTGAGGGGGACGTTCAGTTGGGCGATGACCTAGTTAGGGCCTTAAAGAGGCAGAGCAGCTGTCCCACTCTAGGGAGGAGAAGGGAGGCAGGAGGCCTCCCAGGGGAGGCCCCTGCTGAGCTGCAGGTGGAGGAAGGCTGGTCAGTGTGCCCAGAGGGTGAGTGGGCACCATGGGGTAGGATACTTGGGGATGGTAATCGAGGGAACCAAGGGCAGAGATTCCCACATCTGTCCAGAGAAGAAAATGTGATAGGAGTTAGGGAGACCCTCGGAGGCAGAGGTTAGATTTATTTAACAATGCATGCATGTATATATATAATATTTCTTATGTCTCAGGCACTATTCTACATAATTTAGATATATTAACTCACATAATCCTCAGAACAACCCTACGATGGGGATACTTACGATGCCCATTTTATAGATGGAGAAACTGAGAGTCATAAAGCTCTTCGGTGGCCTGACCCAAGCCAGCTGGCTCTGAAGTCTGTCCTGTTAACCACTATACCCTACCACTTCTCCCTGATGACAGGGTTGACCAAATGCAGCAGGCCAAATAAAGACACAACCAGGAGGAGGTGGCAGGGCCTTTGAGGTATTTCTTTACCATCAGTTCCTAGAGGCAGCAGGGGGCCCCGGGGCAGGGAAGAGGGGAGGTCTGTCGCAAACTTCAGGAACAGGTGCCTGCCTTCTCCCTGGATCCTGTTTCCTGACACTTGCATGAGGATTGGAGGGGGGAGGGGGAGGGAAAGGACATGTGGCCAGCTGGACAGAGCAGGCCCCTTTCTGCCAAGCACCGCCTTAGAGAATTTGAGTCCTGCTGCCTGAGGGGTACAGGGAGGATGGCAGAGAGGGGCAGAGCTTCTGGCAGGGCACATCATGTTAACCCTTTCATCTATGCTATGTATGCAAAAAGCTTACAACAGGGCCCCATGCAGAGCAAGGCATTCACTCAGTGTGCGACCGACCGAGAGCAAAACACGAGAAGGATAGGACCAGAGCAACAGCTGCAGCGTGAAGGATTCTGGTTGGCTTCATGGAAGAGTTCCAGGGAGCTGGTTATCTTCCCTGGAGAACTGGTCACCTCAAGGAAGCATCTGAAGCCAGGTGGAAACTTTCATGGGCGGCCGCAGACATACCAGCTCTGACAGAAGCTGAGGGGTAGATGTGGAAATTCTCAGGTTAGTCCAGGTCCCTTCCTAGCTCCTAGTTCTCTTGGGCACTAAGGAGACTGCCTGTCAGGACCTCAAGGCCTCAGGCTTGCTCGCTTTCTTGGGAGTCTGATTCTTAGGCTGTTCTCCAGTCTTTAGACTGAAGTAGATGACAGAATACTTTTTTCCTCTCTGACTTAATGACAGCCTCCACCATGACAGGCCTGTCAGCTCTCTGGCTCCCCTTTACCCTGTTCCCTGGGCACCTGTGGTCTCTTATTCCATCAAGATCTTTGGATCTTGGGCAGGGATGGGTTGGCCTGCCTCCTGTCCCAGCCAGCTTTCCAGCTCCCTTCCCTATTTCCTCAAACTAGGCCTGTTTCCATCCCCCTCCCATCCCCCCCCCCCCCCCCACATCCTATATTCCATACTGAGTTTCTCAGACATGACCTTGCGGGACTTCATCTGTGGCTGGTGGCCCCTCCTTGGGATATTCTTGAGGCTGCTACTAAATCCCTCCCTTGTTTGGTTGCAGGGGCGGGGGGCAGGGGGTGGGGGGGCTACAATCTCTCAGAATGCAGTGCAGCTACTCTGGGCTGTAGGGCCTCTGATTCTTTCCTAAGCACCCACATTGAGAGAATTGAGGCAGAAAAGGATCTTATTTTTTCGGGGTGACTTCAGAAGGACTATCAAAGGGCAGAGGAAGCTAGCACTCTTCTTTCACTGTTCCTCTCCAGCATCTCTGATGGTTGTCCATCCAGCCTCTACTTACACATTTCTGGGGATGGGAGTCTCGCTAGGCCCTGAGGCAGCTGTTTTGCTCCTAGAACCGCTCCACCTGGCAGCCCATGCTTCCCTGAAGTGCAATGAAATCTCTATCCTATGACTTCTGCCCACAGGTCCTATCTGTGGCTCTCGGGGTCACCCCGACCATGCTAGCTTCCTCGAGAGCCACAGATAGGACCTGTGGGCAGAAGTCATAGGATAGAGATTTCATTGCACTTCAGGGAAGCATGGGCTGCCAGGTGGAGCGGTTCTAGGAGCAAAACAGCTGCCTCAGGGCCTAGCGAGACTCCCATCCCCAGAAATGTGTAAGTAGAGGCTGGATGGACAACCATCAGAGATGCTGGAGAGGAACAGTGAAAGAAGAGTGGGCTATTATATCCCCACATCCCTCTCTGTGTTTATTTCTTTGCCACAATTGCTACAGACCCTTGAGGCTATTTGTCCTCTGTTTAGCTCCTCTCACCAGAATATCTGTGTAAGTGCACCAAGTTAAAAACAAAAACAAAAAGGCTAAGAGCAAATCAAAGACACAGAGGAAAGATACAAGGAGCAAAGGAAAGAGAAAAAGAGGGACAGAAATAGGAGAAAGGGGGAGACAGCAAAAGGAAACATCAAGCCAGAGGCAAGGAGAGAATTGAAGACAGAGAACTGCTCCCTAGGCATCCTTCTCCTTTGTCTCTGTCCCATGGCTTTGAAATTTCTGGAGTAGTTTCATTCCCTAGCTAACCCTGTAGCCCTGCACACTTCCTCAAAGGTGAGGGAAATGGTTCCCAAGGGCATTCAAGATACACCAGTCGAGGCCTTGGACCATATGTGAAGCCCAAAGGGCTCTGTGGAAGCACCAGGTGTCTCCTTCTACTATACCTTTGGGGGCCAGGATTGTATGGCCTGGAAGACCCTAAGGGGAGGTGGTCTCTGCCGTCACACCTTCAAAGGGCTGTTACCAGGCAGAGAGAGCAAACTGAGGTCTGAAAGCCTCAGGAACCAGAGTTGAGACCCATGGCTGGAAGCGTGCAGGAAGCATACAGCTCAATTCAGGGGAGAACTTTTTAGGTGGCAGAGGCTCTTCAGAGTGGGACAGAGTGAGGGTACAGTACACAGGCATGTGCAATAGAAGCTAGCTGCCTGCTGGTGGAGATGGTGTAGAGGGGGCCTGAATATCAGATGGGTGTGAGACTAGAGGGCGTCAAAGCCCAAGAGAAAATTGTTGATTCTGTGAACCCCAGTGTCCTTAGCATCACATCTTTCCCACCTAAAGGGGAGACTCCTGCTGTATTACTTTTAATAGGCAACCTTCGTAACAAAGCTTGTATTTGAACCTTCACAGAGAAGTTTTTCTGTGTATCAGTCTTTATGTATCTATATGTCTATGCATGTATGCATCTATAGCTTCCATAGCTATGTAACCATACCTATGTATTTATGGATCTCTTAGCTATGACTTTATAGCTCTGTATCGATGTATCTATGTATCTGACTCTCTCTACATTTGTGACAGGAGCTGATGGAGGTCATGGGACGTTTAGAGTCCCCTACTTCCTGAGCTGCCCCTCTCCATGGCCACTACCCACCTTCACACCAGTTGTATGAGGCCCCACCATGCCCCTTTCCTGCAGGATGCTGGGTGTCCTGGACTTCGGCCAAGGGGTTACTGTGAGGATCCTGGCCAAAGGCCGGAAGGCCACCCTCGCAAACCAGGAGCAGCTGCTTCGCCTGCATCTGTTGAGGGTGGCAGGGAAGACAGGGGCGCAGGCAGACAGCTCTGGGGAAGTGGGGCGGAGGGGGGGGGGTCAGAGCAACTGGGGAATCTGAGAGCAACTGAACCAGTTGTGAATTTTAATTACGGGAGGCAGAACACATAGATGAGTAGCCCAGCTCTGCTGTTTACTTGCTCGGATAG
The DNA here is from genome assembly GCF_023851605.1 of Tamandua tetradactyla. NCBI lineage: Eukaryota > Metazoa > Chordata > Mammalia > Pilosa > Myrmecophagidae > Tamandua > Tamandua tetradactyla. The sequence goes on along the minus strand of NC_135353.1, from coordinate 103,292,339 downwards.
AGTCCCGCCCCTTTCTGGGCTTCTGTGTTCCCATCTGCAACACGAGCATCTTCGAGGACTGTTCCAGAGCTGGTGGCAAAGGACAGTGGTCACCACATTTTGTACAGCACAGATCCCTACCTCTCCGGCATTTTTTAGCACACCGACCCAATATCTCTGCAGGGATTTCTTTTGGCATGGTGTGATGGTTACGAACACAGACTCTGACGCCAGCCTGTGTGAGTTTAAATCCTGGCACTTCTACTGGGCAAGTGACTTAATCTCTCTGCGACTTCATTCCCCGCCCCCCACCCACCCCCACTACCTAAAGCGGGGCTAATTATCTTACCTACCCCGTGAGGATGTTGTGAGAAGTGTCTGGTACAGAGTCAGAAGTATGTGTGCTGGCTGTTACTACATGTGTATTACTTTACTAATTGCTGACATTATATTATGTCAACTATCAGACATTTTTAAAGGATAGGGTAAAAATGAATAAAATACTCTCTTTGTTTACTATGTTCTTCTCACTCTCCACGTGGGTTGCTTAGCACCCTTCGCATTGGAGTTTCGATGGGACCCCCCCTTCACAGGCCCTTCTGATTCTGAATCCAAGGGGAAAGCTTGAGTTTGAGGTGGGTGCACATCACCCCCCACCCCTGAACTGACAGGGATGACAACCTGGACCCTGCACCTCCCCACACCACACAAAATCACAGCCAAGAGGTGCTGCATGCACCCACATGGGGCCAAATGTGCCATTTCCCCAGCATGGTCCCGGGGTAGCCCTTGCACAGCTTCTCAGGCTCTGCCACTCCAACCCTGACTCCTCAGTTTCCTCCCCTCACCCACCCAAGGCATAGCCCCTCCTCTCTTTTACCATAGCCAACCTGATGGAGATGGGAACCAACCTTCTCACCACAGAGCAAGCAAGCTGGCGGTTGGCATGAAATTGCTGTTTTGTTTTGTTTTTTATGCATGATTAAAAAGAAGTAGCCATTATTGTGCACTTATACACTTTCTTAAGCACTATACCTGCGTTGTCTCTTTCAATCTTCCCATTGATCCTGTGAGGCTGATGCTCTTGTTATTCTAATTTGACAGATGTACAGGGCCACATCACAAATCACTGAGGCAGCCGGGGCTGCAAACTTCCAGCAGTCTGGCTGGAGAACAGCCTTTCAACCACCTTGTGATGTTGGATGAACAAATGAGGGAACCGATTCTCCGCCCCCTTTCACACCAATCCGAGGCACCTGCTGATGCCTTTTTTTAATTCTGGGTTTGTTCTGACCCCCAGCCTAGAGAGAACTGGCCCTACTCCACGGCTTCCTCACTGTTTTTCTCTGGGTCTCCAATTCAGTGGACCTGCACCCTGTGGTCCCCTCCCCAAGGCTCCTCTAGCCTTCCCCATGCCCGACCTCTGTAGGACACCCCTCCAGCCGACCCGCAGGTAACTCCCTCCTTCTTCCTGTCCCTTCCGATTAGCCTGGTCTCAGATGCCCTTTGGAGGGAGGCCTCTCCCTCCTGCTCCCTCCCTCAGTTGGCTCGCACGCACGTGGGGAGCCGGGCTCCCAGGCTTGGCTGCCCCATTCACAGGGTTCTCCTCCATTGTCCAGGGCCTGTCACTCATGCATAGCATTAGCATTTCTAAAGCCCTCTTCTTGTCGCTGCCATGGCCTCCGCCAAAAAGAGGCTCACTTTGAAACATAAGTTTTGGGGAATGGTGCTTCCTAGGCTGCAAAGACAGCTTAGCTTTAGCTGTCTTAACTCTCAGGGCCTCAGTCTGTTTGCCTGTGAAATGGGAAGAACTTTTCTCCTTCAACTTGAGGCTTAAGACACCTGGAGATTCTCAGTTCCAAGGGGAGTTGAGAAATGGGGCAGCCCTCCTGGGTCTATTCTTTTCACTGGATCTTTTCCCTGTACTTTTCCCTGGATTTCTTAGGCCCTGCCTGCCTGGACCCTCTATGCCCCACACCCATGCCAGGGGAGACATGGAGTTTTGTCAAGACTGGTTTTCCCTGCCTTAACCCAAGTGGCCTTTGTTAAGGCCCTGGCAGGATGGGGCATGAACGGGGGTGACTTCTTTGCCCTGGCATCTGAAATCTGCCTAAGCAGCTTGGGAAGAGAGACAGCGCCACCCAGTGGTTTCCTGTGCTCTGTGCTGGTCTTCCATGGGTGGGTCCTTGCCTTCTGAGCTCCTGGGCTTGTGAGGGATGTCTCACCAGAGAAACCCTCTTTGCTTGTGGAATGTCATTTGCATTGGTTTTGGCTACTTCAGATCTAGAGCTTAATAATTAGGAGCTGATGGTAAGAGTTCCAACTGGTTTGGCTCAGCCTATCCCACCCCCCACCCCACCCTAGCGCTCACTCCAAGGGATCTGGCTCTAGCTCTTCTCCATTTGGAGAATGGCAGAATATTCCCCCGGCCACTCCCTACTTCTCCTGGTGGACTGGAGAAATGGATGCTAGGTTAGTAGTTCCCCTTTTTTTGTGGAGGAGGAGGACGGTGTGGATCTGAGGACCAAGCATAACTTCAAGCGAGTTTGCTGGCTGCCAGCCCCACCACCACTAGACTCTGGCCCCAGACCCAATCTCTAGCCTTTATTCCTGCCCAGAGATCCAGTGCCTGCTGGCCAGTACCTCGGAATATTCAGAAAAATACTCAGAGGGTCCAAGGCTTAATGCCACCTTTTTTTTTGGTTCCTACCTCCTTTCCGAGTCTCCCCCTGTTTGTTTAGCTGATAGGGAGCAAAGTTAGGCAAAGGCAACCCCTGTCTCCAAATAAGTGCCGCCCCCCCTACCATAAACACACACTCTGTCTCCCTTAGGGACCCCTTCCTAACCTGCTCCAGCTGGAACAGGCAATGAGAGGAGAGGGAGCCAACAATCAGCCCCAGAAAACAAGAGTGTGTGACCTATGTGCTCCCCAAAACTCCTGGTCCTCTGTGTAGTAGAGGGCAAGAGGCCACCGAGCTCCCTCTGGCTTGGGGAGAGAGAAGAGGTGGTTTGGGCCCAGAACTGCTTGGGGTCTGTTTAGGCCTTCAGAAACACTGGATTGATGGCGAGGAGAAGGGAGGGGAAGGGCTTTTGTGGCAGAGGGGTGGGGACGGGTGGGGTGAGGGAGACAGACTGGAAGCTAAGGGCCTCCAAGGAAGGTCCACCCCAGACTTTTTTCCCAGTTGAGCAGGAGGTGGAGAGAAAGAGCTGAGAACAGTCCCAGCAACAGAGTTCTGCAGCACCGAGGGTAGGGTCTTGCTGGACTTCAGCCTTTCTAGCTCCGCTCCGAAGAACTCAGAGGGGCTGGGGGACAGCCGAGTATGTGGCTGCAGTAGTGGGTACAGGAGACACACACCCCCATCCCAGCACACCTCTATTTGCTCTGTTATTTTTGGTAGAGTTCCAGACAAGATTTTGTCCAGGCAAAGCAGTATTCTGCCACCAAAGGAAGACATTTCGAAAACAGTGATTTCACCCACCCCAAACATTTTAAAAACAGGGAAACTGAGACCTAGGAAAGTGGACTAAATTAAGGTAACCCCAGCATATAGCATAGGGCCCTGCCCACATGAAGCCTTCAATAAATACTCATGGAAACAGCAATTGGATGCCAGGAATGAAATTCTCGAATAACTTTAAGGCATACCTGATTTCAATTCACTTTTATTTTATATATGACCATGCCGCAAGGTCCTTCACCTTTTAAAGATATCCAAGTAAGTTGTCACAAAGGCAACAACAGTTAGGAATCGGCTCAATGTTGGGAATTACTTAAAGTCATAGTGAACTCTCACAGTTGAAGTGTAAGCAAAACGGCAATTCGTAAAATTGGAAAATTGTCCTTGCCTGCTATCCAAGATGGGTTGTCTGTATGTTCTTGACCGGAATTCGGTTAATTTCCATCACAGGTTTAATGCTAGCTTGGCTAATGTTTGACCTGAAGAAGAAATAGAAAAGAAAAAGGCTTCTCTTTCTTCTGGTCCTCTAGACCCTCCGTCAGCCCTCTGTGTGGACCATTATGCATCCACAGAGCAAAGCCTGCCGATGATGCTGTGAATTCTTGATCAGCTCATGTAGATTTTTCCCAAAGAAAGTTTAATCCTGGGCCACTTTCTCTCACCATCCGTTGATGTGCTATAAATAAAGTCATCTAATGTTAGGAGTTGCTTGAGGAGGACATAATGATCAGGAGAAACCAGCTACCAAAAATGGGATTGTGCATTCCAAAGGCAATAGAAATAATTGGTGAGCTCGGCCCTGGTTTGAATTATCCACGGAGCTGCTTTGCCCCGACCTTCCCACCCCCCTCTTCCCTCCTCCCCACCCCGTTTCCCCTGTATGGCTAAATAGAAAAAGTTTCCTGCTACTGACTCACTGAGTGTAACTTCAGGTGATCCCCCTTTCCCCTCAGAGCCTCCGTTTCTTCATCAGTAAAAAGGGGATTAAATGTGAAGTATAAGGGTGAGAAGGTAGTTCAGTGGTAGAATTCTTGCCTGCCATGAGGGAAACTTGGGTTCGATTCCCAGCCCGTGCACTTACCCAAAACAAACAAACAAAAGAAACCAACAAAAACAAACGAGCAAAAAATTCAGCAAATGGTGCTGCAATAACGGGCTACTCACATGGAAAAAGAATGAAATGTGTCCCTGCCATGCAGCATACAAAAAAAAAGTATACTATATATCAAAAAAGTGAAAAGAATGGGAGAGAATATTTGCAAAGCATGTATCTTCTAAGGGCCTGGCATCCAGAATGTATAAAGAACTCCAATAACTCAATAATTAAAAGACAAGCAACCCATTTTAAAAATGGACAAAGGATTGAAATAGACATTTCTCCAAAGAAGATATATGAATGGATAGTAAGCACATGAAAACATATTCAACATCATTAGCCAGTGGGAAAATGCAAATCAAAACTACAATGGGATCTCACATCACACCCACAAAGACAGCTACAATGAAAAAGACAGACAATGACAAATGTTGGTGCAGATGTGGGTAAATTGGAACCCTCATATATTTTTAAATGTCTACAGCCTCATACATGGTGAAATGGTACAGTCTCTTTGGAATTGCTTACCTCATAGAATAGAAAATGGTATGGCCATTGTGGACATCAGTTTAGCCATTTCTCAAAAGGTTAAACAAAGTTCCCATATAATCCATCAGTTCCACTCCTGGGTATATACCCAGGAGCAATAAAAACATAAAAACCCATAGAGAAATGTTCATAGCAGCATGATTTATAATAGCCAAAAATATGTAGACAACCCAAATGTCTATCAACTGATGAATGGGTAAATAAAACGTGGTCTATCCATACAATGGAATATTACTCAGCCATAGAAAGGAATATTGTATTGATACATGCTACAATATGTATCAATAATGAAAATATACCAAGTGAAAGAAACCAATCACAAAAGACCACATATTTTATGATTCTCTTTATATGAAAAGTCTAGGATATGCAAATCGAAAGAACGGAAAATAAACTACTGATTGCTTAGGGTTTGGGGTCCTGGGAGTCTTGGAGTGATAGCTAAATAGTACAGCGTTTTTTTTCTAGACGATGAAATCATTCTAAAACTGACTGTGATGATGGTTGCACAACTGCCTGCATATTCTAGAAACAAAACAAAACAAAACTGAATTGCATACTTTAAAAGGATTAATTTTATGGTATCTGAATTATGTCCCATTTTTTAAAAAAATGAATGAATTATAACAGTAGCTCACAAATTTTGCTTCATCTGAACCGCTCCAGAGCTACCTGACCTCTCAGTGTTTCTGATCCTGAAAGTCTGTATTTTTAACATGCCCCTGGAGTGATTCAGATGCAGCCAGGTTAAGGAACCACTGGACCAGCTCTAACATTCTAGGCCCCTGCCTGTGCCTATAATGAGAGGTACCTGTAAACAGTTGCAAACAGTCTTTTCCTCTGTGGGAGCTGGCCCTGGGTTCTGGAAGCCCTGAACCAGCCAGACCTCACACCCCAAGAAGGACCTGTTGCATTAGCCACAGAAACAGACTCCTCTTGTGCTCCTGGGGCCGCAGGGGGGTTTTTCCAACCTCTGAGGTGGGTCTGATGGCGTTGGCCTCTCCAAGCATGGGGGTGGGGGGAGGTCCTTGCCCCCTCCCCCCCTCCTTCCTCCTGGGCCTCCCCTCAGCAGAACCTGAGAACCATCGCCCTTGCTCTGGGGGCGCCAACGCCAGGCCTGCCTGGCAGGCCATGTGGTAGAGAAACTCAAACCCCACTGGGGGATCTGGCAGGGGAGGGGGCCACAGAGATGACCCTCAGGTGCCTGGGAAACCACATGCCTGGGATAACTCGGCTCTGGCGCCTGGATCAGACTCCAAGAAGGGAGCTCTAAGAGAGGTAGTCCAGGCCTGGCCTTCAGCAAGGTGCTAGATAACTTCTCTTTGTCTGCCTTGCCTCATCCAAGGTCCAGCTCCTCCAGTCACCTCACAATAGCTCCAATGACCGTGACAGACTCCATTACTGGGGGCCCACATCATAGTAGGTCCAATGCTAAAATGTTTTGAGATACTTTATTTTATTGAATCCTCACAGCAATCTTTTTTACCATAGGAAGTACTCTTCTCACTTTCCATGAGAAATGAAGAAGAAATGAAGAAGCCAAAGTTCATCTATTCACTTAACTGATATTTATTGAGCACCTTTATTACAGGCCAGGTACTGTGCTAGCAGCTGAGAGTATAGGAGTGGGGGTCCTGGAGAGGGCTTGGTTTCTCTCAAGGGTCAGGCCAAGTTTAACCATATCTGGTAGGAGCAGGAGATCCTGGATCCCAATGGTTGTAGGACCCTAGGCAAGGAAATTCATCAAGACTCAGTGTCCACATTCTACAATATAAGAGGGCCTTCTTACTTTGTAAGAGGATTGACTGAGACAAAATGTGTGAATGTACTTTGGTAAAGACTCATCCAACTATTATTATTTTATCATGGCTATCCAATTCAACAAATCCAATAAGATGCTTTGGCCAATTTGGTGTACCAAGCATCATTCGAGGCACTTAGGTGTAGGGGGGTCACGGCAGTAGGCAAGGATGAGTATTCAGAAATGAGGACGACAGACTCCCCAAGGCCTAGGAATGGAAGCAAACCTACAGACTATTGGGGTTGAAGCATGTGAAATTGTCAACTTTCAACAATTTTGGGCCCACAGCCTAATATTACTTCTGACATCAGGCAAAGTGAGATAAACACAAAATGGAAATGGAGGGAGTGACTTTATGTAACTGGAAATACAGGAGAAGATTCTGCTGGGGAAGTGAACTTTGAATCTGGAAGGAGGGGTTGAACTGCAGTAGACTGAAAACAGCACTGCCGGCTAGGACAAGGGAACAGCACCAACAATGGCCTGGAGGTGGGATCATATGATGCCCATTTGAGAACTGGAGTTGCTAAAGGCATATGGTATCTGGATGAGTGCACCACAAGGTATCCTGAGGAGCTTAGGTGAGACCCATTATGGAGACCCTTAGATGTTGGCCTTGTTTTCCCTGGGGAGTTGGCAGATGTCCATCAGCAGACCAGGAAAGCTATCATTCCCCCCTGCTGCCTCACTTGAGCAAGTGGCCCAAACTGGGCCGGCAGCCTTCCTACTTTGCCCCTCTAGGCTGAAATGGAAGCAGGAGAAATTGTAATCAATCAAAGGAAAGAGCTTTCTGGTAATGAGCTGTGAGAACCTGTTCTAGAATGGTGAAGGACTGAGGAATCTCTTCCCCTGGAGATCTTGAAAACCAGGGGAGCTTCTCATCTGTCTGGTCCTAGAACAATTCTTCCTAGAGGTAGAGAGCTGGACCAAATGACCTATTTGGTTTTTTTTGTTGTTGTTGTTTTTGTTTTTACCCCAGTCTGTAGGTCCCTCTTCCTCTGGATTGAGCTGCCTCTCCCCAGCTTGGACACATTAGGTTTATTTCTGTTTTTGGAGACCTCCCAGGCCCCCAAAGTCAGCAAGATAATCTCAAGGCCTAACTTCCAAACTTCTTGCTTTTGTGGAAGCTCAGCCCATCTTTTTCTAGCTTCTTTTGGAGGGGAAAATGCATTTATTATACTTATTTAACTAAGACCGCTCCTGTTCCCTTACCTTCAGCCTTCCTCTCACCTCTGAAGATCTCACAAATAGAATGGATTTTAGAGTTGAAGGTCCTGGGTTTGAGTTTTGGCTAGTTGTAAGAGCTTGGGCAAGTCACTTAAGGGCTAACATTTGTGAGGCATTTACTATGTGCTCAATTAATACTTATGGAATGAGTAAAATTTAGGTGTTAATTATCCCCATGTTATGGGTAGGAAGACTGAGCCTTGAGGAGGTGAAGTCTCTTGCTCACTATCACCCGGCTAGTAATACAGCTAGGATTGAAACTCAGATCTGACAGATTCCAAAGGCTGTATTTTTTTCAACTGTGTCATGTCATCTTACTTTAGTGCTGAACCTTGGGTTCTGTCGTCTGTAAAATGGGGCTAATTCTCTCTGCCCTACAGAGTTCCTGGAAGGATTAAATGGCATGTACTGTATGGGAAGTCAAGTAAACATCAAAAAGTGCTGAGCGCAGGCTAGATAATTACAATGTCTCGGGCCCTGGTCAATTCTCTGGGCTTCTGCCAACTCCTTTGAGAAGCTATTTATTTTTCAGGGCAGCAGGCAGAGTTGCTCTCTCCCTTCCTCTGTCCAGACCTCTCTTCCATCATAGCTCTTATTGTGCTAGATGGCAACTCCTTTAGCACGTTTGCCTCCCTAATTTATCTGTGAGCATCCCAAGGGCAGGGGCCATGTCTGATTCACCCAGCACAGTGCTTGGATGCATAGCAGTTATTCGAGAAGTGTTTCTTGAATGAATGACCTTCTTCCCCAAACCTGCTTCTTCTCTATTTGAGGTCCCACCACCCTGCCTTCTCTGTCTACTGCATCCTCCCTCCCCAGATTAGAATGCACCTTACCTGGGTTGCCCTCTGTGAACCTCCTACCTTCCAATTCCATGGTCAAATGCTGGACTCTGCCAGCAGCTATTTGGAGTCCTCAGCATATGGCCCCAGCCAAATCTCTTTGTGTCATTCTTGTCCACTCTACTGCCCTTGCATTCCCCAGGTACCAACCAAACTGCACCCTTCACTTCTCAAACATGTGGCATACTTTCCTACTTCTGTGCCACTGCTTACACTATTCCTGCTTCCTGGAAGTCCCTTCCCTACCCAATGCCCTCTCGTCAAAGTGCAAATAAATTCTGCCTCCCTCATGAATCCTTCCCTGGTTACCCACCCTCTCCTAAGCTAAAGGTGATCTCATTTTCCCATGAATCCCCACTACACAGTTTGGGTATCCCTCAGAGGACTCCTTAAGAGCTTCTACCTTCTCAGGCCGTCATTTGCATCCTGCTGCAGGATCTTGGGCAAGCCCCTAGCCCTTTTCTTTGCCTCAATCTCTGATCTGTTCAGATGTGTCCAGTGGTTCTTCCAACCCTGCCATTTTGTGACCTGACTTCTCTGGGAACCCTGGGAAGACAAGACACTGAAGAACCTCCAAGTGGGGCCTTCGACTCTTAACAGCATGTGCTTGGCTCCCACGTCTGAAAATCAGCTTCTCAGATATTACATGATAATTGGTTTGCTTAATAAAGGGATAAATAAATATCTACTTAACATATTTACTGTCAGAGGTCTGAGCTACAGAGTCTTTCTGCCATCGGGGTTTTATTGCAGGAAAAGCTAATTAGCCTTACTTAGACAACTCCCAGGTGCTTAAGGCAGAGACCAATTGGAGGAGAGGAGGGGATGGAGGAGTGGAAGATAGCTAGGGAAGAGGAGGGAAAGATGTTTCCTTACTCACCTCTCTCAGGTCCTTACCTCCCCCATGGGTGAGCTCGGGCCTCTCCAGGAACCTTAAGCTGAGGGATACCTTAGGCACCAGATTCTTAATTTATCGACCATCTGGGAGGAAGGAAGGAAGGAAAAAAGACTTCTTGAGAACCTACTATGTGCCCAGCACTAGTCACAAGCACGTTCTCTACATAATCTCATTTAATCCTCACAACCATCTCCAGAGGTAAGAACCATTCATTAGCCCCATTTCACAGATGGGGAAATTAAGATGCATAGAAGTTAAATTCCTTGTCTGAACTCACACCACAGGTAGCCCAGGAGCCGGGACTAGATCTTATTCCGAGGCCAGTACTACTGTCTTTGGCATTTGCTGCCCTTCCTGGTGGCGGGCTCAGTGGCATTTGTGCTCCCCAGAGAGGGACTTGGATAGACAGTATCTTCCTTTGGATATGTTGCAGCCTAGGGGTACTCAGCCCAGAGGTTTTCCAGGTTGGGCCACCCTGAGCATGGTTAGAGCTAGCACACTACTTGAGACTGTAGTCCATTTTTTAATTCAGGAAACCCCTTCCCCCACCCTCCACAGATGAAGACTCTTGGCTGAAAATCCTGGATGCCTCAGGCCCCTGCTCTCAAGGAGCACACCTTTCAGAGGAAGTCTATGAAGATTTGAATAGCAAGTTATTAAGTGCAAACTGTATATAAGGAGACACACCGCTCTTCCATCATGTCACTTCTCTGCTTAAAAGTCTTGCCTAGGTTTGGAGACCCTGAGTCAGCACCTTTGGATTTGGTTCAGTGAGACTGCTTGGGACACAGGAAGGAGCATGAACTATAGAGCTCGGATTCAAATCCATGTTCTGCCATTTATTAGTTGTATGATTTTGAGCATATGTACTTATTTCTCTGTGTCTTTACTGCCACCACTCTGGATCTAGCATGACAGCTCTCTTCTGGGCACACAACATCATAGCTGGCTTCCTTGTCTGTTTCCTGTAATCCATTCATTCCAGTGAGCTCAGAATGAGCTGGTTAAACATGAGACAGATCATGTGATAATCCTACTCTTTAAGTCCTTCAAATTCCTCACCGTGACCCACAAGGCTTGCATATTTGGTCCCTATCCACCTCTCTGACCTCATCTCAGGCCACATTCTTTCACTCACCAAGCTCCACATAGTGGCCTCTCTAATGTTGCTTGAGCAAATTGATCTCATTTCTACTGCAGGGCTTTTGCATATGCTGTTCCCTCCACCTCAATGCTCTGAACCAGACATTTGAATTGCTGGTTCCTTCTCATTCTTAAATGTCATCTCTGCAAAGACCCCTATCCTAGCCACCCTATCTTCAATAGCAGACCCCTCTTCATTCTCCACTCGGAATTTTTTTTGCTTTCTACCAAAGATCACCATTGACAATTATTTCTATTTGTTTTTAAAAATGGATTTAGTATCTGTTTCTTCCCTCTCAAATGTAAGCACCATGAGGGCTGTGACTTTGTTTTCATCACCACTATGCCCAGAAGAGTGTGTGCACAGATGTCGATAACTTGTTAGTTAGATGGGCAGATAGTTGGAGGAACAAACAAATGAACACTTCTTAAGGCTGTTGTGGGGATTAAGTGAGCAAATGCATAGTAAATTAGCAAAGAGCAGAGCTCAATAGCAAATAGTTGCATCTGCATGCAACCCTCTGACTGGCAACCAGCTGCTCCCTAAACCATCCCCAGTTTAGCCAGCTAATCCTCCCTGCCAACGCCTTGACCACATGTGGTCTAGCTCTTACTGCCCTGGAAACAACCTGTTCACACCCAAAGGTAGTGGGATGCTGGAGGTAAGACCCAGTTGTTAAGTAACTCAGGAATTTTCCAAGCAGGTTTTTCCAACTGTTGGTGGCTTGAAGGTGGCCATGGTAGGAGTATTTATACCATGGAAATTGGCAAATGCTACAAATCAGGACTCGGTCCCCCACTCCTGAGGAGCCAGTTTACCAGCACCCTACCACCATGCTTCACCCCTGCTGACCACCACCTCCCCTACCCCTATCAAAGTATCCTGCCCCATTTTCTCTGGCTTTATCTAGCCTGCCAACCTTCAAACTCCAGATCAAGTATTGGCTCCTCAGAAAATCATGCAAGGCTGTCCAATGCTGCCAGCATTTCCATATGCTGATTTTAATCTTTTTCTCCAGGTGAACATGGCAATCATGAAGCTTACTTTTCAAAAAGTAAAAGCCAGGATATGGTTCGTGTATTTTTTCTTCTATTCCCCCATGGTGCCTGGCACAGGCTTGGAAACTGTAGTTCAGTAAAGACTCACAGCAGCAGCCTGGGAGATGGCAGGTGTCTAGGACATGGAAACAGGAGCTCTGCAATCTGGCCCAGCTCAGCCACTGACTTGCAACATGACCTCAAGTCAGTCCCTTTCCTTTTCTGGGCCTCTGTTCCCCCATCTGTAATGATGTTGATAATTTTGAAGTTTCCTTAGAGCTTCAGAATTCAAAGGGTTTCTTCATTGACTGATATGCTGCCAAATATTTATTATTTTATAGGAAAAATCTTAAATAATTTCAAAGAAACAATTCCTGACACCCATTCTACCCATTCACCACAATAGAAGACTTGGAAGGTGTCTTTAGGGAGGATTGAACTCAAGGCCTCTGTTCTAGTTTGTAAACTGCCGGAATACGATACACCAGAAATGAAATGGCTTTTATTTATTTATTTATTTATTTTTTCACATGGGTAGCACCTAGAATACAACCTGGGTCTCCAGCATGGCAGATGAGAACTCTGCCTGCTGAGCCACCATAGGCCCGCCCCGAAATGGCTTTTAAAAGGGGGAATGTATTAAGTTACAAGTTTACAGTTCTAAGGCCATAAAAATGTCCAAATTAAGGCATCTAGGGAAAGATACCTTAACTCCAAAGAAAAAGCCGATGAAGTTTGGGATTTCTTTCTCAGCTGGGAGGCATGTGGTGACATCTGCTAGCTTTCTCTCCTCATTTCATAAGGCTTCCCCCGGGGGCGTTTTCCTTCTGCTCCAACAGTCTCTGGCTGCATGGGCTCTGATGGTCCTGGTGCCTCTAAAGCTTTTTCCAAAATAGTTCCCTCTTAAAGGGTTCCAGTAAGCAACCCCACCTTGAATGGGTGGAGACTCATCTCTGTGGAAACCATCCAATAAAAAGTCACCATCCACAATTGGGTGGGTCACATCTTCATGGAAACAAACGAAAGGCTCCCACCCAGCAATATTGAATGAGGATTAAAGGACATGGCTTTTCTGGGGTACATAATAGCTTCAGACAGGCAAAGCCTCCATTCTTCAGATAATGACAGCTAGGGTTTACTGAGTGTCCATTATGAACCATCTAAACACTGTACATGGATTAACTAATTTAGCCTTTGCAACAACAATGCTGAAAGGAGCTACTGTTGTCAATGCCCACCTTACAAATGAGGAAACTAAGGTTCAGAGAAGTGGAACAACATACCCAATTCACACAGCTTGGCAGTAGTAGCACTGAGACTCAACCCTAGGCGGGCTATCTCTAAATCCCATACACCTAAGCACTATGTTGTTATACCATTTTCAGTTTCTGAGAAGTGGTTGCTTCTCAGCAGCCCTGGGACTATCAGGCAGCTGGTGATCTTTCCCTGCCCATATCCCAACAGGTCTCATTGTATCCCAAGCTTCACCAACAGGCAGCATGCCTTAGATGAGACTTAACCTCTTGGTTTCTCCACTTCCTGATTGTGTGATCTGGGGCAAGTTCCTCTGCCTCTCAGAGTCTCAGTCATCTCATCTATGTGAGAAAGAAAGAGGGGAAGAAAATGAACATGTATTGAATGTCTATTATGTGCAGGTACGTTGCATTAATTATCTCCTCTGATTCTCCTGGAAGTCTAGAGGAGGATTTTTTTGTGTGTGGTTATTTTATTTATTTATATATATTGAAAAGAATAAAATTATTGGAGGACATTTCCAGTCTTGCCATGTATCCATTTTATGTATACATTTTTATTAACACTAAGCTATCCATATAATAGGCAATTTTAAAGCATATTACATAAATAAAATAACCTCATTTAATTAACACAATTAAAAGGTGCTTTTGTGTTCAATAAATATGTAACTACTAGTTTAGAATCATAAAAAATACATTTATGCTTGTATATGCATAGAAAATAGTCTGGGTGGCTATACAAGGAAACTGATAATAAACTAATTGACAGTGATTTATTCGGGAGAATGAGATTGGAGAGAAGGGCAAAGGTGGTGAGAGCTTTCGGGTGTACTCTGTTCACTTCTGTTCTGATTTTTAAATGACACACATGTATCCCTTCTGTAATTAAAAAGCCCAAATAATATAGATTGTGTTTACATGCTTATTGTAGAACACTTGAAAATACAGAAAATTGGAAAAAGAGAGTTAAAATGACTGTTCTACTTTGCTAGCTGTCGGAATGCAATATACCAGAAACAGAACAGCTTTTAAAAAGGGGAACTTAATAAATTGCTAGTTTACAGTTCTAAGGACAAGAAAATGTCCCAGTTAAAACAAGTCAAAGGCATCCAGAGAAAGATACCTTGGTTCAAGGAGGCCAGTGAAGTTCACGGTTTCTTTCTCAAGTGGAAAGGCACATGGTGAACACAGTCATAGTTTCTCTCTCAGCTTGGAAGGGCGTATGGTGAACACGGTCAGGGTTCCTCTCTCATCTGGAAGGGCACATGACAAACACAGCATTATCTTCTGGCTTCTTCTCCTGGCTTCCTGTTTCATGAAGCTCCCTGGGAGACATTTTCCTTCTTCATCTCCAAAGGTCGCTGGCTGGTGGACTCTGCTTCTCGTGACTATGTCATTCTGCTCTGCTCTCTCTGAATCTCCCATTCTCCGAAATGTTTCCTCTTTTGTAGGACTTCATAAACTAATCAAGACCCACCCAAATGGGTGGAGACATGCCATCACCTAATCCAGCTTAACAATCACTCTTTTTTTTTTATTAATTAAAAAAATTAAGAACAAACAAACAAAAACATTAACGTATCATTCCATTCTACACATATAATCAGTAATTACCAATATCATCACATAGTTGCATATTCATCATTTCTTAGAACATTTGCATCAATTCAGAAAAATAAATAAAAGACAACCGAAAAAGAAATAAAACGATAACAGAAAAAAAAGATTATACATACCATATCCCTTACCCCTCGCTTTCACTTATCACTAGCATTTCAAACTAAATTTATTTTAACATTTGTTCCCCCATTCCTTATTTTTATTCCATATGTTCTACTCGTCTGTTGACATGGTAGATGAAAGGAGCATCAGACACAAGGTTTTCACAATCACACAGTCACATTGTGAAAGCTATATCATTATTCAGTCATCATCAAGAAACATGGCTACTGGAACACAGTCTAGAGGAGGATTTTACCTATCCCATTTTACCGATGTGGAAACATACTCATAAAGGATAATTACATTTCTTGCAGTCATGCAGTCATGAGGGGCAGAAATGGAATTCAAACCCCAGACTTCATGCTTGAGCTGGTTTGAAAGGATGTATGTCCCCTAGAAAAGCCATGTTTTAATCTAAATTCCATTTCATAAAGGCAGAATAATCCCTATTCAATACTGTATGTTTGAAACTGTAATCAGATCATCTCCCTGGAGATGTGATTTAATCAAGAGTGGTTGTTAAACTGGATTAAGTGGAGGCATGTCTCCACTTATTTGGGTGGGTCTTGATTAGTTTCTGAAGTCTTACAAAAGAGGAAACATTTTGGAGAATGAGAGAGATTCAGAGAGAGCAGAGCAGAATGATATAGCCACAAGAAACAGAGTCCACCAGTCAGCGACCTTTGGAGATGAAGAAGGAAAATGTCTCCCAGGGAGCTTCATGAAACAGGAAGCCAGGAGAAGAAGCCAGAAGATAATGCTGTGTTTGTCATGTGCCCTTTCAGATGAGAGAGAAACTCTGACTGTGTTTGCCATGTGCCCTTCTACTTGAGAGAGAAAACCTGAACTTCATCGGCCTTCTTGAACCAAGGTATCTTTCCCTGGATATCTTAGATTGGACATTTCTATAGACTTGTTTTAATTGGAACATTTTTTCAGCCTTGGAACTGTAAACTAGCAACTGATTAAATTCCCCTTTTTAAAAGCCATTCTGTTTCTGGTATATTGCATTCCAGCAGCTAGCAAACTAGAACAATGCTCTTTTTTTAAATAAACTTTTTATTTTAAAACAGTTTCAGACTTAACAGAATTGCTGCAGAGATAGTACAAAGAGTATACCCCATATCCAGTTTCTCCTATTATTGCCATCTTACATTAGTATGATTCATTTGTCACAATTAATGAGCCAATATTCTGTTATTATTCATTAAAGTCAGATTTCCTTAGTTTTTACCTAATGTCCATTTTTTATTCCAGGAAATCATATTACCTTTAGTCATCATGCCTCCTGAAGATCCTCTGAGCTGTGATAGTTTCTCAGATTTTACTTGTTTCGATGACCCTGACAGTTTTGAGTAGAATTCTAGAATGTCCCTCACTTTTTTTCTTTCGCATGGGCAGGCTCCAGGAATCGAATCTGGGTCTCTGATATGGCAGGCAAGAATTCTGCCACTGAGCCACTGTTGCACCATCTGCCCCTCACTTTTGCGCATTTTGTCTGATGTATTTTTCATGATTAGATTGGTGTTAGGGGCTTGGGGGTGGAAGACCACAGAGGTAAAATTTCATCATCTCAATGGTACATGCTGTCAACGTGACTTATCACTGTTGATATTGACCTTTATCACCTGGCTGAGGTAATGTCTGTCAGGCTTCTTCACTCTAAAGTTACTATTTTCCCCCCTTTTCCATATTGTACTTTCTGGAAGGAAGTTGCTATGCTCAGTCCATACCTAACCACTGGGGAGTTATGCTCCCCATCCTGGAGGGCAAAGTATCCATGTAAATGATTTGGAATTCTTCATGGGAATGGGCCTCTTTTCCCTCTGTTTATTCATTCAATCACCAATTTTTATCAGTAAGAACTCATAGATAATTCATTTTACACTTCCAGGTTTAATCCAATACTATATTATTTAAGTTGTTGCTCAAAGGGTTCTACCTTTGGCCATGAGGAGCTCTTTCAGTTGGCTCCCATATCCTTTTGACATAGCCCCATCATTATTTTGTTTGTTTGTTTACCACTTCCTTACTTTCTGGCACTACAGGATGCTCCAGGCTTATCTTGTAAATTTCCTACCCTAGTCTTAGAATCCACATGTCTCCAAGGAGTCCTGGTTTCTTTTATTGGAGAATAGTATTAGAAACCAAGATATGGGAGCTAGGTATGCTCATTGCTATTGGTCTTGCTCAGCTAACAGAGCTGAGCTATATACAAGTAGACACTGGTTAGTGTCCACTAACCAGTGTCTATACACATGTATTATATATAGATATATAATGTAAATATTATGAGATTTTTTTTTATAGGGATTGGCTCCTGTGACCGTGGGTATAGGCAGGTCTGAACTCCATAGGATGGGCTGCAAGCTGGGAACTCCATTGAAGCTTTTGATGAATTCCCCAGGAGAAGTTGACTGGCCAAAGTAGAAATGGAAATTCTTCTTTCTTACTGCTGAGATCATCAATTCTCCCTTCCACTGACAGGATGAGGCTTCTCTCATTGCTGAAAGCAATCTCCTTTGTTGAGTGTAGTTGTAATCAGCCATAGATACAAATAAGACTGATGACTTAAAACCACAAAATAACCTCACAGTAACTATCAGGCCAGTACTTGCTTTGACCAAACAAGTGGACACTATAACCCACAACACATAACTGTAAATATTTCTATGGGTAACTCTCTGTACCTCTAGTTAGCTAAATGAGTTCATATAATGTCTCCAATTCTGACTGAATACCACATGGATCATTCTAGCCTTCCCCCCTTGCTTTTCTGTAAACTCCCAATTCAACAGTGAGAACCCTGGCTCCTACCGTCCGCCATCCAACTTTAAGTTTTTTTCCTAGCCTTTTCTCCCTCACTCCTGCCAGGTTCCCATGGCCTACATGGCAATTGCTGTGGAGAATAGCTGTGTTCATCTTTCACTGGCCCTGGGTGGCCTTAGGTGGCTGGCTGTGATTTTGATGTCTGGGAAACCCTCACCAACAGGCCCCCTTTGGTTTATTTTCCACAGGCAGCAGCAGCCCTCAGGGAAACCTCCCATAGTTCTTCAGAAAACATAGGATGGTTTGCCCCAGTGTCAGTTTGTGGGCCACTGAGCCATAGATCTGCCCAGAATCAAAGCTGGTGTGGCAACAGCCCCTCCTCTGCTGCCCAGTGCCCTGGTCTCATTGCCTCCCACACCCCCTGCCACCCTTCCCCTTAACCAGCCATGGGATCTTTTATTCAGACCTGCTTGGATCAGCAGTCCCATGCCAGTGAGCTGGGCTGATGTAGGGTGGGGGACTCAGAGAAAATTAGAATTCCAGGCATGGGCAATCAACAGCATGGGGTTGCTAAGGCCCCCTTGGCCAGAGCTCAAATTTGTACGCCTCAGTGACTGTCGCCTTGGAGCAGTACGCTCTTTGGCCCCATGCAAGCAAGGCCCCTGCCCAGTTCCACACCTCAAGGGGCCCTGTGCTTTGGAGCACCTTCCTTGAAATCTTCTAATTCTGCCTCTAGTGCCTAGTGCCAACTGGGCCCAGCAGTGCCTTCCAGGTTGAGTGTTCTGAGCTTAAATATGGACCCATGTGGGCCCCGTCCTTATTTGTTCCCTTTGGGCCAGTTTCTGACCATCCACTCCATGCATAGAGTCAACCAGATGCCCTGAGATCTATAACATCTTCCTAAGGCCCTGGGGTAGGGCCCATTCCAGGTCAAATAGATCACTCCTGTTGGTCAGGCAGTACTTTTTTCACAGGATCATGGCAGAGATTAGGCTGCCAGAATAGTGCTGACATGGTAATTTGGGGTGACAGTGTTTTTTATAGATGGAGGCCTCACAATTTTTTTCTTGCCTGGGGTCCACACACTTTAAGGGCAGCTCTTCCCTGGAACTCATTGAATTAAAAGAACAGAGTACCCAAGCTGCAAGGGACTTTTGAAACCATTTAGTCCAAGACATTACTGGAGCTTGTTTATCATCCCCCTGCCCCAGCACTTGCTCTGGGCCAGAGGGATGGAGAGAGGAATAAGTCCTGGTCCCTGCCCTCCTACGTCTCTTACTCTCACGGGAGACATGTCACTGAGAATTGAATAATAAAACTCACAGCAGTAACAATAACAATAAACTTCTCTTTCCTGAGCTCTTACTCTGTGCCTGGCTCTGTGTCAAGGGCTTTACATGCATCATCTTGTTTGTCTTCAGCGAGTTTATGAAGTGGGTGCTGTTATTACTCCAGTTTTATAGAGAAGGAAACTGAGGCCCAGATCTGTGAAACAGCATCAGTGTAAGAGCCAAGAGTGTTCCTCAGCTCCGTCCAACTCCATAGCCTTGAGGTATTTCATCCTCTCAGGCCTCAGGCCTGAAGAAATGGAGGCCAAGTGGGGTAAGGCACCTTGCCCAAAAAGAAAGGCCTTGAATCCAGCGCCCCTTGCCCTGGACCCTGCAGGGAAGCAGTAGAAGCCTTGCCAGGAAGACAGTAGCACCGCCTGTGCCCGCGATCCTGGCTCTCTTCGCCTACAGTGGTCTCATCTCCTGGCACAATCCCAGCCTCAGCCTGATCCGGGCAGGCCATGTGGCTAGCACATCTCCTTTTCAGCTCTGCCAGGCCCGCAGCTGGCCCACCCCTCGCGTGCCCCCTCTCAGTACCCAGCCTCCTCTCCCCACCCCACCCCTGCCTCTCTTCGGTCAATGACGCAGCCCTCCTTCCGCTCAGCATTCCTGCCAGCTGGTGTGTGAGCCCCGTGCAAGGAGGCTGGGTTGCCATGGCAGCCGCAAAGGGCTGATGTGGCAGGGAGGGGGTGCACACCCCAAGCTCAGGGCTCCTGACCTCTCTGGGAAGGGAGGCTGTGGCCCCAGGGCCTGAGTACTGCTTCAGCAGGTCACCTCAGAAGGCCTGCCCCCACCTCACCCTGGCCCTCTGCCAGCACCGGGTGTGCTTTAAGAGCTCTTGCAACACAGAGAAAGGGATGAGCTCGGGAGGGAAAATGCCCAGGCCCTTCAGAGCTCAAGCCCAATATAGCAGAACTAATTTGAAATGTCACTTAGGGCAGTCTCGCTCCCAGCCAGCAAAAAGCTGGTTTATTTACATAGTCGGCCACTGCGGGAGGCCTAGAACCCTTGGCCTGGACCTCGCTCAGAGGTACCATCTGGAATCTCCTGTGGGCAGAAGGGGTAGATCCAATAGACCCCACGCAGGCTATCCCCTTGCCAGCCAGTGCACCCTCCTTTCAGGGGCCCTAAGTCAGGGCAGAAACTACCAGTGACTGCCTTGGCACCAGTTGTGTGCCAAGCACTATGCCGCATGCTTTACACGGCTTCCTCATTGAACCCTCGCCAAACTCTGAGAGGAGGGCTTATCATGCCCATATCACATGTGAGGAAACCAAGGCTTGGGAGGATGAGGCCCTGGGTTCTACGGTCAGTTAGTAAAATGGCAGTTGGGATTCAAATCCAGGTCATCGGCCTCCGGAGCCCATGCTTTCCTTCCTGCATCTATACTCTGTAGCTTGTGACCTTGAATTCCACCAGCCCAGCCTAGTTTTTACCAAGGAGGTGGCCAGTGTGAGCCACGGGGCTTGTTGATTGATTTTTGAGGCCCTTTTAAGCACAGTTCCTATAGGACTTCCCAGATTGTCCGGGAAGCAACTGGTATGGGGACTGACAGACCTGGGAGAGGTCAGGATGGGCTCAGGGCCCCAGAATGAGAATGAAAGCTGCTCCCGGGGCCTATCTGTGTGCTTTAGTCAGTCTTTCGGGTGTGGACGGGAACACCCAGGTCCCCTGGCTGTGATGGGGCCTCCAGCATCAATATCTGTTTAGACTTCACTCCATTATTTATCGAGTATATACTGAGCAGATACTATGTGCCTGGAAGTATGCTGGGGGCACAGCGGGGTGGGGTGGGGGGACTGGGAATACAAGGGCGAGAAGAACATGGTCCCTAGCTGACAACAGTTAGCATTGTGTCCTGTGCTCAGTGCATTTTAAGCAGTTCATGGGAACTAATTTACAATATCCTTAGTTCACAAGTAAGAAAAACAGGCACAGAGAGTTGAAGTATCTCCTCCAGGGTCACCCAGCCAACAAGTGTCAAAAGTGAACTTTCGACCTCAGCAGACAGTCTTTAGGACCCATCTTCCTAATCGCTGAGGATAAAAGGAGGTGGGCTGAACACTGCAGCAAGAAGGATCAGGATTAGATAAAGAAGAGGCTTGACCGAGGTACCACAATAAGCAATCGCAAGAAGATGTTTGCCAGTTGGAGACCCTTCCTTAGGGCACTTCTCCAGACTGTTGGCCTCACGGAAGGGGGTCAGGGGTGGTCCCCGCTATTCTCAGAGAAATCAAATCGTTCTATGAGGCATTGTCTCTCTTTTTCTCAGGATTTCCTATTCTGACTGCTTCTAGGCACCCAGCCAGGGGTTAACCCTCAAAGGAGCCCACTGGAGAAGGGCCTGCTGTGTGTGCCAGGGCCTCAGGGAGAGGATGCGGCTGGGATCAGCTGGGAATCATGGTCGGGACAGACAGAGGTGGGAAGGGCTGTGGAGAAGGCCCAGAACCCAAGGCCGGAGCGTAGCAGGCCTCCAGCCAGCAAGCTCTGGGCTGGGGAGGCACACAGAGGGTCAGGAGGGGAGTGGGAGCTGCTTGGCCCAAAGTGGAGGCCCTGCTCACTAAGTGGTCCTCCTTGAGGCTCAAGACAAAGGAAGCAGACATCTTGAGGGAGGGCTCACAGCAGAAATGGAGCCGCAGGCTGCTGGGTGGGGAAGTGGACTGGAGGTCTTTCAGAACCCAGTGAAGAAACCCTCATTCACACTGTACTTTGTCACGGGCCTCTAGGGGACTCATTTACCCTCTCTGGGATTTCCCAAAGCAGCTCACTTGGGAAGAGAGACCGCAATGACATTAAGGGCTAAGATGTTCCCTACTCCTACTCCCAGACCTGCTCGAGCACCCACCAACCATGCATTCCCACAGCAGAAAGAAGAGCACTGGGCCTGCCTTTGAAAGTGTCGTGAATTCTGGGGAGTTTTATTCATTAAGTGCTTCTTGACCTAAAAATCCAAGAAGGAGTGGGCAGGGGAGCGGCCACTGTGAGGCTGAGAAGCCCAACGAGGCGCCTCAGATAATCAGCTCAGAACTAGCACTGAAACTGCCTTGAGGAAAGAGGGCAGCTCTAAATGGGATGCTGGTGGCAAAGCTGCTGACCTCAGGGGCCTAATTTGGTGGGCAGAAGGGGAGGGGGAAACCAGAGCTGTCAATGAGCTCCACTGAGCTTGGGATCCCTGACTCCTCTCTTATCCCCTCCAATATCTTCCCCACACCACTGCCAGAAGGACCTTTCCAAGGACAGCTCCAAGAACATCACTCCTCTGCTCAGAACCTACCCCTGACAAATTGGATCCACAAATTTTACTTCTGTGAAGTTATCCTACAGCTATATGTGGATGTATAAGAAGTGACAGATGCACAAAGTCATTTACTGCAGCATTGTTTGTAATGGCAAATGATCGGGAATAACTTAAATGTCCATCATTTGTGGATTAGTTAAATAATTCCCAGCATGATAGAATTACTGTACACCATAAAAACGAATGAAGAAGCACTTGAGGTACCAACATGGAGCAATCTCTAAGATACAGTATTTAGTGAAAAAGCAAAGTGCAGACAGTGGCTATGCTATAACACTGCCTATGTAAAAGAGAGAGAGAGAATATATAAAAGTATTTGCTGTATAGGCTAGCCTATTACGACTTCTACTTTTAGAATTTTGAATGGTGAGTATATTACCTATTGAAAAATAGAAACTTTATTAAAATGAAATAATATAAGCCATAATTTTTATTAAAGCAAGCAAATAAAATAGAATCAATGGCAGCCCTAGCTTGCCCATGCTGTGCCCTAAGCCTAAACTGCCCTTCCTCTCCATTCTCACCTTCTCTGAATGACTTCATCTGCACCGTCCAATATGGTAGTCACGTGGCTACTCAATTACATCACAAATTGAGATGTGCTTACAGTGTACAAGGCACACCAAAATTTGAAGATTCGATATGAAAAAATAATGTACACTATCTTGATAATTTTTTATATTGATTACATGCTGAAATGGTAATATTTTCAAAATATAGGGCTAAAGAAAGCATGTTATTAAAATTAACTTCACCAGTTTCTTTTTACTTTTTTTTAAGTGTGGCTACTAGAAAACTCAAAATTACACACGTGGCTCACTTTCATGGCTTGCATTATATTTCTATGGGGCAGCACAGGTCTAAATTCTACCAGTTCCTCCAAGTGTACTTTTAAGGCTATCTCCTCTGTGAAGCTTTCTTTGAATCCTTCTCCACTCCCTGCTTGGATCCTTTACTGATACCTGCTTCTCATGCTTCCATTAAACTCTGGGTAAAACTCCAGAGAGAAAAGCCCAGTTGACTCTTTCCTAATCTTTGCCAGCCAAGCACAGAGCTGGGCACAGAAAATGGCTCAGTCGGTTCAATTTAGATGAGCTGAAGGGAATGCTGGGATGGGCATTGGAAACCTGGCAGGATAAACCCAGAGGTCTACCCAGAACCTAAGACCCAGCAAGCAGAAGAGGCCAATGCCTAAGGTCATCTCCTCCATCCTCTTCTGCCTCAGGGCTCCAAGTTGGCAGTTCTATCGTAGAAAGGTGGGAAGAGCAGAGGCTATGTCAGAGGAAGGCTGGGGTGTCAGTTGGGGGTGTAGAGGTGAGCAAAAGCCTGAGGGAAAGGGATCTCATTTGCAAAGACTGTTAGCATTATCCTTTATAGAGGTAAGCAAAAAGTATCTGGAGTCAGAGTTGAGTTTAAAATCTAGCTCTGCTTTGTGAATATACAAAAATCTATGGACTTCTATACCTTAAGTGGGCAAATTGTACCGAATGTGAATTATGTCTTAATAAAGCTGTTATATAAACAAAAATTTAGTCTAGCTTTATCACAAGCTGTGCACTCAGGCGCAAATAGATTTACCTCTCTGTGCCTTAGTTTTACATCTCATAAATAGAGGTGATAATAACAGCACCTATCTCACTGGCTTGCCATAAGGATTAAATGGGCAAATGCATGTGAAACACTTCATGTGATGCACACAGGAAATGTTCATTAAATGCAAGCCGGGTTATTATTCTCGTGTGCCAAGCACTCTGCCGGTCATGTAACATACAGCATTTCATTCGATTCTTATGATGATCCTGTAATTGCATCAATGTATGCTGGTCCCCATTATTAAAGATGTAGAACTTTAGTCCAGACTTCTCTACATTGATATAGGTGTATATTGGCAGAGTTAGAATTGGACCACTGAGTTCTTGCCTCTCCCCACTTTGACTTGCTTTTCTACTCACAGGCTTTTGGCCATCTGAGGGACAAAAATTTCAGGCATGGCCTCTCCTGAGGAGGTATGATAGGCCATCCCCTAGGAGAAATATTTCTACCCTAGTCATGCTTCTGCAGCCAGCCTGGCAGTAGGCCTCTTGCCAGCCCGTAGGGATGGAGGCTGGATCCGGGATTCAACGTCTAAGTGAGGACCTTAGAGGCCATGGATACTGTACCATGCTGGCTCAGGGAACGTGTGTTCTTGAAGCCAACTTTCAACTTGGATTTACCTGGGGTTTCTTGAGCATCTACTGTATTCCAAGTGCTGCACCACGTAACTTCAGATGCCTTCTCTCCCTGAGTCCTCCTGAGGTAAGCACGAGTTTACAGATAAGGAGTCTTATTCATCGCAGAGCCAGGGACAAATCCAGGCCTCATTCACTCACTAATTCATTCATTCATTCATCTTCCTTTCTTCCTTCCCTCTCCCCTTCCTTCATCATCTATTAGGTACTGGGGATATAAATATGAATGACTATTTGTTACAGAAAAACACTGGGGGAGAACTGAGGAAGGAAAAACCCAATGACAGCTGGGAAGTGTGCGTGCGTGTGTCTGTGTGTGTGTGAGTGCGTGTGTATGTGTGTGTTTGGGGAGGAAGCTGGCAGGCAGCGAATGCCTCCCAGACAAAGCATTTCTTGAAGAATAAACACAATTTCACTGAGGGTGGGGGAGGAAAGAGCTAAGACGTTTCAGGAGAGAGAGCGGCTCGTGGAGGTTGGGAAGGCATGGCAGAACGTGGCATGTTTGGTGGATGGTGAGAGACGGCATGTGGTGGCGGCATAGAGGACGTGCGGGGAAAGTATGGGGAGGAAAACCTTCAGCCTGTGCCCTAACGATCTCGTATGCCAGCCCAAGGGGTCTGGACTGGATTTGGTGGACATGGGGAGCCACTGAGGGGTTCAAAGCACGGTCAGTTTTGTAGAGGACAGATCTATTGAGGCTAGCCTGGAGGTAGAAGCCCAGACAGAAGACCTTTGGAATAGGTCAGGGAAGATGTGATATACTAAAGCTGTGGCTCTTGGGACAGAGAAGAGTGGGGAACTCTCCTGAGACTTGTAGGCAGATTGGACAAGATGCATTCAATGCAGAGGATGGATGTGAGGGGAAGGTGGTCCAGAGATGATTCCCAGGCTTCTAGCTTGAGCAGCTTGGGTGGATGAGGGTGCTGGTCTCTAAGTCAGAAACACAAAGGAAGAGCAAATGTGAGGCAAGTTTAATTGTTACACATCCAGGTCTAGAATGGCTGCATTTGGAGCCCAGCAGTGAGGTCTGGACTGGAGAAAGATTTGAGAGCCCTCAGCTTGTTTCCAGATTCTCAGTCCAGTGCTCCTTCTTCCATTCCACCTAACCTACCTCAAATATCTGCTGCAAATGGAAGGCCCCAGTGATGCAGACCATCCTTGCAGATGAGCCCCCATTAGATTTGGGGTCTAAGTGCAGTCCAGTCAAGAGGCAGTAAGGTTTTTTGGGTTCAAACAAATGCTATAGATACTTAAGAGGTCACTTCATCCAGCCCCGGGTTCCATGCAGGACACCTACCCCCCACTCCCACCCTGATTTCCTCTCCTCCATCAAACTCAGCCTGGGAAAGAGCTGGAAAAACTCTGGGTAGGGCTGGGAGAGGACCAGCCAGAGTGTGATTTGCATATAATTTGCATAAGACAATCTGTTCTCTGGTAATTTTCAAGTGAAAATGTTATCATTGCTCCCTGGAGGGTCATTGCCTGATTTTTCTTTCCTTTGTTCTTACATACAAACACACACACACACACAGACTGCCCCAAGTCTGCCCTCTCAGAAGGCCTAATGGAGGGGAGGAGCCAGAGGGAGGCTGAGAAAGGAGGGTCTGAAGCGCTCTGGCCAGTGTTGAGACCTGCTGCTGGAGTTCAACCCTGCAGGGAACTCCACAGACCCATGCTCCCATTGTCCCGCCCCCTTTAGGGCTCTTCAAAATCCTTCCCCCAAGGCCTAGGCTGCTGCCTGCCTCCCCCTGACCCCTGGATGCTGTTCTGCTCTGGGGCTTCCCTTGGGCCCAGCTGCTCAGTTGGACCCAGGCAGCTCATGGTGGAGGCCTGGCTCAGGGGACATTTTCTAATAGGCAGATAATTGCCTCTGTCAATTGCAATTTGATTTTAGCAATTTTTCTTCAAGAGCCTGGAGGCCTCAGGCCCAGATTTGGAGAGGGGGTACAGGGGCAGAGCCTCTGAGCTAGGGTCCAACCACTAGGAGCTTGCCACCTGTGAGGCCTCCCATAGGCTCTGCTCCTGCTAGGCAGGAGGACCTGAGCTGCCTGTCACCCCACAGTCTCGGTTCCTCGAGAAGGACCCATTGCAGGTGGCTCAGAACAACTCTAGTCCCCAGAGAATTGTGTGGCAATGCCTCAGGAAAAAGTCTACTGGTCACAGCAGAAACCTCATCACAAAGCCGGGAAAGCTTCCCGTGGGAATCAAGAGGCTACTAGAGCTCTCTCCCATGGTCATTGCCATTCCCAAATCCCTTTCCCAGGGCTACTGCCACCTGCCTGGCTTCCAAGGATGTCAGAACATGGCTTCTAAAGCCCAGCTGCCTAGTGGACCTACGGCACGTGCGTGTGCTTCCATTCCCTGGTCTTACAATGGAGAAATAAGAGGAGCATCTGCAGGGTAGCGTTATCATGAGGAGGCCAAAATGTTTGTGTGTTTAAAGTTCTTCATCCAGTTCCTGGCACGTGTTAAATTCTCTATAAATGGTAGCTATGTTAGGACTTTTGCAATTATCCATCCATGCCCCTGAGCACCCTGAGCTGACCCCCAGTCCTTGCAACCTATTAGGACTTGTGGTGACCAAGTGGACTAAAGGAGGAAAAGCCCTAAGGTGAGAGTCCCTGGATGGAACATGGTCTGAGGTAGGGTGGGAGGGGGAAGGGGAAGCTTTCAAGCTGAAGTCCTTGGAGTGGGAAATGGTCCTTTAGAGACAGCGGGACTTTGGAATGGACACAATATTATGCCTATTGCCCCCTCCGTTTTCTTCTACCTCTGCCTATTCTTCCAAACTGTCTATTCCTCCACTAAAGAGAAGGACTTCTTGGAGGAAGAGGCCAACAAAGAAGAGGGATGTTTGTGGAGTAAAGCTGGTTCCTCAGTAAGGCGTTAGACTTGCAGGCAGGTGGATCTGGATTCAAATTATACTTTTCTCCTTTATTACCTGCCTGCCTTGGGCCACTAACTCCACTTCTCCCAGCCTCAGTTTCCTCCTCTGTACTGAGGGAATTGTTCTAGCTCCCACAGAGGGCGGCTGTGAGGATTAGATAGAATAACATGTGGCAGCATGTAAGTAGGTGCTTAGTAAATAGCCGTTTCCTCCCCGGCCCCCTCCTCTTCCTTTACATGTAAGGGGAGCAATTATTTCCCTGTGTTTATGCATGTGTTGCGTGCCTCTCCCCACCCAATTCCTCAACACAGAGGTGTCGGGCCACTGCCTGCCTTCCCACCACACACAGGCCTTCTCTGTTGTTAGCCAGGAGACAGGGAGAGGCAGAATGGGGCCCAGGGAGAGTGTCTCGGCGCCTACCCACCACCTCCAGTTTGCTGCTCCAGGCAGCATGCTAATTAAGCCAGGAGGACCCACAGAATAGAGTGGCAGGCCCCCTGCCTCAGCCCAGCCTCCAGTGGCCTAGCGTGAAAATCTGCTGCACAGACAGACCCTTTGCTTGGGGCCTGGTGGGGAGTGGGGGTGGGGGTGGGGAGATAGAGCTAGGCTGGGCAGTGGCCCAGAGAGGAAACAGAGGAGGGGTTAAGAAGGGGTTTGAGGGGAGCCTGGCCTGTTAGGGCAGAAATCAGGAGATGTGAGGAGAAAGCCAGTTTCTGCTTGGGCCTGGCTGAACTGGGTCTGGTCTGGCCAGGTCTGCCTGTAAAGGAGGTGTTGACAGAATAATGGGGTGGGAGGTCCCCAGGTGGGGGCACTGCGGGGCCAGCATGCTGGGAGGTGACTGCCTAGTACCTTATACTAGGACTTCTGGGCTCTATTGTGTGCATTTGGGCAACTCCTTTCACTTTCCTGAACCTCAGTTTACTCATCTCTAAAATGGGGCTGATAATAAATATTCGGTAAAAGCATGCAAGGAAATGAGAGACACCAAATTCAGGAAAGCAGTTACCTCTAGAAAGGGAGGGAGATGCGTTTCACAAGAGCCCTGATCTTAGCTGGGTGGTTTTATTCCTAAAAGAAGATGTGAAGCAAAAGTGGACTAATGTTAAAAGTTGTCAAAGCTGGGAATGGATATACAGGAGATCACAATATATATATTTTTTCTTGAATCCTGTAAAGTTGCAAGAAATATTTCACAATAAAACATACTTCCAGTGGCAGCATCACATGAGGATTCAAGATTTGGACAACTCTTTTTCGTGGTGCCTCAGAGGTGGTCAGCTGCCTCAGCATGAAGTTGAGCATCTCCTTTCCAGCCACTGGTTGCCAGAAGCTCATTGAAGTGGACGATGAATGCAAACTACATACCTTTTATGAGAAGCGAATGGCAACAGAAGTTGCTACTGACGCTCTGGGTGCAGAGTGGAAGGGTTATGTTGTCCCAATCAGTGGTGGAAACAACAAACAAGGTTTCCCCATGAAGCAGGGTGTCTTGACCCATGGTCGTGTCCGCCTTTTACTGAGTAAGGGGCATTCTTGTTATAGACCAAGAAGAACTGGAGAAAGAAAGTGCAAATCTGTGCGGGGTTGCATTGTGAATGCCAATCTGAGTGTTCTCAACTTGGTTGTTGTAAAAAAAAAAAAAAGGAGAGGAAGAAATTGCTGGACTGACTGATACTACTGTGCCTCATCGCCTTGGGTCCAAAAGAGCCAGCAGAATCCGCAAACTTTTCAATCTCTCTAAAGAAGATGATGTCCGCCAGTATGTTGTGAGAAAGCCCCTGAACAAAGAAGGTAAGAGACCCAGGACCAAAGCACCCAAGATTCAGCGTCTTGTTACTCCACGTGTCCTGCAACATAAGCGTCAGTGTATTGCCCTGAATAAACAGCGCACTAAGAAAAATAAGGAAGAGGCTGCAGAATATGCTAAAGTTTTGGCCAAGAGGATGGAAGCCAAAGAAAAATGCCACAAACAGCTGGCCAAGAGATGGAGACTGTCCTCTCTGAGAGCTTCTACCTCTAAGTCTGAGTCCAGTCAAAAATAAGATTTTCTGAGAGTAGAGTTACAAATAAATAAGATCAGAGATTAAACTTCAAAAAAAAAAAAAAAGATGTGGACAACTGCTTACAGGAGTGAAGATGATGTGCATTGGGAAACCATAAGAGTTCACTCTCTGGCGGGCCACGGTGGCTCAGCAGGTAACAGTGCTTGCCTACCATGCCCGAGGACCCGGGTTCGATTCCCGGTGCCTGCCCATGTGAAAAAAAAAAAAGAGTTCATTCTCAACCCCAGTGCTAATGGAAACCCTGAGGTCAGAAGTATATGGGAATCCATTTATTTTATGTTACATGAGTCGCCAAAAACATATTCTAAGTGCACACATCCTTTCTGTGACATGTAATTTCAAATAGGCTGTGTAACTTAATAATGAATTGAGTATTATACATAGACTAAAGAGATGGGGAGAGTATGTGGCATCAATGGGACTCCCTCCCCTCTTCCTAACTCAGCCGCCAACTGCTGGAGACAAATGTCATCGTGGTGACCACCGACCTCACTGGTTCTCAACCCTGGCTACACATTAATGATTCTGATTTCAGTAGTCTGGGTACGGTATGGATGCTTGCATAGTTTTCATAAGCTCCCCAGGTGAATGTCTGGGGAGGCCAGATCTGAGAACCACTGGGCTAGGGCCAGTAGAGGCTATTCCCCGTACCCCTCAGCTTCTCCCTCTTACCTGCTTTGAGAGAGAATTCTGAGTCTCGGTCACCACCAGTTGCAATTCATGGGCCAGAGCTTTGTGACCCCTGAACACGGCTACCTTCTGCCATCAAAGACTTCAGAGTATATCCCCAGACCTCCTGACCATCTTCTCCAACCTGGGATAGACAGATGGCTTTTAAGAGGGTTGAAGAGATTAAAAGAAATTATCTCCCCACCATGAGGCTGTGTGGCAATGCTGCTCCATCCTCATCTTCTAGGTCTCTGGCTGTTGTGTACCCCCAGAAAAGCCATGTTCTTTATCCTAACCCAATCTTGTGGGGGCAGACCTATTGTTTGGGTGGGATCTTTTTTATTAACTTGTTTCCATGGAGATGTGACCCACCCATTTGTGGGTAGGACCTTTTAATTAAGTGGTTTCCATGAGATGTGTCTCTGCCCATTCAAGGTGGGTCTTAATCCACATACTAGGGTCCTTTAAGAGGGAGCCATTCTGGAAAAAACTCAGAGCCGGCACAGAGACATCTGGAGAAAATGCCCCAGGGGAAGCTGTTTGAAACCAGAGACCGGCAGACACAAGCCACATGCCTTCCCAGCTGACAGAAATGTTCCTGACATCATCGGCCTTTTTGAGTCAAAATATCTTTCTCTGGGTGCCTTAATTGGACATTTTTAAGGCCTTAGAACTGTAAACTTGTAACTTAATAAATCTCCTTTAAAAAAGCCAATCCATTTCTGGTATATTGCATTCCAGCAGGTTTAGCAAACTAAAACAGCTTCCATGAAGCCTCATTGTCCTGATTCTCCCCTGACCTCTATGATTATGTACCAACACACACACACAGACACACACAAACACACACACACACACACCCTTCTCTGATTTTTCCTCCTTTTCTGTTTACCTGCTCATCACAGGCTCCTTCCCTGAGGTTCTGGCTTTGGCACAGTGCTTTTGTCTTATGCCCCCTTAGAACTGATTTCCAGCCACACCCTCTTTGCTAACCTCTCATCCCACATCTTCAGCTATCTGGTATATGGACATCTTCATCTGAAATTCTCATTAGCACCTCAAATTCAACATGTCTAAACTAAATTCATCATTCCCCTGTTCCATCCAACAGCCGTCTCTTTCAATTTCTACTCACGGAACCACAGTTCTTTCAGTCCAATGAATTTGGTCACCTCAAATCCTTCTTGGTCCTGCTCTCCCTTCCCACATCCAATTCATTGCTCATCATAGACTGTTGAATCTCCCCTGGTTGTGTCTCCTGCATCCCTGGAATTTCCCTCCACCTCTGTCTTCATTGCTCCTGCCTTAAGTGAGAGAACTCATCTCCTGTCCAGATCTCACTGGTGATGCTCCTGCCTTCTCAACATTCCTACTTGGCTCCCCATTGCCCTTTGGTAGTCTCAGTTCTTCAGCATAAGGTATGAAATTCTTCTTGATGTGGCTCCATTATACTTTTCTAACCTTTTCTCAATTACTCCTGCAGGAAACCTTCCTCTCCACCCATTCTCATACTGTTTAACATTTATTGAGCACCTGCTGTGTGCTAGGCACTGTGCCGGGCCGTGGGACTGCTCACTGTTCCCCCAACATTCTTGGTCTATCTGGAGCTCATAAAGTCACTTGTTTACAGGGGCCAGGTAGGGAAGGTCAGTGGGTGAAGTGAGCTGAATTGGGGATATACAGTAAAAAGTGGTGGAGAGTATGGACAACTGGAGAGGTGCACCTCAGTTAAAGGAGGCAACAGCTACTCAACACCCATCAATTGTGTTCAAGAGTGGATGAGGACCTAGTGTTGCCAGACCTTCCAATTTATCAAGAAAAGCCTGAAATCCAAACCTTTAAGGTGAAAGATCTGTGCTTTTCAATGTGGACAAATAATTCAAATGTTTATAAGATTTTGTACCAGACCACACATAGCATGCCTGTGGTCTGAGTGCTGTCCATCAGCTCCAGTCTTACAATATCTGATCTCTCCTCACACCCATCGCTTTCTTGGGGTGCCTTCTCCTCCCCTTGTGTCCTAAGCTTCCTCAGTCTCCAAGACCCAGCTGAACTCCTACCAAGCTGGCCAAGTCCTCCCTGGCCACCTTGCTCTACTCCAATTTCCTTTGACCTTTGACCATCAACATTATGTGGCTGGCACCCAACTAGGACTTGTGGGGGAGGCCCTGATGTCAGAGGTTTGAGGCAAGGGGTGGTGAGGAACTGGAATTATAGTGCCTGGATTTGTACTGACTTAGCTACTTAGCTGTGTAACCTTAGCACTTAGTACTGGTTTAGCTACTTAGCTGTGTGGCCTCAGGTAAGATTTTTTTTTCACTTTTTAAATATGTATTATATTCCTATTAATTTTCTGGAAATAATGGTACATACAAGCACCAGAAAAGAAGAAAAGAGAAAACATAATGCATGCCCTTAATTATTATTATTTTAAAACTTTTTTTAAATTGTGAAATATAACATATATTAAAACAAAGCAATATATTTCCATGTCCATTTTAACAGGTAGTTATAGAACAGATTTTAAAGTTTGGTATGGGTTGCAGTTCCACGAATTTTCATTTTTTCTTCTAGGCGCTATAAGACACTGGAGACCAACAGGAATACCAATAAAATGATTCAGCAGTCATACTCATTTGTTAAATCCTAACTTCTCTGTTATACTCCTCCTCTTTAAATAACATATATACAAAAAAGCAATAGATTTCAAAGCACATCACAACAATTAGTTCTAGAACATATTTCAAAGTTTGACGTGTTACAATTCCACAATTTTAGTTTTAACTTCTAGCTGCTGTAAGATAATGGAGACTAAAAGAGATATCAATTTAATGATTCAGCAATCATATTTATTTGTTAAATCCTACCTTCTCTGTATAACTCCACCATCACCTTTGATCTTGCTATCCCACTCTTTATGGGTTTTTGAGCTATGCCCATTCTAACTCTTTCATTTGGGAAAGCGCTGTTGATAATATGGGATGGGAGATGAAACTAGCTGATATTCTGGAAAGGCTGGTCCCTCTGCATTTCAGGACTTATCTAGTCCAGGGACCCATCTGGAGGTTGTAGGTTTTGGAAAGTTACCCTAGTGCATGAAACCTTTGCAGAATCTTATATAATGTCCTAGGAATTCTTTAGGATTGGCAGGAATGGTTTTGGTTGGGGTTGGCAAGTTATGATAAGTGGCAATGTCTAACTGAAGGATGAGTAAGAGTGACCTCCAGAGTTGCCTCTTGATTCTATTTGAACTCTCTCAGCCACTGACTGATACCTTATTTGTTATACCTCTTTTCCCCCTTCTGGTCAGCATGGCATTGTTGATCCCATGGTGCCAAGGCCAGGCTCATCCCTGGGAGTCATCTCCCACACCATCAGGGAGACTTTCACCCCTGGGTGTCATGTCCCACATAATGGGGAAGGCAATGGTTTCACTTGCAGAGTTGGGCTTAGAGAGAGAGAGGCCACATTTAAGCAACAAAAATGGTCCTCTGAAGGTGACTTTTAGACATACCTATAGGTAGCCTAAGCTTCTCCACTACATACATAAGCATCACAAGAGCAAACCTCAAGCTCAAGGGCTTGGTCTACTGACCTGGGTGTCCCTAATGTTTGGCACAGTATCCGGGGTTTCCCCGGTAGTACAATTTAATGGTTTCAGTTAAGGTTTTATCTTCTCTGTGACTCAATTTTTTTCTCATGATGTTATTATCAGGATTCAATGGGATAGCCTCTGAAAAGCCCTTAGAACACCACCTATCTTATGGTAAACATACAGTACACATTAACTGCTAATCGTCATCGCTGCTTGGAATTGTTTGTTTTCCATTTTATGTTCACATTTTGCCCGTTGAACTATAACTCACAGAGGACAAGAATTACATTTTATGGCTTCTGCAGCCTCCTCCATCTGTATCCTCCAGCCTCCAGTGCCTTACCCCTAAACACTTAGTCCACACTCCCAGGAACACAATAGATGTTTGGGGAAATGTTTATTGCAACAGATTGAATTCAATCAACAAACTACCCCATACTGACTCTGTGCCAGGCACTGTGCAAGGTGCCAGCAGCAAGGTACGGAGGAACTAGCACTGGCATGGGAGTCAGGCACTCCCAGCTGCTGCTTCACAGATGCGTGAGCTCTTGGCCACTTACTTCATCTCCTGGTCTTCATTCCAGATTCTGTAAGATGGCTAGAACTCCCTCCGCATGGTCCCCTTGGGAGCGTTGGAGGAGAGGTATGGGTCCCCCTGTCTTGACATCAGTAGCCTTTCTTTGAGATTCAGGTGGAAATACTCAAATGTCATTTCACTGGAGCAAAGAGTACATTCCTCCCAACCAGATTCCAGCAGACAGGCCTCTTGTACCAGGGTCCTCTGGCTTGGAGCCCATGTTTTCCTGAAGAGGTTCGGTTTATAGATTGTCTCTCTGCACTGCATGTGCTGTATGTAGACCTCACTTTGTCGCTCTGCTGTGGGACTCACAGAGAATACTCGCACCACGTATGTGCATGTGCATGTGTGTGTGTGTGTATGTTTGAGAAACATCTAGCGCAGTACCTAGCCCATGAGAGATGCCCGATCACAGTGTGGTTGTTTCCTTCCCCCATCCCCTTCATCCTCCCGCTTTTGTGCTCTGGGGCCACAAAGAGGAAAGGGACCTGCTCCATGGCCCCCGGAAGTGCTCACTGTCTAAAAAGGGAGAGAATGAAGCAAACGCTCAAACCTGTGTTCTGATGGAGTAGAGAGGAGACATGGCCATCTACCTTGGGGCTACTAGGAAATAACAGCAGAGAAAGCATTATGTTTACAATTCAAGGATACATGGGGAGGAAGGGAGTAACAGGGGAAAAACCACGGAGGTGGGAAGCATCAGGTCTCCACGGGTGGCTGAGGCAGAGAGTGACTGAGGGCGGGAGGGGGTGAGAGACTAGATAGGTTGGAGCCAGACTGTGACCGGGCTTTGCAAGCCGGGCAAAAGAATTTGGACTTAATCCTTTAGGCAATAATGAGCCATCAGAGGTTTTGTAAGTAGGGAAGTAACATGATCAGAGCAGTGTTTAAGGAAGATTAATTAAAAATAATGTATGGTGTGTTTAATTCATGGCTAGCCCTGGGCTTTGGAGGAGGCAGGAGATGAAGCAAACAAGGCCCCAAAGAACAGGCAATTCACAAAATAATGGCCAATAAACATATGAAAAGATGTCCAACCACTCTAGAATGCAAGGGAATGAAAAGCAAAGCAACAAGGAAACACCATATTTGGCCTATCAAATTAGCAGGAATTCGAAATGATCACACTTGATGCTACTGAGGGAGGGGCTGGGCTGGGTGGCAAATCACTTCAGCCTTTCCGAAGGGCAGTTTAACAAGAGATAGGCAGCGCTTTGTCAAAGTGCACGTTGTGCGGCCCAGAAATCATTGTGGGCGTGAGTAGAGATTTATGCCCCAAATGCCCCTCCACCCCAGGTGTTAGCTATGAAATCAAATCACTGAATCATATGGTGGGAGGTGTTGAAAACTGGGTGACCGTGGCCTCTGAGACTGGATCTTACTATTTTTGAATCCTTGAAGGCTGGAAGCAGGATACAAAACTGCTGATTCTTTTTGAAACTGCTGCTCAT
Organism: Tamandua tetradactyla; assembly: GCF_023851605.1. Lineage (NCBI taxonomy): Eukaryota > Metazoa > Chordata > Mammalia > Pilosa > Myrmecophagidae > Tamandua > Tamandua tetradactyla. The sequence goes on along the minus strand of NC_135353.1, from coordinate 103,256,465 downwards.
GGTGTGTTGTCCGGGTCTCTGAGGGGAGAAGCTGAAATCTGTCCTAGGGACAGACAGTGCCTTTGTTCAGCTAGGGACCTCGTGGGCCAGGCCTCTTGGTCATGCAGATGTACCTCAAGTACCTATTCATTGTTCTTGGGGTAAGCCTGGACTCCATAAGCAGATGCTGTAAGCAGGGATGTTAAGCACTCTGTTTAATAATGTAAAAGCCGGTCCTCTTTGTGGGCAGGTCCGCATCTCTGCAGAATCTCTCGTGATGTTAAATGATTTTCAGCTTCCTTTAGGCTGGGCTTTGACACAGCATAGGGGCAGGTGGGGCAAGTGGGGGGAGGGATAGGATGACAGCCCTGGCACGGGAATAGAAAGGACAGAAGAAAAGAGCCTCGGGTTTGAGGAGGTTAGGGTCCCAGCAATGTGGCAGCGACTACGATTAAAGACCATGACCGCCAGCAGCGAGGCCTGAGAAAGGGCAGAGACTCTGCTATCAATTGTAATTTCCCCAGGACAGTGTTACCCCAAGAGAAGTCCTGTACATGGCAGAAGTTTAAGTGGTACGTGGAAGGGAAATAAACATAGCACTTGCTTAGGATGAAGTTCCTGTTTAAACACCAACAACAAAAAAGTGGGGGTGGGGGGAGTGTTGGTTTAAAGAGAGATTAGAGGATAAGTAGAAGATGAATACAACGAGTCGTGAAGGTGTTTTTTGCAATGAACTGAAGTTGGGGTGAGGCTACTCTGTGTTATTTTCAAGCCATTGGGAAAGTTTGGAAGGTACGACAGCCCAGGGGAATTAAGGCGGATGCCATTATCCACACGTGGACAGAAGGGCACAGAACTTGACATAGCAGTCTGGAGGAAGAAGCAGGGATGAGGGCACCAGAGGGGAGCCAGGAAGGGGCTCAGAGCAGTTGTCCCGGGAACAGGAGTATCAAAAACTCATGGAAGGCTCTAGGCTTCCTGTGGACACTCAGGCAGGCTCTAAGAGAAGGGCAATTCGGATGTTGAGGACCATGGAAGGCAAAGAGTTGGAGATGTTCAGGTCCTAAATGTATTGGACATCCAACCAGGTGACTAGGCAATCACCAAAAATGTGGGTTTCCAAAGCATTTCTGATGATGTAGAAAGATGCCCATGGGAGATAGTGAAGAGCAGAAGAACACAAAACTGTAGGACAGCGTGACCTCATTTATCTTTTTAAGAGACTGGAAGGAAATACACTAAAACTTTATCAGTGAGTGTCAACAGGTGGAAGCTAGGGTGTGCACTCCTGCTGAGACAGTGGGAAAAGAAAGACGGAGCACAGGGTTCAAGAGCTATTGAGGAGGTAGAGTCTAGGAGACTCAGTGAAAAATTGGATGTAGGTGGATAGTGGTGATGGTAGCACAACATTGTGAACATAATTATCAACACTGAAATACATATTTGAATGTGGTTGAAAGAGGAAATGTTCAATCGTGTATATGGTACTAGAACAAAAAATTTTTAAAAAGCACCCATGGAATTGCAATCCAGAACAGTGAGCCCTGAGTTAAACCATGGACTGTCGTTAACAGTACAATTATAAAAATGGGTTTTCGTCAGTTGTAACAAATGTCCTACATCATGCCAAGATGTTAATAATAGGGTGGTATTTGGGAATCCTGTAGTTTTTGCACGATTGTTCTGTAAACCCACAACATGTGTAATAAATGTTTTAATTTTAATATATGATATGCTCACAAACCCATATAATGGAATAAAGTATTAGATGGTTGTATATATCCTGACCAGATAACAGGACCACAAAGCAATGTCAAGTGTAAAAGCTAGTTGTAAGCACTGTGTAATTTTTGCTTGACTTTTGTCGTTTTTGAAAAACGAATTTGTGTTTGTGTGTCTGCATTGAAATCAGTGGAGAAAGCCTTGACCCCCCGCCCCCCACCCCCCAGAAAAAAACTGGATGTGGGTGAAGGAGGGGTAGCCTGAAGAAGGCCTCCCAGGTGTCTGGGAGGTCTTAGACCCCAGGAAGGAGCAGGTGGCCTTGAAATGAGGAGGCCTGGGTGCAGGCACAGCTGTCACAGGGCCATGCCGAGGGAAGGGTAGAAGCAGTGCTTCTATTCTTACAGCTTTGGTAGCATGAGGAACCAGAGCTCTCCCCAACTCCAATAAGGAGTCTCAGGGAAGAACCCTGATTGGCTGGCTTAGGTTATATGTCCACCAATGTGCCCAGCCAGGTAGGATTATTATCCAGAGAAGGAGGAAAAGAAGTTTTGAAACACATAAACATGATAACAGCCACGGAAACTCTGGATTCTTGAAAATTAGAATGAAGGTCTTAACTCTAAATTTGGACTATGACCAATACAACTTCATCCGTGTGCATCCACAAAGAAATAAGCTTTAGCTCATCACATCCAAGGCTCAAGTTAAAACATTATCGATATCTCTTACCTGGTCTCTTGCTTCAGCCTCCTCACTGGTCACCCTGCCTTCAGGTCTGCCCTCTTCAAACTCTTGTCCACACCACTGCTTCCCACAGAGACTGTCATCCTGTATCAGAGGCAGTATTGCTTAGTGATTAAAAGTTTGAGCTTTTCAGGCAAATTTTACGAGTTCAAATTCTAGTTCTGCCACCTCCTAGCTTTGTGACTTGAGTGGGTCATTTTACCTTCCTGGGCTTCAGTTTCCCTAGGAAATGTCACAGCTTGTGAGGATTATATAAGTTAATATTTGTAAGACACTGGCATGCAGAAAGGGATATGAAAGTGTTGTCAAAGATATGACCCTGTCATCCCCTCACTTAAAACACCATATTACTCCTTCTGCCTTCCATGAGCTCACCTCCTCCATGAAGTCTCCCCTGCCTTCCCCCCACCTTACCTCCAAAGAGGCTGAGTTCTACTTCATCACATCCTCCACTGTAGGGAGGTCTGGGACTCGGTATGATTCATCTCTTGTCTCCAGCAAGGCCTTCAGTCAATGATGAATGAATGGGTGGCTTACCTTTGAAAAGCTCTTCACACTTTACAAAGTACTTTTCACACCTCTGATCTCACCTAAACCACACCACAAATGTGTAAAATGGGTATTTTAGAGATGGGGACGCTTGGCCAGTATATGGCAGAGCTGCAATGCAAGCTTGGGTGTTCTGCTCTCAAGCCAGTGGAAGAGAGCACTAGGCTAAGGGTTAGTGGTATCCAATTCCAAGTCCATTTTTTTTTGCCCCTGGACTCACTGTCTGATTTTGGTTAAGTGCCTTTCCTGCTCTCGGCCTCAGTTTCCTCAACTGTATCAGGAAAAACTGGACTGAAAGGTTCGTGAGGGTCCTTCCCACTGTGGCATTCTGTCAGTGGCTGCAAATCCATCAGCCCTCCCACCCTGTCTCCCTCCTTGCCCCTGGGATCAGTCCTTGGGAGAACAAATGACACTGGGAAGCAGGGAGAGGTGACAGTGCTGGCTAGGCCCCAGTGGAGGCTGAGCAGTTGGAGGACTCATTAGACGTTAATGAACTGCAATTGAGCGTATTGATTAGCTCCAAATCATTTTCCCCTAATTCAGTCCTCCAGGGTCGACAGGCCCCTGGCTTCCCTGGGCTTTCTGCCCACTCCCTTAACTAAGCATTCAAGGGATACATCTGAGGGCTGCCAGGCATGAGGTGCCCGGCTCCACCTCGCTGTGCCTTCAAACTGCATTTATCACACAGTTGGGGCCAGCTTTGCGGTCATGCAACCAGTGAAGTCCACAGGGTCCCATGGTTGGTTTAATGCTCTGCTGTCACCATCTTGAAACTCCTAATAATTTTTAAAGAGGCCCTACATTTTTCTTTTATGCTGTCCCTCTACCCACCCAGCCCCACTCACCATGTAGCCATTCCTGCAGATAGTCACAGGACAGCCTGGTCTGTGCAAATGGCACCAACTCAAAACCATGTGCAAAACCATGGCCTGGCTCACAGGGCCTCTCAAGCCCATGGAATTTAGTCCCTCGAACTGATGCCCAGAGATGAGAAGACACTGGCCCAAGGTCACACAACTCAGCCAGCCAGAGGCAGTGTGAAGACTAGAACCCATTCTGCCTTTCCTTTTTCTCTCCTGTAGACTTGCTCCAGATAGATTTTCTAGAACAAGCCCTTGGACTAGATAGCTCCTGTTACCTTCATTTGACGATCACATTGTAGGTGCTCAGGGCACTGTTCCCATGGGATCAAATAGGCTCGTTCTAGTTTCCCTCCCAGATGCCCATGCTTGCTTCCCTCCAGTGTCAGAGAGCTCATTATCTTGCATGGCAGACCATTCCATTGGCAGACGGCTGTCAATATGAGGAAAGCTCTTTAAGAAAATCATGTGATAATTTACCTCCTTATCATTTTCACCGTTTGGCCCTAGTTACTTTCTTGAGCAACACACAAGAAATAAGCCTACAACATCTCACCATCTCCTCTTAACACCCCCAAGGTGTGGGCCAGGGGAGACGCTTTTCTGGAGGTGGGAAAATAATGTCCACTTTTAGTCCTGTGACCCCAAGGAATCAGAGTTCCCCAATAGAAAGGCAAAGAAAAGGAACATGATTGAGAGTTTTAGCTGCACCAGGTGGGACAGCACCTGGGGTGGTGGAGAGTGAGGTTGGGATGGCAGACCCTGGCCTGGGAGTCAGTGCCCTTCCGACATGAGTATCAAAGTACACTCTGGAGATTCAAGGCTTCCCTGTTCCGCTGCTTCTCTGCTAAGTCTGTTGAGGCGTGTTACAGAAATGAGTCCACAAAAGAAACGGTGGCTGGGTGCATCAAGGCCCTGTTAGCCTCAGAAGGGTTCTTAGGAAGAAGGGTGCCCATCTGTTCCTTCTCTCTCCTGACCGAGGAGTCACACACCAGGAGGTCTGTAGATTTGGCACCTGGAAGGATTACCTGGTGCTCCTTGGGCATCTGAATGGGTGCCCATAGAAGGTTCTCTAGCCATAAGGGTCTCAACCTCGGCTGCACATTCGAATCACCTGGGAGCTATTTAAAAATACCTGTACTCAGGCTCCACCCCTAGAGACTTGAATTGTATTGGGACCTGGGCAAGCAAATGCTTCAATAGCTCCCCAGGTGATTCGAATTGCAGCTAAGACTGAAAGCCATTCATCCAGAGCAGAGCATCTACAACTTGAATGTGTAGACAGATCACCAGGGGATCGTATTCAAAATGAGATTTCAGAATCAGTAGGTCTGAGGTGGGGCCTGAGATTCTGCATTTCTAACAAGCTCTAGGGATTGTCGGCATTGTTGCCAAATCCTGGGCAAAGCACTCTGAGATAATTGTATGACAAAAATGCCCCGGGTCCTGGTAAAGCTGGGCCTGGATAAATTGGGGTGGGGCCTCAAATCTCAGAGAAGGAGTCAATGACCTCTGAGGATACTGCCTACCTCAGTAGACACGCCTTAGGTTTGGTTCAGAGGCAGCAGTACTGGCCGACTAAAAGGATTCATATCACCAGGGCACAAAGCTGTGTGAACCGGTTCTTTAAAGTTCCTGAATATGCATCTAGAAGCCAAATCTTACAGCTCCCAGCCCCTCATTCACTGATCTCAGGAGCCTGGATAGGTTCTGCCCCATCCCTCCTTCTAAAGGTCAACAGCATAGGGAACTTTCAGCCTTCTTCAACACCCCCACGCTGGCCCCCAAGTCAGGCCTTGAGTGTTGATGGGTGGCAGAGGGCCCGGAAGTACCCTGCTTTGCTCCCTCGGGTTGTCAATGTTCCCAAGGGTCCAATTAAGCCAGCGCTTTGTCCCTGGGCAGTGGAAGCAGGCGTCCCTGGCACTCATCCTCTCCACACTCCATCTCTTCATCAGCTGTCGCCAGACAGCCCACATAATGTTGGGATTTCATGCTCAATATTCTTGATGAAAGTGGAACATCAAAACCTCAGCGGGGTGGACACACGGAGACTAAGTGAGGCTCTCGCTGAAGGAGCTGTTTTCTCGGCACAAGAAATGAACGAAGGTCTTTTTCCAAGGCTGCCTGGTATTATTATTGTCATTATTGTTGTTGTTATGGTTTTCTTTCCTTGCATCGAAGTAGGAATAATAAATTATGTCTTGCTTTCATATATATATATATAGCTTCCCCTCTCTCTTGCTGATAGCAATCTTTTGCCTCTTGTTATAATAAATATTGATTGGCACTGTTAGGAGACACCAACCCTTTAATCTTCCAGCTCCCTGCTCCCCGGCTCACTGATGTGGATGCTATGGAGGAAGATTGTATTATCTGCCCACACACCTGTTTGGCCACTCGCCTCTCCAGCAACAGGACTCAGACTATTAATGTCATGGGAGATTGGCTTTCCCGGGATGTCACTATTCCGTCTTGGCTTTTCTTGTGGCTCCAGGGAAAAGCACTTTTCTGGCCTGCTATCCCACGGCTGTTACCCTGAGGGCCTAGGTGATGAAAAGGGGCTCACTCAGGCACTCATTCACTGGTTCTTCAGTCATTCATTCATTTACTCATCAAGCATTTGTCAAGAATCTCCTGTGGGACAGGCCCAGGGCGAGCCCCACAAACAACTCTCCCAGAGCTTCCAGTTGAGGGTGGGGGGGATGATCCCATTACAGTGTGAGTAGGTGGTAACAGAAAGGTAGACTAGGCATGCAAGTGGCTCAGTGGAAGTAAGATAGACGTTGACTCCCTGGAGGAGGTGATCTTGAATCTAGATCTTAAAATTCAAGAAATTCAGGAATGTTACCAGGCCCCCACTGAGGGTTCCTCTGAGACCAGGCAATCTGAGGCTCTCTGGAAATGGGTGGCCCTGGGAGGAGAAGATATGTAGTCGGAGCACTGTTGACTTCTGGTTTGAACCCCTGCCCTGCCACTGAAGCTAGGGACAGGTTACAGGTTCTCTCTGGCCTCTATGTGTTCTAAAATGGTATGTATAATCTTTTTTTTTCTGTTATTGTTTTATTTCTTTTTCTGTTGTCTTTTTGTTTCTTTTTCTAAATCGATGCAAATGTTCTAAGAAATGATGAATATGCAACTATGTGATGATATCGAGAATTGCTGATTGTATATGTAGAATGGAATGATTTGTTAATATTTTTGTTTGTTTGTTGTTAATTTTTTAATAAATAAATAATGTAAATAAAATAAAATAAAATGAAGAGTTGACCCCACCATTTCTTAGAGCTGGGGATGCCCACATTCCTGCACCAGTAATGGCAACTCTTAGAGGGAGATACCACCGTAGCATGAGGGTATTCCCTGGGTGAAGGGCATTTGTGACAATAGCTCTGTCCTGAGGCAGAGCCCCCTGGAAATGGGCAGGCCTTGTGCTCATGGGCCTGTGACATGGACAGGAAGAAGTGTGCGGGAAGCCAGCAAACCCTGGTTTCCAAACGGAGTCCAGGGCTCCTCAGACCAGGTCCTTGTCAGAAGTCGAAAGGGGAAAGAATGAACATTTATTATGCCAGTGAAATGTGAGGCACTTGCACATATGATGGCATTAAATCCTTGACCCAAGCCCGTGAAGCAAGGATAATTATGCCCACTTCATGGTTGAGGAACCCAAGGTGTGGCAAGGGTAATAGAGAGGCTATGCAGTTCAGTGGTCAAGAGCTTGGGCTATGGCTCAGACAGCCTGACTCTGCCTCTTATTAATTGATGACCTTGGACAAGTTACTTAACCTCCAGTTTTCTCACCTCTAAAATGGATAATAATAGCATTGACTTCGCCAAGGATGGGCTGAGATGATATATATAAACAGCTTGGCTGGCCCATGGCGAGTCTGAGGTTGCAAAGCCATTGCAGCGCAGGGTTGCAATTCAAATTTGAGGCTGGCTCTAAAGCCAAGGCCACAATGCTCTTTTGCCCTCATGCTTGCTGCTTGCCCTCAAGCATTGCCACTCAAGCCTTTCCTTAGAGCTAGATTGAGTGAACCAGAAGCTGGGGACTCCCTCCTGCCTGGTGGACTTATTGAACCTCGGTGCTAGATTTCAATGCAGAGTGATAAGTGCTGTAATGGAGTGCACGGTGCTGTTAGGAGCTTAGCTGATGATCAGAGCTTCTGAAAGGAGAAGGGGAGCCATGGGAGAGACTTCTCTGGAAGTTACTACACAATATCCACTCTCCCCTTCTTCCCCAATAACAATACCTTGGTGGCAATGCCTAGCTAGAAGTCTACATTTCCCAGCCTTCCTTATGTAATATAAAAGGAAATGTTACTTGACGCTGCTGGAGAGGTACTTAAAAAGAAGCTGATTCAGCTAGGATGTGTGACCAGCCCTTTTCTGTTGTCCAGAATGGAGAGGTGATGCCTGGCATTCCAGCAGCTATCTTGTACCCTAATGGGACCTTGAAAATCAAGCTGGTACAAGGATGTTAGAGCAGAAAGATGAAAGTAGCCAAGGTCCTTGATGACCTCATTGTGCCACTGTGCCAGTCATGAACTGCTTACCTCCAGACTTCTTGTGCATGAGAATATAAAGCCTTGTGTGTCTAAACCAAAATTTGGGTCAGTTTCAGTTCCTCGTCACTGAATGCAATTCCTAACTGATTCAGAAAGCTCAACAGGGAAGGCATCATGGGCATGGGAGCTTGGGATAAGTAATTCCAGGCAGAGGGATCAGCCAGTCTGAGGTATGAGGATTTGAGTGTCTGACACACGAGACACATGGTGCAGTTGGCAGAGGTAACCAATAGGTGAGAAATACAGTGGGCACCCTGGTTCCAGACACATGGGACTCCCGGGTCAACACACCATACACTCCACCCTGCAGTCATCTCACCTCTTCCTGAATAACTGAGCACCAGCAGCTCTAACTATTCAACAACTCTTTTTACCTTATACTGAATCAAAAGTAAGTCCTGCTACATGTGACAACATAGATGAACTTTGCAGACATCATGTTGAGTGAAAATAAACCAGACACAAAAGGATAAATATTGTATGATCTTGCTGATTTGAAATACTTAGAATAAGCAAATTCATAGAGTCCAAAATTAGAAGATAGGTTACCAGGGGATGGGATGGGGAAAGGTAATGGAGAGTTCAGGCTTAAAATGTTTAGAGCTCCTATTTAAAATGATGGAAATATTTTGGTAATGGATGGTGGTGATGGTGTTACCAGGCAAAGGCTGTGGATTCTACCTCTGCCCCCGACAAGCTCAATAACCAATTCCTGAGACCCTGGGGTTTCAAGGAATAAAAGAGTTTATTACTGGGCGTGTAGTAGGAGAGCAGATGGTCTATCAGCCCGAAATCTGTCTCCCCGAACTGCAGAAATTCTGATAGTTTTATTAGAGAAAAGATGGGCAGGGTTTAGGATAATGGGCACAGTGGCCCCAGATGATGTAATTAAAGGCGATTTAATTACCAAGCATGTACAGATTGATTACATACTTAGTTACAGAATGTATGTAAGAAAATGGCAGAATGAGGTATAGATGACTTGTAGGTTAAAGTCTAAGCTACTGCACATGTCGGGCAGTTCCATTTTGGTTAGATCCAATCTCAGTTACCAAGATAACTCTGGACATGGGGTGGGTTAGTTCTGGGCTGACCCGAGGCTCTTCATTAATAAACATTAGTGACTGTCTTTAGTGATTACAAGACTCTAAAGTTGAAAAACTAGATGACTGGGTACAAATGAAAGTTAGTCACGTGGTTTTTCACAATCGCAGGGGCAGAAGATGAAGGCTTTGCAGTCATTATCAGAAATCAAAGCAGCTGGGTTACAATTTAAAGATTTCAGGAGTTCCCCTCTGTCTGCACCAATATACCAGAAAGCAAAAAGGAATAGCTATATAATGATTCAATAATCAAATTCATCACTTAAGTAATGATTTCTCAGTTACAATGGTAGCAAAACATTGTAACCGTAATTAACAGCACTGAATTGTATATCTGAATGTGGTTAAAAGAGGAAATATTAAGTTGTATATATGGTAACAGAATAAAAAATTTTAAAAAATCCACAGAACTGCATTACACAGTTAACTCCAAATTAAAACATGGACTATAGTTAACAGTACAGTTATAGAAATGTGCCATTCTAACAAATGTTCCACACCAATGCAAGGTGTTACTATTAGGGTACGGGTATCCTGTATTGTATGTGTGATTGTTCTATAAACCCAAGGTTTCTTTAATAAAGACAAAAAGAAGTAATGCTATTTCCCAGCTACCAGGTGCTATTGTCTCCGTTTTGCAAATGAGGAAATTGAGGATTATGGGAGGTTTACCGCCCAGCCCTAGGCTATGCAACTAGTAATGGCAGGGCTGAGATCTGAACCCAGGCGGGCCCTCTGGTTCTCAAACTCTAGAGTACATCAGAATCACCACGAGGTCTCGTTAAAGCACAGATTGCCAGGTCCTACTCCGGAGTTTCTGGTTCAATGGGTTTGAGGCGGAGCTGACAGTTTGCATTTCTAATGAGTTCCCAGGGTTTGCTGATGCTGCTGTCTGCGGATCTCACTTGGAAAACCACTAGGTTGGAGGATTAGCTGAGGACAGACCTCCTTGTGGCAGGTGTGGAGTGTGCACCCTCAGATTCAAGCTGAGAACGAACCAGAAGTGAACATGCACAGAGAACAGTGAGAAAGGCAATTTAAGTCCAAGAGCGCACTGAGGACATGAACCTCGGAGCTGCAGAGGGGCTCTTCAGTGGCAGGGCACTGATCTGTGCCCAGGGCCAATCTGGCACTGGGGATGAGAGGGCCTGCCCTAGTGTAGTTACTTGGCATAGGAGAACCCTCCACATCCCCCCCCCCCTTTCCCCCCTTCCATATACAGAAAATGTTTTGAAAGCTTGGCTGAGTTCTACCGGCGTTCTTCGAGGGACACCGGGCAACTTGGTGGAGGCCAGTAAAACCAACCTGGCTTCCACTGTTTTCCTGTATCAAACTGAAAGTCCTGAACTAGTCCTCCACCCCCAAGGAAGCCAGCCTCAGGCAGCATGTAGGGAATACCTTCCAGGCACCACTATCATTTGCTGTGTCCTTCCTGGGCTTCAGTTTACTTACTTGTAAAATGGAAACGAGGAGTCCCTGTGTACCCTACCTCTAAGGGTAGGCAGAGAGGCTCCTGAGAGAAGGGATGTATGGGAGAACTTGACGAACTGTAAGGACTATATGGAGGTGGAGGCATTTATGCTTAAACTCTCCATTCAGTTCTCACTTGATGGCCTGGACTGAGCTGCCACTGAGGCAGCCTCTTCCCCTGGATGCTGACTTTTCTAGACACCCTGGCTTTTCTGGATACCTGCCACTCTTCTCTGGGAACCCCATCAAGGTACCATGATTTAGGAAAGGGGCGTTTCATCTGGAGCTCTGGAGCTCCTGAGCCAGGCTATCTTTCCTACTGGCCAGGATGGGTGGCACCTGAACTGAGACCTGAAAAGAACATGGAGAATTCGACACTAGCTAGGTGCTGGCAGGTTCCAAGTGAAATGCAGACAGACTCCACCTGTCCTGGGACTGGATTTCTTTGGTTCCTTGGCTTCCAGACTCCAGAAAAACTCAGGCTGGCCCACTGGGAAGGAGAGACAGGATGAAGAACAGTTTCGTAGGCCAAGAACCGCATTGAATCTCACTGCAAAGCTCCAACCAGATGTGAGAGATTCCATAAGCCCCTGGGGAATAGCTTGAACTGAAGACTATGGTGTAAATACTTTCCTACACATTCACACAAGGGTTTGTTTTTTAATTTTTTTATTTTTGAGTCTTACTACTTGTGCCCTCGCTGGTATGTTAGCTTCAGGCTATAAATTCCTTGAGGGCAGGGAATAGATTTGTAGGGATGAGGAATTGGAACAGTGATGATGTGGATGACAGTGATATGATGATAGTGTTGGGGTTGATGCTGATGGCAATAGTATAAGGAGATGGGAAAAAGAGAAGGAGGAGGAATTGGTGGTGGTGGTGAGGTGAGAGAAGTGGAAATGAAGGTGAGGGAGGTGGTAGCAGAGATGAAGGTGGCAGAGGCAGAAGTGAGGGAGGTAGAAATGGAAGTGAGGGTGATGGAAGTAGAGGTAAAGGAGGTGAAGGTAGAGGCAAGGGTGGTGGGCATGAGAATGGTCGAAAGAGGAGAAGAGGGAGGGCAGCGGGGACGGAAATAGTGAGAGGGCAATGAAGGTAAGGAAGAGAATTGTTCATATCCTTCTTAAGAACTTTTCCCTCTTCTCTCTGTTTCCCCTCCTCAAACCTCCTTGGGGGCAGGGCCTGTGCCTTTCTCCCCTCTGTGTTCCAGTACCTAGCCCAGTGCCCTCCATCTGTGGGTGTCCACAGGTGTTTGCTGAACGGATGGAGATGTGAGCCTGGCGTGGCATTGACAGCAAGATAACCGTAATGATTGAGAAGTGAACACACTGGAGCAGTCTTGTGCAGTGCAGAGGCTCCACACAATTGGATATCATGCCCTGGGATATCAGAGCTGGCACTGTCCGCAGGAGACAGAGCAGATGGTGCTGCGTGCCAGTGGTGGGTGTGGAATGAGTCCTGGGGCCCCCTAGAAGCTGGCCAGTGGGGCCCAGCCCAGCAGCAGCAGCTTTGGGGATTGGTTGATTGGCTGAGTTTGCTTACTGGATCCAGGCTATTTTTCCATAATCATCTTTTGTCTGGCTGAACAATGGAGGGGAGAGGGGCAGCCAGGCAGGTGGGGGCATAGTTTGACAGGACCAAGGAAGAGAAGGGGAGGCTCCCGTACTGCTTCTGGCCAGCGGCTGGGCTCCAGGCCTCCCTTCTTCCTAGATTCAGGGGCTCCTCTGTAGTCCCAGTTTCTCCAGAGGCAGCCAAGAATCCAGGTCCAGGGTAGGCCTAGCCTGGGGCCCCACCCCCACTCAGGCTGGCTCACATACCTCCCCCTACACCTCTCTCCTTTAGAAGCTACAAAGCTTTTGATAAATGCCCGCCCCAGTTCAGCCCCTGTGGAAGGCAGGCCGCCCCTGGGAGGAGTCTGTCGACATTCGACACTTGGGGAGAAGGATGGCCCCGCAAGGGAGCAGGGTGGGGGTGGGGGATGCAGCCCAGTTCCCTTCTGAACAAAAAGAGATTTCTCTCTCCCTCGCATAGGCTGCTGAAACCCCAGCCCTGGCTCAATCATTTTTCAAATTGCAATGAATTAACATTTTCTGGAGCAGGAGAACCACATGGAGAGGGCTAAGTACCAAGGTCGGGAATAGTCTCAAGCCCCTCTTGGCCTGCTCCCCACCCGCCCCCTCCCCTCTACCCTGCCATTCTTACTGGGGACTGGGGAGGACAGAAGCCCAAAGGAACAGCTTCTTCCATTTCACTCACACCTTTCCCAGCACTGGCTGGAGGACGTTCTCCCTCACTCCTTGCAAACAGCCCCGCCTGCCACCTCCTCTTTGCAGACATTCCCTCAGTCATGCCCACCGCCACCCTCCCACCCCGCAGAATGTAGGGCAGGCCTGTTTATTCCCATTTGGCAGAAGGAGAGACCGAAGATCTAGGAAAGGGTGAGGAGGAAGGGTGATATGAGAGTGCAGGGCTGATGTTGGGACCCCAAGGCAGAAATCAGGATGCCGACACCCCCAAATCTCAAATCCACTCCTTTTCACCGAATTGCAAAGTTCACAGTTTAGACTGACCAGGAAACCCATAGGCACAGGACAAAAAGTTAGATTTTACCCATCTCAATGGGGCGGAGGCTCCCCTACCTTGAATCTCCAAGGGAAGACATTCCAGAAATTAATTCTGCTACCTGGATGTTTCCCCTTATACCAACAACCCCAGTCCCTCCTTGTTGAGCTACAAAAGAATTCATTTATTCATAATGATGCTGGTTGTCATTTGCTGGGTGCTTACCATTGTGTCAAGCATGATGCTAAGTGCTTCATGTGCATTATCCTTTTGGTTCCTCAAATAACACTTCCAGGTAGGTATCATGATCCCCATAGTACAGATGTAGAAACTGAGGCTCCATGAAGTAAAATGAATTTTCCAAGGTCATACATTAGAAGCGGGATTCACATCCAGGCCTACTGGTTGCCCCTGTCACCCTTCCCCACCCCTATGTTCGATGCATCCAGCTGCCCGTCATGATCTTCCCCTGGTCCCCCTTTCTCCTCAAACTCAGAAGTGTCCACACACATGAAGCAACACCACTGTCCTGCCACCCAGTGAGCTCTAGCAGTGAGGGGCTGGTATCTTGTCCTCAGGGTTGGATGGGGGGGCCAGCCTCAGCTGGAAGCAGCTGGAAAGCAGACTTTGTGGAAGGAAGCGCAACAGCACACACACACACACACACACACACACACACACACACACACAGAGGTAGGGTGGTGCTCAGGGCTTTGTCTTAAAGGGGAATGGGTTGGGATGGAGATTGCTTAAGGGAACCATTTTCTTTGCCTTTTCCCGAAGGAAGATTGGAGAGTCTATCTGCAGCCTGAGCCCTGGGATCCTGGGCTCCCTCAGCTCTGAAGGGTTACAGTCTGGTGGCATGAAGTCCCCCTCCCCCAGTCTGGCTCCGATCTACCCTCTGGAATTTATTTCTCACCCTGTCTCTTTTTCCACGCTATGGTTCAACCAAAGTCAATATTCCGCCTCCATGCCTTTCACACATGCTGTTTCCACAGCCTGGAATGCCCTCCCCCCTTCTTGCTTTCACATATACAAATCCTATCCCTCAGGGAGGGCCCAGCTGAACTGCCCCTTACTTCCTCCAGGAAGCCCTCTAGATTCTCCTCATTCTATCCCCACCCATCTGCCTCCTCTCTGCCCTCCCCAAGGTGAAAGGAAGTTATCCCTCCTCAAGACTTTCATAGCACTGTATCTGTTCCTTTCTTAAGGCGCTGACCACTTTCTCCTGGAAATTATAACTGTCAGGGTACAGGCCTTAGAGCCCTTCTACAGCAGGAGCTCTCTGAAGGAAGAGCTGTTTCAGCTTCATCATTATATTTCCGGGCACCTTGATTCACATTTCAAAGAAATATATTGAGTGTCCACTCACACCCCACTCAGGAGAGTAGCACAGTGTGGAAGGAAGTTGGAGTCAGAGCCACCTGGGCTTATATCCCTGTTCTGGTTCTTCCCAGCTGATGCCCTTGAGCAAGTTACCTTCCCACTCTGAGACGCCATTGTCCTCAGCTTTTGTAGAATGGAAAGAATAATTGCAACCACCCAGGATAGCAGTAGATATTAAATGTGGGACTCAAAGGTAAGACACCTCCCGAAACAAATGGCACACGGTTGGTGCCTAAGAAATGTTTGCTTGCCACTCCTTCCCTTTTTCAGAGTAATGATGAATGGCGGAATGAATGAGGAAATGAAATTAGGCCGGACATTCCGAATAGCTGTAGCCTGAGGCACTGCGCCATCTCAGGCCTGGCTGCCTTCTTCCCTGAGGCAAACCTGCCCACCCGTCCACATCCCTTCATTCTGTTCCCAGCCACCCCAGGCCCACAGTTTATACACCGAAATTCCCAGAAGCCAAGACTTCCAAACAAACCCCCAAGTTTGGATTTATCAGCCGTGCTATTAAAACAGTAATTTTCAGCTGCCTAATGTTTCCAACTTCTGCTCTAATCCAGCGGGTAAATATTTACGGAGCCTGACACCACTCCTAGGCCACTTGCTCTCCTGCCAAACATTCATTTCCCTTGCAGCTCCACTGGTTTGATATTTTTAGGAGCAGGGAAGGATGGAGTTCGTGTGTGCGTGTGCCTGCTGGGGATGTGTGGCAGGGAGAGGGCGACGGTGGGGGAGGCTCAGTTGTCCTACTTGGTAGGCCTCCTCTACCCAGAGGTGTAGGTTCATTGCATTGCGCCCAGACCTTCAGGCCTGGACCTTCTCAAGACTTTCCTCACCCCCTTCCACCTTCCCACCACACACACACACACACACACACACACAGCGCTCTCCAGAACAAATGAGCCTTCAGGCTGACCAGACGTGGCAGAGAAGCACCGAGAGAGCACACACAGGGCACTAGAGGGAAACAGACTGTGGTGGGGAGGGGGAGGGGGATCTCAACTCTGCCATTTGCTAGGTGGGTGGCCCTGGACATGTCCCTTCTCCACTACTCTGAGTCTGTTTCCTCATCTGTGAAATGCAGGTAGGAATCTGCACCCCCCACGGAGAATTAACATGTGGAGAGCACCCAACACAGCGTCTGGAAAAAGGTCTTGTTATATTTCAACTCATGACCACCTTCTCGGAGAAGCCTTCCCTCATCTGCCTGAAAGAATCTCTCTGTCTTCTCTCTCTCTCTTGTCATAGACTGAGTGCTCTTAGTGGATGAAGCCTGAGTTCATCTCTAAAGCCTCAACAGCTAGCACAGAGCCTGATCTAGACAAGATGCTTAATGAATCTTCATTGGGTGTGAATATTTGTTTAATATTTCTGGACTGGCTGGAGGAGAGGAAGGAGCCAAGGCTGGTTTGAGTGTGTGCTATCTGACACTTTTTAGTCCCCTCATAGAAGAGAACAAAAGGAAAGAGGACAGAAACCAACATTTAATGAATGTTCCATGCTGGGCAGTAAGTGCTTTTCATGGATGAACTCACTTAATCCTCCCAGCAGCCCTATAAGTTAGGTGTCCCACTTTAGAGATGAGGTAACTGGAACACTGGTCACTTGACTAGGGTCACACAAGTAATAAAAGACAAAACAGGGTTCTGAACCTGGGCAGTGTGGCTGCAAAGCCCACACTCATTACTTTATCCTACCTCCTTCAGTAGATACTCAGTGAATATTTGTTGAATGAATGAATGAATGAGTGCCTTCTGTCTGAGTGCTATACATACATGTACAGCTAGCTACATGCATTATTTTATTGATACCTCAAAGCTATCTTTCCTTGCAGGGTAGGGGTGGAATCTCCATTGTTCAGATAAACAAACTGAGGCTTATGGATAGGAAGTAATCCACCCTAGGTCATACAGCTAAGAAGCAACAAAGCTGGGACTTGCTTTCTTCTCCCCCAGCCTGCCTCTGATGTCTTTGCCTAGCCAGAAGCCCCTAGGGAGGGACCCAAGGGGAGCTTATTTTCATTCCTGGGTACCTCGAGGGGAGCAGATCTTCTAGACTCTGAGATTCTAGCACCTAGGAAGTCTGTTGAAATTGACCACCAATGCTTCAGATTGCAGATGGGGAGAGATGGGCCCAGAGAGGTGAGCAGCATGCCCAAGGCCACACAGCAACTAAGCCAGCATCCCTGATCTCCCACCCCTCCCCCCACTCTGTCAGGTCTCCTGAGGCCACCCAGGGACCACGGCCCAGCTGTCCCAGTCAAGAACACATTTCCCCCAGGGGATGGGTTTCTATGAGCTGGAAACTAAGAGGGGTGTAATGAGGAGGAAAGAGTCCAGCAGGGAGAAAATGGATTGCTTCGGGGGACGAATTCCAAGCAGATTGAGCCACAACCGAGCCCCTGTTATTAGTAATTGTGGTGTCATGAGGAGCCTGGGATGACGGCCGTGATGGTGGGTGATGATGATAATGTTCTGGGTGAGGGGGGAGAAGGGAGGAGGAGGATTGGTCATTACTGCGTCCTGTCGCCAAGCCTATCGGGCCCCTTCCTACCCTTTCCAGACCCCTCCCAGACCAGAATTTCCCAGGCCCACTCTGAAGAAAAGTCAGTCCAAATAGCGCTGCGGTGTTGCTTCGATCAGGGGACTAGTAGGGGCTGAAGTTCAGCCCCTGCTCCCTGCCACAAACCACATATGTATGTACCCTGACCTGGGGCTAACTGCCCAGAAGGGGTGCCTTTTCCTAATTGTCCAAAGTCTCCATATAAGCTAGAGAAGGCCCTGAGCTGAAGACCACAGGAGCACGTTTTGTAGGGGTGGAGGCCGGGGGCCACGCTGCAACTCATTTCCGTCTTGGCTGGACCAGCACCCAGAGACCTCACCTCCCTCCTTCTGCCTTCTTTTCAGAGCCAAATAGCTCCAGCTCTGAATCTGGTCCCCCAGATTCCCTGGAGGATTCTCCCTGTGATTTTTGACCTTGGACCCATCACTTCAGCTTTCTGTGCCTCAGTTTCCACCTCTGGAAAGTGGGGCTGTGCCGGGAGCATTCAGTGAGATGGTGAACAATGGGGGACCATGTCTAACAAAATGAATGTCGTCCCCATTCCGCCCCCTCTTTCCCTGGTGCCATATCTTTGTTCTGCTTTTATTTGGAACCCAAGCTCCCCACCACCCTGCCTCACTCCTCCCCAGGCAGCAGGGAAGATGGGGGGAGGGATGGGGGCGGCAGGAGGCGGGGGCTGTTAGCGGAGAAAGTAAAATTGCCTGCCGGACCTCGGGAGATCCAGAGCATGGAGGGAGGATTCTTTAGGCAGTTTCTCCTGAGCAGTTGCGGCCAAGACCTAAATGTCTGGGCCAGTAACGCCCTGCCTGGCTGTCTGGGGAGGTTCCCTTTGGGGGTTGAGGAGGCTGTGAGATCCCTAGGAAAGGGAGATTGTGATAAATCACACTGTCAGGTGGTGAGGACTGCTGGCGGCTCCAGGTCTGCCTCCCTCCTAGGATGGGTGTGCCCATAACTAGAGGTGGGGAGTGGGCAACTGCCCTCACATCCCCAACCTAAGCCTCAAGCTTAGCCCACCGGGCATACACACACTCCGTCCACCTCGCCAGCCCCCAGTGCCTGCCCAGGAAATCTATCCCTGCTTACCTCTATCCTCAGTTGAGAGGCCGAAGTTTAGGGTCCTAGTCTCAGCTTGCCCCCACTTTACTGTGTGTCCTTGGGCAAGTGTCTGCCTCTCTGAACCTCAGTTTCCTTGTTTGTGCCAGGACAGGGTTCAGTTCCTTTGCAAGCTCAGTTGCAGAAGCCAGGCAACAGGCCGGGGGTGTGTTTCTCAGGGTTAGAGCTGGAGGCTGGAGTGGCACTAAGGAGGTCCCAAACACTTGTGTTTCACTTTACTCTGTCCTAAACCCCTTCCAGCATTGACATTGTATAATTATGTGCCCCAACAGCTGCCCAGCATACACACACACACACACACACACACACTCTCTCTCTCTCTCTCTCTCTCTCTCTCTCTCTCTCTCCCAGAAAGGCAGTGAGCAAGTGTGCCAAGCAGATTCATTAACATGTTGACACTTTGAGGCTTATACCCAAGCCCAGCTCACTCTTTCAGTACCATACAAATCACAGGTAGGACCCTCTCTCCCACAGCAGGAGTCATTTGCATTTTAAAGGGAGTAAGAAGGACTGATGGCAAATCTGAGAGGAGCACTTAGGCCTCCTGGGATTGGCAGTCATTGATGAAAAAGGAAAACCATAAAACAAGAGCTGGGAGAGTCCCCAGAGATTGACCTGTCCATCATCTTCAAGGGCAAACTGGAGCCCAGGGAGAGGATGGGGCTTGTTTGAAAGTCACACAGCCCTTTGGGGCCAGAGTTTGAGACCAGGCCGTAGGTCTCTTGCTTTGAAATCTAGAACTCTCTCCCACTTCCTCCAGGACAGGCTGCACTGCTAACTGAACCAAAGAGAGTTTCTGACCCAGAGCTTCTTCAACTCCCAGATTCCAGCAGCGATTGATGGCCCCTACCTGACTCCTCTGTTCCGCCCCCCCCTCCGACGAAGGCTTTGGGGTGGGGGTTGGTGGCCCTGTCTGCAAAGCTCAGCATGTGCCTCATGCTATCGAGCCCCAGAAGACAGGAAGAGGCCAAGGTCCACTCTGCCTAACGTCCTGACCCCTCCAGCTTCAGAGGCCACAGTGGAACAAGGGGACAGGGGTAAAGTGAGAGAAAAGAGGAGAATGGAGAAGGAAGAAGGAGTAGAGGGGAGAAGAGTAGGAGGAGAAAGGAAGAGGGCAAGGGGAGAGGAGGAGTGGGAAGAACAGGGAGGAGGAAGAAAGATCCGGAAGAGACTGGAACAAGGGTCTTTGGGGAAGGGAAAAGCCAAACCAGTAAGAGGGGGTGGAGGGCAGGCAGTTAGGAGAGAAGCACACAGAGAAGAGATGAGCTGAAGAGAGCAGCAAAGAAAAGGGTCGGCAGAGAGACAGAGAAGAGGGCTCTGGCCCAGGGGTCTCCCCTCCCCATGTTTCATGGAGCTCCCCTAGGGACCGTGGGGGTGAACTGAAAATGAAACACCTCGTCCCGGGCCCAGGGATGTGACCCCTGGCATAGGAGGATTAGGGACTCTTCCAAGAGGAAATGGGGAGAATGCCAGGAGTGGGGGAGCAGAACGCAAACTCCTGCTGCCGCCGCCCCCCACCCCAGGCCTGCCACAAAGCGTGCCTCTGAGCCCACCGGCGACATGGAGCTCCAGTGCCCCCTTGTGGCAACGATCATTGGCCTGCTAAGTGACAGCAGCAGTCTGGAATATGGGGTGGGAATAGGTACAGTGCTGGGTGTTGGATACATGAAGGGGACAGGTGTGATGAAGAACCCAGGAGATGGGCCAAAGTTTGGCTCCAAGTTGTTTTGGGCATCGGTAAAGACCAAAACCGGGGAGTTTCCCCTCAGCCTCTCCCTACCCTTTCAAGTGGAGCTCACAAGGGTGGATGTGAGGCTCTAAAGCAGAAAAAAAAACAGGGCGTACTCATCCTTCAGAATGCCCTCTGTCATCCTAGCTTCCTCCTTTCATCTGGGTACCTCCCGCTTCACTCCGAAGAGCTTACTTCTCTTGGGCACACAATCTAAGTGTGTGTGTGTGTGTGTTTGTGTGTGTAGGAAGGAAGGTGTGGGGCATCAGATAGAAGCACCCTAAAGCTGGCTCTGGACACCTGGAAATGGCATTCACCTAGAAGAGTCCGGAAGCCTTGGCTCTACCTTGCCCCATGGCTGTCTGGCTCGGTAATTCAAAGCATTTCCTTGCCTTCTCTAGGCCTCAGGATCCCCGCATCTGGAACCCAAAGGACTTGGCCTCAGTGGCTTGTAAGGGCATATACAGCTGTGACACTCTGCAATTTTATGGTTCCAATTCCAAAAGAGAGTGCTTGAAGAAGAAACTAGTCCAACCAGGAAACGTTAATTTCCCACTGTAATTTTTGAGGTGCGGTTTGCACATACTGTGCTGGTAAGATCTCACCTAGTCCTTAGCTCTGACTTCTCTCCAGGACCCTCAGCAATGCTCCCACCTGGAATGTGCTCAGAGAAGCCCGGTCAGTGGGACTGGAGCGGCCTCTCTTTCTCTATCTCTCTCTCTCTCTTCAGTCAAGGGCAAAAGACTGATATCCCCTCAGTCTCCTGCCATGACAGAGGTACAGGACTCCTCCTGTGTCCACTCCAAGCCCAGGGCTCCAGTGTGGATGGAAAGTGCAAGGTCAGCACCGTCTCTTCCGTGAGCCCGGCCCAAGGCAGGAGCCTCAGACTGGAAATGGAGAAACCCAAGCTCAGCTCCCCGAGAGAGGAAGGGGTAGGGGGAGGGAGGTAACAGAGGGAGGTGAAGGGCACCTCAAGGAGATGGGTCTCACTTAGGCAAAGGGAGAGCTAGCTTCGTGCTGCAGAAACCCTAAAGAAGAGCAGAGCCCTGGAAGGAAGTGGAGACAGAGTCCCCATTTAGATAAATGGAGCAGACAAGACAGTGAATGTCTTTGGTTTCAGAGTTAGTTTGGTGCTTCAGTCTACTAACATCTGTGCCTCAATTTCCTCATCTGCAAAATGGGGATCATAGCACTTACACTGGAGAGCTATTGTGAAGATTCAATGAGTTAACATTTGTGAAAGCACTTAGAACATCCACTGACACCTACTGAGTGATTTCTTCTTCTATTTTTATTTTTAGCCTCCGGGAAGTCCTGTCCCGGAGTGTACCGGCTCAAGGAATCTTGGAATGTTCTAGCTGGTCAGATCTTTATATTTTAAGGCTCAGGGGAATTGATCAGGTCCAAATTCCACTCCCTGGTTTCCTGCCCCCACGCCCCAACATGATGCGGATGCGTACATTTCAGCTAAAAGAGGGCAAAAGACTTGCCTAAAATCACATACTAAATTGTGACTCAGCTAAGATTTCTTCACTCCAAGACCTGAGCTTCACTTTTGGTCCTTCCCCAGCTGGGTGTCCTCTGGTGCCCTGGCTACCAGCCCTGGCCCTGAATCTTCTCAGATAGGATCTTGGTGTCTTGGTGGGTGGACTGTGGCCCTTAGATGAGGAAGCTCACCTTCAGTTTGCTGGAGGTCTTGCCTGGCAGTTCACCTCCTCATTTCAATGCCCCTTGGAGCCAGAGAGCAAGTGGATGCCATCTTAGAAGTCACTCATTTCCCCAGGCTTTCCTTCCATCGTCCATCTTTGATCAGCAGCCTCCTCCATCACCATCCCTTCTCATCTTTCTGCTCTGTGGCCCCCTCCCCCACCAACCTCGCTACCCCTGACTCTGCTCCCTCCAGTAAACATTTAACCCCAGAGCGCCTAGAATTCTCCCTGGCCTCTTGTCCCATTTACCGGGGGCTGGCCACATCTGGTGGAAAAGCTTGCTGGCTTGGTGATTGACATCGAGCAACACATACAGGGAAACAGAGTCAACGAGCCTGTACAACAAGCTGACCCTCCCGCCTTGCCACCACCTCACCAGGCTGGCCACTACACCAGTTTTTGCCTTTTCCCAGTCTCTGCTTGGAGGGGCAACGGTAACAAGCCTGACTGCCCTGCTCACAGAGTATACGGTTCAGCAACTTGGGCAGAACCCAAGGTCCCTGGGCAAGGAGACAGGAGGCTGTCAGCATCACGGACTGAGGAGTTGGAGGAGCCCTAGCTTCCTTCCACCCCTGCCCCCTCCCCCATTGCAGCCCCAGCATGGGCTGGACAATTCCCTAGCGCCTGGGCTAGACCTGTTTCCAATGATTCACGTCTATGCATTCCCACCTCGCCCCTGGGAGCCAGCTCTGCACTCTTAATAGATCTTACGGTTAAGAAGTTTTTTCCTGCTACTCAGCGTTAGTGCTTAAAGTGCAGTTACACTCTGAAAATTGACCATAAAATGACACCATGGGGTCCACATTTATCCTCCAGCCACAATTCCAGACCAGCTCGGTTCAGTTTTCAAGTTGAAAAATGGCTTTGGGGGGGCTTCAAACGCCACCCAAGTCCTAAATCTGCTTCAGGGCTTCCCTCGTCAGTGGTGCTTCCCTCCTCCAGACCTGGGGAAGACGAAGGCCCTTGGACTGTGAAGTGGCAAGCCAATCCAAGCTCAGTTTGGCCCCTTTCCTGCCAGAGTTGAGGTGGGGGTGGAGATGAACTGGGTGACTGCGAGGGACAGGTCTGGATGTAGGCAGAGATGGCCCCACATACCCAGGTTCCGAGTCTGAGCGGGAGCCTCAGTCGCTGAGTTCCCATTGACAGACACAGACCAGAGTCTCCAGACCCTCCTGCCTCCTGGCAGAGCTCTGAACAAGGCTGAGAAAAGGAACCTCGCTAGCCCAGAAACCTCTGCAGGGCCTCTAGGAGACAGGGTAAGAAAGAGAGGGAGACTGGAGGTCTCCAGAGGCCATCCTGCCCATTGGTCTGCCTGTAGGGAAGGGTGACCCTCCATTTGGCAGTCCTTTTAGCTTGGATGTCGATTTGGCCAGGGAAGGGGTCAGAGAGAACAGTCGGTTTGGGGGTAAGGGCTGGACTCCCCTCACCCGACTCAAGGTCACCCCTGCTGCAAGTTGGGATAAGCAGTCACTTGACAGTCCGGATGTGAGGGGACACGAGTTTTAGGGCTGAACACTGTGCACAGCTTTGCGGGTCCTTCGCTGCTACCACGTGCCTACACCTCATCTCAGGCGCATTACCTGCAGGAGGACCCTCTGTTGTGCTTTTCTCTCCTGTTTATTCTAACAAGCTTGGTTATCTGGTTCCCAAGCCCACAGCAAATTACAAGCAATAAATCAGAAGGAGGGCAGAGGGGTTGCTGGGAGCAGGCACACTAAAAGTGTCAAGAAGTGAGAGCTGACAGTCTGACAGCAGGGGAGTAGACAGACAAACCAGTAAAACAAAAAAACAACTCCAACCAGGTACAAGCTCAAACAACACAAACAATCTAGGGCATTTAGTGTAGGGGAAAACAGTCCCAAGGAGATCACCATGTCACAGTGCTAATAAAGATGCGATATTAATGGTGATGTCCCCAGATCTTCAAAAGAGAGCTTGATTAGACTCTGTCTAAGGAGGCAGGGAAGATGAGAAATATGCTTCCTGAACATTTCCATCAGAAATGACTAATTTTGTTTTAAGTGGGCACTTATAGGAATAAAACCTCAGCTCCCGGGCAAATTCTCATGTCCAGAGTATCTTGTTCCTCAAGACTCCCCAGGGCCAGAGAGGGCTGGGTTTCCAGCCCATGCTGGGACAAGCCTAACATGGACTTTGGAGTCAGTCCTGAGTTCAAAACCCAGCTCCCCGACTTTCTATTCATGGTACCCTCAGCGAGTTCACTTTACCTCTCTGCCTTGCAGAGTTGTGAGGAATAGGGAAAACCGAAGCCCACGTGTTCCGTCCCCAGTATGTAGTAGGGGCTCACAAGGGATTTCATCACTCTCCTTGGTGAGAGAGTCCAGAGGTCTGAAAAACAGTGACCCAGCCTGCTGTCCCGCTTCTCCCTTGTGTCAAGACCTCAGGGAGCAGCAGCAAACGGGTCTCTGGGCTTAAGCTTTTTGGCGGGGAAAATGGAGCTCAGAGGTGATGGGAAGAGGAGGAGGAGCCAGGGTTGTGGGAACAAGGGGTTAGTGGCTGAGATTGGGGAAGGGGCCAAGGAGCCCACTTTGCCTCTTCCTCCTCCTCTGGTTACCACAGTCTCCCCCTTTCAACGCAATTTCCCTAGCCTTTGTGACACCAGTCAAGGGCATCTGGTACTGAAACCAGGAATGGTGAGTAGGAGCCCACCTCCTAAGAGTCAGATGCGAAACAGATGTCATGGGAAAAGCACCCGTGGTGCAATCGGGGCTGGCAGCTGGTAGCAAGGACCAGGTATAACCAGTACCTGCAGGTAGGCGGGTATTCCTGGCACCTGCTAGCCTGAGTGCCTGCATTCCAAGGACACATGGAACAGGGTCCCTCTGCTCAGAGCCCAACTTTGAAGAACACCCTCCCTTCTGGGCCATCTAAGTGAGGCAGTGAAGGATAGGAAGGCTTCTGTTTAGGAAGGTGGAGTGGATGGGAGACAACTGTATCCACCTTGTCCAATAGAGAAAGGTGGCATTTTTAGAGCTATGGCAAGTGGGTTTCAGTTCCCCCTTAAAAGCCTGGCCTTTGGTGACAAATTGATCTGGGCTCAAATCTCAGCTTTATCACTTCCTCCTCTATGACTCTGGGCAGGTCACTTCTTCATAAACCTCAGTCTCCTCTTCTACTTCGCGGTGTTGCTGAAAAGAACATGAGTGAAAGAACTTAGCACTAGCACCTGGCATATAGTAAGTACTCAATAAATGGTACATGTCTACATATCCACCAGTGGGTGCTCTACATGGCTTGGCTCTTTCACTCCTCACAGTAACCCTTGTAATGTAGGTATTGTCATTAGTATCCTCATTGAAAAGATGGGAAAACTGAGGCTTATGTTCCACTGAGAACATAAGGGATCTTCCCAGTATTCCACAAAGCTAGGAAGCAGCAGAAGCAGGATTCGTGATGCCAGAGCTTTTACCAACCATGCTGTAATGAGAATTTATTAAGCAAATGGATGCAAAAGTGCTTTGAAAACCAGAGATTGCTATACCAGCGCAAGGGGTGAGTATTGACATTATCTATGAGTCATATTAGCAGCTAGTCCCTGGAGACATGGACGTGGGGGCTGCTGAGAGCGAGTGTCCCATAATTCTTCTTGGCCTGGGCCTTTGTGTGGCGGAATTTCTCTACAGGCTTCAGCCTCCAGGACCCAAGCCTGGGGAGGATGGCTCAGCACCCCACAGCTGCCAGGAAGCGGACATCAAAGGGGCAGCACGTGGGTGAGGTGGCTCCCTGCTTTGTTTTTACAGTTTGTGGGTTTTGTGGTACACATGCAAGCACGCAAGGAAGAGGAGACAGAGGCTTTGGCAAGCAGGCGGGCCAAGGAACTAGTGGGCTGGGGAGTGGCTGGGGAGGAGCAGTGGGGAAGGAGGAGGGTGACAGGAAAATGTGGCAAAGGCTCAGGGGGAAGGAGGGAGGGAATAAGTGAGGGAGAAAAATGGTGATGTTGGTGTAAGTGGCTGGGAGGGTGCATTCGTTGTGTTACACATCTGAGCTTCTGGAGGGAGGCCCTGGTTGGGCTGGATGCTAAGCATCATGCTGCAGGATGCTCGTGGGCCACCATCATTTTGTATTTCTTCTATTCATGCATGCATGTGTGCATTCATTCATGCATTCCTCTGACAATGATCCACTGACCCATTAAATGTGGAACAGGGGTTAAGAACGTAAGCTCTGGAGTCAAGCCGCCTGTGTCAAATCCTGGCTGTACTTTTTATTGGCTGTGTAACCTTGGGTGAGTTACTGGCTCCCTACTGCCTCAGTGTCTGGATCTGTAAAACGGGTATAATAAAACTATCTACCTCAGAGGGGTGGTTGTGAGGATTCAATGAGTTATTCCATGTAAAGTTCTTAAGACAATGTTTGGTACATAGTACATGCTCATTAAACATCCGCTACATGTGCGCACTACACACACACACACAAATACACACACACACACGCACACTCATACATGCGCAGACTAGCCAGGCTTCTTATTAGGACACTAAAACTAAGGTAATGTATAAGATAGACACAGTGCCTGCCCTCATGTAGCTGCCATTTAGTTCTGAACTGACCCCTCTGGTTGAGGCCTTACCACCACTCCTGGAATCCTCCTAAACAGCCAGAGACAGAATGAGTTTTTAGACTGGCACTGCCAGGCCCAGAACACAGCTTCTGCTACTCTCTGTTCTGCTTTCCTCAATGGGAAAAGGCCCCTGTCAGCCGTGAACTCTGGAGACCTTTCTCCATACTCCTGAAAGTAATGCTCCCATAAACTCAGGTTGATGGTGTAGATCGGCGTGGACTTTGTCACTAGGTGACATTTAGAATGTTTCCTGGTGGCTGGATAGTGGAATAAAAAGTTAGAGGGCCCAAGGTGGTAAACTAGGGAAGGAAATCAATCTCAGTCTCTCTCTCTCTCTCTCTAACTCTGAGATCCTTGGATTAGCCCACCCTGTTCAGCCACTGGGATCTGTCCATGGGAACATGTGCACAGACGTGTGCTCATGAGCATAGATGGACAGAGCAAACCTGAGAACAAAGGTCCATGTGAAATGAAAGAAGGTAGAGGGACACAGGGCTGAGCTGAGAACTGGGTACCAGTCCAGGGTGATGGGATCCAGCAGGACTGACCTCCAGGAGCCAGAAGAACCTGGCTACCCCACCACCACCACTTCAGCAGAGACGCTGTTCACAGGATATCTTATATTAAAGTGTATCCCAGGGAATATTAGTGTAGGTAAAGGGTAATAGGAATTGTGATTTTTTTTAAAGGGGGGGATACTATAAATATGGTCCCAAAAGGATCAGATAAATATGGAAATGATAAGACAAACCAATGTAAATGATGTTTTGTTGAACTACAAGACTTCTCAGAGCCTTTGATAAGCTAATATATAAGCAAATCACTTAGGGTATATGTGTTTGTGTGGATCTCAGTCTACCATGTGTCCTAAACAAATTTGACCAAAGAGGCCTTTTTTCTAGGGTAAGTGTTTATTTGAGAGAATGTGGCCTTGAGTTTCCTCCAGGTGCTGGAATCAGCCTTCTGTTGTTGCACTCATATACTAGAATCTTCTTGCCGAGTTTACTAAGTCTCAATCTGGAAAGTTGTTTGGGGCCGTAGACCTTCCTTCCAGCCCCTTGCCTGGGCCCTGCCACACTCCTTTGCCGTCCCTCACCCCCCATGCTTGTAGGATTATTCAGTGAGGGCTCTGGGGCTGGCTGCCCAATTCCCCTCCATACGTCCCCCACTGAGGCCCGCCCAGCAGGCAGGGCCTCTCTTCAGGTCCCTTTGATGCCATAGGCCTGATCTTAAGGGGAGTCTGCTGAGGTGCCAACAAAAGGGCCCACCCCAGTGCCCATGGGCCTTTGCTGTTCCAGATGAAGGGATTCCTGTTCATTACTACCCTCAACTCAGTAAAGCAGCACCAGGCCCAGGAGAACAAGGGGAGCGAGTTGTGCAAATTAATGAGCGACCAAATTAAACATGATCTCTCAGCCAGCAAACTGTTCCAGCTGATCAGCTGAGGACTGGGGATTTGAAAGTAGGAAGTCCCCTGGCCCATGAGTCTGAGATCTTAAGGCAGCTGTCTCCTCTTGTTCTTAAAGGCAGCCTGTCTGGAGTAGGGTTGCCAAATTTAGCAAATACAAACACAGGACACCCGATTAAAATCTGAATTTCAAATAAACAACATCTTTTTTTTTTAGTGCAAGTATGTCCCATGCAAGATTTGGGATATACTTATACTGAAAAAGTACTCATTGTTTATCTCAAATTCAAATTTAACTGGGTGTCTGGTATTTTATCTGGCTACCCTAGTTAGGAGGGTCCTGAGACTACAGGAGCTGGGGTATAGGCTGGGATTGGATGACAAGCACCTTTAATCCAAGGACTGAGAAAATATCCCCTAGCCTCACCCCTTGCCCAACACCAGGGGCCAATTCTCCTCTATCTCTGAGTACCCAATTCCCTTGTGCTTTTAAGAAGACAACAAGGGGTCTATAAATTGGTCCTGCCTGGACTGGAGGCAGGAGCCCCAAAGGCAAGTCCCACCACAGCTCCTGCCTCAGTCACCTCCCTTGGAGAGCGACATGTCAGAGCCCTGCCAGTGCTGATTCTGCCAGTTTGAAATGCCACTGAATGGCTGGAAGGAGCCCCTAGGGACTGTGCCCGCAGCTGGTCCCCAGAGGGAGACTCAGTCAGTGACACGCATGCATAGCAGCTACTCCAGGGAGTGGCACACATAGCTGCTGTTCACCTTTCCCCACAGGGCGGAAGGGGGAGGGGGGCTTAATCACAACATTACTCAGCATGCATGGGAGCAGGGTGGGCTCCATTCCACAGATGGGGAGAATGAAGCCTTAAGAGGCCACCAGCAGAGCCAAAGCAGGAACTGTGGCTTTCCTTCAAGAGCCCCATCCTTTCTCCTTCCTGACTATGGGTGGATCCAGATGGGGGCAGCCAGCCCTGCCCCATGTGGGTGCTTCTGTTGTCACTGATGTCATCCAAAAGGCAGCTCAGAGAAGCAACCAGCTGCTCCGCCGTGCCATCTCCCCCCCCCCCAACCCATCCCCCAGCAACTTGGTGTACAGAGAGCTTAGGGTTAGAAGTATTGTCAGGCCAGATGTGGATTTGGGTTCTAATTCTCTTCTCCTTTCTCCCTCTGAGGTCTAAACCCCTTAAGACTTTCTCTTTGCTTCCTGAGAAAGGGAAGCACATGGGCTTGTGTTGGTGGGGCTTTTCTCTCGGCTTGCAGCTTCCAAAACCAAGTATCCTGGGCCCCTCCCCAGCCCCATTTCGGCCTCCAGCCTTTCACAAGCTACTGGGGTCTCAAGCACTGCTCCCGGACCCGGCGCCGGGCACATTCAGGGGCTATCTCCGAACTGTGACAAGGCCATCCCATGGGAGAAAGTGGGCTTGCATCCTTCTCTCTGAGGCAGCTCTGGTGACATCCTCTTTCCCCATCCTTGAGCATCTAATGAAGCACCCACACAGTCAAGTTCTTGCTGGTGACTGACCCAGTGGACACAATTAGAAAACACAGGTAATAACCATGGCTCGTTTCTGCGTATTAGGGCCTAATGGGACCCACAGATTCCTAGTCCAATGCCCTTTTCTTTGAAAAGTGGGGAAACTGAGGCCAAGGGGGATAAGGGACTTGAAAATTCATGTGTTTGACATCTGCCAGTGCCATGTAAACTCAGTGAGAAAGGCCTGATGAGCCCCATGTTGGAGATGAAGAAACTAAGGGCCACTGAGGATAACTGACTTGTCTAAGGCTACACAGCTGGGAAGGGACCAAACCAAGATTGAGGCCCAGATGAGCTGACTCAGAAGCACATGCTGTCACTGCCACCAAAATGTGCTGGGCAGGACACAAAAATGCCTTCAAGACTGGAGGTCCCCTATAGCCAGTTAGTGGCTATGTGGATGCTTTCCTCATTTCAGTGTGGAAAGAAGGAACCCTCTCCACGCCCTCACAAAATTTTCCCTTCCTCAGGTCAGGAAGTCCCTCCTGAAATCCAACTCCATTACCTACCACCGTGAGCTGCTACCTTTTCCCTCTGGATGGGATGAGACAATGCCTTTACCCTATAAAGCACCATTGATTGGGGGGGTATCATTTAGCTCCCATTCAGGGGAGTTGGCATTGGCTCTATTTTACACTTGAGGAAACTGAGACTCAGTGAGCTACTCAGTAGGACCTTGAACACAATTCATCCGAATTGATTTCATTTCCAGGGACTTCTTTTCATCACCTTAAATCCAATTCCCATGAGCACTCCTGGCATGAAAATGATGGGTGGCTTCTTTCTGAAAGCTCCTGCCTTGGTCCCAGCCCCCCACTCTGTGCTCCTCAGCCTTCCCAGGGATCTGTTCTCACTGGCATAGGCCCTACCCTGCCTCTCTGGGGGCAGGGGAGTGAGAGTGAGAGGGGGGTGTCAGTTCTAGCATTGGGCCAGTCTCATTGATTGAGGTCTGTGCCCACAGGTGCCCCAGCCTAGAAATCCCACCCTCACCCCACCCTGCCCCTGGGGAGCTAACTGCCAGTCCATGGCTTGGCCAATCCTCTTATCTAATACAGACCCTCTCAGTTTTCAGATGTTCTCCTCCAGTCTGGTAGGGAAAATCAAGCAGGAATTCTCACCCTCCCAGATCTCCATCCCCTAGTCTCATTATCAATGAGATTCAGGGAAGAGGAGGGCAGATAGAGATATAGATAAAGGGTAGGGGGAGATGAGAGAAAAGGGGAGAGGCAAAGCCTGAGAAAGAGGGCAAGGAAAAGGCAAGAAAGAGACAGAGAGACAGGAACAGTGACAGAGAGGGAGGGGACAGGCAACGTACTGGCTGTCACGCTGTTGCTCCCCAAAGGCAAGTCAGCTGATCTGGCAGGAAGATAAAGTTCCTTAGAGGAGAAGGGATCCCTGTGGCACCTCCAGCACTCAGCTGAGTGCCCAGAACATGGTAGTGCCCAACACTTGCTTGCTGGTTTAAGGGAAGGACTAAAAGCCCATCTGAATTCACCGGCTGCCTACCTATCCTGACCTCATGTCCTCCGAGGATCCCCATTTAAGGAAACAATCTTCACTTCTCATCTGGTGCTTCACACAGCATGCCTGAGACAGTCAGTTCTCTATCCATGGGCTTATGTCATAGATTCCCAGACTGCTAGAGCTGGGAGCCCTCAGACAATCTAGGCTCACTCTTCATCGTGCGGATGGGGGCACTAGGGCCCCAGAGTAGGGAAGAGACTTGTACCATGTCACTCAACCGAGCTGGAGGTAGAACGCTGGATTCTGGCCCAGCCCGGAGTGCAGGTCCCTGCATGTCTATGTTTCCAGACCTCCCCAGTGAGCCCAGATGGGACCGTGCTGCAAATGAGGTCCGAGATCTTTGTTCTGGAAGAGAAGATATGATGACTACCTGTCCTCACAGGCTGGTGGGCAACCCAGCTGGGGGCTCTCCTTCCAGAAGACAGCAGGGAGGATGGTTCCCAGGCCATAATCCTTCCTAATGAGATGGGACCTGGGGACATTGAAGTGAAGGAAGCACCAATTAGGAAGCTGGCCCTATTCCCCCCACACACACACACACTTCCACCCCCATTCACCCTGTCTCCTCCTGGCCACCATAGGAGTCTCAAGGTCCATTAGGGTTGAAGCAGTGGGCTTAGGCTTTGACAGACCTGGTTCTTTTGGTTAATAGCTGTGAGTTCCTTCACTTCTCAGGCCATCAGTTTCCTCATCAATAAACAATTCCTACTTCATATGATTCGAGTCAGACTTAAAGGGGACAGTGTATATCCTGAGAATTGTACGGCACAGGTCTGGCACATAAGAAATGCCCAATAAATGTGGGTAATTATAGTCCCCTCCTTCACCATCCTGCCAAGCCTCCCTCCTTGCAACGCAGTGACTTCTTGCTTGGTTCTGAAGCTCCCCATTCCCTCCAGCCACAAGAGAGGCAGGTTCTGACCCCAGGTCCTTCATGTTTCTCTCGCACTGTCAGTGCCACTTTGGGTACCCAACTTCACCTCACCTTCCTCATCTGTCAAAGGCCTTCACAGTGTCTTTACATATTTCAAGAGCCCTGTGGTTCCTTCCAGGTTTACTGCTGCACTTCTAGAAACTATCTTCCTGTGATCTGCCAGGATGGTAGCATCTAACCTAGATCCTCATGTTCGAATGTGTGTTCATGTGCATCCATGGAGGGAAGGGCATGCAGTCCCAAACCTTCCCTCTTTTCTCAGGCCAGTTTTTGTCCCTCAGGGCAAGGGGGGCTGTGGCTAGCTGGAATCCATCTGCTCTGGTGCAGGAAATGGCTGCCTCCTACTTGCCAAAGGGACTGTGGGGCTTGTTCTCCCCACCCCTTCAGGTACTCCTATGGTCCTGTATGAGCAGCTGTCCTCTGTTTCCCTCCTCCCAGGCTCAGGACCTGCTTCAGTCCAGCCAGCTCCTGCCAGGGCCTTCTCCTTTCTCAGTTTCCTCTGCCTCTGGGAGGGAAGCCCTTCTTGGCCCCCCAGTGGCTCACCACACATACTAACCCCCCCTAACAGCCAGCTCCCCCTCTCCAGCACTGTGCCATCCCTCCCACGTCCCTTTCCTTCATTCCTCCTTTCCCAAAACAAATCCCTGATTCCCCAATTATGCGTTACTCCTCACAAATGTCTGGGTTCCTGTACCTGACTTGCTGTGTGATCCTGAACAGTCTCTCTGTCTCTCTGTCTCTCTCTGTCTCTCTGCCTCTTTTAAGCCATTTGTGAAACGAGGGTAGCGGTTTCCTACCTCCTCCTACCTGCAGGGACCGCTGCAGCTTCTACCCCAGACCACAGGGAGGAGGCAGTAGTTGCTGGAGCTGGCCTTGCATTTGTGGCTGGCCCTGCTGACACAGTCTCATGGGATTGCAGAATCCTGATGGGGAGTTAGATGCAAGAATGGGTGAGCCACCCCTTTGACCCCTGAGTCTCCTCCACAGGTTCTCTACTAAGGAAATGGCCAACCTGTCCCTGTTTGCACATTTCTGGGAATAGTGAGCTCCTTTCTGCCCTTCTGAACTGTATACACCAAGATAAAATGGTGACTTCGATGGTGGGTGCACTGTGGTGGGGGCTGGGGGGGGGTTGCTGTGCAAGGAAGGCTGAGTTGCAGAAGGTACTACTTGGGTTCATGGGGGACAAGGGCATACCATCACTTGTCTCTGGCCTCAGTGCAGCTTCCCAACTGTAAATTTGCAATTAAAATAGTTTCTGAGGGAGCCCCTTGGACCCAGGACTGGGGCCAGGCCAGGGCCTGTGGCTGGCCAGGTGGCTTCCATTAGGTGCCGGTCAGCCCAGGACAGCAGAGCTGCTAATCCCAAGGTTTATAGGGCAACTCTGCTCAGCAAGGCACAAGGGCACAAAAAGCAAAAATGGAATTTCCAAGCCCTGTGCAGTTTTTCCATGCTTTCTGTACCACTTCCCACGCCTGAGCTTTCTTTTTCCTTCCTTGTTTCTGTCTCTCTCACCTTCTGAATATTACAGTGTCTCCCTTGGCATTCTGCTGGGCGTCTGGGCTCCCCAGTCGTCTCTCCCCTCCTCACTCTCCATCTCCCACGGTCTTGGGTCTTCTTTTCCTTCTCTCACAGAGATATCTTTTCATCATGGAGTTTCGTGAGGTCTGTCTTGGCTGCCACAATGTTGAGCCCCACTCTTGTTGCTGTGCTCTCCCTCTGGGCCCTTTCTGCCCGCTCTTAGAATCACTCATTCTCCTTCTCACCTTTCTTGTCATTCTTGGCTGGACTGCCTCTTCCTCCTGGACAGCAGCACGGGCCACAATGGGCAACGTGGGAAGCAGATGTGGGATGCCACCATAGCCAGGTGAATGGGTGAATGGGCTGCATGAGCCCTCCTAGGCTGGGTCTGCCAAGCACACACGTTCTTAGCTTATCCGGCTGCATGGGCTTCTACAGCAGTTCTGTTTGACAATGGGAAAGAAAGTAGAAAGTAAAACCTATAAAAGCGGGGGAAAAAAGCAGCCACCCACCAATTGAATGCAAGCCACCTACAGCTACCTGGGCTTGAAGGATGCTGGATAGTGGGGGAAGGCACAGGGAAGAGAAGACCCTATGAAATGGGTACCTGCCCCATTCCCTGGCTCTGGGCCAGACAGTGTCAGGCTGGAGCTGTGCTGCAGCCCTGGCACCCAGATGAGATTGGGGTTCAGAGAAGCTAAATGACTTCCCCAGGCTATCACTCCTGAAACATCCATCACTGTTTCTCCTAAAACCACTCTTTTGTCACTGCCCTATCCCCAAGGCTCCAGGTTCTCTTTGATCCTTCTTAGTGTCACATTGGCAGGGCAAAATGCCCAGATAAAGCCAGGTACGTTGAAGTAGTGGTTAGATTTGGGGTTTCCCCTGATGCACTGTTATTGCCTGGCTCCATTCTAGGCCAGACCGTTGGGATCACCGTGGCCCCTGCTTTGTCCAGGGCGCAGTTGTGCACCCTCTTGGCTCTGTTTGTTCCTGGATCCTTGAGCTTCTCCTATGGCCTAGGTTCCAGGCCCACAGTGTAGCTTCTGTTCAATTACCCAACACACATCCTGAATCAGCTTCTCCTCTGCAATTTCACTCCCTCACCACCACCAACCCCAGGGCCACCATCTCTCTCCCTGGCTATCCATCTACAGTGTACTCCCCATCCTGTTCCAAACCTGGCCCCTTATCTTTTTTCACTGCGCTCCATTGTTCATGGTCAGCCCTACCCATCAGGCACTTTCTCCTCATTTTCTGGATGGTGAAACAGACTTGGGGAAGGGAAGACATTGGCCCTGGCCGCAAGTTATCCCAAGAGCCTGACAGAAGCCATCATAGGAGGTTTAAGCTATACTCCAAAGCTCCTAGTATTACATTGCAACCCCAGGACCCAAGGAAAGCTTATAATAGCCAGCTCTGACATGCAGGTAACACACTTTGACCTCTAAAGTGACCAGGACTTGACACTGAAACAAAATTGCCTTCCCTTTGGCAACACAACAGGCATCTGCCAAAAGGGTCCTAGAATGACAGAATACAGGTCCTTCTGCCTACATTACAACCCCCAACACTGTACCACGTCCTTACCTTTACCCCAGAGCACCTGTACCCCAGAGTACCTGTAAGCTGTAGTCTTTTTAGCATTATGCCGGCCTCATAGAAAAGGAAAAGGTTAGGACCAGAGAGGTCAAGCTGGAGGTGTGGGCCTTGGTGACATGCTTGGAGATGGGATTCCCAGCCCCCTATGTTCTAGGAAAGTCCATGTGAATCACACCTCTAGAGCACATTTAGAATGCAACTCAACAAACTTGCACCCTGCTTGCCTCCTGCTGAGCACCTCCTGCTCCAGCTATTACAAGAAAGGCCTTCCCTCTTCCCTTTCACACCTACCACCTAGACCTACACTACCATCACCTCTAGCCTGACTAGTGCAATAGCCTCCTCCCTGGTCTCCCCACTTCCGCTTCTATTCTCCTGCGTTCAATTCTCCACATTGCAGACAGAGGGGTTGTTCAAAGCTGTAAATCTAGTCATGGTGCATGACAGTTCAAAACCCTCCAATAGGCTTCTCCTGCACCTAGAATAAAACTAAGCCTCTTACACAACCCTCAAGGGGCTCAGCGATCTGGTCCTCAAGCTCTTTTCTCTGCTCCCCCACCCATCCATCCACTGCCATCCCCAAGCCTCTCTGGCTTTCTCCACACTGATTCCTCGTCAATCCTCAAACACCTGCCCCCACTAGACCTTCACTGGTGCCGCTTCCTTTTCCTAAATATCTTTCCTTCTGCCTCCATCTGAAAAGCCCCAAAGTCTATGGGACATCAAGGCTCAGAAAAATGGCCACCCAGGGTCTGGAAGTGAGAGTAGCACAAACGCCCTACCAGTCAGCTGCTGTTTCCACAATTCATTCCAGTGGAGGGGGCTAGGGAATCTTTTTTTTTTTTTTTTGGATGGGTTGTGGAGGGAGAAGGCAGGGTGTTTAGTGGGCTGGGGAGACAAAAATGGAGAAAAGTTAAAAGAGTCAGTTTGGAACCCAAGGGAAAAAAAAATCAAACCACTAACTAGGTGCACCATCCGCATTCATTGTCTCCCTCCAACTTCCTAACCGTGGAGTGCGGCAGGTGTGTTTGGTGAATTCCATTTCACAGAGGAAGAAACTGAGGCACTTCCAGAGTCAGGGAGCTACCCGAACTGTCCCGGGTCACAGGGCTGAGCCTGGCGGCCAGCACAGGTTTGTGGATCTCTTTTCATGTCTGGGGCTCCGGGGCTGGAGCGGATTTGGAACCATCAATTACTGAATTGAAGCCATTGAGGGAGCCCGGAGCAGCCTCGCCGCCAGGCCGGGTGCCTGCTTTAACCCCTCCCCTCTTGCCGGCTGAGGCGTTTAGTCATTTACACTTTGAAGGCAGCCTATTCTCACCAGCGGCTTCCCTGCCCGCACATTTGCATTTGGGGCCTTTCATCTGATCTGGCGGAATTAAAGGCTTTGTCTCCTATTAAAAGCATTCCAGGCCCGAGGAGGCCGGAGGGGGAGGGGAGAGGGCGCTCAGGGCCCCAGAAAGCTTTCCTTCCCACTGCGCCCGGCCCCAAACCCACTCCGCGGGCTTTGGCGGGGGTGGGACCGGGGCGGGCCCGGAAGGTTTGGGTGGGGTGGATAAAACGAGGCACGCCCTTGGGCCGTTCCTACCCGCTAAAACGCCGGGCCGGACCCATTCTGGGCTGAAACCTCCCAGCAGCCTGGGACGTAGCCCGGGCAGTGGCTGGAGGCCGAGCTACTGAGCCAGGCATGCCTGCCTTCAAATCCAGATTCTGACACTTAATGGCTGTGCCCTTGGGCGGCTCTCCTCGCCCCTCTGAGCCTCAGCTTCCTCCCTTCCAAACTGCTTACTTCCAGGGCTGGGCCTGGCACAGGGAAGGGGATTGTAAAGGATGGAATCCACCTGCCCGGGACAGGGGAAAGAGTTCCGTAGTAAGAGTCAGCAAAATGGAATCAAATTCCCTTATGTGAGCCCCAGCCCCCCCATGAAGAAAAAAAAAATGGGTTGTTGGGTTTTGAGGGCTCTCCTCCAACTCTGGGATATTATGGAATGCTGAACCTCCAGAACCCATTCATCCTGCTCTAGTCCCTGGTCCTGACCCCAGCCTAGCCTTTATCCCCCACCCCATCATTGTAATACCTTTGTCCCTTGGCACTTGGGCCACCCTGGCTGCACATTAGACTCACTGAGTGGATTTTACGAAAATACCAAGGGTAATTCTGGGAGTTACTGATTTAATTGCTCTGGAATATGGCCCTGGCCAAATTATTTAAAGTGCCCCAGGTGATTCAAATGTGCGAAGGGCTGAGACCCACTGCCCTAAACTGCCTCGAATGCAGGCAACTGAAGGGTAGAGATTGGGAGTCCTTCGCAACTCGGACCATGGGCAAGTCACTCAACTTCTTTGTGCCTTATTTATCTCGCTTTTAAAAATTCGTGTGGATTCAGTGGGATCGCTCAATTGAAGCAGTCTTTCTAGCAGCGCCGGGCAGAGAGGCAGTGCTCACCAAGTGTTTGTTGTCTCTACAGTCTGATTATTGCTTTGTGGTTGACACTGTATATTCTCTGACATTGGGCTTCTAACCACAACCCGAAGAAGGTTAAGGAAGCAGGCGTCACAGACGTAGGGACTGAGTCCCATAGAGGGGAAGTGATTCACCTATAATACAGCTAGAAGGAGTCTTAATATTATACTAGTAGAGTGGATGTGGTATAGTGTCATCCTTAAGTGTATAGCATGTGGAGCCAGACTTCTTTGGATTCAAATTCTGAGCAACTTACTTCTCCGTTGCTCGTTTCCTGATCCTTAAAATGGGCACTCATTAAGCTAGTTTCCCCTTCCCCAGTGCCAACCCCAATCACCTCTGACATTGTTTGTCATAGAAGAAGAGATTCATCCAAGGTCACACAATGAGTTAGAAGCAGTGCTTGGCCAAGACTCTGGTCTCCTGCGCCACCTCCCAGAGGTCCAGTGGTTGTTCCTTTAACATATGGACTTCTCTACAATCTCAAAGAACATTCAAAAGTTGTATGGCCAGGTCGTTGTCAATTTTCTATCTCACAGGGGTCCTTGGGAAAAACAGAAAAGGAATTCTCATTCTCTATCAGGCTCTCTTATTTCCTTTTATTTCTTTTTTTTTCTCAGTGCAGTTTCTCAAGCTGGCCCTCATTTCCTCTGTTGCTCCTCTCCACTTCCATTTTCTGCCTTTTCAGATCCCTCTGGTAACTCCAAACCATCTGAATGGATTTAACTAAACCTCTCGTCAAATGGTTGCCTTCAACGAGGAGAGGATAGAAAGTTCAGCCCAAAGAGAGAATTTCTCCAATGAGTGCTGATGGTGTGTGAGGTGCAGGGCGGGTGCTGGCTCAGATACTAATGGGAGAGGACTTGGGACAGGCAAAACCTGAGTTGTCACAAAACACCCAAGCTTGAGAGGCCCAGAAGGTCCATCAAGTCCACTTCAACTCCTGCCCTTCCCTTAACACACACACACTGGACAGGAAACACTTTTACAAGAGGCTCAGGAAGCACTGAGTAGTGAAAGACTCTGTTAAATGGCAAACATGCCACCTGGAGACCCACTAGCTCCAGATAGTAATATCATGTCCATGAGTTGATTATTCACCCAAATTAGTGTGCTTTACATATTTATAGTCCCCGGGTACTATAATAGACTGTATAAGAGATGACGATGATGATGATAATACTAATAACAATAATGGCAGCCAATTGTTCCCGAGTGCTTACCAGGCAGTGTTTTAGGTGTTTCACAGGCATGAATTCATTAAATTTCACAACAACCCAGTGAGGTTGGTACAATTAACACCCCCATTTTACAGATGATGGAAATGAGGCCCGATGAGGTCAAGTAACTTGCCTGAGATCATACGGCAAATAAGTGACAGAGATGGGTTTGAATTTGGCTGTTTGGCTTCAGAGCCACTCTGCTATGCAAGGGTGAGCAAAATGGTCCCTGCTCTCAGAGAACTGACAGACCCTCCCACAGCAAGAAACAACCTTTCAGAGTTGCAAACGATGAGTGTCTATAAATAATCAGGGAGCCAGAGAACTGCACTCCAATTCTTAGTGTTGTGATCTTAGGCCAGTTATTTGATGTCAGACGAGGGTTACCTTCCCTCCTCAGTAAAATCGGGGCCATCCTCCTTCCTCACAGGGTTATTGGGATGACTAGATGTGAAAGTGCTTAGTAACCCACAAGGAGCTGGGGGTAAGGGGAGCAGGTGTGGTTATCAGTTGTTTTATATTCACCAGTTCATGACCCACGAAGACAGTCATCCCACAGTTTCCGTTCCCCACCCTCCACTGCCCAAAGCCATGCACTTATTCCACTGCGAACCTCTGACCCCAAGCCGACAGTGCTAGGTCCCCAGTAATCCCCTTCCCAGACCACCCAGAGTCACCCCTACTTGTCAACATCTGTGAACCCGTGCCTGCACACACACTCCTTGTGCACTGGCGCAGCCTATCCCTATGTTCACAAACTCTCCCTTGAAATCCAGTCTGCAGGAGCCTTGTCTACAGGATTCAGAGGTGTGATTCTCCTGCAGCCCAGCTAATCATTGTGTTGCATGGGGGTTGTGGGATCAGTGGGCATCAGCGGGATTGGGAAAGGCGGGGAGCAGACCGGGAGGTGGGGGAGGGGTTGGGTGGGGCAAGTAGTACAGTGAGGAAGAGGGTGGCCAGGAAAGCAGGAGCCGCCTGGTCAGGCCCAGCCTTTTAAGCAATCTGTTGAGCCCTGCAGCTAAGGAGCCCATTAGCGGCGGCGGCTTCTCATTTCAGGTTTCCCAGCACGCTACGGCCCGCAGACTGCGCACTGTTTATTTGGAGAAGCGGAGAAAAATTGTTGGTATAATTAGAGCAGGGACAAGGGCTGCCCTTGAAGGGGTACTCAGCAGGAGACCTCAGCTTGCAGCAGACACCAGCTCCAAGGCCCTGCCACCCACCCAAGGAGCGCCCCGGCCAGGGCCCAAGAACAACAGAGGCTGGCCTGGCCAACTGGGCAGCAGGGCCCTCAGAGTGCCCTCTCTGGCCCCCTGTCCAGGGCCCGCCCAGGATCAGGCAGAGAGAAGGTGTGGGCCAAGGCATCATGAAGCCACCATGGGGTGCAAAGACCCAGGCTTTGGATTTCCATCTTGGCTTCACTGGGCTGCTCTAGGCCTCAGTTTCTTCATCTGGAAAATGGGGAATGTAACATGCTTATTAGATGGAAAACAGGGGTGGTGATATGCCTATTACCTATTGTACGGTGGCTGGGAGGAGAAATAAGCTCCATGTCAATGTCTGGCAGAATCTCAGAGATGCTTTCCTTCCTACCCTAGTCTGTGGCAGACCTTCCTTTCTGGTTTCCTTTTCACCCAGATAATTGCCTTCTGAGTAAATTAGCTTTAATTCCGCCCCACTTAGACAATGCTGTCTCTGGGGAGGAATCCAGCCAGTTGGTTTCCTTCTCTCTCAAGGTAGCCTGTCCTTTCTCCCCTAGACTTTGATTGCCAGAAATTCTCATTGGACCTAAAGCTGTCCTCGTGAAGCAACCCCCTGCAGGTCTGAGTTCTACTCCTCATCTCTGGGCCACTCACAAGTCCTAGAGGTCCAAGCCAGGGGGTCTCTGATCAGGGCCGGATCCCCACCACACTGCCTCTCCCTCCTTCACCAGAGGCTGCAGTCTTAAAGTCTGCCTCCTTCTCTGGCTTGGTATGGTTGGTATTGGGATAAGGAGCAAGTAAGTGATCTGAACTCCCAAGGCTGGGGCAGAGATTCCTATTTTGGTTTCATTTTTGGCATCTGTGAAATGAGGGGTTGGACTACATCATCTCTGGGACATTCCATCATCTTAGTGAATATTCACAATAGCTTTATGAGGTGGGTAGGTTAGGGCCCCCGAGTCACAGGGCAAGTAAGGAGACGAGCCAGGATTCCAGGTTTATTGTACTCCAAAGCTCACAGGAGTTCCAGAGAGAGACACGACACACGCAGAAAGAAGGAAAAGCAGGAGAATCAGCCTTATGGCTGAGGGGAAGCATTCGTTCATCCATTCATTCATTTCTTCTTTCCATTTGTTTGTTTTTTAAGATAATGAAATCTTTCAGACAAAAAAGGTACCGAGAATAATACAACTACCCCTTTTTATCCACCGTTCAGCTTCAGAAATAAAACATCCCAGATAGAGTTGGAGCCCTCTGACCTTATTCCCCTTCCTCTCCTCCCCAAGATAAGCCACTCTCTTCTGATATTGGTGTGTTGAAAGCTTTGGATTAATGGCATTCTGTATGCACATAGCAACCTACTTTATTGCTCTGCATTATGTCTGTGAGTTGCGTCACTTTGACACATGCAGCTGTAGTTCATTCAGTTTCACTGCTGTATGGTATTCCATTGTAGAAATAGATATCAATGTATTTATCTGTTCTCCTGATGATGCATATATTGTTATAACAAATAGTGCTGCTATGAGCACCCTTGACCAATGGCTCGTGGTGGACATGAGTATGAGCGTTTCCGTAGAGTCTTGCTCAATCTGAAGGTGTGTGTCCATCTTCACCCTTACAGGATATTGCCAAGTTGCCCTATTGTCCCATACATATCTTTACAGGGCAAAGGTTTACTGAGCACTTCCTTTGTGCCAAGTTCTGGACTGACAGCACAGCAAGAGGAGATAGCTCCTTTAAAGTGAGAAGCAAAGAGAAAGGGTTAAAGCTCAGTTAGAAAAAGAAAACTCTGGGAAGAGGTAGGTAGGCAGTGGTCAAGAACTTGCTAAGCATGCTGTGGGAAGAGTTTTCAGGTGGCTTATAGCACCTGGCTTTGGGACAGACGGTTGGTTGGGGGAAGAACACTCTCTCAAATCCACTGTGACCTTGGCCAAGTTCCTTGCCATCTCTGGGCCTAGGTTTCGCCTGAATATGTGGCTCAGGAAGGCAAGTTGAAGTCTCAGTCTTTATCTAGCACCTACAGACAGGAGCTTTGGGTGAGAAGAATCAATGTATCATATCGAGTCTCAGACCTTTGGTCGTCTCTTCAACGACATGGGTTTGCTAATTTCTGCTGGGCCCACCTCCCAAGGTTTCCAGGAAGGAGCCATGCTGTCCTATTGAGTGTCATTTACCCCTAGATGCAGTACTGTCAGAAAGCAGAAGGATGGCAAAGATGACCCCTTGCTTCTAGCTTTGGCTCCTTTGCTCCTCCTATTTCTGAGGGCCTCTTCCCCAACCCTGCTCTCCCTCCAAGCCAGCCATCTCTGCACACAAGGTATAAATATAAAAAATAAATAAACCCAGAGTGAGCCCCAGAACTGAAGCAAATTGCTGGCAAGCTCTGGCCGCTGATTAGCATGCATAGTGGACGTTCAACTGGGCATATCGGAGAGAACTGCATTTTCCTGCAGAATAAAGCTATCAACGTGGCCCTGGCTGGGAAGGGGAGCAGAGGGAGGGGGGCACAGAGATGAAGCTCTGCCTGGACTCAGGGGGTCCATAGGCCAGGGCCCCCCAGGCTTTCTCTGTCAGGCTGCTCCATTCCCCATGCCTGTTTCCAAACCTGAGAAGGGGTTTCCATCAACAAGCTAGAACTTCGCACCTAAGTGAGAGAGATG
This sequence comes from Tamandua tetradactyla, assembly GCF_023851605.1. Lineage (NCBI taxonomy): Eukaryota > Metazoa > Chordata > Mammalia > Pilosa > Myrmecophagidae > Tamandua > Tamandua tetradactyla. The sequence goes on along the minus strand of NC_135353.1, from coordinate 103,213,752 downwards.
CAGAAGGGGGTGGGGGGGTGGGGAAGCGCAGCCAGGTTGCCAGGGTCAGATGGGCCCAGGATCTAGGATTAGCTGAGTGACCGTGGTCAAGTACACTCATCATGCTAGGCTCCCATTTGCTCATCTGTAAAGTGGGGATAATAACAGTAAATACCTGGTAGGATTGTGAGCATTCAGTGAGTGATAAGCATAGAGTAGGGACTTAAAAAGATGTGCACACCTTTGTTCCCCTCATCCCAATGTAACAGGTACTCCTGGCCCCAGTGTATGGCCCGGGGGCACAGACAAGGAAAAGTTTGGAACAAGAGGAGTTTCTGGGAGGATCCATGGGGGAAGAAGAAGGGAAAAAAGAAAGTAAAAATGGTTCACATTTGCTGGATGTTCTATGCGTCCTTCTTTTCATTGTATCACTTCACTAAAACCTCTCAACAATCCTTGCACAGACAGGGAAATCAAGGCACCGAGAGGTTACAGACCTACCCAAGGTCACATAGCTAGATAGTAGCGGTCAATAAACCCAGGCAGTTTGACTCCAGTTAAGGGTTGCCAGATTAAAATACAGGACGCTCGGTTAAATTTGAATTTCGGATAAACAACAAATACTTTTTAAAGACAAGACTTATCCTATAAAGGGCATACTTACACTAAAAACTATTCGTTGTTTATCTGAAATTCAAATTCAACTGGGCATCCTGCCCTTTTTATTTGCTAAATCTGGCAACTAACTCCAGTGCCTGCACTATTATTATTTTTCTATAACAACACCTTAAAACACCTCCCTGCAAGCTAAGGCTTCTGGAAGAAGGGGTTAAGGACCCTCCCCCTGCCTGAGGCCCAAACGCTTTCTCCCACCCACCTGCAATTCCACTCTCTCTCCTTCCTTTGGGTGGAGACATTGAAGGAGAAAAGGAAAATACCATAGCCTGACAATTGCACTTTCAGAAACCCATAACCATCTTCCTAGCAGTTGTTTTTAGTGGGGGAGGCAGAGGGTGGGGGGTAGCCTAGACTTCGATGAGGCCCTGAGTAGTCAGAAAAGCCCCACACCCCAGTGGTCTGAGTCCCAAGTGCAAAGAATGGAGGCTCACTGGGAAGGCCATGCTAGCTCTGGAATGCGCAGGCCTGAGTTTGAATCCTGCTATTGCCGTTTATTTGCTGTGTGACCCAGGCAAGTTACTTCACCTCTCTAAGCCTCATTTTCCTCAACTATAAAAGAATAGAACTTTACCTCACAGGGTTATTGTGAGATGTAAATGAGAGACCGGGTAGCACAAAATAAGCCCTCACTAAACGGGACCTATTGTTATGAATCACCCTCCAGCTGCCCCTTTCCCCCACCTACCCTGCCCCAGTGTCCTCTCCCCCTGCACCACGGGCTTGAGATTTCTCTTGGAGTGGAGAGGGGGAGACCAGGCAGCTGATGAGGGTCTGGCCTCTGGGGTCACTTCCTCTGCAGCTGCCACGCTTGGCATGTGGGAACACCTGCTCCCGGCCTCCTCCCAGCCCCCATTCTGCAGCCACAGCTTCTGAATAATTCACACAAATACCAATACTCCAATCACTCTCTGATTTAATGGGGCCCTGGATGAGTGGTTTCTCACCTCAGCTCTGTTCTGGCCAGGGGGTAGATCAGCTGAGAAGGTGGGGATAGGGGTTGTGGAGGACAGGGTTGGAGGAGGGCAGTACTGAGACCGGAAGGAAGGCACGAAGGACATGGCTTTATGGCTCCACCTCCCTTCGGGGCCCCTGTCCCTCCAATTGCTGAACCAGACCCTGGAGCCAATTTGGGAAAAGCCGGGGTGCTTGTCTCTTTAGCCACTTCCCTTCTCTGAGCCTGTTACCCCATCTCTGAAGTGCAGATCAAGTCCTGATATCATGGGGTTGCTGTGAGCAGAAAAGTGAGAGGATAGAGAAACCACCTTTTCAAACTCTTATAACCTTAAATAATAAGGCAAAGTATTATTATTGCACCTCGGCCTTTGTTTCACCATCCATAAAATGGAAACAAGAAAGCCTGCCTTCTAGGGTTGACTTGAGTGGATTTTTTTTGGGGGGGGGCAGGGCTGCAAGATGTCCTCTAGGCTTCACAGGCTGTTCCCTTTGCCCAAAACACCCCCTCACACCCTAGCACCTCCTTGTCTTACTTTGCTAATGCCTACTCATTCTTCCGACTGCTTCAATGGTTACTTCTTCTGAGAAGACTTTCTTGTCTTCCCCTGACCCAACTTCCCCGGAATGGGCCAAGCACCCTGTGACTTGGCATTTTCTGCTCCTGTCCAGGCTCAGACCCACAGGTACCATCATGGCCTGTTTCATTATCCATCTCCCTGCTAAACATGGAGCTTGCCAGGTACAAGTCGCATCTCATTCCTCATTTCCCCGTGCACAGTGAAGGGCCTGGCACAGGGGCAGGGCTTAGTAAACGTTTGTAGAATGAGTGAAAGTACCCCATAAACACTGAAGATATGTCCAGATATGAGGGGTTATTAGCAGGGCATCCCTTTGAAGCCCTAGACCCTTCCTATCATCATCGTCATCATCACAGAGTTGGATTTTTCACCATGAGGCGTCTCTCATCATCTGCAGCCTTTGTCCCTGGGACCTGGGCAGCGGGAAATAAGCAAGCGGGACCTAGGATGACACTGGAGCTGGCAAAGTGCTGGGTGGGGTGAGGGGCCCTAGTGGATTGCTGGGCCGGCTGGGGCGGTCTCTGCGCCTGTTCCAGCCTGTCTCCTGGGCCTCTGGCCTGCTGTTCAGCCTGCCGAGCCCACTGCGTTCAGTCGCAGACACCTCATTATCGCAGTGATGCAGCCAAGCTGGAGGCAGTTCAGAGAAGAGCAGTGAGAGCCATGGTGGGGCGGGTGGGGCCTGGCGCTGGTGCTGGCGGCGGGGGAAGGGAGCAAGCCCTGGGCTGAGGCTGTGGAGCTTGGCTAGGCGGCGGGGCCGGCAGGGAACCTGAGAAGCACAGCATCTGTGCGCCAGTGTCTGGAGAATGACCTCCCCAGCAACGGAAGAAATGAGCTAGCTGGAAAGATGCAGGGGCACTTGGAGGGAAGGGGGCTTCTCCCCACCATAGGCCAGGGAGACCCAGGCACACCACTGGGCCCAGCCATCACCATTTCCAGCCTTCCACTGCCATACCACGTGTTGCCACCTCTGCCACTACCGCTGTGACAGAGGAGAGAAACCACTTTCTGGGAGTGGAAAGCAAAGGGAGAGGCCGGTGCTGAGATCCAAGTTCTATGGAAAGCATTTCCAGGTAATCCCGGATTCATCTGCTGTCCAAGATGGAAGGGACCTTTGTGCACCACTTTCATCTTATAGCTGGAGATACTGGTCCAGGGGAGGGAAGGGGAGTTAACCAAAATTATGAATGAGTCAATGGCACAGCCAAGACTGCACTCCAAGTCTGATCCTCTGTCCACCATACCTTTCCTCCATAGGAACCAAAGGAGCTGTGTATCATTCTCAAAGAGGTGCTGCCCAGACTGTACCCTGTCACCTGCCTGGGGACACAGGCCACCTATTCTGCAGTACCCTCTCTCCATATACATACTCACCCACCACACATGCATGAATACACTCCCACATGGGTGTAGGAAACTGCCACAGAAGTGCAGCTCCAAGCATGGTTTCGCTTTGGCTTTCCCAGACACCTTTAAAAAGGGAATGGGCATAAGATACAGGTCAAGTCCCTGGTCTTTTTCCTTCATTCAAGCAATACCTATTTATTGCTAGGCACTGTTCTAGGCACTGGTGCCACAGCAGTGAACAAAACACAGATCCCTGCCTCACTCCAATGGTAAGGTGATAGGCAATAAACAAGGCAAAGAAGTGTATTATAGAGCATGCTAGAAGATGATAAGTGCACTGAAGAAAAAGAAAGAAGTAAAGAAGATAGGAATGCTAAGGGTGGGGTGAGGTGGGTAGGGTAAGTTACATGGAGAAATTGAAATCTGATGGCTATTTTAACAGAAACTTTAATGCACTGAGGAAGTCAGTCCAAAGTTGGTAGGGAAAGCGTGCTTTGGTCAAAGGAATCTGCAAGCACAAGAGCCCTGAGGATGGATTGTGCATGATGGGATTGAGGAAGAGCTAGAGGGTTGGCATGGCTGAAACAGTGTTGGAAGGGGAGAGTAGGCATGAGGGGAGCAGGTGGTGTGCTATATTATCACCCTCCTGTCAGTTTCCTGTACTTGGGGATCCAAGAATCAAAGGCTGCAGAGCACTGAAAAATATCTTACGAGAATGTCTCAAACCCTTACTTCTTCCTCCTTTTCTGGATCTAGGGTGCTAGCCTGGGCCATCCCCCTCAGGTGTGTCTTGTCTCCTCTACCAGCTACATACAGGACACTATCACCGGCATGGCTGGGGATGAAGAGGCCTGCTGGCAATGACCCTTGCATTCAGGGCACCCTCTGTTGTTTATACTCTGTCCTTTTATCAACCCCCCAGCCCCTGTCCTAAGGAAAGCAGTTAAAGTGGGCAGCATTAGCCCCAATTGACAGATGAAAAAAAATCAGGGATAGAGAGTCGTGCTAGCGATCAATGTTGGTACAGCACTTCTCGTTGAATCCTTCCTAAGGAACCTGGATTCCCAGCTTCTTTTGACAGATGAGAAAACGGAGATTCAGAGAGGTCACATGAGCTAGACCATGGCAAAGCTGGGATTGAAATTCAGATCTTTCTATCTCTACAGTTTCAAGCTTTCCATGATTCCACCCAAACTCTAGGGAATAAGTGGGAGGTTGGGGGGTGAGGCCCCGGAAATCCTAGCACATGGTACAATCATTTACAGGGAGGAGGTATTACTTAAGTCATGTGGCATAATGGAAAGAACATGGGCTTTAAAATCAGACAAACTGGAATCAGACGCCCAGAAGTGCTGTGTAACCTAGAGCAGTTTGCATCCCTTCTCTGAGAATCAGACTGAGAATCTTTACTTTGTGCAGTTGTTTTAAGGATTCAGTGGGATCCCAAGTGAGTAAGTGCCCCACGTGGTGTCTGGCACACAGCGGGTACCCATTTATGAATGTTCATTGTGTTATGTCAATCTGAAGTGAAAAGGCAGAGGCCAGTAGCAACGTGGTCAGCCTTGGCTACCCCAATGCCTGGCTCAGATCAGGGCTGGGGCTGGGGCTGGGCCTAGAGGAGGGTCCCAGACCATCTTGCACTGAGGATCCAGCATGCTGAATGACATGAATAGGCATGTCATTCCTTGGCTGGCCTAGCTCTTAGCCAGGAACCAGGGGGTGGGGGTGGGGAGCCAGATACGCATGGTAGGCTGGAATGGAGACTAGGGGTCTTAGCTCTTCTCACTGTAGCTCCCTTCATGCCTTTTCTTTTGCCAGTCCAGCAGAAAAAGTGGGGGTGGGGAGTGGAGGACTCTTCCCAGCCATTCTACCCCTCCCCCACCTGAGGGGTCCCCTGGGAAGCCTCAAGGCTGTTTAATGGGGTGAAGCTGTCTTTAATCTGCTCCATAAATGTTTGCTAGATCCTCATTAGGAACCACAATGTCCTATTAATATGCTGATGAGGTTCATTTGGGGCTGAGAAAGGGGGTTGTGGCTGGGAGGATGTGGGGTAGGGGTGGGGTGGTGGGATTCACCCTGGGGATCTCAGGGTGAAGGAGCATAGCGGGGAGCTCATGGTGTCTCCCCCTAGTCCTTGGGAAACTCAGTAAGACTCAGTCTCAGGCCCCATTATTTGCTCTGCACAAGCCCCCAGGGATCTGAGTCAGCTGTCTTCCATCAGGACTAGAAGATGCACACATACCCCTCCACACCCCACCTACGAATACCACCTTAGGCCCTGCCTTGTGACCAGGGTTAGTTCACCCAAACCTTTGTTCATTCCTCAATTGTTCCTACCAGTAGTGTCTACATAGAATTTATGAGAGCCTATTGTGGAGTTAGACCTCCAGGCATACAGACTCCAGTAAGATGCGACACAAGAGTTTGGGACGATGGAAAACAGTAAGGTATATAAAGTGACCAGCACATAGTAGGCCCCCAATAAATTGTGGTTATGAAAACAGGTCCTTACCCTTGCTTTGTTCCTAGCCAGATGGGCAAGGGATGTGGTGAAACAATTCAAATCCAGTGCAGTGATGATGAAGGAGTTTAGGTACAATAAAGGAAAGAGGGGCTGTCTGTGTTTGTGCATGTGAGTGTGCCGATGTAATTCAAAAGATATCTTCCAATGTCAGACATTTATGTGTTTTTGTGCTACAGCTACATCCCAGCCTCACAGACTCCTGCAATCCTTCAAAACCATCTTTCCAGTTCTTCTGACTAACCACAACCCCTGTCTACCACAGCACCTCCTGCAGTCTTCCCCAGGGGACCTAGGTTCAGAGGTATTGGCATCTGTGTCTTATTTTCCTAGACAAGGCTGTGCACGTCAGCTGGTGGCTTGGGTGGCATCACTGAATGCCCATCTATCTGCACACTCACCCATGCTTCCTCTCCAACTTCTGTGAACCAGTGGATCCTTGACTCCCTTCTCAGCAAGAACCCTATTCCCTCCCCTCCTTCAGGGTGGCTTGGGCACTGCTGGCTCCTGGCTCAGATCTTCTATTCCTTGCTTCTCGAAGACATTCAGATTGGGATCCCCGATGCAGCCACTCTTGATTGCCAAGATTGGCCAGCTGGCCCCGTTTGGCAGGACTCCCCTGTGTACCCCTCTTCCCATGGCTATACCTGGGAGCACCTTGGCCTGAGCTTCCCCCACTTCCCTCCCCTCTCTTTCAACAAAACTCACCTTTCAGGCTCTTTGGCTTCCATTCTTAGCTACAGCACATATGCCTAGCACTTCAGAGTTTGCAGGCTGCTGCCCCAAACCAGCAATCTGTCAGGCCCCTAAGTTCTGGCTCTGCTTTCTTGCACCACTTCAATCATCCATTCCTATCTATAATCAGTAGAACAAACAAGTAGAATGGGTGGTGTTCAGGCCTGAGTACATGTCCTGACTCCACCACTTATTTGCTAGATGATCTTAGGCAACTTACTTAAGCTTTTTCTGCCTCAATTTTTTCCATCTGCAAAGTGGGAATGATAATATTATGTATGTTGCAGAGTTCTTGGGTGGATTCAAGAAGAACATGCATCTAAAGCACTTAGTACGGTACCTAACACTCAGTAAATGCTCAATAAATGCTAGCTAGTATTCCCCAGGCTTCTCAGGGCTCACACAAATACCTCCATGCCCATCCCCCCAATCCAGGTCCAACCTGGGTTACTGCCCAGCCTCCAGGCTTTCCCCCTCCCTCCAGTTTATCTTATTCCTACCACCCAAACTCTGTCTTGGGAACCAGGTAGATTGGTTTCACTTCCAGTTCTACCACTTAGCTCACTGAGTATTTCTCCAGGCCTTCAATTTCCTTATCTGTATTCGGAAGCTCTGAATCCCCACCTCAGAAGGTTGTTTTGAAGATCAAATGAGATGTCAGGGGGCTGCAAGAATACTTCAGTAGTACAATTCAGGCCTGCCATGCTGGAGAACCAGGTTCAATTCCTGGCCCATGCGCTCCCCCCACCCCCCAAAAATCCACAAATGGTGCTTCAATATGGGGACAGTCAGTCACATGGAAAAAGAATGAAAAGTGACCCCCACCACACAGCATACAAACAAAAAAAACAAAGAAGAAGAAAAAATGAGATGTCAGCATCAAAGTACCTACCATGATGCTTGGCATCTGGTAATTGTCTTGCCATATCAGGGGAGCTCAGGTATGAGGCCGCTTGAGCTTGGCTTTGAGGTGGATATGAAGGGAGAAGAATGGCTGGGAAAACTGACATGGATGCCAAGATGGCCCTGCTAAGGGGATCCAAACTTGCCAAGGCAATGCCCAAAGGTCACAGCGACCTTGGGCATGATGCAGGCAGTGAGCAGTGGCAAGAGTGCTGGTCTGACCCCTGGGCATGGCAGGAAAAATAACACCAAGTCTTGTAGACTGCAGAGATCTGTTCATTCTCAGCAGGACCCATCAGTGGCACTCTTATCCTGGAGAAGTGGGGTGCAGTATGGGGAAAGGCAAAGTATGAGGAAAGGAAGGGTGGCCAGGCAAAGAACAAGGGAGTCAAGGAGAAAGGCCAAGCCTGGAGAGGGCTACCAAGTGGGATCTAGCATAAACTGTGCCCTGGGGGATATCCAGAGCTCCAGTGCTCACTCCAGCACCCCACATACCTGGTCTGTTGGCAGCTGCACTGAATTGCCCACTGGCTTAGCCTTAGATTTTGGGGAATCAGACTGCCTGGATTTCCTAGTTGCTAGCTGTGTAACCTTGGACATGTCACTCAACCTCTCTGTGCCTCAGTCTTCTCATCTGTAAAATGGTGATGACTTTCTCTAACTCCAAGGCTGTCATGAAGTTTAAATGAGATAATATATGTGAAACACTTAGAACAGGGCCTGCTACGTACTTTCTATCTTTATTTGTAATATTTTTAGCCCTTAGTAATATGATACTGCATGTTCCTTTCAGGTCTGTCTTAGACACTGGGCCAGTGGGGAGGGCTATCAGGAGAGTCTGTTGGACTGGGGGTGGGATGCTCTGAAGTTGACAATAGAGAGGACCTAAGATAGGGGCTCCCACTTCCTGTCTTCCCATCAGCACTTGCTGCTTCAAATTGATCTCGGATGGTCCTCTGAGCTCTGACATCCTATGATGTATGATCATGAGGCCTTTGTTAAGTAGCCATAGTTTCCTGGGTTGGGACGGAAAAGCAAAGATTCATAGATTCTTAGAGTTAACACCCCAGATGGTTTAGAACTGTCCCAATCTCAAACATTCTGCCCCAGTGTCCTCATGAGTAGCTAGAATCACCTAGAAATTCCAGCAGTGGGGTTAAGAGACTCGGCTCTGAAGCCAGACAATCTGGTTCAAATCCCAGGTCCAACATTTACTAGCGATTTGACCTAGGGCAAGTGATCTGCCCTCTTTGAACTGCCCTCAGTTCTCTCATCTGTAAGAGGAAAGGTAACAAGAGTACTTTTTCCATAGGGTCACTGTCAGGACAGAAAGTGGTTTGGGAATGGGCAGAATTTCTACGTAAAGTGGGGTCAGTGAAGTAAGTGATGAGTGTACATCCACTCAAGCCTACAAGAAGAAACATTGAGAGAGACTTGCTGAAAAGGGATTGCTTTGGGTGGCATTGGGGTGAGAGAGGTGAGAATACTGGCTGCATTCTTTACCCAGAAAGAAGTGAGATAGTGGTTTGGCGACTGAGGGTCAAAGGAATTTCAAAGGCCAGTCCTTGTCTATGACCAAGGCCTGCCTGGAGAGTTTCCTGGTGTCTGATCCCTCCCTGGGTGGACCTAGCCAGGGAGCATGGCAGGAACTGAGACTGAAGTTGGGAGAATCAAGAAAACCTAAGCCTGTTTAATGTAAAATATCCTTGAGTTTCAGCTTCCTGGATGCCAGAGCTGAGAAGTTCAGGGGGAGTCAGAGGCTGAGTGAGGCAGTGAAGAGACTGAAGCCCTAAGTACTATATGATTCTGGGAGAATCTTAGAGGTGCACAGGAAGCCTTGAGGCCATTGCCAGGGGCTTGAAGCCAAGGAACAGCCTACTCAAGCCATCATCAGGGCTCACCACAGTTCAGCTTGTCTCTATGGAGCTGCCCAGATCAGGACATCATCTGTTTAAAAAATTTATTAAGCACCTGCTCAGCATCAGACACCAGGGCTGGGAAAACAGAGGTGAATCTCAGTCTTTGCTGTCTTATGAGGTGATGTCTCTAAGCTGAAGTATAGGGGCAGGACACAAGAAGGGTAAGGGATGAGAGTGGAGAGTGCAGTTTTAGCGCAGCTCTGCCACTGATTTGCATAATGCAGCCTTCCCCCATGCTGAGCCTCAGCTTTGCCATCTGTACAGTGGGGGATGGGGTGGGGAATTGTTAACTCTGACTTGGTGATGGGAGCTTAATGGCAATGGGAAGGGCTGAGCAGAGCCCACAGGCTCAGAGCAGCAAGAGCTGGGAAATTCTTTCTGAGCCCTAGAAGGTAGAGACAGCCCCTCAAGCTTCCTGGCCCTCCCATACCACTCAGGGCAGCCCTTTGGCCTGGACTCCATAGAGGTGAGCCCTTACTGGAAAACATTTTTCTCCTTCCCTGCTATGTGACATGGGCTGTCCAGACATCTGCTTGCCCAACAGGCCCAGAGTGCTTAGGTATGGGATCACAGAGAGGAAGCCATGGAGAGAACTGATGTGGCTATTTCCCTTCTAGGCCTCAGACCCTCTCTGGTGACCATAGGAGGCCAATTAGCAGAGAACAAAATGCTTCCTGCCCCTGGGCTCCCGCCTACCACTGCCTGCATCTGCTCAGAGCTTAATGGTCATTTGAGCTGTCTCTGGGGACAGAGGATAGGGCTCCCACTGACTGGCTAGCTCCAAGCAGTGGCCTGGGTTCTGAGGGAAGCCAGGGGAGGAGGAGCAAGGTACCTGTTGCTGCTGGGGAAGTCCAAGACAGCAGGAATACAGTACACCTGGGGCCAAGCATCTGGAGGCTGCTCTTGTGCCTTCGTGGGGACTAATGTTCTCTGTAGTTCTGTAAGGCCCCAGCTGGGCCCCAGCTGGGGTGGTGGGGATAGGAAGAAGAGGGAAGCAAGCAGCCTTTAAGGCATCTTCTTAGTGTAGGAAGCAGCTGGAGCCTAGACTATTGACTGGACCCTGGGCTCTGTGGGTAGGATGTGGTTAATGGCCTTCATCCTGAACTTTCCAGGCTGGTCTGGAAAACTGGTGTGTCTGTGTGCCATGGGGGAAATGCTTAGCTGAAAGGGAGAAGAGCTGGGCTGTGGTCAGGGTCCAGCCACCAATGTGTTACTCTGTGGTTTCACCTTCTCTGTGTCTCAGTTTCCTCATTTGTCAAGTGAGAATTGCAGCTCCCTTTACTGAGTCAGCTAACATGATTTGGGCTTGGAAGATTCTTCTCAGAGAGCTCATGCAGGTGGGAAGGCTGAAAGAGGGGAGGTGGGAGAGGAGGGGGTGAGGGAGCAGGGGATGAGGAGAAGCTGAGTCTGGAAAGGCATTGTTACTTCCTTAAAGGGGCTTCCCCTAATGCCCCTTTCCCACCCGCCCTTGCCAATTCTTAGCTGTGTAAGCTTGAGCAAGCCCCCCAACCCCTCTGTACCTCAGCAAAACAGGGATTAGATTAAATTTACAAGTTATCCATGAGATAGTGCACATAAACAAGGCAGCCTGTATAAAGCACCTAGCAGTGCTTGAACATAACTAGGATGAGGAGGAGAGTCAGGAAGTACTGTCTCATGAAAAAAATGCCTGAAGGAGCCATCAGGCACAGCTTATACTGGCTGCAGCCCATTTTCCTCCACCCTCCACCCCCACCATGAGTCATAAATAATGAATGGGTATTGATCCCTTGGTCGGGAAATTCCCTGTGATCTGTGTTAAAAATAAACCCAGCCTATAGCTCAAGGCAGGTTTTCAGCTGCCAGGGATGAGCATAACTACACTCTTGCCCACCCACCCCTACCACTACCTCCATCAGCCCCCACCTAAGCTCAGCTGCACAGGGTGTCAGACAGTGGAGACCCAGTTGGTGCCCACAGTCCCCTCCACTTCATCCCCAAGGAGAGAGGGGAAAAAGGAGCAAGGCTGTCTATGGCCAGAGCCCCCACCACTACTACCATCACAGAGCCAAGCCTAGGAAGGGAGGAGATAGAGCACAAGCCTGGGCTTGAATGGTGTCTCTGCCATTTTCTGCAAGTGCCTCAGCTATGCCAGCTCTAAAATGGTGATGGCAATTCCTTCCTCACAGCAGTAGTCCTAGATTTGAATGGACTGAGGTCTGGAAAACCTCAACACAGTGCCTAGCCAATGGGAAACACTAAAAAAAAAAAGACAGCTCAGCCCTTCCCAACTCCCCCTCTTGCCCTGTGTCTTTTCTGGGAAACTCAAGACTTAGAAGAGGAATGAAACTCTGAGTGAGTGGCTCCTTTTTTTTGCTTTTTTATAAGAGCCTTATTGGGAAATAATTCACCAACTGTAGAATTCATCCATTTAGAGGGCACAATTCAGTGAGTTGTAGTATATTCACAGAATTGTGCCACCACTAACCTAATTTTGGAATATTTTCATCATCTTAGAGAGAAAACCATCACCCATTAGTACTTTCTCCCCATCCTCACTTCAACCCCTGGCAACCACTAATCTACTTTCTGTATCTATGGATTTGCCTTTTCTGGAAATTTCGTATGAATGGAATCCTGCAATATGTGGCCTTTTGTGTCTGGCTTCTTTCACTAGCATAATGGTTTCAAGGTTCATCCATGTTGTACCTGGTATCAGTACTCCATTCCCTTTTATTGGTAAATAACAATCCATTCCATGGATAGATCACAGTTTGTTTCTCCATCCATCGGTTGATGGATATTTGGGTTGTTTCCACTTTGGGTCATTATGAATAATACTGTTATGAACATTTGTGAACATATTTTTTGGTTGTATTTTACTTTGAGGGGGGCGGTGCATAGGCCAGAATCGAACGTAGGTCTCCCACATAGCAGATGAACATTTTACTACTGAACCACCCATGCACTTTTGTTAGTATTTTTAAAAAACAGTTTTATCCACATAACATACAATCAATCCAAAGTGTACAATCAGTGTCTCTAGATATAATCACCACATTCATCAGCACAAATCAATTTGAGAACTTTTTCACTGCTCCAAAAAGAAAACTATCATACCCTGTATACCCCTTATTATTGACACTTAGCCTTGGTATGGTTCCGTTGCTACAATTGGTAAAAGAATATTACATTTTTACTGCCAACTATAGCCCATAGTTTGCATTAGTGGTATTTTTTCTCATAACCACCCTATTATTAACACCTTGCAAAAGTGATGTACATTTGTTTTAGTTCATGGAAGAACATTCTTATATTTGTACTATTAACCACAGTCATCATCATAACAAGGTTTACTTTGTTTTACAGTCCCATTTTTTATCCTCTAGCTTTAGCTTTCCTTCTAGTGACATACACGATCCTAAATTTCCCCTTTCAACCACAATCACTGCACAATCCAGCATTGTTAATTACCCTCATGATAATGTGCTACCATCACCTCTATTCATTTCCAAACATTTACAATCAACCTTATTAAAAATTCTGCATAAATTAAGCCTCAGCTTGCCATTCTCTACTCTCATTCTATCTCCTGGTAACCTATACTCTAGATTTTAACTCCATGCACTTGCTCATTATAATTAGTTCATATTAGTGAGATCATACAATATTTGACCTTTTGTGACTCTTTTATTGCATTCAGCATAATGTCCTCAAGGTTCATCCATGTTCTCATATGCATCAAGACTTCATTCCTTCTTACTGCTGAATAATATTCCATCGTATGTACATATCACATATTGTTTATCCATTCTTCAGCTGATGGACATTTGGATTGTTTCCATCTTTTGGCAATTATGAATAATGCCACTATGGTCATCTGTTTGCGAATGTCTGTTTGCATCCCTGCTTTCAGTTCTTCTGAGTATATACCTAATAGCTGGATTATAGGATCATATGGCAGTTCTATACTTAGCTTCCTGCACAACTGCCACACTGTCTTCCACAGTGGCTGTACCATTTTGTATTCCCACCAGCAGTGAATGAGTGTTCCTATTTCACCACATCCTCTCTAACACTTTTTAGGTTTCTGTTTGTTTAACAGTGGCCATTCTAATAGGTGTTAAATGATATCTCATTGTGGTTTTGATTTGCAGTTCCCTAATAGCTGGTAATGTTAAGCATCTTTTCATGTGTTTTTTAGCCATTTGTGTTTCCTCTTTGGAAAGATGTCTATTCAAGCCTTTTGTCCAATTTTAATTGTTTTTTTTTTTAGTGTTGAGTTGTAGATTTCTTTATGTATTATGGATATTAAACCTTTATTAGATATGTGGTTACCAAATATTTTGTCCCATTAAGTAGGCTGCCTTTCACTTTATTAACAAAGTCCTTTGAAGCATAAAAGTCCTCAGTTTTGAGGAAGTTCCATTTATCTATTTTTTCTTTCATAGTTTGTGCTTTGGATATAAGGTCTAAGAAACCACTGCCTGCCACAAGACCTTGAAGATGCT